>NC_065597.1:34536587-35199920 GCF_024542745.1 Macaca thibetana thibetana | reverse complement strand
TCAAGTCAAAATTGTTTTATTGTCATTCACATATTTAATATAATAGGACATGCAGCAAATGGCTAGGGGTTGTATGTAAAAAAACCTCCAGGTTGTGCAGGTTGCTCTATTTACACCTGGGAGCAGAGCTCTTCCCACATCAGGCACAGCAGCTGCACTTCTCTGACGCCCCTTTGCAAACACAGCCCTGGGCACACTTGGCACAGCCCACGGGGCAGCAGGAGCAGCAGCCTGGGGAAGAAGAGGAGAGTGAGAGGTGGCAGTAGACTGGACCAGGCACCTCCCTGCCCCAATAGCAAGCCTGGCTCGAGCTCAGACGCCAGACCCAGAGGATGCTTTTTTTGTGTGCCACAGCTCTGTTCTGAAATCATAGATGGTACAGTTGGGGTTTGTGTCCCAAGAGAAAAATGCTGTCCTGCTCCATCTGAACTCAGGGCAGAAAGCCTGGAGAGGGAATGACACAGCCAACTGGGGCAAAGGAAGGCCAGTTCCCCCGAAGCAAGCACTCAGTGTCAGCCTTGGGTTCCCTCCCAACTTTAGCCACAGCCCCAGATTCCTGGAGATGGCCCCGCACTCACTATTCTTGCAGGAGGTGCGTTTGCACTCTTTGCACTTGCAGGAGCCGGCGCAGGTGCAGGAGCCACCTGCAAGGAAGCGGAAAAAGCCAGCGAGTGGTGAATGAGATGCAGAAGATACAGCAGTGGGTCTATGAGTGTCCAGTTCCCCCTCCTCTGTGCAGGGCCAGCCCTCAGAGCTCCTTTCCCATTCAGCAGAGGAAGAGAAGCCCCATCTCCTCTCCTTTCATGTTGGGAAAACCGAGCCCCCTCCATTTGTATTCCAAAGGTAAGTCCCAGTCTCCAGGCACAGCCCGGGAAGACTGCGACTTCCACATTCTGTCCTGAACCCCAAAGAGGCAATGGCCCTTGCCTCCCATCCAATCCAGATGCTCAGAGCCTGGTTAGATAATTGAGGCTCAGCCAGCAGCCTCGTGACCAACGGGATGATGTGGAGCAGGACAGCCTTGAGCCTCAGGACCCTCACCTCTGACACAGAGGCACAGGGAGGAGGCCAATGCTGTCAGGAGCTCGACCAAGAGGAAAGCACTGGAAGAAGTAAAGGAGTCCCCTCACCTCAGATCGCAAAACGCAACCTCCTCAAACCCAGGGACACTCTCCATGGTGTCTGGGAATTTGGCATCCCAAGGCACAGACCCGGGCGCCCCTTACCAGCGGCGCAGGAGCAGCTGGGGTCCATTGCAAGCCCAGGCGAGACTCTGGAGTTCCCAAGCGAGAAGCCAAGAGGCGGTGGAGCACCTGGAGTGCGTGGTGCAGCTCCACAGCCAGCGGCTGCTCTTATAGTCGGGGAGCGGGCCGGGAGCAGAAACCCCGCCCCGCCCTTGCACTCGCCCTCCTGAGTCCCAGCCGTCCGCGGTCCTGGGCTGGCCTGTGCGCAGCAGACTGGCCGGGCGCAAAGCACGGTGAACGCAGGTCGGTGCACACCGCCTGGCCGCCCCTTTCCCACCGGCTAGCGCGGGAGGCGCTGTGCACCCGGGTGAGCTGCTTCTCTCACCCTGCCGGGCCTTCCCAGTTCCGCAAGATTACCTGCTACTCCCACTCCTTGGCGTTCCGCGTGCCCGGAAATGCTGACCTGCGCCCCACACCCCGCGGCCTGCCCACCCCCTTGTCTACAGCTAAGCCTTTCCTGGAGTCCCAGTGCAACCCCAGTCTCTTGTTCGACTGTCTGGATTGGCGGGAGCAGGGAGCATAGCAAGGGAGTAGTGTGCAAGGGACAGGCGGAGGATGCGACCTTCGGATCTCTGGCATTGCGTGTCCCTGTTCCTGTCCCCACCTCAGTTCTTCCACCACGTTTCTGCTGTGCACAGAAACACGGACGACACAGGGCCCTGTCTCCCTCCCGTCAAAGTATGCTTATTCATATCCCTCTATGTCTCTGTTTTGCTTCTAGGACTGACCTTGATGCTTGGCTTTGTTTAAAGATTTCAAGCAGTGAAGAGATGAACATACCTAGGCCATAGGGAAACTTCATCACTGACCTCTCTCCCTTGAGAAGCTGACAGGATTCACACCCAGCAGTGCCACTTCCCAGCCCCCTGACCCTGGGCTAGTGGCTTGAACTGCTGGTATTGTCATTGTCCAGATTAGGAATACGGGTTCATAAATAGAACACATGTCCCTTTATGGTTGTTGTGAGGGTTCAAAGAAAGTGACTAAACAGGACCAAACCCAGACCCGTGTAACCGTAGAGCAATAGAAACATGGAAGGAAAAATAAGCAGCTCTCTTGCTTTCTAATTTAATGCAGGATCTTCATATCACCTTCAATGATCCCTCTTCTAGGGACATCCCACACTTTCAAAACTGCCATCCTGTATTAGGGTACCCGGCTAAGCTGTGGGGAGACCCTGGAGAGATTTATGCAAAGGAGGACCTGGACAAAGGTGCCCACTCAGGCCCTCAAGAGTGGAGAATGGAAGAGAGAGAGGCAGAGCCCTGTGTCTTCCGTGTTGCTGTGCACAGGAGAAACGTGACCAAAGGACTGAGGTAGGAACCGGGGACAGGGCGGATAAGGCCAGAGATGTGAAGTTTGCACCCTTGGCCTGCCCTTTGCACACTGCTGCCTTGCTATGTTCCTTGCTTTGGCAGATCCAGAAAGTGGAGCACAAGACTGGGGTTACCCTCGACTCCAGGAAAGGCTTAGCTATTGACTAGAGACCTGGGCATTGGTGAAAGTGGGGGAAAAGACAGAATACTGGGGTAGGCAGAAAGCCAAGGGGCGGGTGTAGCAGGCAACCTCAGGGAAGTTGGGAAGGCCCGGCAGGGTGAGAGAAGCCGCACAGCGCCTCCCTCTCGAGCCGGTGCGAAAGGGGCCGTCCCACGGTGTGCACCCCGCTGAGCTCAAGGGACATTGCACCTGGCCCATCTATTGCGCACAGCCCAGCCCAGGACGGCCGGCGGGGCAGACTGGGCAGGGCGGGTGCAAGGGCGGGGCGAGGTGTCTGCGCCCGGCCCCCTCCGCTGACTATAAAAGCAGCCGCTGGCTGTTGGGCTCCGCCACGCCTTCAACGTGCACCACTGCCTCTTCCCTTCTGGCTTGGGAACTCCAGCCTCTCCTCGGGTTGCAATGGACCCCAACTGCTCCTGCGCGGCTGGTAAGGGGCTCCCGGGTTCTGTGTCTTGGGCAATGGACACTCATTAACTCACTGCTGTATCTTCTGCATCTCACTCACGGCTCACTGGCTTTTTCTCTTTCTCACAGGTGACTCCTGCTCCTGCGCCGGCTCCTGCACGTGCAAAGAGTGTAAATGCACCTCCTGCAAGAAGAGTGAGTGCGGGGCCATCTCCATTGTCTGGGGCTAAGGTTGGGAGGGAACCCAAGGCTGGCCCTGGAGGCATGCTTTTGGGGAACTGGCCTTCCTTTCTGCCCATACCTTGTCACTGCCTTTCCAGTCTTCTGCCCTGTCCAGGGCGCCTTTGGGGCTGGACAGCTTTCTCATAGGAAGACCTACCCCAAGTATTCCCTAGCTGTCTCCTGACAAAGCCATGCCATCCTGAACTAAGGGTCCTTTGGAGCTGGAGGCTCTGTTGGGCAGGGAGGTCCCTGGGCGAGTCAATTGTGACCTCTCACGCTCCTCTTCTTCCCCAGGCTGCTGCTCCCGCTACCGCGTGGGCTGTGCCAAGTGTGCCCAGGGCTATGTCTGCAAAGGGGCGTCAGAGACATGCAGCTGCTGCGACTGATGCCAGGACAGCCTTTCTCCCAGATGTTAATAGCCAGACATGTACAAACCTAGATTTTTTTTTTTATACCACCTTGACCGGTTTGCTACATTCCTTTTCCTATGAAATATGTGAGTGATAATTAAACACTTTAGACATGATTCTGCCTTCAGTTTCCCTTGTGTGTTTTGGAAATCAGAGACTGGGATCAGGGATTGAACTGGGAATGCAGACTCCTGGGCTCTAGATGGAAATGTGAGCCCCTAACAATCCAAGTGCCTTAAGGCAAGCCAAGCTGCCTCACTGTGCTTCCTCTTTTGCAGAAAGGAATAGCACATCGTCAGGTCATTGGTGGGTATCCGGGATACAGGACCACCTTCATTCTCAAATGCTGCACAGAAAATTCTGAATGCCTCCTGTTTCTTCTCTGATTTCTCTGTCCAACTTCAATTCCTCTTTGGATTTCAGGTTCAAAAGTAACTACAGGGGATGGAATCAAACTCTTTAGTTATTTACTTCTACACGAAGCTTCTCAAACTCCAGGATGAAGGAGGGGTTTTTCATTCCTATCCATTCCACACCTAAACCTTGGTAAATGAAATAATACTAATAATGGAAATCATGAAACTAAATTCAATATACAAAATCTGGCTGAGCAGCATAACTCACACCTATATTCCCCATATTTTGAGAGGCAAATGGGAGGACCACTTGACACCAGGAGTTTGAGACTAGCCTTGGCAACATAGGGAGACTCCTGTCTCTAAATAAATAAACAAACACTTTGCAAAGTTTGGTGGTGCAAGTCTGTAATCCTAGCTACTTGGAGGCTGAGGCAGGAGAATCCATCTAGCTCAGGAATTGAAGGCTGCAGTGAGCCATGTTTTCACCATTGCACCACAGTCTGGGTGACAGAAGGAGACCTCATAAAAAAATTACAAAATCCATTTTTAGGCTCAACAGGAAAAAGTTCAATCAATATAAAAAGAAATACCAGGAAAATTACAACTTTATAATCTACATATATGTTAATGGATGCTGTGCACTACAGACTGTAAATAGCACACAGGCCCTAGTGTGTAGATTACACACTTTGAGCAGCAGTGGTCATGACATCCTCACAAGGAACCATCAGTCCTGACCGGACAGTGTCACCAACAGGACACTCGCTGACCCCTGAGTGCTCCCTGTAGTGACTTGTGTCTGAATCTTTGGCAGTTTCTCCCAAGATTAAGCTACTTTAGTTCTTTAAATTCCAACCTTGATTAACTCAGGGGAGCAAAGTGACTGGGGATGTGGAGGAAAGCATCATCGTGGCAATGCAGAGTCATGAGAAGGACTGGGTCCAGATGAAGGATGTCGTGTGCCAATGCAGGGGTCACGGCATATTCTGCAGTTGGAAGGTGTGTTGCTGTTCATCAAGAAGGAGTGAGGCATCACCCTGGTGACTGGTAGTTAGGCCAACAGTAGGTTCCTCTGGCTACTGCTTCAGGGAATTGCTATTGCTGTTCAATCACAGAGGAAGATGAGTCAAGTGGCCCAGGAGTCAGGACCATGCTTGCCAGCAGGTGCCCTTTGTGAAGAGGGCAATTCAGAAGGCAGCCTGGGTCATGTGCAAGTCTCGGTGTCACATAACCAGATTCACAGCCCACTTCACACCTTCCTGGCTGTGGAGCCGGCACAAGCCCCTTAACCTCTCTATGCCTCCATTTCCTGACTTGTAGAAAGCAGATTATAAATTTATGTAGAGATTAAGTGTGACAGTACCCTGGCACCTGGCTTGGCCTTAATAAACAGTGCTGTTATAATCATTTGTCCACGTGTGCTTCCTGGAGAGAGAATCATGTTAGATCCCATCAGGCTCCTTGGGTAACACTAATCTGCCTGGAGGTATGATGTGGACTGGAAGTTGAAGATGGGTCTCTTGTTGATCTGGTCTCAAGGGCATACGGATGACCTCCTGCACAAAATTCTCCAGGATGATACACTGCTGCAGCATTTGGACAGAGAACAAGCCTTTCCCACACTTTGAGTCATTGATCTTCACACAAATCAGAGACATTTTGAATGTATAGGGTCTGGCGAGATTGTACTGTCTTCTAGAGGAGTTAAGCAATCTGCCCAAGGTCACACAGCTCAGAAGTAAAGGGACGAATGAATCTATGCTATGGCTGTCCTCATGTGCTCAACATAGCAGCAGATCATGATGTCAGCGGATGCTAAGCCCGGCCCCTCACAGTCCAGAGCTGGAAGGGCCCGTGGCCAGTTAGCCCTGCTGTGCCCTTGAAGGCAGCTGGGCAGCTGAATTCCAGAGAAGACCCAGAGCTATGCACAGGCTCTGACTGCCAACTCAGTGCTCTTCCCAATCTGCCTCTGTGGCAGGTTCAGAGTCCTCATGGTTCTCATGAACAGGTGACAGAGAGTTGTGATTGAGGGCATGTTGCTGCGGTCAACCTGCATGTATGCAAAACCCTGCAGCGTCACTTATATGTCAGTGACATAACCTCTCTGTGTTTCAGTTTCCTGCAGTGTAAAGGGGTAGAATGTACTCATGTGCCAAAAAATACCATATTGGCCAACTCTAGACAGTGTATATAATGATGGTCCCATAAGGTTATAATAAGGACATTTTACTGGACTTTTTAATGTTGAGCTATGTTTAGATGCACAAATATTTACCATTGTGTTACAATTGCATATAATATTCAGTAACATGCTGTAGAGCTTTGAACCCTAGGAGCAATAGGCCACACCATATAATCTATGTGTAGTCTATGTGCGTAGTAGGTCATCATCCTACCTAATCAACACTCTGTGATGTCTGCACAAAGATGAAACTCCTTAAAGATGGGTTTATCAGAATGTATTCCCATTATTAAGTGATACATGAGTGTAATAGGGATAGTTTCATAAAAGTAAATGATTTAGTGTATGTAGAGAACTTAGAATGCTACCTTGTACATCGTGAGTGCTCTACAACATTAGCTACGATTTCATTAGTGTCAATCATGGCTGCTAGGGCCGGAATGCGTGTACCCTTCCAAAATTCATGTGTTGAATTCTGATTCCTAGTGTGTTGCTTTTAAGAGGTGATGCATTTTAGAGGTGACTACACTGAGAGGACAACGCGCTCATGAGTGGGACTAGAGCCTTAATAAAAGACGCCCGAAGAAACGTCTTCTTTAACCCCTGCCACCATGTGAGGGCCCAAGAAGAAGAATAAGACCCTCACAAGACTCCAAATATGCTGGTGACTTGGCCTTATACCTCATCCTCCAGAACTGACAGAAACAAGCTTCTGGTATTACAAATTACCCAGTCTATGTTATCTGGTTATAGCCTCCCAAACAGACTCAGACGATAGCACAGATGACATTTTTACTCCAGGCAAAAAAAAAAAAAAAAAAAAAAAAAAGCCAGGCCTGGTGTCCCTCCCTGGTGTCCTCTGTCTGACTCATCACTCACATGAGCACTGTCCTGTGGCCCTGACAGGGTCCTACACTCTTCCCACAAAATAGGGATTCACACCAGAAATATAGAGCCATGAGCAAGACAGTCCCTGTCCCCATAACAGAATTGGAAGGATGCCTGCCAGTACTGCGATCACCTGCACCAATATGTGATGTAATGTTTCTGTTTCAAATGACTCCTATTCCCTTAGATATATTTATACAAAAAGCAAGCTCCTAACCACTATTGGAAAAAGAATCAGTTTAACTTCCAGACACAGAAAGTTGCCATCAAATGCTCCTCATTCATATCTCGTCTGCTTCTGCTGTACAGCATAATACTGTACTGAACACTGAGGGCAATTATAACACAGTGGTATTTGTGTATCTAGATGTAGTTAAACATAGAAAGGTACAGTACAATTACCTTATAACCTTATAGGACCACCTTCCTATACGTAGTGCATCTGTAACTAAAACGTGCTTATACAGCGCATGATGTATGATTATATTCTGCCCCTTTTACAATCCAGGAAACTGAGCCACAGAGAGGTTGTTTCACCCAGGTATACGGCATGATATATCTGGGATTGGCACTCATACAGGCTGACCATAGGATAATGTCCTCAACCACAACCCTATGTCACCCTGCCATGTGACACATGAAGACACTACCTCTGGCACAGAGGCACAGTGGGAAGAGCACTGAGCTGGCAGCCAGAGCCTCTGCATAGCTGCATGTCCTCTCTGGGCTTCAGTTCCCCAGCTATCAAGTCACGGGCACAATTGGGCTAACTAACCATGGGCCCTTCCAGCTCTGGAATGTGAGGGGCTGGGCTTAGCATCCATGGACAGCATGATCTTCCACTACGGCGAGGGCATGAGGACACCCACAGCATAGATTCATTCGTGCCTTTACTTCTGAACTGTGTAACCTTGGGAAGATTGCTTAACTCCTCTAGAAGACAGTACAACTCCTCTAGAAGACAGCACCATCTCACCAAACCCTGCACATTCACTGTGTCCCTGGTTTGTATGACAATCAAATGACTTGAAAGGTGGGAAAGGCGTGTTCTCTGTCTGAATGCTGGAGCAGTGTCTGATCCTGGAGAGCTGGTGCAGGAGGTCATCCACATGCCCTTGAGACCAGAACAGCAAGACTCCAAACCCATCTCCAACTTCAGTCCACTTAATACCTGCAGGCAGATGGGCCTTTTCCAAGGAGCTTGATGGCAGCTAGCAGGATTGTCTGTCTAGAAAGTCCACATGGCCGGGCGCGGTGGCTCAAGCCTGTAATCCCAGCACTTTGGGAGGCCGAGACGGGCGGATACGAGGTCAGGAGATCGAGACCATCCTGGCTAACACCGTGAAACCCCGTCTCTACTAAAAATACAAAAAACTAGCCGGGCGAGGTGGCGGGCGCCTGTAGTCCCAGCTACTCCGGAGGCTGAGGCAGGAGAATGGCGTAAACCCGGGAGGCGGAGCTTGCAGTGAGCTGAGATCCGGCCACTGCACTCCAGCCCGGGCTACAGAGCAAGACTCCGTCTCAAAAAAAAAAAAAAAAAAAAAAAAAAAAAAAAAAAAGTCCACATGGAGAAATGATTATAATAACACTGTTCATTAAGCCCTAGGCCACTAGTACCAGGCCACTGTCCCATTTGATCTCTGCATGGAAATATAATCTCCTATATACAGATGAGGAAATGGAGGCTCAAAGAGGTTAAGCGACTTGTGCAGGCCACACAGCCCGTAAGGAGTGAAGTGGGCTGTGAACCCAGCTGTGTGACACCAAAGCCTGCACTTGGCCCAGGCTCCCTTCTGAAATTCCCTCTTCACAAAGAGCACCTGCAGCCCATCTAGGGCTTGACTCCTGGGCCACCTGTCTCATCTTCCCTGTGATTGAACCACAAATAACAATTCCCTGAGCAGATAGCTGGAGGGACCAGCTGTCGGTAGCAATGATCAGTCCTCATCCTTCTCAATGCACACCACACCCCTTCAAACTACAGAATATGCCATCACCCCTGCAGAGGCCGAGTCAAATACTTCACCTGGGAGCCCCAGTTACTATCTATAGTCAGCTTGCCAGGACAATGCTGGACACTTCGCTCCACCTCCCTATTCACTGTGCTGGCCTGGAGTAACCAAGGGCTGGAATTTGAAGGAGGAGACTGCAGCCTGACCTTAGGAGAAACTTCCAAAGATTCGGAGCCGAGTCAGAACAAGGAGCTCTCAGGGGTAGCGAGAGTTCCATGAGTGACATGGGGCAGTTCGGGACTGATAGTTCCTTTTGGGCATGTCCAGGCCAGCACTGCTGAAGATGAGTGATCCACGCATGAGGGTCAGTCTACACACTGTTCCCAGTGTGAAATACACACCCTCGAACAGATATGCAATGTTTGTAAATTCTTTTATTTTTATGTTATTTATTTAACTATAATCATATATTTCATTTTTCATATATGTATTGTTTTTCATACGTATTATTTTTATATATTTATATTAATAATTTGCCTGTTGAGTTTAAAAAGTGGATTTTGTTTTTATATTTCATACTAATTCATATCAGTTCATTTTGCCAAAGCTTAGGTCTGTTGCAGATGCCCATACCGTTACATCTCTTACATGTATAATGGTGTGTTTTTTTGTTTGTTTGTTTGTTTTGAGATTCGCTCTTGTCACCCGGGCTGGAGTACAGCAGTTCGTTCTCGGCTCATTGCAACCACTGCCTCCCAGGTTCAAGTGATTCTCCTGCTTCAGCCTCCAGAATAGCTGGGATTACAGGCACCTGATAGCACTCCCGGCTAATTTTTGTATTTTTAGTAGAGGTGGGGGTTTCATCACATTGGCCAGGCTGGTCTTGAACTTCTGACCGCAGGTGATCCACTCACCTTTGCTTCCCAAAATGCAGGGATTACAGGTGTGAGACACGATGCCCGGCCTACATGTATAATGCTTTTACATTTTTTAGCTGAGACAGGTAATGTGATTTGCCTTAAAGAACTCAGTGTGAAAGGTGATAGGACCTGGTACCAGCATGCACGTGACTGGACTCTCAGTGCAGTCCCTCATCTCAGCTCTGTCGGGTATCAGGTCACTTTTGTCCAAGGCACACAAAATAAAACCAAGCCTGAATAAAGTCAACTTTTATTATTATTTTATTTTTGAAAAACCAAATGTACTAATGGGTCAGTGCTGTATGGAAAACAATTAAGTAGAAAGTTCGTACACTTTCTACTTCTGGGAACAGAGCTTTCCCTACATCAGGCGCAGCAGCTGCACCTGTCAGATGTCCCTTTACAGACACATCCCTGGGCACACTTAGCACAGCCCACGGGGCAGCAGAAGCAGCAGCCTGGGCAAGAAGGGGAGAGGGACAGGTCACAGCTGACTTGAACAGGCACCTCTCTGCCCCAACAGCGGGCCTGGCTCAAGCTTGCACCGAGACCCGGAGGAGCCTTCGTTTGGGATGGTGCGCTCTGTCAGGAGACAATGGTGAATCTTTGCAGTGAGAGCCTTCCTATGAAAAACTTGCTCAGCCCCACTGAGCCAGGACAGGGCAGAAGACTGGACGGGCAGTGACTGGGACTGTGCGGACAAGGGAAGGACAATTCGCCAGGACCATACACTTCAGTGAGGAAAGTCTTCAAGAATCAGGTCTATGGTTGGCCGGCTGGTGCCTCTTGTGACCTCAGTTTCCTCATTGTTAAGAATGAAGATTGGTTGGGAATCAACCATCTCTAATGTTCCTCCAGCTCTGATCCTGAATCCGTTTCAGGGGATGTGGGAAGCTAGTGATGAGCCTGCTCCTGCCTGCACAATCTGAGATCCCTCCTCTCACTCAGTCCAGCCCGGAGATTCTCAGGCAAGGCCCCGCACTCACTCTTCTTGCAGGAGGTTCATGTGTACTCTTTGCATTTGCAGGAGCCGGCACAGGTGCAGGACCCACCTGCAAGGAAGAGAAAAAGGCAGTGAGCAGTGAGTGTGGTGCCGGGTTAGGAGCAGGCCCTCAGCATCCTCCTGCTCAGTGCACGGGAAACCTGGTACCTTGTTCTGCTCAGGCACACGGAAGCCCAGCCCCATCTTTTCTCCACGCAGGCTCCGATGGGCAGGCGCCCTCCTAATTTTACTCCACATGGCCTTATGTCAGGAATCCCTTAGAGGCAATGCTTCCTGCCTCCCATCCACCTCAGGCAGCTCTAATGCTGGACAGAGCACTGGGTCCCAGCCCAGGACCCCACTGGCTATCTGGGTGACCTGGCAGTTTTGAGCCTCAGTCTTCTCAGAAATGGGAGGCTCTGGGAAGATGGCAGCGTTCTAAGTGGTGATGAAGGCCCTTGACGGGGAAAAAGCACGAGAAGTGCAAAGGAGTTCACTTTAGGAAAAGCTCAAAATACACCTCCCTCCTGCCCTGGGGACATTCTATCCTCTGGAATGAAAATGGAGATCCTAAGGCCTCGAAACCCGGTATCTCTTACTAGTGAAGCAGGAGCACTTGGGGTCCATTGCGAGTCGAAGTTCGGCTGGAGTTTCTAAGGGAGAGGGGAAGACGCAGTGGGGCAGGTGGGAGGCGTGGTGGATTCTAGGAACCCGGCGATCAATTTACAGGTAGAGAAGGGCGCCGGGTGCAGAGCACACCCTCCTCCACCCTGACGCGGAATCCGCGGCGCCTGGCGTCCTGGGTTGGGATGTGCGCAGTAGGCGGGTCTGGCGCATTATCCCACGAGCACAGCCTGGTGGGCCCCCGAGGGCTGCCCCTTTGGCGCCTGCTGGCGCAGAAGGAGCTGTGCTGCCGGAGGTACGTGGGGCCCCTGACACCCTAAGGGCCATTTTCCATTTCCAGGTAGTCGCGTTATCCCCATCCCCCGACCTGCACCTTTGCCACCAACTTTGCGTCCCCCGGGTCCGTGTGCAGCTCCATCCTTGTGCTCACCTTCTTCATTGGCTGGAGCTGGGAGCAGAGAGAGTGAGCCGTGTGCACATGTGTGGCCATGGAGGTGACTTTTGTTTCTCCCCCGCCCTCCCCCCGCATTGCCTGTCGCTCTTCCCACCTAGGACCCTCAAACTCCTTCCCCCTGTACACACAACCTGGCGACCACGGGTCAGCCTCTCTCTCTTCCTTCCATGCTATCATATAACATTTCGATTTTGCCAGGCCCGTTTAAATCATTGTTTCTTTGAACCCTCCCAACAATCCTAAAGGGAAATACTATTTATGAACCCGTTTTACTAATCTGACAATTATAACATAAACTTTAAGTAACTTGTTCAACATCACAGAATGGAAAAGTTGCCACTGATTTGAATCTAGCCAGCCTCTCAAGAGAAAGTGTCCATGATCAGGCCTTCCTTTGGCCCAGGACTGTCATCAGCATTTCCCTATTGCTGGACATCTTTTAAACAATGTCAAGCCACAAGCTAAACCATGAGCTGTGACAGAAGCAATCTATAACTGTAATATATATACACAGACATACAACACATTTATACTTCTGGTTGTCTTCTATGTGTGGAATAAGACTGATTTTCATTTTTGCTGCTGGAAAAGAGTGTGCTTTAAATAAAAATATATTTAAGAAAATATTAATCACTTCAATGTTGTACGTTAAGTAACATACAGTGACTGTGTGTGCAGAAGTGACACTGTTTTTGATCTGACATGAGGCATGGATGGAATCTTGCTTATAGCTTTGTATCCCTAGTGTTGATGACTATTTTATGGGAAGAACAAACGTCTCTTTTGACCACAGGACACATGTTCATGTAGTAGATGAGAATAACAGGATACACAAGTGAGCACATCTGGCCTGGCTGCTTTGTCTGTGAGTAAATAAATACCCCCAAGCTATGTAAAATGAGAAAAAAAAAAAAAAAAGCAACAGTTAATGTTGTAGATGACTCACCCCTTGCCAGGCACCATTCTAAGTTCCTTACATGAATTAAATCATTTAATTTTACAAGCCAGATATCATTATACTTCAGTTGATAAGACTGATACACAGAGGTTATGTCACACACATAGTGGCAGAGGTGGGATTTGCACTCATGCAGGCTGACCTCAGCATCATGTCTTTACCCCCTGCTCTATGCCACCAAGTCAACACAAAGATGAGGACACTGAAAGTCTGGCTAGGAGGCAGCAGTGGAAGCACATTTAGTTGCAGTCAGATCTCTGTGCATACCTGTGACCTCTCTGGGCTTCAGTTCCTATTTCTCAAGCCAAGAGCAAAATTTATTCATCTCCAAGGTCCCTTATAGCTTTGAACTGAGATGGGCAGGGTTTGGCATCCAGGGATGGCATGATCTGCCAGCTGTGGGCAGGGCCAGAGGCCAGCCGTACCATAGGTTCATGCATCCTTTTCCTTCTCAGCTGTGTGACATTGGGCAGGTTGTTTAATTCCTCTGAAAGACGACTTAAGCACGCCAGCCCCTGAATATTTTCTGTCCCTGTCCTGAAGCTTGTGACTTTCATTCAACTTGTCGCCTGAAGGTCAAATGACATGAAGAATGGGAAAGGATTTTATGTGTGTTCAAATGTTGGGGCAGCATCTTATCACAGAGGACTTTCTGCAGGAGGACATCCACACTCCTCCTGGCACTGGATCAGCCAGGGACGCAACCCCTCCACAGCATCCCATCCAGAGCAATGCTTCCAAACCAATGAGCCTTTCTTCAAGAGCAAGTTAGGATTTAATAGTATCTTCATCCAAGAAAGTCAGTGCAGAGAGAATTATCATAATCACCACTGTTTATTAAAACCTAGGCAGCAGCCAGGCCACTGTCTCATTTTCTTTTTTTGTTTGCTTTGGTTTTGGTTTTTGTTTAGACAGAGTCTTGTTCTGTTGCCTAGCCTGGAGTGCAGTGGCACAATCTTGGCTAGCCTCTATATCCTGGACTTAAGCAATCTTCCTATCTCAGCCTACAGAGTGGCTGGGACCACAGGTGTATGGCATCACGCCATCTAATTTTTGTATTTTTTGTAGAGACGGGGTTTCTCCATGTTGCCCAGGCTGGTCTCAAACTCCTGGGCTCAAACAACCTTCCCACCTCTGCCTCCCAAAGTGCTGGCATTACAGGCATGCGCCACTGTGTCCGGCCCACTCTCTCATTTAATCCCTGCATTGAGAATAATCTCCCTTCTACAAATGAAGCACTAGATGCTCAGAGAGTTTGGGTGATTTGCCCAAACCACACAGCCAGTAAGTGGTGGAGTGGGCTGTGAACTAGGACTGCCTGACAACTAAAACTATGCCCTAGGTGTAGGCTGCCTCCTGAAATCGCTTCACAGGGAAGCAGCAGGTAAGTGTGGTCCTGACTTCTAGGCAAGGAGACTCATCTTCTTCCTTGACTGAACATCGAATAGCATCCCCCCCACAAATGGAGGGACTAACTTGTCATTAATAAGACATCCAGGGACTCTTTCCTTTCTAAGGAACATCACCACGCTCAGCAAGCTGCACAATCTGCCATAGCTGTGTTCTGAGAACTTCTGTTAATAAACTAATATTAATTATGGAGATGATGAAATCAAAATGAAAATTCCAAAATAACTTTACCCGCAACCCATGCTGACACTGCATCTTGCCGGGAGTATCTGGTTCGAAGTAGTCAAGGGCTGGAGCTTGAAAAAGGAACAAACTCAACCTGAATTTGGGAGGAATTTCCAAAGATTCAGAGCCAACTCCCAACAGGGAGCTCTCAGGGTTCAGCGAGTGTCCTGACTGTGCTGTCTGTGACGCTGGCTAGGCCAAGCCTGATGGTTCCTCATGAGAATGTCGTGGACTGTGTCTGCTGTCCCCAGTCTGCAATGCAAATCATCCATGAACAAATGTGCAGAATTTCTAAATCTTCCATTTTTTAGTTATTTCTGTATGTACTTATTGATTTTTTTGTGTAACATGTAAAAAATGGGTTCCGTATTTTGTGTTTCATTATCTTCATAATTAATATTACTTTATTTACAAAGGTGTAGGTCTGGCTGGGTAGGAAATGAAAACTGTCCCTTCACCAGGGAGTTTGAGAAGCCCCGTGTAGGATTCAAGCAACGCAGGCATTGGAATCTACCTCCTGTGGTCACTTTCAATCCCAAAATCTGCTGAGAAACTGAATTTGGGCAGGGAAACCTGAGAATAACCATGAGGAATGGAGAAGTCCCTGTGCCACATTTAACATGATTAGAGCTGATCGTGTACGTTGCCTGTCCCCATATGATCCGGCACAGTGCAGATGCATTTTGTGGAAGATAAAGCTCAGTGAGTTAGCAGGGCTTGCCTGAAGGTGCTCAGACTGTTAGAGGCTCACATTTCCATCCAGAGACCAGTCTCTTAAACTCCCAGTTCAATCTTCCACCCCAGTCCCTTATTCCAAAAAACACACAGGAACCAGAACCAGAATCAAGTCTAAGTGTTTAATTATGATTCACATATTTCACAGGAAAAGGAATGCAGCAAATGGGTCAAGGTTGTATCAAAAAAGCAAAAAATCCTGGATTTTACTAATCAATCTATATTTGGGAGCAGGGCTGTCCCAGCATCAGGCGCAGCAGCAGCACTTGTCCAACACCCCTTTGCAGATGCAGCCCTGGGCACACTTGGCACAGCCCACAGGGCAGCAGGAGCAGCAGCCTGGGGAGGAACGGAGAGTGAGAGGTCACAGCAGAGTCGACCAGAGACCTCCCTGCCCGAACAGAGGCCTGTCTCCATCCCTGCCTCCAGCCCCAGAGGACCATCATTTCAGGATGGCATGGTTTTGTCAGGAGACAACTGGTACCACTGGGGTGGGTCTTCCTATGAGAAAGCTTCCCCACCCCACATAAGCCCTGGAAAGGCCAGAAGACTAGACAGGCAGTGATGGCCTACAGGGACAAAGGAAGGCCAGTTCCTGAGAAGCATGAACTCAGGGCCAGCCTTGAGTTCCCTCCCAACCTTAGCCACAGCCCCAGATTCCTGGAGATGGCCCCGCACTCACTCTTCTTGCAGGAGGTGCATTTGCACTCTTTGCACTTGCAGGAGCCAGGGCAGGTGCAGGAGACACCTGCAAGGAGAGAAAAAGCCAGGCAGGCGTGAATGAGATGCAGAAGGTGCAGCAGTGGGTCAATAATTGTCCGGTTCCCCCTCCTCTGTGCAGGCCCAGCCCTCAGAGCTGCTTTCCCACTAAGAGCAGAGGAAGAGAAGGGCCATGTCCTCTCCCTTCGTGCTGGGAAAACCAAGCACCCGCCTATTTGTATTCCAAAGGAAAGTCCCAGGCTCCTATATGGCCCAGGAAGACTGCGACTTCGACTTTCTGTCCTAAACCCAGAAGAGGCAATGTCCCCTCCTACCCAATGCTTCCATTCCAATCCAGCTGCTAAGAGTCAAGTTAGAGAGCTGGGGCTTAGCCAGCAGCCCTGTGACCAACCGGGTGACATGGAGCAGGACAGCCTTGAGCCTCAGGACCCTCAACTCTGACACAGATGCACAGGGAGGAGGGACATGCTCTCAGGAGCTTGGCCAAAGGAAAGCACTGGACGAATAAAGGAGTCCTCTTCAGCTCAGATCGCAAAATAAGACCTCCTCAAACCCAGGGACACTCTCCATGATGTCTGAGAATTCGGCATCCCAATGCGCAGAACCCGGGCGCCCCTTACCAGAGGCGCAGGAGCAGTTGGGGTCCATTGCAACAGGAGGCAAGAGTGGAGTTCCGAAGCGAGAAGAGAAGAGGCAGTGGTGGACGTGGAAGGCGTGGTGGAGCCCAACAGCCAGCGGCTGCATTTATAGTCAAGAAAGGGGGCCGGGCGCAGACGCCCCGCCCCGCCCTTGCACCCGCCCCGCCGAGTCAGCACCGCCAGCTGTCCTGGGCTGGGCTGTGCGCAGCAGATGGGCAAGGTGCAAGTTCCTTGAGCGCAGCTGGGTGCACACCGCAGGATCGCCCCTTTCGCAATGGCTCGCGAGGGAGGCGCTGTGCACCCGGGTGCGCGGCTTCTCTCACCCTACCGGGCCTTCCAGCTTCCCTGAAGTTGCCTGCTACACCCGCCCCTTGTCGTTCCGCCTACCCCAGTATTCTGGATTTCCCCCCACCCCCACCAACGCCCAGGTCTCAAGTCGATAGCTAAGTCTTTCCTGGAGTCGAGGGTAACCCCAGTCTTGTGCTCCACTTTCTGGATCTGACAAAGCAAGGAGCACAGCAAGGCAGTAGTGTGCAAAGGCAGGCCAAGGGTGCAAACTTCACATCTCTGGCCTTATCTGCCCTGTCCCGGTTCTTACCTCAGTCCTTTGGCCACATTTCTCTTGTGTACAGCAACACAGAAGACACAGGGCTCTGCCTCACTCTCTTCCATTCTCCACTCTTGAGGGGCTGAATGGGCCACATTTGTCCAGGTCCTCCTTTGCATAAATCTCTCCAGGGTCTCCCCACAGCCTAGCCAGGTACCCCACTACAGGATGGCAGTTTTGAATGTGTGAGATGTCCCCAGAAGAGGGATCATTGAAGGTGATATGAAGATCCTGCATTAAATTAGAAAGCAAGAGAGCTGGTTATTTTTCCTTCCATATTACTATTACTCTACATTACACAGGTCCGTGTTTGACCATTTAGTCACTTTCTATCTTTGAACTCTCACAGCAACCCTAAATGGACATGAGTTCTATTCGTGAACCCGTATTCCTAATCTGGACAATGACAATACAAGGAGTTCAAGCCACTAGCCCAGGGTCAGGGGGCTGGGAAGTGGCACTGCTGGGTGTGAATCCTGTCAGCTTCTCAAGGGAGAGAGGTCAGTGATGAAGTTTCCCTATGGCCTAGGTATGTTCATCTCTTCACTGATTGAAATCTTTAAACAAAACCAAGCATCAAGGTCAGTCCTAGAAGCAAAACAGAGACATAGAGGGATATGAATAAGCATACTTTGATGGGAGGGAGACAGGGCCTTGTGTCTTCCGAGTAGCTGTGCACAGGAGAAACGTGGCACAAGAACTGAGGAGGGGAAGGGGAAAGGGACAGGCAGTGCCAGAGATCCGAAGGTCGCATCCTCCGCCTGTCCTTTGCACACTACTCCCTTGCTATGCTCCCTGCTCCCGCCAATCCAGACAGTTGAACAAGAGACTGGGGTTGCAAGGCTTAACTGTTGGCAAGGGGGTGGGCAGGCTTAGGGGTGTGGGGCGCACGCAGGTCAGGGTCTCGGGCCGTGCGGAACGCCAAGGGTGGGGGAGTAGCAGGTAATCTCAAGGAATTGGGCAGACCGGGCAGGGTGAAAGCAGCAGCTAATCCGGGTGCACAACGCCTCCGGCGCGAGCCGGTGCGAAAGGCGGAGGCCAGCGGTGTGCACCAACCTGCACTCAGGGTGCTTTGCGCCCGGCACCTCTGCTGCACACAGCCCAGCCCAGGACTACTGGTGGCTTGGACTCAGCTGGTCCGGTGCAAGGGCGGGGCGGGGTCTCTGCTCCCGGCGCCTACCCCTGACTACAAAAGGAGCCGCCAACTGTTGCGCTTCACCACATCTTACACGTGTTCCACTCCCTCTTCCCTTCTCGCTTGGGAACTCCAGTCTCGCTTCAGGTTGCGATGGACCCCAAATGCTCCTGCGCCGCTGGTAAGGGACGCCCGGGTTCTGTGCCTTGGAATGCCAAATTCCCAGACACCACAGAGAGTGTCCCTGGGTTTGAGGAGGTCGCGTTTTGCGATCTGAGCTGAAGGTGACTCCTTTATTCTTCCTTGAGAAAGATTCTTTCCTATTCTTTCCTCTTGGCCAAGCTCCTGAGAGCAGTTGCCCTCCTCCCTGTGCCTCTATATCAGAGCTGAGGGTCTTGAGACTCAAGGCTGTCCTGCTCCACATCACCCCCTTGGTCAGGAGACTGCTGGCTGAGCCTCAATGCTCTAACCAGGCTCTGAGCCGCCGGATTGGATGGGAGGCATTGGATAGGAGGGGACATTGCCTTTTCGGGGTTCTTGACAGAATGTCGAAGTTGTAGTCTTCCCGGGCTGGACCTGGAGCCTGGGACTTTCCTTTTGAATAAAAACAGGAGGGTGTTTGGCCTTCCCAGCATGAAGGGGTTTCTCTTCCTCTGCTGAGTGGGAAAGGAGCTCTGAGGGCTGGCCCTGCACAGACGAAGGGACACTGGACACTCATTGACCCACTGCTGTACCTTCTGCATCTCACTCACCTTTCACTGGCTTTTGCTCTTCCTTGCAGGTGTCTCCTGTGCCTGCCCTGGTTCCTGCAAGTGCAAAGAGTGCAAATGCACCTCCTGCAAGAAGAGTGAGTGCAGGGCCATCTCCAGGAATCTGGGGCTGTGGCTAAGGTTGGGAGGGAACCCAAGGTTGGCCCTGAGTGTGTGCTTCTGGGGAACTGGCCTTCCTTTGTCCCTCTAGGCCATCACTGCCTTTCCAGTCTTCTGCCTTGTCCAGGGCTCCCGTGGGGCTGGGCAGTCTCTCACAGGAAGACTCACCTCAACATCCACCAATTGTCTCCTGACAAAGCCACACCATCCTGAACTAAGGATCCTCGGGTGCTGGGGTTTGAGCTCAAGTTAGGCCTGCTGTTGGGACAGGGAGCTCCCTGGTCAAGTCTGCTGCGACCTCTGTCTCCCTTTTTCCCCAGGCTGCTGCTCCTGCTGCCCCCTGGGCTGTGCCAAGTGTGCCCAGGGCTGTATCTGCAAAGGGGCATCAGAGAAGTGCAGCTGCTGCGCCTGAGGTCGGGACTGCCCTGCTGTCAGATGAAAACAGAATGACACGTAAAATCCAGGATTTTGTTTTCTACAACCACGACCCATTTGCTACATTCCTTTTGTCTGTGAAATATGTGAATAATAATTAAACACAGACTTGATTCTGGTTCTGGTTCCTGTTGTATTTTTTGGGAATAAGGGACTGGGGTGGGAGATTGAACTGGGAGATTAGAGACTGGACTCTGGATGGAAATGTGAGCGTCTAACAGTCTGAGTGCCTTCAGGCAAGCCCAGTTACATCACAGACCTCCATCTTCTGTAAAATGCACCTGCACTGTGCCGGATCATGCTTCCATATGAGGATGGAGACATACGCGATCAGCTCCAATCATGTTAAATGTGGCATAGGGACTTCTCCATTCCTCATGTTTATTCTCAGGTTTCCCTGACCAAGTTCAGTTCCTCAGCAGATTTTAGGCTTGAAAGTGACCACAGTGGGTGGATTCCAATGCCTGAGTTGCTTGAATCCTACACGGGGCTTCTCACACTCCAAGGCGAAGAGACAGTTTTCATTTTCTATCCATCCCAGATCTAAACCTTTGTAAATAAAGCAATATTAATTATGAAGATAACGAAACACAAAATATAGAACCCACTTGTAACATTTTACACACAAAAAAACTCAATAAATACACAAATAACAGAAAAATGGAAGATTTACAAACTCTGTACATATGTTCATGGATGATTTGTATTGCAGACTGGAAACAGCAGACTGGCCCCACTGTGGACCACACACCTTCAGCAGCACAGGCCAGGACATTCTCATGAGGAACCATCAGGCTTGGCCTAGCCAGCGTCACAGACAGCACACTCAGGACACTCGCTGAACCCTGAGAGCTCCCTGTTGGAACTTGGCTCTGAATCTTTGGAAATTCCTCCCAAGTTCAGGCTGACGTTGTTCCTCTTTCAAGCTCCAGCCCTTGACTATTTCAAACCAGCATGCTCCTGGCAAGACACTGTGATTGTGGGTTGCAGATGAAGTTATTTTGGAATTTTGCTTTTGATTTCATCATCTCCACAATTGCTAATACTTTATTTACTGAAGTTCTCAGAACACAGCTATGGCAGATTGTACAACTGTCTGAGTGTGGTGATGTTCCTCAGGAAGGAAAGAGTCCTGGATGTCTTATTGATGACAAGTTAGTCCCTCCATTTGTCGGGGGGATGCTATTTGATGTTCAATCCCTAAGGAGGAAGGTGAGTCTCCTTGCCTAGAAGTCAGGACCACACTTACCTGCTGCTTTCCTGTGAAGCAATTTCAGAAGGCAGCCAACACCTAGGGCATAGTTTTAGTTGTCAGGCAGTCCTAGTTCACAGCCCACTCCACCACTTACTAGCTGTGTGATTTGGGCAAGTCACCCAAACTCTCTGAGCATCTAGTGCCTCATTTGTAGAAAGGAGATTATTCTCAATGCAGGGATTAAATGAGAGAGTGGGCCAGGCACAGTGGCTCATCATGCCTGTAATACCAGCACTTTGAGAGGCAGAGGTGGGAAGGTTGTTTGAGCCCAGGAGTTTGAGACCAGCCTGGGCAACATGGAGAAACCCCGTCTCTACAAAAATTACAAACATTAGATGGCGTGATGCCATACACCTGTGGTTCCAGCTACTCTGGAGGCTGAGTAGGGAGGATCACTTGAGCTCAGCATGTAGAAGTTGCAGTGAGCCAAGATCGCGCCACTGTATTCCAGGTTGGGCAACAGAACAAAACCCTATCTCAAAACAAAACAAAACAAAAAACATAAACAAAGCAAAACAAAAAACAAAAAACAGAGAGAGAGTGGCCTGGCAGCTGCCTAGGTTTTAATAAGCAATAGTGATTATGATCATTCTCTCTGCACTGACTTTCTTGGAAAAAGATATTGTTAAATCCTAACTTGCTCTTGAAGAAAGGCTCATTGGTTTGGAAGCATTGCTATGGATGGGATGCTGTGGAGGGGTTGCATCCCTGGCTGACCCAGTGCCAGGAGGAGTGTGGATGTCCTCCTGCAGAAAGTCCTCTGTGATAAGACACTGCCCCAACATTTGAACACACATACAATCCTTTCCCATTCTTCATGTCATTTGACTTTCATGCAACTTGTTGAATGAAAGTCACAAGCTTCAGGACAGGGACAAAAAATATTCAGGGGCTGGCGTGCTTGAGTCATCTTTCAGAGGAATTAAACAACCTGCCCAATGCCACACAGCTGAGAAGGAAAGGGATGAATGAACCTATGGTACAGCAGGCCTTGGCCCTGTCCACAGCTGGCAGATCATGCCATCCCTGGATGCCGAGCCCTGTCCGTCTCAGTTCAAAGCTATAAGGGACGTTGGAGATGAACAAAGTTTGCTCTTGGCTTGAGAGGTAGCAACTGAAGCCCAGAGAGGTCACGGCTATGCACAGGGATCTGATCGCTAACTCAACGTGCTTCCACTGCTGCCTCCAGCCAGACATTCGGCGTCCTCATCTTTGTGTTGACTTGGTGGCATAGAGCACGGGGTAAGGACATGATGCTGCAGTCAGACTGTATGAGTATGAATCCCACCTCTGCCACTATGTGTGTGACACAACCTCTGTGTCTCAGTCTCATCAGCTGGAGTATAATAATATCTGGTTTATAAAATTGAAAGTTTTGATTCATGTAAGGAACTTAAAATGGCACCTGGCCAGGGGCGAGTCATCTATAACATTAACTGCTCCTTTTTTTTTTTCCTCATTACATATAGCATGGGGGATATTTATTTACTCACAGACAAAACAGCCAGGCCAGATACTCTCATTTGTGTATCCTGTTATTCTCATCTACTACATGAACATGTGTCCTGTGATCAAAAGGGACATTTGCTCTTCCCATATAATATTAATCAACTCTAGGGACATAGAGATATAAGTAAGGTTTCATGCCTCATGTCAGATAAAAAAGAATCTCATTTCTGCACTCACAGTACTATATTTTACTTAACATAAAACATTGAAGTGATTGATATTTTCTTGAATATTATTTTTTATTTAAAGCAAACACTTTTCCACCAGGGAAAATGAAAATCAGTTTTATTCCACACCTAGAAGATAGTCAGAAAACGCCGGGCACGGTGGCTCACCCCTGTAATCCCACCACTTTGGGAGGCCGAGGAGGCCAGATTACCTGAGGTCAGGAGTTCGAGACCAGCCTGGCCAACATGGTGAAACCCGGTCTCTACTAAAAATACAAAAATTACTGGGCATGGTGGCACACGCCTGTAATCCCAGCTACTCTGGAGGCTTCGGTAGGAGAATTGCTTGAGCCCTGGGGACAGAGGTAGCAGTGAGCTGAGATCACGCCACTGCACTGCATCCTGGCTGACAGAGGGAGATTCCTTCTCAAAAAATAAATAAATAAATAAATCCCTCAATAGAGAAGTGCTGACAACAAACTTGGGCCCAAGGAAGGCTTGATCTTGGACACCTTCTCTTAAGAGGCTGGCTAGATTCAGGCCGGGCGCGGTGGCTCAAGCCTGTAATCCCAGCACTTTAGGAGGCCGAGACGGGCGGATCACGAGGTCAGGAGATCGAGACCATCCTGGCTAACACGGTGAAACCCTGTCTCTACTAAAAAAATACAAAAAAACTAGCCGGGCGAGGTGGCGGGCGCCTGTAGTCCCAGCTACTCGGGAGGCTGAGGCAGGAGAATGGCGTGAACCCAGGAGGCGGAGCTTGCAGTGAGCCGAGATCGGGCCACTGCACTCCAGTATGGGCAAGGGTGCCAGACTCCGCCTCAAAAAAAAAAAAAAAAAAAAAAAAAAAAAAAAAAAAAAAAAAAAAAAAAGAGGCTGGCTAGATTCAAATCAGTGACAAGTTTTCAGCTCTGCGATGTTGAGCAAGTTACTTAAACTTTTTGTTATAGTTGTCAGATTAGTAAAACGGGTTCATAAATAGTATTTCCCATTAGGATTGTTGGGAGTGTTCAAACAATGAATGATTTAAAGAGGTCTGTCTCATTCTAAATGTTACACGATAAGAACATTGAAGAGAAATATCCACTTCTCTCCTTGATTGAAAGCAGGGTCTGCATGTCACCTAAAGTCATCCTCTTTGGAGGACATCCCTCATTTTTAAAACTGCCATCCTGCAGTGGGGTGGCCGGTAGGCCTGGGGTAGTCCCAGAGAACTATATGAAAAGGAGGACACTGACAAGTGTGCCCGCCATCACCTCAGAGGAGGAGCATGGAGGGAAGAGAGAGAGGCCGACCCGTGGTCGCCATGTTCTGTATACAGAGGCAACGAGTTTGGGGGTCCTAGGTAGGAAGAGGTACAGGCAATGCAGGGGGAGGGCGAGGGAAAAGCAAAAGTCACCTCCACTGCCGTTCATCTGCGCAAGGCTCACTCGCTCTGCTCCCCGCTCCAGCCAATGAAGAAGGTGAGCACGAGGATGGAGCTGCGCACGGACCCGGGAGAGTCGAAGCTGATGGTGACCCTGCGGGGCAAGAGGAGAGAAAGGGTTGGGGAAAGCGCGACCACCTAGGAATGGGAAATGGCCCTCAGGGTGGCAGGGACGGAGTACTTCTGGCAGCACAGCCCCTCCCTTGCGAGCGGGCGCCAAAGGGGCGGACCCAGGGAGCCCACCAAGCTGCACTCAGGGGACTGTGCGCCCGAACCGCCTACTGCGTACCGCCCACCCCAGACCACCGGCCCCGCGGATTCCGTGTGGTGGTGGGGGAGGGGGTGCTCTGCACCCGGCCCCCTCCTCTAACTATAATTGAACTCCCGGTTCCTAGAATCCACCACGCCTCCCACCTGCCCCACTGCTTCTTAGCCTCTCCCTTGGAACTCCAGCTTCACCTCGCCTCCTCATGGACCCCAACTGCTCCTGCTCCACTGGTAAGAGATACCTGGTTTCGAGGCCTTAGGATCTCCATTTTCATTCCAGAGGATAGAATGTCCCCAGGGCAGGAGGGAGGTGCATTTTGAGCTCTTCCTAAAGTGAACTCCTTTACTTTGCACTTCTTGTGCTTTTTCCCCGTCAAGGGCCTTCATCACCACTTAGAACGCTGCCATCTTCCCAGAGCCTCCCATTTCTGAGAAGACTGAGGCTCAAAACTGCCAGGTCACCCAGATAGCCAGTGGGGTCCTGGGCTAGGACCCAGTGCTCTGTCCAGCATTAGAGCTGCCTGAGGTGGATGGGAGGCAGGAAGCATTGCCTCTAAGGGATTCTTGACAGAAGGCCTTGTGGAGTAAAATTAGGAGGGCGCCTGCCCATCGCAGCCTGTGTGGAGAAAAGATGGGGCTGGGCTTCCGTGTGCCTGAGCAGAACAAGGTACCAGGTTTCCCGTGCACTGAGCAGGAGGATGCTGAGGGCCTGCTCCTAACCCGGCACCACACTCACTGCTCACTGCCTTTTTCTCTTCCTTGCAGGTGGGTCCTGCACCTGTGCCGGCTCCTGCAAATGCAAAGAGTGCACATGCACCTCCTGCAAGAAGAGTGAATGTCGGGCCTTCCCTGAGAATCTCGGGGCTGGGCTGAGTGAGAGGAGGGATCTCAGATTGTGCAGGCAGGAGCAGGCTCATCACTAGCTTCCCACATCCCCTGAAACGGATTCAGGATCAGAGCTGGAGGAACATTAGAGATGGTTGATTCCCAACCAATCTTCATTCTTAACAATGAGGAAACTGAGGTCACAAGAATGTACCAGCCGGCCAACCATAGACCTGATTCTTGAAGACTTTCCTCACTGAAGTGTATGGTCCTGGTGAATTGTCCTTCCTTTGTCCGCATAGTCCCAGTCACTGCCTATCCAGTCTTCTGCCCTGTCCTGGCTCAGTGGGGCTGAGCAAGTTTTTCATAGGAAGGCTCTCACTGCAAAGATCCACCATTGTCTCCTGACAGAGAAGGCTCCTCCGGGTCTCGATGTGAGCTTGAGCCACGCCCGCTGTTGGGGCAGAGAGGTGCCTGTTTAAGTCAGCTGTGACCTGTCCCTCTCCCCTTCTTGCCCAGGCTGCTGCTCCTGCTGCCCTGTGGGCTGTGCCAAGTGTGCCCAGGGATGTGTCTGCAAAGGGACATCTGACAGGTGCAGCGGCTGTGCCTGATGTAGGGAAAGCTCTGTTCCCGGAAGTAGAAAGTGTACGAACCCGGAATTGCTTTCCATACAAGACTGACCCATTAGTACATTTGGTTTTTTTTTTATATGAAATATGCTAATGATAATAAATGACTTTATTCTGGCTCAGTTTTATTTTGTGTGCCTTGGACAAAAGTGACCTGATACCCAACAGAGCTGGGATGAGGGACTGCATTGAGAGTCCAGACTCATGGGTGCTGGTACCAGGTCCTATCACCTTACACACTGAGTGCCTTAAGGCAAATCACATTACCTGTCTCAGCTAAAAAATGTAAAAGCATTATACATGTAGGCCAGGAATCATGGCTCACACCTGTCATCCCAGCACTTTGGGGGGCCGAGGTGGGCAGATCACAAGAGGTCAGAAGTTCAAGACCAGCCTGGCCAACGTGATGAACTCCCCCATCTCTACTAAAAATACAAAAATTAGCCACGAGTGGTGTCAGGTGCCTGTAATCCCAGCTATTCGGGAGGCTGAAGTAGGAGAATCACTTGAACCCAGGAAGCGGTGGTTGCAATGAGCTGAGATTGCGTCACTGCACTCCTGCCTGGGTGACAAGAGGGAAACTCCATCTCAAAAAAAAAAAAAAAAAGCAGTATACATGTAAGAGACATAATGGTATGGGCATCTGCAACAGACCTAAGCTTTGGGAAAATGAAATAAAATGAATTAGTATGAAATTAAAAACAAAATCTACTTTTTTATATTCAGCAGGAAAATTATTAATAAATATAAATATATGAAAATAAAATAATATATATGAAAAACAAATAATACATGAAAGACAAAATATATGACTATATTTAAATAAATATATAAAAACCAGAAAAATAAAAATGTACAAACATTGCATATTTCTCCTAGGGTGTGTATTTCACACTGGGAACGGTGTATAGACTGACTCTCGTGTGTGGATCACTCACCTTCAGCAGTGCTGGCCTGGACATGCCCAAAAGGAACTATCCATCCTGAACTGCCCCATGTCACTCATGGAACTCTCACTACCCCTGAGAGCTCCTTGTTCTGACTCGGCTCCGAATCTTTGGAAGTTTCTCCCAAGGTCAGGCTGCAGTCTCCTCCTTCAAATTCCAGCCCTTGTTTACTCCAGGCCAGCACAGTGAATAGGGAGGTGGAGCGAAGTGTCCAGCATTGTCCTGGCAAGCTGACTATAGATAGCAACTGGGGCTCCCAGGTGAGGTATTTGACTCGGCCTCTGCAGGGGTGATGGCATATTCTGTAGTTTGAAGGGGTGTGGTGTGCATTGAGAAGGGTGAGGACTGATCATTGCTACCGACAGCTGGTCCCTCCAGCTATCTGCTCAGGGAATTGTTATTTGTGGTTCAATCACAGGGAAGATGAGACAGGTGGCCCAGGAGTCAAGCCCTAGATGGGCTGCAGGTGCTCTTTGTGAAGAGGGAATTTCAGAAGGGAGCCTGGGCCAAGTGCAGGCTTTGGTGTTACACAGCTGGGTTCACAGCCCACTTCACTCCTTACGGGCTGTGTAGCCTGCACAAGTCGCTTAACCTCTCTGAGCCTCGATTTCCTCATCTGTATACAGGAGATTATATTTCCATGCAGAGATCAAATGGGACAGTGGCCTGGTACTAGTGGCCTAGGGCTTAATGAACAATGCTATTATAATCATTTCTCCAACTGGACTTTCTAGACAGACAATCCTGTTAGCTCCCATCAAGCTCCTTGGAAAAGGCCCATCTGCCTGCAGGTATTAAGTGGACTGAAGTTGGAGATGGGTTTGGAGTCTTGCTGTTCTGGTCTCAAGGGCATGTGGATGACCTCCTGCACCAGTTCTCTGGGATAAGAGACTGCTCCAGCATTCAAAGAACAAGCCTTTCCCACCTTTCAAGTCATTTGATTGTCATACAAACCAGAGACACAGTGAATGTGCAGGGTTTGGTGAGATGGTGCTGTCTTCTAGAGGAGTTGTACTGTTTTCTAGAGGAGTTAAACAATCTCCCCAAGGTCACACAGTTCAGAAGTAGAGGCATGAATGAATCTATGCTGTGGGTGTCCTCATGCCCTCGCCGTAGTGGAAGATCATGCTGTCCATGGATGCTAAACCCAGTCCCTCACATTCCAGAGCTGGAAGGGCCCATGGTTAATTAGCCCAATTGTGCCCCTGACTTGATAGCCTGGGAACTGAAGCCCAGAGAGGACATACAGCTATGCAGAGGCTCTGACTGCCAGCTAAGCACTCTTCCCCCTGTGCCTCTGTGACAGAGTTAGTGTTCTCATGTGTCACCTGACAGGGTGACATAGGGTTGTAGTTGAGGGAATTATCCTATGGTCAGCCTATATTAGTGCCAATCCCAGATGTATTATCACGTATACCTGGGTGACACAACCCCTCTGTGGCTCAGTTTCCTGCCCTGTAAAAGGGGCAGAATATAATAATACATCATGTGCTGTATAAGGACATTTTAGTTATAGATGCACTACATATAGGATGGTGGTCCTATGAGGTTATAAGGTAATTGTACTGTATCTTTCTATGTTTAGCTATGTCTAGATACACAAATACCACTGTGTTATAATTGCCTTCAGTATTCAGCAGAGTAGCATGCTGTATAGGTTTGAAGCTTAGGAGCAATAAGCCATATCACATAGCCTAGGTCTGTGGTAGGCCATAATATCTAGGTTTGTTATTATACACTTTACACTGTTTGCACAACCATGAAATCAGCTAACAATGCATTTCTCAGAATGTATTCCCATCACTAAGCAGCGTATGACTGTAATGGGGTCTGACTTGTAGAAATGCAGGATTTAATAGGTATAAAGAAATTAGCATGGTGCCTTGCACATGGCAAATGATCTATAATATTAACTATTATTTTGTTATTTTTATTCATGGTTGGTATGGCCTAACTGCTTGTGTGCCTCCAGTATTCATACGTGCAAATCTAATTTTCAGTGTGTTGGTATTGAGGTGGTGCATTTGGGAGGTGACTGAAATAAGAGGACCTAGTGTTTATGACTGGGATTAATAAGAAAGGCCTGAGGGAGCTTGTTTAACCCTTTCCACCATGTGAGGACCCAGCAAGAAAGAGACATCCATGAGGAACGGGGCCCTCACAAGACTCCAAATATGCTGGTGCCTTGACCTTGGACTTCCACGCCTCCAGAACTGAGAGAAATATATTTCTGCTGTTTTAAGTTACCCAGTCTAAGGTATCTGGTTATGACAGCCCAAACATCTCAAATAATGGCATAGTTGGCATTTTTACTCCAGACAGAAGACCCAGGCCTGGTGTTCCTATGTGTCCTCTGTCTTTCTCATCAGCCACATGAGCATTGACTTGTGGTCCGGACAGGGTCCTGCACTCTTTCCACAAAATAGGGATTCACACCAGCAATATAAAGCCATGAGCAAGACAGTCCCTGTCCCCATGACAGAAATGGAAGGATGCCTGCCAGTTCTGCTACCACCTGCACCAGTATGTGAGTTAACTTTTTCTTTCAAATGATTCCTATTTGCTTAGAGATATTTAGATGAAAAGCAAACTCCTTACCACTACTGAAAAAAGAATTAGTTTAACTTCCAGACGTAGAAGGTTGCCATCCAATTATGCTTATTCATATTCCCTCTGCATCTCTGTTTTGCTTCCAGGACTGACCTTGATGCTTGGTTTTGTTTAAAGATTTCAAACAGTAGAGAGATAAATATACCTAGGCCAAAGGGAAGCTTCATTATTGCCCCGTCTCCCTTGGGACGCTGACCGGATTCAGACCCAGCAGTGCCACTTCGCAGCCCTCTGACCCTGGGCTGGTGGCTCGAGCTCCTTGTATTGTCATTGTTCAGATTAGGAATATGGGTTCATAACTAGAATGCATATCCCTTTAGGGTTGCTGTGAGGGTTCAAAGATGCAAAGTGACTAAACAGGGCCTAACACGGATTAATGTTATGTAGAGTAATAGGCATATGGAAGGAAAAATAACCATGTTTCTTGCATTTTAATTTAATTCAGAACCCGCATATCACCTAAAATGATCCCTTTTCTGGGGGCATCCCACATTTTCCACACTGTCATCCTGTAGTGGGGTGCCCAGCTAGGCTGTGGGGAGACCTGGAGAGTTTTATGCAAAGGAGGACCCTGGGCAAATATGCCCATTCAGCCTCTCAAGAGTGGAGAATGGAAGCACGGGGGCAGAGCCCTGAGTCTGTTCTGTCCCTAAACATGAGAGAAACGTGGCCAACAGACCGAGGTGGGGCCTGGGATAGGGACCGGCAATGCAGGAAATCCGAGTGTCACATCCTTGGCCTCTCATTTGCACACTGCTCCCTCGCTATGCTGCCCCCTCCTGCCGATCCAGGGACGTGATCCAGGGGCTCTGGCAAATGCAAAGCTACACACAGTGGAGCGGGGGTTGGGGGTGTGTAGACGGCTGGGATTCCGAGTTTCCTGGCACTTCTAGGAAAGGGAGAGGCAGGAAATGTCAGGGAAATTGGGAAGGGCAGGCAGGACGCCAGGGACGTCACGTACCGCTAGATTCACAATAAGCTGGGTCAAAAGGTCGGGCCCGGCGGTGCGCCCGACTCTGGGCTCACGGGGTGATGCACCCGGCCCAGGATCGCTGGCAGTGCAGACTCAGCGGGGGCGGGTGCAAGGACGGGGCGGGGCCTCTGCGCCCGGCCCGCTTCCCGCGCTACAAAGGGAGCCGCTGTCCCCTGGGTTCCACACCCCTTTCGTCTGTCCCGCTGCGTGTTTGCCTCTTCATTGGGAACTCCTGCTTCTCCTTGCCTCGAAATGGACCCCAACTGCTCCTGCTCGCCTGGTAAGGGACACCTGGCTCCACGCCTTGGGATGCGCGTTTCCCAGCCGCAGTACAGACTGTTTCTGGGTTTGAAGAAGTCGCATTTTAAGTTCTGAGCTGAAGGGGCTCCTTTATTTCGTTAGGTGCTTTCTTCCCAATCACGTCCCTGAGACCACTTCCCTCCTCCCTGTGCCTTTAAGTCAGAGTTGAAGGTACTGAGGCCCAAGGCTGTCCTGCTCTATGTCACCCAGTTGGTCAGGGCGCTGCTGGCTGAGCCCCAATGCTCTGACCAGGCTCTGAGCAGCCAGAGTGGATGGGAACGCGGGGGGCTGTTGCCTCTTCGGAGTTCAGAACAGAAGGTTCTGGCTTCCCCCCTTCTTAGGCTTCCTGGGCTGTGTCTGGAGCCTGGGACCTTGCTTGTGGGGTAAAAGCAAGAGGACACTTGCCCTTCCCAGAATGAAGGGAGAGGAGATGGGGTTCTCGTCCTCTCCCCTGAGTGGGAAAGGAGCTCTGAGGGCTGGTCCTGCAGCACAGAGGAGGGGGAACTGAAGCGTTATTGACCAGCTGCTGTACCTTCCGCATCTCACTCACCGCTCACTGCCTTTTTCTCTTCCTTGCAGATGGTTCCTGTGCCTGTGCCAGCTCCTGCAAATGCAAAGAGTGCAAATGCACCTCCTGCAAGAAGAGTGAGTGCGGGGCCTTCCCTGGGAATCTGGGGGATGGGCCAAGTTAGAGCGGGGAACCCAGAGTTCTGCAGGCAGGGGCAGGCCTATGACCAGCTTCCCCAAACCCCTCCCTCAATACCTGATTCAGAATCAGACCTCAAAGTGCCTTAAAAATGGGTGAATCCCAGTCTCTTATTACCAAACTAGAAACCAAGGCCCAGAGAGGTTACCAGGTAGTGTTGGGAACAAAGCTGGAATGTGAATCTAGGTCTCCTGCCTCCTGATGCAGCCTTCTTAACCTTTCTGGGTCCTGAAGCACTTAAGGCCCTGGATCTTGGAGACCCCAGGTGATTTGGAACCTGATGATCCAGCCCTTTCCTGCAGAGGCAGCCCAGAGCTTCCCTGGCCTTCCCCAGAATTGCTGTGTCAAGGGTTTGCCCCCTGTCTGATTATGAAGATTTTCTTCATTTAAGTGTAGGTTTTGAGGAACTGGCCTCCTTTTGTTCCCATACCTGTCCAGTCTTCTGTCCTGTCCCGGACTCAGGTGGGGCTGGGCAGCTTTTTCATATAAAACCCTTATCCCAAAGATCCACCAGTTCTCTCCTGACAAAGCCATGCCATCCTGAAATGATGGTCCTCTGGGGCTGGAGGCAGGGCTTGAGCCAGGCCTCTGTTGGGGCAGGGAGGTGCCTGATTGAGTCTGCTCTGACCTCTCACTCTCCCCTTCTTCCCCAGGCTGCTGCTCCTGCTGCCCTGTGGGCTGTGCCAAGTGTGCCCAGGGCTGCATCTGCAAAGGGACATCGGACAAGTGCAGCTGCTGTGCCTGATGCTAGGACAGCCCTGCTCTCAGATGTAAATAGAGCAACCTGTATAAACCTGGATTTTTTTTTTTTTTTTTGGTACATCCCTGACCCGTTTGCTACATCTTTTTTTCTATGAAATATGTGAATGGCAATAAATTCATCTAGACGATTCTGGCTCCGGGCGCCTCATTTGTCGTTGGGTATATGGCACTTGGTTCCAGTTGGGTTGTAGGAAACCCAGATTGTGGGGCATTTCAGACAGGGGACCATGGCAGTGGGGGTCTGTGTGCAAGGTTCCTGCAGTCCTGCCTGGCCTTGGCTCTCCTTTGTGAACTGTGGTAAACTAGGGGGTTTATTCTACCACCCTCTAGCAACAGTTAACAGGTAGTAGCTGCCCTTTTTGTGTAGTTGTGACACAGCCTATACTCACCGGCCACCTATGGTGCACCTACTGCATACACAGTGAGGCATGGGGTTCTCAGTGGTGAGGGGAACAGGGAGCTTATGGACTGCTGGGGAGAGAGAGAATGATAGAATAAGGAATCTTGTAAAGGAGAAGGTGCTGTGACTGAATGCACTTGGGGTGAGCCTGAATGAAGAACTCTTTCCACTGGGATCTGAGAGCTGCATTCCTGCAGAGGGCACAGCTCCAGCAAAGGTCCGGAAGCGGGGAAGAGCCTGGCACTCAGAAGGCGGGTGTGTGATTGTGTGAGGGGAGAAGCCCATGTTCCCTTTGGAGAGGAGAGGGCAGAGGCCACATGCCTCATTAATCTGAAGGATGGCCTCACTCAGCACAGCTGAACCACTTGGAGAGGCTGGAAAAGTGCTCAAGCCGGTAATCCACTTCCCCCACCCCTGCAGCCCCGTTTCCGATTTGTTTAGGGCTAAGCAGGCCCGGGGAACCTACCTTTTACTTTTTAATAAGTACCTAGGGTTGCAACCCACTGAAGCAGTCACACGGAATTATTTGGTGAAATAAAATGGCCTCTGCCAGTTCCTCTCTGGTCTCAGGACCAGGAGGTATTTTCCATCCCAGCTGCTATTTGGAGCAACTCTCCAGCATGTGGCTGCCTGTCCTGGTGGCTGAGGGAACCTGGAGGTGCCCAGCTTCTGGCTGGCTGTGGAGGGAAAGGCTGGCAAGCCTCACCAAGCAGCGTGGCAAGTGTCTTCATGGAGACCAAACCAAACTCAGAGGGCAGATCTGAGCCTCCTTGAGGGCTCATGCTAGGGAAACACCACCTCATTGAGGTTGGGCTGGTGTCTGAGGTGCCATCCTCTGGGGAGAGAATCTGGCAGGGACCTCATAAGGCATGGGCAGGAGTGTGATGTGGGCACCACCCTGTTTGAGATTTGGTCCAGAAGCCCTGGTGCCAGAGTCACAAATGCACCCAGCTGTTGCTCTTTCATAACTCTGTTTTGGGAAATTGCAGCTGCCAAACCTCTCAAGGGATAGGTACAAAATGTTTTTGCCAGGTCCGACAAACACGATCATTCAACTCACGACTTCTTTTCCAAGTCATGTGTGAAGTGGCATCCTGTTCCATCCATCACCCCCAGTCCTGAGCCCCATCTTCCTTGGGGCTGGGTGGGGCATGATTATTGTGGATGTCTGTTGGAAAGATTAATTTACAGTCATTCACATTTTTTTTGATGTGGCTCTTATTGGAACGCCTTGTTTAATTTCCAGAAGCTTCAGTGTCAAGCACACCATCATGAAACAGCCTGGTAAAGCAGTTAAGTGCGTCAGCTCTGGAGCCAGGCTGCCTGGCTAGACCCACAGCTCCATTAGTTGGGAGAATTACGTCGTCTCTCTGTGCCTCACATTTCTTAACTGCAATGTGGGGACAAATAGGACCTACCCCATAGGGTTGTGGTGAGGTTGAATGTGGCTAGCACTGTCCCTGGAGCATATCAAGTCCTCAGTAAGTGTGGGCCAGGTTTGGTATCTGACAATCAGTAGGCCATCCATAAATGTTATCTACGTAATTTGATGAGCACTTATGGGACCCCCTTCAGTATGTAAACCATTGTACTGCCCACAGAAAGGTAAGATAATATATAAATAAGACTCAATTCCCTTGCTGGAGATCTTATTTAAGTCTCTGTTGAATTCAGGGAGCAATTATTTACCACTGCAAGATGCAGCTGCTAGGCTGGGACAGAAAGCCACATGGGGGCTAAAGATTTCTATCTCCAGGAGAAGGACCCATTTCATGCTGACTCTGGGATAGGCTGGGCGTGAGACAGGCTAAGACAGAGGTATGGATGCTTTGGGAGAAGAATGTGATTTAGCCGGGCCAGGGGAGTAGGAGAAAAACATTCACTTGCCTGGGCGCAGTGGCTCATGCCTGTAATCACAACATTTTGTGAGGCAGAGGAGGGCAGATCGCTTGAGCCCAGGAGTTTGAGACCAGCCTGGGCAACATGGCAAAACAACGTCTCTACAAAAATAAAAAAAGAATAAATTAGCCAGGCACGGTGGCATGCACCTCTAGCCCCAGCTATTCAGGAGGCTGAGGTGGGTCGATCACTTGAGTCTAGAAGGTCGAAGGTACAGGGAGCTGCGATCGTGCCACTGCACTCCATCCAGGGTGGCAGAGCAAGACCCTGTCTCAAAAGAAAAAAAGCCAGATTATTTGGTAGACATGGGGGTCTCACCACGTTTCCCAGGCTGGTCTCAAACTCCCAGACTCAAGCGATCCACCCGCCTGAGCTTCCCAAAGTGCTGGAATTACAGGCGTGAGTCACCGCGCCTGGCTTAATTTTTTAAAAAACTTACCACCAAATGGTCAAGACAGGGATGTTGCTGAAAATGTCAGACTCAAATTTTGATAGCAGCAAGAATAATTTCTTTGAGGGGGAAATAGATGATGAGGAAAGTATGATTTTTGACACTGGTGCCAGTTAAAGATGATCCAAATATAGAACAAGTGTTCCTTCAACTTCTGATGTCAAACTGGAGAAATCTAAGAAACATAATAAAGTTCATCTACCTCAAACAAATAAACAATTCACAGCTCCACAAAAGCTAGATGCAAAATACCAGTCTTTCCTTTGCTGACCATTTTGCCTCCCCTTAATAAGTTGTGTCAGGAGACACAACTTGGTGGAACTGGTGTCAACAACGAGGTTTGACTCCTAATGGCAAGAAAATAGAAGTTTATCTGAGGGCCAGGCATGGTGGCTAATGCCTGTAATCCCAGTGCTTTGGGAGGCTGAGGCTGAGGACAGGAGCTCAAGACCAGCCTGGTCAACATGGTGAAACCCCATCTCTACTAAAAATACAAAAAAACAAGAAACAAAAAACTAGCCAGGCATGGTGGTGTGCACCTGGAGTCCCAGCTACTCGGGAGGCCGACACAGGAGGATCACTTGAACCCGACAGAGGCTGCAGTGAGCCGAGATCGTGCCACTGTACTCCAGCCTGGGCGACAGAGCAAGACTCCATCTAAAAAAAAAAAAAAAAGTTTATCTGAGACTCCATAGACACACTTACCCTGAACAACAGCAAGATATTCCTGAAATGTCACAGGACACCAGATTGCAGCCATGGTCGAGGAAACGCAAGGCAGCGACCGAGGGAGCAAGGCTTCAGAAAAGTCTTGAGATGGATGAGAAAGCAGAAGAGACTAATACATTTGAACATTTGAAGTGATAACTTCAGCTCAGGAAGCCATGTTGGCATCATGGGCAAGAATTGCTGTGAGAGCTGTTCAGCCTAAGGCTGTGAATTCATGTTCTATTTCAGCTTCTGTTGAGGCCTTTTTGATGTAAGCCTCTGGTGTTGGGTGTCGTGTGGTCCATGGCAGACTTATCTCGGCAGACACAAAGGGTTGGGTACACCTGCAGTTTCATGCAGGTCAGGCCTGGGTGCCTACCACCGATAGGAGGATGATTTCTCTCTTCTTGTTACCTGCCTGCATTTTCCCATCCCTATGCGTAAGATAGTATGTTATGTGCTGACTGTGCTAAGAGGAATAAGATAACGAAAAGATGAATGACAATGGAGAAGCAGCAGCAACCTGTTTGAATACTATGTACTAGAGAAGGAGAGATATACTTTCACACCATGCAACATACTATGAAGGAATGGAAGCAAAGACAATTTGAATGAATCCTTGTGGTCTACAAAGCAAAATCATAGTGAGTAGGCCTCCACAGTGAAGATGGTTGACTAGTGACGCAGCCTCATCTAAAGAGCTCCACAGAAAGTGAGTCTGAAAACCCATTAAAGACTCACAGACAGTGAGTCTGAAAACCCATTAAAATAAAGTCACAGCAATGGGCCTTAATAAAAACAAAAACAGTCCGGGTGCGGTGGCTCAAGCCTGTAATGCCAGCACTTTGGGAGGCCAAGGTGGGTGGATCACCTGGGGTTAGGAGTTTGAGACCAGCCTGGCCAACATGGTGAAACCCAGTCTCTGCTAAAAATACAAAAATTAGCAGGGCGTGGTGGCGCGAGTCTGTAATCCCAGCTACTCAGGAGGCTGAGGCAGAATTGCTTGAACCCAGGAGGCGGAGGTTGCAGTGAGCCGGGATCGCACCATTGTACTCTAGACTGGGCAGCAAGAGTGAGACTCTGTCTCAAACAAACAAACAAAACAAAACCCATTTACTCATTCATTCATTCATTCATTCACACGATCACATCTTGGCCACAGCAGATAGAGCTTTGATGGGTGGGCTGGACAAGCAGGAGGCTAACTCTTCTGGAGGCGGCTGTACCGACACTGCCCAATGTGGATGGTGAAGGCAAACTGAACCACTCAGATCCTCTCTTCTGAGAGACCTGAGGGGCTAACAGGGCTGCCAGAGCTCGTGATATAACTGGAGCTGCATCATGAGAATACTAAAAAACCCACCCTGAATAGTAGCCATGAGGACAATTAAACCAAACCACATGCCTGCTTTTCCATGGGAACTGCTATATATCTCAGTCCTCCAGGGACCCAGAGAGGCTGAACATCTGCTGACAGGGGTCACGATGATACCCACCTCCCTTTGAATCCTGAAAACAAACTCTATCAGTCAGGGTTCCTTGGACACAAGCAACAGAAATGGATTCTAGCTAAATTAGGCAAAACAAATTCATTGGAAGGATACTGGGGATCCATGGAGTCAACTAGAAGGATGGAGAACTAGGCTCAGAAAATGGGTGGTTGCTGTGAGTGGTCAGGTACCAGGTCATGTCACAGGAGCAACCCGGCTGGGCTGCAGCAGTTTGCACAGCTATCACCACTGCTTCCGCTGTCCCCAAATGCCCACACCACTGCCATTGGCCACTGGTACTGTGAATGAGTTCTAAACTATTCATTGAATTCTTTACCTCCAGCTTAGGATTCAAAGTCTCAGGAAGTCCACTGGCTGGCAGTGGGGAGGAGAATCTGGCCACCTTCAGGTTCCCTAGTGGGACATAGGACCCTGCACACCCTGAGACTCAGCCTGTGGAGTTTCTTCCTATACCAGGAAGAGTCTTTGCAGAAGATCAATGAGTCATTGGGGAGAATTTAATAAAGGAGTTGTTTACAAAGGAGCAGGAAGGATTAAAAGAAATGAACAAAAGATGCAAAGACTCCCAGGCCTGCAACATTGGGGAGCAATTGCCAGGCCCAGGCATGGCTACCCTTGGAACCCAGAGAAAGTAGCTGCAGGAGAGGATGTCCCAACGGGAGCTGTGACTCTCAGGTTGCCACTCAACTTGGTGAAGAGGGAGTCCATTCAGTGACCTCCTCTCCATTCTGTGACCTCCTCTTCTCTCCCGTCTCCTGCCAATGCACTCATTGGCTGAACTCAAACAGATGCTGGCCCTACCGCTCCCTCCCTCTCTCTGGGTGGTGGGAGGAGGGTGGAGAGTGGGTCTAGAAAATACTCAGCACACCCGCAAATAGAGTATGTCCCATCACTAAAGGCCATGTGCATCTCTTCCTTACACCCTGGGAGAATGGAACTAATCTAAAGACAAATACAGCTTAAGGGGTTGGAGGGGGTCAGGGGTGATGGTGGAAGCCATGTATGGTGGAAGCAGGAGTCAGGGTGGGATGGAGGTGGTGCAGGCATTTGAGGGCTCTCAGAATGCCTGTCTGCAGATGTGGCTGAGCAATTCTGCTCAGAGCCCTGTGAGGAGTGGAGGTGGGGGGAGAACATGAATCACACACCTGTGTGTCCCCATGGGATGCTTACCTGGCTCCATTTGTGGCATCACAATACCTACTAAGCCACCCTTTTTTTTTCCTTCTTTCCAGATTTCTTTTCTTTTTTCTTAATTTTAGGTTTGAGGGGTACATGTGAAGGTCTGTTACATAGGTAAACATGTGTCATGGGGGTTTGTTGTAAATATTATTTCATCACCCATGTATGAAGCTCAGTTTCCAATAGTTATATTTTTTGCTTCTCTCCCTCCTCCCCTCTCAAGTAGGTCCCAGTGTCTGTTATTTCCTTCTTTGTGTTCATAAGTTCTTCTCATTTAGCTCCCACTTATAAGTCAAAACATGCAGTATTTGGTTTTCTGTCCCTGCTTTAGTTTGCTAAGGATGATAGCCTCCAGCTCCATTCATGCTCCCGCAAAAGGCATGGTCTTGTTCTTTTTTATGGCTGCATAATATTCCCTGGTATATATGGACCACATTTTCTTCATCCAGTCTGACACTGATGGGCATTTAGGTTGATTCCATGTCTTTGCTATTGCAAATGGTGCTGCAAGAGCCACCTTTTCAGGGTAATCCCTGGGGCCATCCCTGGCTGGCCGAAGCACCATATCCACCTCCTGCCCTGGGTAAAGCCGTGAACTCAGCGAGGCTGGCCCTAGTTCCCCTCACCCTCATCAGCCATCCTTTCTGGCCCCCTCCAGCCTCCACAGACAAAGATTATCCCTTCCTGCAGAAACACACAACTCTTCTGTGCAGGGAATGGGAGGCTAGGTTGGGATGGAAGGGTTGGCTGCTTTTCAGGGGTCAGAGCCCCTCCCTCCTCTGAGCCTCTGCCTCTGCTGGACAGACTTGGGGATTCTTGAGTCCGCATGGGAGCAAGCAGAGACAAGGCTGGGAAGTTGTTGTTGTCACCCAGGCCTAGGTGATATGAAGGGCTCAGTGGTCTGGTCCCCTGGGGATTCCAGAGACAACCTCACAAAGCTGGGGTACAGACCTGCACCCCATCACCAGCCACCTGGGCCTGTCCAAAATATCATTTCCATCCTGGGGTGGGCGTACCCCCTCAAACCTGAGCAAGGCTAAGCCAGAACCTACACCAGGAGGTCAATAAGCTTGGTTCTCCCAGCCTGGGAGAGTTTGCCAGCATCAGTGGTCCTTCAGAGAGACAGGGCAATGCTTCACCCAGAGAAGTGACTCTCTGGGGTGCATTTGGGCTGGCATAGGCATTGGTTAAGTTTGACTGTCTGGTATCCATCTCCCCAACTTACTTTAGGAAAATTCCCCCGCCTCCATTGGGCACAGCCTTGATGGGAGGGGAGAGCCAGGAGCTGGCTTCAGCTATAGAAGCTGGAGGGCCAGAATCTCGTTCTCCAGGGAGCCTCAGTCGATTGGATGTTCCCTTTGGGAACTCTGAGACGTGGGGTAGAATGTGTCTCCAAGGACACCCATCAGAGATGCACACCCCAACCCCACAGCATTTGCCCCTACAGCCCCCACCTTTTACTTTACCCATCCAGTAAATGACCCTTAGCTTAATTCTTTTTTTTTTTTTTTTTTTTTTTTTTTTTTCTGAGATGGAGTCTCCCTCTGTCGCCCAGGCTGAAGTGCAGTGATGTGATCTTGGCTCACTGCAACCACCACCTCCCCGGTTCAAGCGATTCTCCTGCCTCAGCTTAATTTTATTGCTTGCAACCAGAGTCTGCACAGACATCCCTTTGGTGGGAAAGGTGTTGGTGGCGTGAAGGGGCTTTCTCCATGGCATCACAAGGCCATCCACTGTGACCAAGCAAGACTGCCCTCACCTGACATCCAGGGCCTGAGACTCTGAGGGCGGAACTGGATGGGGAACTGGATATCACGTCTCATCCTGGGGCAACGTTCCTTCTTGCCTGGGCCTGTGAGACACACCCTTGGGTGCGCAGGTAGGCGGTTCCTGCCCTTGGGGCCTGCCACTCTCAGGCCTGGGAAAACTTACTTTCCTGGCAAGGATTCAAAGTTTGTAACAGTCCGAACTGGCTCTTCAGAGTCTGGTGGATCACATGGGCTGAATCCCGGGTATGAATGAAAATGCCGAGGCCAGGCACAGTGGCTCACACCTGTAATCCCAGAACTTCGGAAGGCCAAAGCAGGCAGACTACTTGAGGTCAGGAGTTCGAGACCAGCCTGGCCAACATGGGGAAACCCTGTCTCTGCTAAAAATATAAAAATTATCTGGGCGTGGTGGGATGTGGCTGTAATCCCAGCTACTACGGAGGCTGAGACAGGTGAATTGCTTGAAGCCGGGAGACAGAGGTTGCAGAGAGCCGAGATCGTGCCACTGCATTCCAGCCTTGGTGACCTGGGTGAAACAGTGAGACTCTGATTCAAAAAAAGAAAAAGCCAAGCCAAAATCCCCAAGGCAAGCTCCCCTAGAGGGAAAGAGGCCAAAGAGGGCATATGTGCAGGGCCCTCAGCACCCCTGACTCCCCTCTAGCACACCCACCCCAGTATGGACCCTTGCTTCTCATGGAGGAGGGGATGATAAGAAAAGGCTTAGAGATGGGAAAGAGTCTTGTCTGATCAAGAGGGTTAATGGACAAGGAAACAATGTGACTGGGGGTATTCATTTATTAATTCCTGGCTACTTCCACTGTGCTGGGCCTGTGACAAGGACTTATTAATAACAGCGAATAAGATAATCCTTGCCCTCCTGGGGTTCTTAGTCTATGGCATGAAGACAGCGGAGTCAAGAACACAAATAAATTCAACATAGAGGGAAAGAAGGCAGTGTGGCATCAAATCAGCTCCCGTCACTTCACACCACCCCATAAACTCCCACTATCCCCCCTGCTATGGGTCCAAATCACCACCTGCTTCTCCTGGGTGACTGCTCCAGTTTCCAACCTGCTCTCCTTAGTCTGTCCTTGCTATCTGAAGCCTACTCTCAGCCCAGAAGCTAAGGGGATCTTCTGCTCCCCCTATGGGAAATTATGCTCCTTAAGGGCAAAGACCTACATAAATTATTTGGAATTCCTTTATACAGGAGGTTTTTTTATTCTCCTTTATTTGTAGGAGCTTCACTGGTCCCTGTCTCACTTCGTGTGAAAGTCAGAGTCCTTACAATGGCCCTCAGGGCTGAAATAGAACCTGTGGATCCATATCCTGTCTTGATACTTTGGAATTTTAAATTTCTGCAGATCAGATGGGTCCAAAATGGTATCTCGTTGTGACTTTAATTTGCATTTTCCTGATCACTAATGATATTTATTAGTGATCTTCATATATTTATTACCATTTATGTAGTTCCTTTTCTGAGAAATGCCTGTCTATATCTTGTCTAATTCAAAAAAATTTACTAGGCCGGGCATGATGGCTCATGCCTGTAATCTCAGCATTTTCAGAGTCCAAGATGGGCAGATCACTTGCACTCAGGAGTTTGAGACCAGCCTGGGCAACATGGCAAAACCCTGTCTCTACAAAAAATATAACAACAACAAATTAGCCAGGCGTGGTGGCATGCACATGTGGTCTCAGCTATTCGGGAGGCTGAGGTAGGAGGATTATTTTAGCCCAAGAGTTTGAGGCTGTAGTGAGTCGTGAGGGTGTCACTGCACCCCAGCCTAGGTGACAGAGCAACAGAGCAAGACCTTGTCTCAAAAAAATTAAAAATAAATAAATAAATAAATAAATAAAAATCACCAAAGTCCAATGCTATTCAGATTTTCTCAATTTCTTGCCTAATGCCTATTTTCTGTTCCAGAGTCCCATCCAAGATACCATGTAGTTTGTGGGTCTCCATAGGCTCTCCTGGGCTGTGATCATTTTGTCAGATTCTCCTTGCTTTGGTAACCTTGACAGTTTTGAGGAGTCCTGGGCAGATGCATTGTGGGATATCCCTCTGCTGGAATTTGTCTGATGTTTTCCTCATCCTTAGACTGGAATTAAAGGTTTCTGGGAAGAAGGCAACAGGGTCTTCCTCATCACGTAGTATCAGTGGTATAATACTATCGATATGACTCATCACTATTGATGTTGACCATGATAACCTCGCTGAGCTAGTGTTTGTCTGGTGTCTCCACTGTGAAGTTACTCTTTTTTTTTTTTCTCCTCTTTCCATTTACATGCTGTATTCTTTGGAAAGAATGGGCTATGGGCTAGGCACGGTAGCTCATGTTGGTAATCCCAGCACTTTGGGAGGCCGAGGCAGGTAGGACTGCTTCAGCTCAGGAGTTCGATTCCAGCCTGGACAACATAGCAAGACCTCGTCTCTAGTAAAAATAAAAATAAAAAAATTAGCCAGTTGTGGTGGCGCATACCCAAAGTCCCAGCTACTCAGGAGCCTGAAGTGGGATGACTGCTTGAACCTAGGAGATCAATGCAGTAAGCCCTGATCACACCACTGCACTCCAGCCTGGGTGACAGAGTGAGACCCTGTCTCAAAAGAAGAAAAAAAAAAGTCACTATGTACAGCCCACACTTAAGGAATGGGAAGTTATGCTCCTTGAGGGCAAGGACCTACATAAATTATTTGGAATTCCTTTATACATGAGATTTTTTTTCTTCTCCTTTATTTATACATTCAATTGTTTAGTTATATCAGAATGGATTCATGGATATGTATTCTATACTTTGGGTTATAATCCAGTATTAGTTTATTGTATTGCTCCAATTGTTCCAGCTTTGGCAACTGGGGGCTCTTTCAGGTGGCTCCTGTGTCCCTTTGACATATCCCTATCCTTGTGGACTATCTTTTTTTTTTAGTACTTCATTACTTTCTGTTTGCACCCATTTTTCTATGAGTTACTTGTATGACTCTTATTGCAACATTGATGTTCTTTATATATGTTTGAATTGCATCCCTCACCTAACTGAGTCCTTTCATGGGCAAAACATCTTACTTTTATTTGTTTTTATTTTTACTTTTATTTTTTGAGATAGGCTATCACTCTGTCACCCAGGCTGGAGTGCAGTGATGCCATCAGGGCTCACTGTGATGGCAGCTGCCACCACTCCAGATGGCCTGCTGTTGCCATCACGCGGGCTGCACACTCCACAGATCAATCAGGAGTCCCACCCTCCTGGTTGGGGCTGCAGCCACCCAAATTGTGGCTGCAGATCCAAGCCACCTTGTGTTCTTGGGGGGCCAGGAGCAGGCAGGAGTTCTGCCCCCCTGGATGGGGCTGCAGCCACCCAAGTTGTGGCTGCAGACTCAGGCATCCCTGCACTCCTGGGGGACCAAGAAGGCCTCCCCATGACCTTACAGGCTCAGAAGTGTCTGCTCCCACTGCCTGGCTGCAGTGAGTCATGATTATTGCCACTGTACTCCAGCCTGGTGACAGAGGGAGTACAAAATACAAAGCAAAACAAAACATAAAAACAAAAACAAAAATATCCCAAAACACCCAAAAAAGCCAGAAAACCTAGAGCGATTCTCTTTAAAGTCAGGAATGAGACAAAGATGCCCACTGTCACCTCCTATCCACATTCTGTTGGAGGTCCCAGCCAGAGGAATAAAAAAAGAAAAAGAAATTAGAAACATAAAGATTGGAAAGAGAGGAATAAAATGTCATTATTTGCAGGTAATGCATTCATTTACATAGAAAAACAAAAGAATATACATTTAACTTGTTAGGAATAATAGGAGCGTTTAGTAAAGTGACTGCGTATCTCCAAGAGTCATTTGTATTTCTATATACCAGGAGCAAACGACTAAGAAGTGCAATTAAAGAGTAAATACCATGTACAGCATGATCAGAAAATACCAACTGCCCAGGAATAAATCTAACAAATAATGTTCAAAATTGTTATAGGGAAAATTATAGAACTTTATTAAGAGATATTAAGACTTTCTAAACAAAAGGAAAGATAAACAGAGGCTCTGAAACCAGCCAGTACTGGCTCATGGGAGTCATTTGTTAAATTTTCACAAATTTTGCAAACCACTTTCAAACCCAACATTTACTAAAAATTATATAAACTTACAATTACATAGGTTATATTAAAAATAAAGGGAATAGGCCAGTGTGGTGGCTCACTCCTGTAATCTCAGCACTTTGGGAGGCTGAGGCAGGCAGATCATGAGGTCAGAAGTTCGAGACCAGCCTGGCCAACATGGTGAGACCCCCCCCCCGTCTCTACTAAAGATACAAAAGAAATTAACCAGGCGTGGTGGTGCTTGCCTGTAATCTCAGCTACTCGGGAGGCTGAGGCAGGAGAATTGTTTGAACCCCGGAAGGCGGAGGTTGCAGTGAGCCGAGATCATGCCACTGTACTCCAGCCTGGGCGACGGAGCAAGATTCCATCTTGGAAAAAAACAAAATAAATAAAATAAAATAAAGGGAATAAATATTCAAAACTCATCAGTTCTTAATTGCTACATTATATTTTATTATTATGCAGGCCAGAAGTCTGCATAACATTTCTGTAAAGGGCCGGGGTAATTATTTTAGGCCTTGTGGGCCATATACAATATGTGTTGCATATTTTCTTTTTTCTTTACCTCCTCTTTCTCTTCCTCCCCCTCCTCCTCCTCCTCCTCCTTCTCCTTCTCTTAAAAAAAAAAAAATTTGAAAATGTGAAACCATTCTTAGACCACTCAAATCTTACAATTTTTTAGGACAAGCCAGAAATCCAGATTTTATGTAAAATATCCAAGTTTTAAAAAGATTGTGTGGATCCCTGAAAATATTATGCCACCTAAAATTAGCCAGACATAAAAGGACAAATATTTTATGATTCCACTTACATGAGGTGCCTAGGGGAGGCAAATTCATGGAGATAGAAAACAGAATAGAGGTTACAAGGGACTAGTGGGAAAGGGAATGGGGAGTTATGTTTAATGGTATAGAGTTTCTGCTTGAGATGATGCAAATGTTCTGGAAGTGGATGGTGGTGATGGTTATACAACATTGTAAATGTACTTAATGCCACTGAGTTATAGACCTAAAAATGGTTACAATGGTAAATTCTATGCTATGCATATTTTACTGCAGTAAAAAATTGCATTAAAAGAAGAGTCAGTTCTAGGAGCTTAAACTAAAAAAAAAAAAAAGAAGAAGAAGAAGAAGATAAGACAAAAGAGGCTCACCTCAATCTCAACACTTTGGGAGGCCAAGGTGGGAGGATTGCTTGAGCTCAGGAGTTTGAGACCAGCCTGCGCAACAGAGTGAGACCCCATCTCTTAAAAAAAAAAAAAAAAAAAAAAATTAGCTGGTCATGGTGCCTGCACCTGGAGTCCCTGCTACTTGGAGGCCAAGGCCCAGGACTGCTTGAGTCTGCAAGGTTAAGACTGTAGGGGCCTGTGATTGTGCCATTGCACTCCAGCCTGGGCTAAAGAGTGAGACCCTGTCTCAGTAAGTAAATAAAATAAAGTAAAAGAAAAGAAAAGAAAAGAAAGAAAAAGATGGTGTGGACCAAAGAGGGCCAGGTTTGGACAATTTGCAGCTTCTAGTTGGAACATCCCTGTCTGAAATACTAATTCTCATCTATTTCCTCTCCACCCAGCAAAATTCTGCTGATCCTTCAAGGACTGGCCCAAACGTCATCCCTTTTTATTCCCCACAGCTGAAGGTCTGGCAAGAGTAGGCCCACTTTTTTTTTTTTTTAAATTTAGATAGAGTCTCACTCCGTCACCCAGGCTCTGGAGCGCAGTGGCATGATCTTGGCTCACTGCAACCTCGGCCTCCTGGGTTCAAGTGATTCTCCTGCCTCAGCCTCCTGAGTAGCTGGGATTACAGGAGCCCACCACCACGCCCAGCTCATTTTTGTATTTTTAGTAGACACAAGGTTTTATCACATTGGCCAGGCTGGTCTCAAACTCCTGAACTCAGGCGATCCACTTACCTGGGCCTCCCAAAGTGCTGGGATTACAGGTGTGAGCCACTGCGCCTGGCCTGTGGGCCCACTTTTATACATGGCAGCAACAAGCTGAGCTAAGTGGTGGTTCTTTTAGAGCCGCGTTCTCTAACTTGCCCCAATCCTCACCACTCCCCATTCCATCTCCTACCTGCCTGCTTCATCTCTTCATGTTACCTCCCTGGCCCTGTAGGCATCTGAAATTTCAATTCCTGCAGACTGTCAGTTCCTTGAGGACAGCGATAATATCTTCCCAGACATTATGGGTGATTCCCCCTGCTACATCCTAGACCAGGGGCTGGGCTACAGAGAGAAGAGACACAGGAAGCTCAGGTTTCACATCATGAGAGCAGGACTTTTTTGGTTTAGCCCAGGTTGTCTCAGCCTTGTCATACAGGTTCAGATCATCCTTTGCTGTAGGCCTTCCTGTGCATTGTAGGATGTCTAGCATTATCCTTGGCCTCAACCTACTAGATGCCAATAGTATTATATACCCCTACTTGTGACAACTAAAATATTCCTAGATTATGCCAAATGCTCCTGGGAAGCAAAATAACACCAGTGCCAGTTGAGAACTGGTTTAATTCATTGATCAGTTTATCAAGTAAGTACTTTCTTAAAATTAAGATCCTGGATAAAGGCAGGGGGATTCTAGGCAGGTTGAAAGCTGGGTATGTTAAAAAAAAAAAAAATCAGCAACACAATTCAGCTATGATTACCAAGAATTTAAGTGCTCCCCTGCCCACTGTCACAGATTCCCCGCCCTTCTGTTCACTTGGCAAAGCCTAGAGTATGTTTTCAAAAGGCACTGACTTTGCTTACTGGACGTTTGCTGTCCCCTGGTGGTCATTTCTCTTTATTGCAAGCTGATGGAAATCCCAGTTCAGTGTCACTAGTCAACCCAACCAGCACATCAAAAGGTTAAGCCGATGGTGAAACCCTGTCTCTACTAAAAATAGAAAAATTAGCTGGGCGTGGTGGCACATGCCTGTAATTTCAGCTACTTGGGAGGCCGAGGCACGAGAATCGCTTCAACCTGGTAGGTCGAGGCTGCAGTGAGCCGAGATTGCGCCGCTGCGTTCCAGCCTGGGTGACAATGTCAGACCCTGTCTCCAAAAAAAAAAAAAAAAAAAGGTTAAGACTGACTGTCAGACTTGCTTTCCTTAGATTCCAGAAAGAAGCCCTGGGGCTCACAGCTCAGATCATGTGAGAGGTGCACACACAGGCCCTTGAGAAAATAGTCTGGAGTTAGCAAGAGCTGAAATAAGCAGTGACCTGCCCACTTTCCTTGGGCCTACCCTAGTTTGAATGTTTAGGACACCCACTCTGCCCCTACCTTTCCCTACTGCTAAAGGTTCTACTTGAAATGCATTTATAATTTATGATCCAATGCATCTGAATTCTTTCTGTAAGTATATTTTTGAGAATTTTGTATACTTGGAGATAATTAGACACACTCAGGGTGCCATAAGAGAGGAACATCTTATACATCAAAGCAGTGTTTTCCAAATTTGTCTGATCATTAGAAATAGACAGATTAATGCATGGAACCTTCCAGCACATTGTTAGGAGCAAGGCCCTCTGGGAATCCTGTGTCGTGGGGTGTCAGAGCTGTTGCTAGAGTGACTCAGTGAGCTGGGTGACCTTGAGGGTGAGGAGTCTTCCTGACCCTCAGTTTCCAGGCTTGAGCCACCTCCCTGTCCATCCAGGCCCAGATAAAATGGTTATCTGAGGTTTAGACTTGGGCCGAAGTCAAGTTCTTTGGCTGTTTTTAAATTGAACAATACAGATGCTCCTTCACTTAAGGGGGCAGGAGGGTGCTGCATCCTGATAAGCCCATCATAAGCTGAAAATATTTTAAGTTGAAAATGCATTTAATACTCCTAACCTACTGAACATCATAGCTTAGCCTAGCCCACCTTAAACATGCTCAGAGCACTCACATTACCCTACAATTGGGCAAAATCATTGAACACAAAACCTATTTTATAAGAAGGTGTCACACATCTCATGTCGTTTATTGAATACTGCACCGTAAGTGAAAAGGTGAATGGCTGTATGGGTATTTGAAGCACAGTTTCTACTGAATGTGTTTGCACCATTGTAAAGTCAAGAAATCCGAAGGTGAACCATTGTAAATTGGATATTAAATAGCAATAACAATGAAGTTTCAATGGGCTAGGAGATACTTCAGGCGATTGCAGCCAGAACTGTGATGTATTTTCAACACAGCCACGGGATTCATCCTGGTAGAACAGGTCACTCCTCTATTCCAAACCTTTCCATGGCTCGCCATTTCTCTTGGAGCACAAGCTGAAGTCCTTATGTTGGCCCTAAAGGCCCTTCAGGACTCTCTCCCACCACCCACATTTGCCTCTTCCTTTTCCCCAAGATCACCAAGAATTCTTGCCTCAAGGCCTTTGCACCTGCTGCCTGGGGGCCTGGGATGCTCTGCCAGCTGGCTCCCTCCCTCCCTCACCTCTCTCAAGTCTTCACTCAGCTCCCTACCCCTCGGAAACCCATCTCACTCCTCTTCTAGCTTTATTTTTTTCCCTGAGCTTCTGTCATTATCTAACCTCCCATACGTTTATTTGATGTGTTGTCTACCTCCCCTAACAGACTCCACACTCCACAAGGGCAGGGATCTTGTAAATGGAAAAATTCTTTCTTACTGCAGACATTAACTGGCAGGGTGTGGTCGGCCGCGGTGGCTCATGCCTGTAATCCCAGCACTTTGGGAGGCCGAGGCAGGTAGATAATCTGAGGCCAGGACTTCCAGAGCAGCCTGGCCAACATGGTGAAACCCCATCTCTACTAAAATATGAAAATTAGGCCTGGTGGTGCAAGTCTGTAGTCCCAGCTACTCGGGAGGCTGAGGCAGGAGAATCGCTTGAGCCTGGGAGGCAGAGGTTGCAGTGAGCCAAGATGGCACCACTGCACTCCAGCCTAGGCAACAAAGTGAGACTCAGTCTCAAAAAATAAATAAAAATAAATACATACATAAATACATAAATGGCAGGGTGTATACTTAAGAAATAAGTCACACTCTGGATATGGTGGCTCACACTTATAATCCCAGCACTTTGGGAAGCTAAGACGGGAAGATTGCTTGAGCCCAGGAGTTTGAAACCAGCCTGGGGGACATAGCAAGATCTCGTCTCTACAAAAGAAAAATTTAAAAAATTAGCCAGGCATGTTAGCATGTGCTTGTGGTCCCACCTACTAAGGAGGCCAAGGCAGGAGGATCACTTAAGCCTAGGAGGTCGAGGTTGCATTGAACCGTGATTATGCCATTGTACTCCAGCCTAAGCAACAGGGCAAGACCTTTTCTCAAAAAAACAAAACACAAAAACTAAACAAAAAAAGTCAGACAAGGCAAACTTGCAAATTAAATATCTCCCTCTTTGGAAATAGGGGCAGTATTTGAAGGAAAACAATTTTAAGTTGACATATATTATGTCATTATAGGAAAAGATGCTTTATAATGATGCATCTTTATATTTGATGCATCTTTATAATGAACATCTTTTTGACTTAGCACATGAAGCAATGTAATGATCTCATATCTTGGTTTTATAGGCCCAGAGGAGATCTGACCTATATTTTCCCTTCTTATTACCTTAAAGATTTATTCAGTCAAGGAAGGAATAAGAACAGCAAAGGGCAATTGTGAAGTAATCGTCCTGAACTTCAGAATAGCCACACTGGCAGATGAGTGCCAAGAAATGAACCGTGATTGCTGCTGTGGCTCTAATAAAAACAAGAATTTCACCCTCAATGGTTCTGGGGTATGAGGTTCTGGAGTCAGTGTCAGACACGGCATCTGAAGGCTTGGGGTCAAGTCCTGTCTCTGCCATTTACTGGCCATGTCACTGTGGGCCGCTAACTTATTTTTCTATATCTCAGTGCCCAGAACAATGTCTGGCACACAATAGGTACTTAGTGAGAAAGAACAGGTAAGCAAGAAGCTGGGGTGGCAATGCACCTTTGGGTGTACTGGGGGTGGGAGGAAGGGTCAGAAGACCCCTGGGATGCACAAGGAGGCCCCAAGTGGGGAAGGAAAGGCACATGTGAAAGACTCCTCTGTTGAAGGTCTCTGAATAATATAAATTTCACCAACTATAATTGATGCCCAGGGGCCACCTCAGGGTGGACAGTGGGGTTGGGGGGTGCTGCCAGGAGGTCAGAGGTCAGCAGGGAGGGCCTGGCCTGGGCATGGAAGCCTACACATCCATCCAGTGTGGGCCTGTGGGGTTTGTGCCTGCTATGGGGGTCTTATCCAAGGCTCAGAGAGCACTGAGGAAAGAGCAGCCTCTTTTTGGAGGGAGGGGCTGGGGATCAGGAAACCTTGCATGGGGAGGCCTTGAGCAGGGAGAATGAACTGGACGCACCCAGGAGGTGAAAGTAGGGGAATATCTTGGCACAATAATGATACTCTAGTTTCTTTTTTCTTTCTTCTCCCTTCCTCCCTCCCCCAACCTTGATTGCTGAAGTCATATATGCTTTCAGTAGAAAATTCATAAATTATAGAAAAGAACTAAGAAACTCTCACCACCCAGAGATGATCCTTGCGAACACTTTAGTGTATATCTATGTAGTCTTTGGCATTATTACTTTTTAATTATGCATGATAGACAAATACATTCTTCTTGTAAAAATTTAAAACACAACAGATAAGTCTTAAGTCTCAGTAGTCAGCCAACCCCACTCCTGGTTCTTTCCCTTCAGCCCTTATCACCTCTCAGATCAGATGGCCACTTCTTCAGGGTAACAAATAGCACTCTGGACTATTCTTTTTTTTTTTTTTTTTTTTTTTTTTTTTTTTGAGACGGAGTCTCGCGCTGTCACCCAGGCTGGAGTGCAGTGGCCGGATCTCAGCTCACTGCAAGCTCCGCCTCCCGGGTTCACGCCATTCTCCTGCCTCAGCCTCCCGAGTAGCTGGGACTACAGGCGTCCGCCACCTCGGCCGGCTAGTTTTTTGTATTTTTTAGTAGAGACGGGGTTTCACCGTGTTAACCAGGATGGTCTCGATCTCCTGACCTCGTGATCCGCCCGTCTCGGCCTCCCAAAGTGCTGGGATTACAGGCTTGAGCCACCGCGCCCAGCCTGGACTATTCTTTATATACATAGAAATATAGAGACTTTTCTTTTCTTTCTTTCTTTCTTTCTTTCTTTCTTTCTTTCTTTTTTTTTTTGAGACAGAGTCTCGCTCTGTCACCCAGGCTGGAGGACAGTGGCACAATCTCGGTTCACTGCAACCTCCGCCTCCCAGATTCAAGCAATTCTCCTGTGCCTCTCCTGCCTCAGCCTCCTGAGTAGCTGGGACTACAGTCAGACACCACCACACCTGGCTAATTTTTGTATTTTTAGTAGAGGCAGGGTTTCACCATGTTGGCCAGGCTGGTCTTGAACTCCTGACCTCAAGCAATCCACCTGCCTCAGCCTCCCCAAATACTGGGATTACAGGTGTGAGCCACCACACCTGGCCCCTGTTTTTCTTTATTTTCTTTCTTTCTTTCTCTTCTTTCTTTCTTTCTTTCTTTCTTTCTTTCTTTCTTTCTTTCTTTCTTTCTTTCTTTCTTTCTTTCTTTCTTTTTCTTCCTTTCTTTTTTTTTAATAGACAGGGTCTTGCTCTGTCCCCCAGGCTGGAGTGCAGTGGCACTGTCATAGCTCCCTGCAGGCTGGAACTCCTGGACTCAAAAGTGATCCTCCCACCTCAGCTACCCAAGTAGCTGGGACGACAGGCAATAGCCACCACATCTGGCTAATTTTTTTATTTTTATTTTTTGTAGAACAGGGGTCTCACCATGTTGTCCAGGCTGGTCTCAAACTCCTGACCTCAAGTGATCCTCCCATCTTGGCCTCCCAAAGTGCTGAGATTACAGGCATGAGCCAGCCTCTCAAGTAGCTGGGTCTACAGGCATGCACCACTGAGCCCGGCTTAATATGGTACAGTTTTAAACGCCATTTTCCTATTAACAGACATTTAGGCTGAACCCATCTCCTTTCCCGTGTGGATTTCTCTATCTAGAAGTGGAATTGCTGGGTCAATGGGAAAGTACATTTCAATTTCTTTTATTTTCTTTTTTTCTAAGCTTTGGGGTCTTGTTCTGTTACCCAGGCTGGGGCACAGTGGTGCAATCATGGCTCACTGAAGCCTTGAACTCCTGGGTTCAAGCCATCTTCCCATTCAGCCTCCCCAGTTGCTGGGATTACAGGTGTGAGCTGCAGCATCCAGCTTTCAATTTCTTAATATTTAAAAAAATCTGCATACATATAGACTTACTATGTTATATATTAGCCAGTTTTTTCACCTAACTATACAGTGTGAGCTATTTCTAAATAGCATTCAATATGCTACAGCAATTTCTCCATCCATTTGTAATATACATTTTATTATGGAAAATTTCAAACATATACAAAGGTAGAGAGAATAGTAAAATGAACCCCCATGTACCCTTTCCTTGAGCTTCAATAAATATCAACTTTTTTAATACTTCATACAGCACCATTAATGATGGCATAATATGTATCACAAGCATGTTTTATAATATATTGAGTCTGTTCCTTATTGTTGGAAAGTTGAGATTGTTTAATTTTTCACTATGACATGTAGGATTTAAATGCCTCGCCTTTGGTAACGGAAGCATGGGAGTGTTTTACCCTGGTCTCCACTTAGCCCACTGCTGCCTCTTTTCTGCCCACAGACACCCCCTCTCCTACTGTAGGGTTGTAAGGAGTTGTCTTACGTCCAAGTTTCTCAGACACAGAGCTGGAGACAGGGATTCAGGTGCATGTTATCATGGTCAACGACTGCCTGGGGGCTAGCTGGGCATGTTGGCTCACGTCTGTAATCCCAGCACTCTGGGAGTCCGAGGCGGGCAGATCACTTGAGGGCAGGAGTTTGAGACCAGCCTGGCCAACATGGTAAAACCCCATCTCTACTAAAAATACAAAAACTAGCCGGGCGTGGTTGTGGATGCCTGTCATCCCAGCTACTCAGGAGGCTGAGGCAGGAGAATTGCTTGAACCTGGGAGGCAGAGGTTGCAGTGAGCTGAGATGGCACCACTGAATTCCAGCCTGGGTAACAGAGCAAGACTCTTCCTCAAAACAAACAGACAAACAAACAACTGGCTGCCTAGGGGCAGTGTCACAGGTGATGAAGGAATTTACCAAGACAGTTGTGGGGAAAGAAAGGTAGGTTTATTAGAGAAAAGCAGGAGATGTGTTGCAACGGAGCAACGAGCAACACAGCAGAGGGAATGCTGTCTACAAAAAGGCAGGGGCTGCAGCGGACTTTATGAGGTCATGCTGCCTGGGCTAAAGGCTTGCAGACAAGAAGCTTGGGGGCAGGTGGGCAGTGAGTTGAATTCTTGCAACAGGATGTTTGGGTGCTAGTGAGTTGTTTGCAGTTGACCCTATTTCTCAGAACATTCACTCCCCTCTACCCCTGTGTCTGTTCTTGCCAGCTAAGCTCATTTCCAATTTTCTTAAAAGAAAAAAGCTTTTCTTGGCCGGGCGCGGTGGCTCAAGCCTGTAATCCCAGCACTTTGGGAGGCCGAGACGGGCGGATCACGAGGTCAGGAGATCGAGACCATCCTGGCTACACGGTGAAACCCCGTCTCTACTAAAAAATACAAAAAACTAGCCGGGCGCGGTGGCGGGCGCCTGTAGTCCCAACTACTCGGGAGGCTGAGGCAGGAGAATGGTGTGAACCCGGGAGGCGGAGCTTGCAGTGAGCTGAGATCCGGCCACTGCACTCCAGCCTGGGCGGCAGAGCGAGACTCCGTCTCAAAAAAAAAAAAAAAAAAAAAAGCTTTTCTTAAAAGCTCCTTACGGCTCCACACGCGTGACTTATTAGAGGAGCAAAGGAAGCCGAATATGGAAGGGGAAAGCCTCAACCTGATCCAGGGTGCTCTAGAACAAATTCCTCCCACTGAACTGTCCTGCTGTGGGGCAAGGGAGTGAGCGCTTGTTCTGTTGTCAGTCACCATTTGCCCCTGGGGTGGGGTGTAACCTGCCAGGCATCCTCAAGGGACGCACTGGCAGCAGCAGGAGGATGGTGACAGCTGGTGGGGGGATCTGGAGCACCCACACGCCCACATCCTGCACAGTAAGACCCTGACTGACACCTATTTACAAGCAAGGCTTATAAAGAAGCATCTGGGGGGTGCAAGGTGAAGGCAAATCTTCAGAGCTCTTGGATCAAACTGGGAGATTTGGGGTTGGAGAAGCAGGCAGCTGGAAATGAATCTGTCTTCTGTTCATATCTGGCTGCAAAGCCCACAAATGCCCAAGCTCAGGCTGCAGCTTGATGTGGAATGAGATGGAAGATAGGGCCGCATGATAGCCCAAATGGAATTATAAAAAGAAACAACAACAACAAAATCAGTCAGTAGAAAGGTGGCTGGAGACAAAGGGAAAGGTGGAGGGGAGATAACCCTGAACTTTGGCAGATGTGTAGGCTTTTGGACAAAACAAAGGAGAGACCTGGCAGAGGATCGTTCGAGTCTGAGATGGAGCTCCTGTTTGTTAGGAGATGGGGGCATGCAGGCAGGAGAGCAGTCTCAGAAAATCCCGGCTCAAGGTGCAGGGGAGAGTGGGTTCACAGAGGGCTAAGCACTCTCATCCTTCAAAGGCCTGGGCCTCTGAAGGTCACTGGCCTGCTGCCCATCCTGGTGCAGATTACCCCGGAGGGAGAGGAGAGCAGACATTGCCATCACCCCGTGCTACAGCACACCCACAGATATGTTTTATTTTTCTGCAACATGGGCTACAAAAATCAAAATCTTAAAAAACCTAGATCTTCTGGAGCCCTGGGCCATCGTTTCTGCATGGTCTGAAGGGCACATCTCAGTAATGGCCACCCCCTTTAAAGCAGTCCTGCCACAGGCCACACCATTCCCTAATGCATCACACCTGCCGCTTTAATCGTTTACAATACCAGATTGGCCCTGCAGGCGGTTGTGGCTTCCCACTCACCCAGGCTTTGAGAAGTCCAACCTCAATCATCTTGTTTTTTTAATCTTCTATCATCTTTTGAGTTTCCATCCTCTACCTCCAGCTACAGGGATGAGTCCAATGTTCAGAAAAGTGAGGGTGTCAAGGGGCAGTGGAGGGGGAAGGCCAGCCCAGAGGGTAAGGACCTGAAACTGTCTGGGTTAAAATCCTGGCTCTGCTACTAGTTGTGTGAGGTAGGCAAGTTGCTTAACCCCCCTGGATTTTTAGTTTTCTCATCCATAAAATGGGAATAATGAAATGAGTAAATACATGTAAAACTTAGCATTGATGAAGTGCTCACTAGTGTCACCCATGACTGTGATTACTAGCCCAGACACTGTTGTCACCAGGTATCCTGCTGCACAAGCAAGCTGCTTCGGGGCTGGCCATTGGCCGCAGCTGCTCTCAGCAGGCCACAAAGATGCCCTCCCAGCCACCCTCACCACTGACCACCAGCCTCCACAATGGAACCCTGTCTACTCCCCCAAGACCCCAGTAATAGGCACCAGTGTCCCCAGACATTCTGGTACCAGCTGTATCTGAGAGCCTCCTTCAGGGCAGTGTGCAGCAGACTCAAGACCTTGTGGTCCTCCAGATTTTAGAGAACCACTCTCATCAGAGCCACGCTTATCCACACCTTCCTCCCCAGCGTGAGCAACCCCTGTACATTCTGTCTACTTACATCAAAATTCCCCAGGGAAGGAGGGGTAATAAAAATGCCCCAAAATGTCAATTCCCCCATCTCATTAGTCACCATCTCTGAGCTCAGGGCTAACAATTTATACACACACACACACACACACACACACACACACAGAGAATTTTTTTTTTTTAGATGGAGTCTCACTCTGTCACCCAGGCTGAAGTGCAGTGGCGTGATCTTGCCTTACTGCAACTCTGCCTCCCGGGTTCAAGCAATTCTCCTGCCTCAGCCTCCCAAGTAGCTGGGACTATAATAGCATGCCACCACACCTGGCTAGTTTTTTGTATTTTTAGTAGAGACAGGGTTTCGTCATGTTGGTCAGGCTGGTCTCCACCTCCTGTCCTCAAGTGATCTGCTCCCTCGGCCTCCCAAAGTGCTGGGATTATAGGCGTGAGTCACCGCACCCGCATACACAGATATTTGGGGGTAAAATTACAGTAACATTTGATAAAATGCAGAAATATATGCATATATAGATATATAGATAGATATAGATATGTGTGTGTGTGTGTGTGTGTGTATATATATATATTTTTTTTTTTTCCCCCCAAGGTGGAGTCTCACCCTGTCACCCAGGCTGGAGTACAGTGGTGCAATCTCGGCTCACTACAACTTCGCCCTCCCGGGTTCAAGCAATTCTTCTTCCTCAGCCTCCTGAGTAGCTGGGATTACCAGTGCACACCACCACTCCTGGCTAGTTTTTGTATTTTTAGTAGAGATGGGGTTTCCCCATATTTGCCAGGCTGGTCTTGAACTCCTGACCTCAGGTGATCCACCCGCCTAAGCCTCCCAAAGTGCTGGGATTACAGGTGTTAACCACCATGCCCGGCTAAAATGCACAAATCTTAATGGCAGTTTGACTAGTTTTGACAAACGTATACCACCATGTAACCCATACCTCATTCAAGATCTAGAACATGTCATCACCCTAGAAAGTTCCCTCATCTCCCCGCCAGTCGATACCCCACCCCTCCCTGACCAGAAAGCACTGTTGTGATTTCTATCCCATATTAGTTTTGCCTGTTCCTGAACTTCATGTAAATGGAATCAGAGAGTGTGTACTTTTTTGTTCTGGTTTCTTTTACTCAACCCAATGTTTTTGAAATCCATCCATATGGTTGTATGTGTCATGAGTTTGTTCTTTCATATCTCTAAGTAGTATTACATTGTATGCATGTATCACAGTTTGTTGATCCATTCTTCTTTCATGGACATTTAGGTTGTTTCCAGTTTGGGGATATTATGAATAAAGCTGCTATAAGCATTCTTGTGCAAGTCATTTTGTGGACTTGTGCTTTTATTTCTCCTGGATAGACACCAAGAAGTGGAATTGCTGGGGCTCTATTAGAATCTGCCAAACAGTATTCTTTTTTCTTTTTCTTTCTTTCTTTCTTTTTTTTTTTTTTTTTTTGAGATGGAGTCTTGCTCTGTCGCCAGGCTGGAGTGCAGTGGTGTGATCTCGGCTCACTGCAACCTCCACCTCCTGAGTTCAAACGATTCTCCTGCCTCAGCCTCCTGAGTAGCTGGGGTTACAGGCACGTGCCACCACGCCCAGCTAATTTTTGTATTTTTAGTAGAGACAGGGTTTTACCATGTTGGCCAGGATGGTCTCGATCTCTTGACCTCATGATCTGCCTGCCTCAGCCTCCCAAAGTGCTGGGATTACAGGCGTGAGCCACAGTGCCCGGCCTATTCTAAAGTGGTTGTAGTATTTTACACCCCCCACGGGCAGAATATGGGAGGTCCAGTTGCTTCACATTCCCGCCAACACTTGCTATTGTCAGGCTTTTAAATTGTGGCCATTCTACTGGGTGTGAAGTGTTATTCACTGTGGCTTTAACTTAGATTTCCCTGATGACTACTGATGTGGACTGTTTTTTCATGTGTTCATTGGTATTTTTGTATTGTATTTTATGAAGTGCCTATTCAAATCTTTTGCCCATTAAAAAAGTCAGGTTGTCTTTTTAATTATTAATTTGCAGGAGTTCTTTGTATATTTTGGATACCTGTCCTTTGTCATATATGTATGTTGAGAAGATGTCCTTTTAGTCTATGTCTTGTCTTTTCATTTTCTTCAGCTTATGAGACCAACATGCTGCTTGCTGCACAAAGAAAGCTGCCCTTTTCATTTTCTTTTTTTTTTTTAGATGGAGTCTCACTCTGTCGCCCAGGCTGGACTGCAGTGGCACGATCTCAGCTCACTGCAACCTCTGCCTCCCAGTTTCAAGCCATTCTTCTGCCTCAGCTTCCTGAGTAGATGGGATTACAGGCACGCACCACAGCGTCTGGTTAATTTTTGTATTTTTAGTAGAGGCGGGGTTTCACCATCTTGGCCAGGCTGGTCATGAACTCCTGACTTCAAGTGATCCGCCTGCCTCGGCCTCCCAAAGTGCTGGGATTACAGGCGTGAGCTACAGCACTCGGCCACACTTTTCATTTTCTTAACGATATCTTTTGATTATCAGAAGTTTTCATTTTTCCTGAGGACCAGTTTATCATTTTGTCTCTTTTGTTTAGTGCTAGTTTTCTAAGAATATTTGCCTACTGACAATTTATATTTTTTAACAAACTTCTCAAGTAATTCTGTTATGCACTAAAATTTGAGGGCCATTGGTCTCAGATAATGAAGCACTACTGGCTTTTTTTTTTTTTTTTTTTTTGCCCTGGTTGACACCATTTCCCCTAACATACATGCCTTTGAGTGCGTGTGCATACACACACACACACACACACACACACCTGCCACATAGAACAAGAAACCCAGAATTTAAGAACCAAGAAATTGTGGGTTAGAGACAATGGGTTTGCCCTACTATCTATCCCCTCTTCCTCTTAGTAATAAGAACCTGATAAGTGTCTGGGACACAGACATACAGCCAAAACTACATTTCCCAGACTATCTGGCAGCCAAGAGTGGCCATGTGACTGTTTTGTCCGATGATTTGTAAGTGGAAGTGGATGTAAAACTTCAGGAATGTACCCTTGAAAGGGACGAGGCGCCCCTTCTGGTCCCTGTCCTGTTTCCTAATGGCTGGAACAAGAGCATAATGGCTGGAGATCCAGCAACCATCTTGGAGACTGAGGCAGGATGCTAAGAATGGGGGAGTAGCAATGTAGGTGGCCGGGTTCTTGATGACTGAAGCCACCACCTGGCCTAGATGGTTTCTCTTCAGACTTCTCTCATGTGACAAAAATAATGTCTTATCTTGTTCAAGCCACTAAGTTTTGGCATTATTGTCACCATTGTTTTTTGTTTCTTTACATAGCTGAATTGAAGTCTAATTTCTACACCTGGCTGCTATTCCTGTGAGGGGATAGGGAAAATCAACTTTTTGGTTTTTGTTAATGGATGCTTAGCTTGTTTGTGCTGCTATGACTGCATACCACAAACAGTGTAATTTATAAATAATAGAACTTTATTTCTTACAGTTCTGGAGCGGTTGGGAAGACAAAGATTAACGTGCTAACAGGTTCAGTGTTTGGTGAAGGTTTGGTTTTTGCTCCAAGATGGCACCTTGGACACTGTCTCCTCACATGGCAGAATGTAGAAGGGCAAGACAAAAACAAGGCAAAAAGGCCTAACTAGTTCCCTACAGCCTCTATAAATGTCATTGTTGTCAACAGGTGTAACGAAACAATGGGCTAAGCCATGCCCAGCCAAACCCACAGCATAGAAGTTATTCCTGTTCTGTTCGGATTGTTGTATTTCTTTTATTCATCGCACACGTGTAGTAATGGTTTATTCTACACAGGGCTTTGCTTGAAGTGAACTATTTTCATTTTATTTGTGGTAATTAATTTCAGGAAAAACAAAATAGAGAAGTTGATTTTTTTTTTTGAGACAGTGTCTCCCTCTGTCACCCAGGCTGGAGTCCAGTGGCACGATCTCAGCTCACTGCAGCCCCAACTTCCTTGGGCCACGGAATCTTCCTGCTTGAGCCTTCCATGTAGCCAGGACTACAGGCATATGCCACCACGCCCAGCTAATTTTAAAACATTTTTTTTATAGAGACGAGTCTCACTATGTTGCCCAAGCTTGTCTTGAACTCCTGGCTTCAAGCAATCCTCCTTCCTTGGCCTCCCAAAGTGCCAAGATTACAGGCATGAGCCACCACACCTGGCCACACACTTCCCAGTTTTAACTGAACCATGAAACTAAAAATCAGACTTCTCATAATACAAAATCAAATACATTACAAAGAGTAAATGCTGTGAAGACACTTAGGGATTAAAAAGGCATGTAAACTTATTTTTCCATGAAAAAAAATTACAACATTGTCAGCCAGATGAATAAAGAAAGTTTGGTTTTTGCCTGTGCATCCTTTTTCCTGACTTTTTGTTTGACTTTTTCAGATTTTTAAAAATTATTACCTATTCTAAAAAAGAATGAGACCTCTAAGACAGCCATCAACCAGGGGGCTACAGCCTCCAGCTTGTGTGTTCCACGGTTTTCAGAACTGTGGTGTTGGTTTACTGAAGTCTGAGTTCTGCCCAGTGGCCAGCATTGGGCACAGTCTTATCCCTCAAGGCTGATAAGATCTAGACAGTAACATTACAGAATAGCTGCACTGGCAGACCCCCAAGAGGGGTCATGTATAGGAGCTGGTCTTCCCTGCTATGCCACACATGCCAGTGTTAGCCCCAGTTTGGGTCAAATTTGAGTTAAGACTCTGCCTTCAAGCAACTGGATAACTTGGGTGACTGGAGCCTCCATTCTGAGGGTCTCCTGGCAGGTCATTCAGGACCTTTTTAAACTGAGGTTCACTGAACACCCACTAATGGACACAAAGCCTTCAAGGGCTTCCATTCTAGTGAAATTTATGCACAAAACAAAAATTGCACCTGTAATCCCAGGCCTTTGGGAAGCGGACACGGAAGGATAACTTGAGGGAGTTTGAGACCAACCTGGGCAACATAGTAAGACCCCATCTGAACAATTCTTTTTAAATAACTGGGCATGGTGATATGTGCCCATAGTCCTAACTACTCCAGAGACTGAGGCAGGAGGATTGTTTGAGCCCAGGAGTTCGAGGTTACAGTTAGCTATGACTGCACTCCAGCCTGGATAACAGAGCAAGACCATGTCTCTATATAATAAAAATAAAAAATTGCAACTTTTTATGATGTATGTAGGGTACTTGACAGCTTTGCACTGGTGGGTGAGGAGACCTCTACTCAATTCTAGAGTACTGGGGCCACCAGTCTTGCCAAAAATAAAATGGTTAACACTTACTGAGCACCTACCATATGCAAAACTCTGTTCTAAATCTTTCACATATATTAAGTAGCTCAATCCTTATAACAGCCCTTCATGATAGGCCACTATTATCCCCATAAGAATACCCACAATGTAAAAGAAGTAAATCCCTGGAAAGTAAATGGGGAGAGGTTCTTGGTATAGTTACCAAAGAAGGGTGTTGGAAGGCCTCAAAGCCAGCCGTATTCACTACTGTTCGCCATACTTGTTTGCTGATAATTAATTTTCTTCTGGGTTTACAGAGAAGGACTAAGTTTTCTGATTTCTCTCTTCCTTTCTTTATTTTTTTCTTTCTCTCTCTCTCTCTATTTTTTTATATATATACACACACACACACACACATATATATTACACACACACACACACACACATATATATATATTTGTTTTTGAGACAGAGTCTCTCTCTGTCACTCAGGCTGGAGTGCAGTGGTGTGATCTCAGCTCACTGCAACCTCTGCCTCCCAGGTTCAAGCAATTCTCATGCCCTAACCTCCCGAGTAGCTGGGATTACAGGTGCCCACTATCACGCCGAGCTAATTTTTGTATTTTTATTAGAGATGGTGTTTCACCATGTTGGCCAGGCTGGTCTCAAACTCCTGACCTCAAGTAATCCACCCCCTTCAGCCTCCCAAACTGTTGGGATTACAGGTGTGAGCCACCGTGCCTGGCCTAAGTCCTCTGATTTCTAAGAGTGGCGATAGCTACAAGTCCGTTTCTGTTTTCTACTTTCACTCTTGGGGACACTTTTCTTTTATCATTTAAGTTTTTTTTTCTTGAAACTCCAGCTGCAAATACATTTAATAATCAACCACAAGAGAGCCCTTGACAGATGGGCCTTGAAACAGATGGCTCCATTGAAAGGCAGCAATTAAAATTGGAGGGTAATTTGAACCAATCAAGAAGATGGGGTCTCTTGGAGGCAAAGTTTCTACAAAAACCGAAACCATCTCCCCCAACCTCCTTTGGTACATTTTTCACCCCCAGATGAGCCTTCCTGTCGGTGGATCCAACTTTTTTAAACATCTGGAATGTTGAAAAGGAAGAGAGAGAAGCCCTTGGGCCCTGTCAATCAAATTCACTTTTCTTTTGGCAAATTCAGCATCAGTGACAAATTGCGCAATTTGACATAAACAAAGTTGATAGATGTAGGCAAAGCTGTTTTTAAACAGCAGCAATGGAGAGATGTGTAGGATGGGGATTTTTCTCATTCAACAGTCAGTATGTTTAATAACAAATAGAACAACCAGATGTTGAAAAAAAAACCTACCACCTTGACAATGTCATCTGATAGTCAGCTGCTGCTGATTAATGTGTGTGGGATTCATTCCAATCTCAATTCAGAAAGCCGGCAGGAATATCCATGTAAGGACTTCTCTGGATAATTCCTTAACAGAGTTAACTAAGGGCTCTAAATTCACCTTGGAGGCTTTCTTAAGATAAAAAGAACTGCCCTTGATTTTTTTTTTCTTTCTTTCTTTCTTTTTTCTTTTTCTTTCTTTTTTTTTTTTTTTTTTTTTTTTTTTGAGGCAGAGTCTCACTCTGTCGCCCACACTGGAGTGCAGTGATGTAATCTCATCTCACTGCAACCTCCGCCTCCTGGGTTCAAGTAATTCTCGTGCCTCAGCCTCCCGAGTAGCTGGGACTACAGTCACGCACCACCACACCTGGCTGATTTTTGTATTTTTAGTAGAGATGGGGTTTCACCATATTGGCCAAGCTGGTCTCAAACTCCTGACCTCAAGTGATCCACCTGCCTTGGCCTCCCAAAGTGCTGGGATTACAGGCATGAGTCACTGCACCCAGACTGGCATGGATTTCCGAAGACTTGAGTGCAAGCCCCGGTCTGCCACTCTCTCCTTACATGACTTGGGAAAGTCATTCAATCCCCTTGAGGCTTAGGTTCCCTATAGGATACACAATGATGATAAACTCTGCCCTGGTTACTCCTAAGTTGTTGCAAGGCTCAAGTGGAGTAATAGCTGTCGATCAATTTTTCCCTAATCTAAAATTTTTGAGAAATAATTACATCCAGTAAAATGCACAAATCTTAAGTGTACAGCTTAATAAATTTTTATGGCCATGCCTACTGGCACCTGCCCTGTAATCCTAGCACTTTGGGAGGCTGAGGCGGGCAGATCGCTTGAGTCCAGGAGTTGGAGATCAGCCTGGGTGACATGGTGAAACCTCGTCTCTACAAAAAATACAAAAATTAGCTGGGCGTGGTGACCTGCACCTGTAGTCCCAGCTACTTGGGAGGCTGAGGTGGGAGGTTAGCTTGAGCTGGGGAGGCGGAGGTTGCAGTGAGCTAAGATCGTACCACTGCACTCCAGCCTAGGTGACAGAGTGAGACCCTATTTCAAAAAAAAATACATTAAATAAATACACAAATAGACAAATAAGTAAATTTTTGCATATGTATACTCCTGTGTTGCTACTCAGCTCAAGATATGGAATACTTCTGACACTCCAAAAAGTTTCCTGTGCTCTTTCCTGGCCCATAGTTCCAATGAACAATTATTCTCACCTCTATCGCTAGAGATGAGCTTGCTTGTTCTTGAAATTGAGATAAGTACAATCTTATAATATGTATTCTTTCATGTCTGACTTTCAATTGACATAGGTTTTGGGGATTCATTTTTATTGGTGCAGCAGTCAGTGGTATGTTCCTTTCCATTGCTGAGTAGTGTTCCACTGGGTGGCTATCCCAGTTTGTTTATCAATTTTTCTCCTGTGGGTAGACATCTGAATTGTTTCCAGTTTGAGATTATTATGAATAAAGCTGCCGTTAACAAAAGACCATGAGATCGGCAGAGGAAGAGGGAGAGCTTTATTCTCTCTCTATATGGAAAACAATCTGTAGAATGTGGAGGCTCAGTCTTCAGCATAAGTGAAATCTTACTCTGGGAAGAATAAAGGTAGAGCTGGCTTCAGTAGGGAAAATTCTCACCCTGGTTCTCAATTAGGTCTGCTTATACAAATGAAGGATTCAAACTGGTTCAGTTCTGATTAGTCAAAATAGTCCAGTCCTAAACTGGGCGTAGTGGCTCACACCTGTAATCCCAGCACTTTGGGAGGCCCAGGCGGGCAGGTCACTTGAAGTCAGGAGTTTGTGATGAGCCTGGCCAAAATGGTGAAACTCCGTCTTCACTAAAAATATAAAAATTAGCCAGGCGTGATGGTGTGCACCTGTAATCCCAGCTACTCAGGAGGCTGCGGCAGGAAAATTGCTTGAATCCAGGAGGTGGAGGTTGCAGTTGGCCAAGATTGCGACACTGCATTCCAGCCTGGGCAACAGAGCAAGACTCTGTCTCACCAAAAAAAAAAAAAAAAAAATAGTTGAGCCCTGATTGGTTGGTTTCTAAGCCCTGAACCAGAAGTCTCTATCAAAGGTTTCTTTCGAAAGGCTCAGTGGGGGGAGGGGCAGTTTATCTTCTCACTGAAAACAGGCACTAGTTTGATTTGAGTGTAGAAAAGGAGGTCCTGTGACACTTTTACATCTTTCTAAGATCACAGAGTATGTGACTGCTCGATCATTGCCTGATTCTGTTTTAACTTCGAGTACCTCAGTTTGCCATGGGAAGTCCATTTTGTCTGTTAGCCAGGAGCATATTTCAACACTGCTATGAACATTTTTGTACAAGCATTTTTGTGTGCATGTGTTTTAATTTCCCTTGGGCAAATAACCCAGGAATAGAACACCCGAGTCATAGGGTAGGTATGTGTTTAACATTCTTAGAAATTGCTAGTTTTCCAAAGCCATTGTGGGTTTGTGTGTGTGTGGGGGTGTGTGTGTGTGTGTGTGTTTTTAACAGGGTCTTGCTCTGTTGCCCAGGCGGGAGTGCAGTGGCACAATCATGGCTCACTGCAACCTTGACTCCCTGTGCTCAGGTGATCCTCCCACCTTAGCCTTCCAAGTAGCTGGGACTACAGGTGCGCACCACCACATCTGGCTAGTTTTTGCATTTTTTGTAGAGACAGGGTTTCACTATGTTACCCAAACTGCTTTTGAACTCCTGGGCTGAAATGATCCACCCACCTTGGCCTCCCAAAGTGCTGGGATTACAGGAGTGAGCCATGGCATCCAGCCATAGGTGTGTAATTTTATATTCCCTCCAGAAAGTTGTGAGAACTCTAGTTGCTCTAGATCTTTATTATGCTTGTTAACTTTAAACTGTGGCTCCCTCTACAATGTAGGGGATATCACTGTTACTCTGAGGGAGGAGAGGTAGTGTTGGGATTAATACAAAGCATGGGTCTGAGTCTTGTTTGAATCATTGTCTGCACTGGGCTTGCTACACGGCCTTGAAATACTGAGGCCCTCTAGCCTCATTTTCTGCATCTGTAAAACAGGGTTCTCTATAGCATCCCTCTCTGAGAGTCATTGTGAGGGTTAAATGGGAAAAATCTTGTAGAGACCTTAGCACAGGGCATTGCACACAGTTTGTGCTTAATTAGTGATTGCTGTGGTCTTTCTTTTTTTTTGTTTTATCTTTCCTTCCTTGTCTTCTTCTTTTTTTTTTTTTTAATGGAGTCTCGCTCTGTCCCCCAGGCTGGAGTGCCATGGCATGATCTTGGCTCACTGCAAGCCTTTCTTGTCTACTCTTTAACAGATCCCAGCGGGAGAGAATACCTTTAAGTCCCACATATCTGTCAGGAGTGCTGACAGAGCCTAATAATTACGATCCATTTTACAGGGTAGGAGCTGTCCACCTTTTTTGACCAGAAACATCTTTACTGCCCCCAAGATGGGGGCAGTATACTGAGGATGGCAGAGCAGAGAGATGGAAAGATTGGGGAGTTGCTGAATCGACCAACCTGACACTCACCTTACCACTGGACTTCTAATTAGTTGGGCTAATACATTTTCTTACTGTTTAGGCCAATTTCAAACTGGTTGTTTGCAGCTCAAACATCCCGACTGGCAGATCAAATGGTCCCGGACTTCCTCCACTGAGCCTGGACTTGGGATTTGCTCTCAGTATCCTTAACCCTTGGCTTCCCACAATCTCAACCAATCGCCAGGGGTTGGTGTTCTAGAGAAAGCCCATTTGCTATCCTGGATAATGTCAAGTCACCTTCTGTGCCGCTGACATGAAAACCCATCTGAAGGGCAAAGTAAGAGGCTTCCCTTTTAAGCTTTTAATGACTTTTTTTTTTTTTTTTTAAATTAAGGTAGAGTCTCACTCTGTTACCCAGGCCACAGTGCAGTGGCACAATCTTGACTCACTATAACCTTCACCTCCTGGGTTCAAGTGATTCTTCTGCCTCAGCCTCCTGAGAGCTGAGACTACAGGTGTGTGCCACCATGCCAGTTAATTTTTGTATTTTTAGTAGAGACGGGGTTTCATCACTTTGGCCAGGCTGGTCTCAAACTCCTGACCTCAAGTGATCTGCCTGCCTCGGCCTCCCAAAGTGCTGGGATTACAGATGTGAACCACTTTGCCTAACCAAAGCTTTTAATGAATTTTGAAGAATATTGCTGATCACTCAGCCACAGTTCACCAAGCTTTATGTAATTTGTGACTCCCCACTAAGAAATCGTCTCTGGCAGCAGCAGCTCAAGATAGGGGGTAACAATTAGTGGAGCTGGATTCTGTCTGTTACTTAAGAAATATTTCTTGCTTTCCTTCCATGAACCACATGCCAGGTTTTTTTATTGTAGCATAATTAATAATATATGTATGGTAAAGTGCACAAATCTTAAATGTGCAGCTCAATGAATTTTTTAAAAGTGAATACATCCAGCACTCAGCATCCAGATTAAGAAATAGAACATTAAGAGATCTCAGAAGTTTCCTTCATTCCCCTTCCCAGGCAACAACCACTCCCTACTTCATGATAATCACTGTCCTGACATCTGTCACCATAGTTTAGTTTTTCCTTACTTGAACTCTATATAAATGAAATTATACTTTTGTGTCTAGCTTTTTTTGTATGCCATTATGTCTGCGAGATTCACTCATGTTGTTGCTTGCGGATGGAGTTCATTCTTTTTTGTTCCTGAATTATTTTATTATATGACCACAACATGATTTATCACTTCTTCTGTTAATGGACTTCTGGGTTGTTTCCACTGTTGGGCTAGTACAAATAGTGGTGCTATGAACATTGGTGTATATGGCTTTTAATGAAAATATGTACACATTTATGCTGAAGATAGATGATAGATAGATAGATAGATAGATAGATGTACTAGGTCATAGAGTATGTGTATATTTAGTTTTAATATATTTTGCCAGTTTTCCAAAGTGGTTGTCCCTATTTATAAACCCTCGGCTGCATATGATGGTCCCAGTTCCTCCACAACCTCTTGGACAGTTAGTATTGTCAGTTTTAAAGCATAGCCATTTTCTCAACATCATTAGTTGTCAGGAAAATGAAAACCAAAACCACAATGAGATACTCTGCACGTCTATTAGAATGCCTCAAATAAAGAAAAAAACTGACAATATCAACTGTGAGCAAAGATTGGAGCAACAGGAACTCATACATTGCTCCTGGTGAGAATGATACAACCCATTGAGAAAATAATTTGGCATTTTCTTATAAAGTTAAATATATGTGTGTCATATGACCCAGAATTTCCATTGCTAGGTATTTATTCAAGGGAAATGAAAACATATGTTTACACAAAAATTTGTACAAGAATTTTCACAGCAGCTTTATTTCTCATAGCCAAAAACTGGAAATAACCCCAAACATCCATTAAAATGAATGGATAAGCTGGGAGTGGTGGCTCACGCCTGTAATTCCAGCACTTTAGGAGGCCGAGGTGGGTGGATCACTTGAGGTCAGGAGTTCAAGACCAGCCTGGCCAACATGACAAAACCTCGTCTCTACTAAACATACAAAAATTACTGGGGTGTGGTGGCGCACACCTGTAATCCCAGCTACTTGGGAAGCTGAGGCAGGAGAATCGCTTGAACCCCGGAGGCGGAGGTTGCAGTGAGCTGAGATCATACCACTGCACTCTAGCCTGGGCCACAGAGCAAGATTCTGTCTCAAAAAACAAAACAAAACAAAGATGAATGGATAAATAAAATGTGGTATATGCATATAATGAATTCTACTCATCAATAAAAAGGAATGAACTATTGATACAGACATCAACATGGACAACATAAAAAAAACATGATGCTGAGCAAAATAAGCCAGACACAAAAGATAATGGGTGATTCCATTTACATGAAATTTAGCCAACAGGCATTGACTGCAAAGGGACATGAGGGAAACACCAGGATGATGGAAATGTTCTACATCTTGATTGTGGTGATGGTCATACAGATATGTACATGTACTAAACATATCTAAGTGTATTCTTAAAACAAGTGCATTTTATTTTATGAAAGTATCCTCTGTAAAGTATCTAGTTATTCTGGTCTGATAGATATGTAGTGGTTTTTCATTATGGATTTAATTCTCATTATCCTGATGACCAATTGTGTTAAGCATCTTGCATATATTATTGGCAATTCAGATATTGTATTAGTCAGGGTTATCCAGAGAAATACAACCAATCAGATGTGTGTGCATAGATAGACAGATAGATAGATCAATCTAACACAATTATGAAGGTTGACAAGTCTCAAGATCTGCAGTCATCAAGCTGGAGATCCAGGACCTAGAAGAGTGGTTGGTGAGTTCCAGTCCCAGTCTGACAGTCTCAAGACCCAGGAAGAGCTGATGTTTCAGTTTGAGTTGAAAGACAGAAAAAAAAAAAAAAAAAAAAACCCATGTTCCAGCTTAAAGATAGGTGGAAGGAATCCTCCGTTACTCAGCCTTTGCATTTTTCTCAGGCCTTCAACTGATTGGATGTGGCCCACCTGCATTAAGGAGGGCAATCTGGTTTACTCAGTCTATCCATGCACATGTTAATCTCATCCAGAAACACCCCCCCCTAGACACACTCAGAATAATATCTGATGAAATGTCTGGGCATTCCATAGCCCAGTCAAGTTGACACATACAATTTAACCATCACATATCCTCTTTTGTGAAATACCTCTTTAGGTTTTTACTCATTTCTAACAGGATCTGTCTTTTTCTTCTTGATTTATAAGAGTTCTCTATATAGTCTAGATATGAGTCTTAGTTAGATAAGTGTATTGCAAATTTCTTCCAGCGGTTTGCCTTTTCACTCTCTCAGTTCCATCTAATTTATCAGTCTTTTCCTTATGGTTAATGATTAGTGTCTTGTTTAAGAAATGTTTGCCAACCCCCAGAACCTCTAGGTCATTAAGTCTATTATCTTATCTTTAAGAAAGCTTATTGTACTTTCTTTTTTTTTTCACATTCCGGTCTATAAGCCATCTGGAATTCATTGTTGGTATATGGTGTGAGGTAGGGATGAGATGAATGCTGCTGTTCTTTTTAAAATTTTTATAGAGCCAAGAGATTCAATACCACTTATTGAAAATAGAATCTTTTCTCTCCCTGAGTTACTTTTTAAAAAATCAGGTAATTATATAAGTGTGGGTCTGTCTCTGGGCTCTCTATTCTGTTTCATTGGTTTATTCATCTTTTGCCAAGATCATCCTTTTTAAATTATGACAGCTTTTAAATAAGTCTTGGCATCTTGAGGCATAAGTCCCTCTCCCACATTTTCTTCTTTAAGAATTTCTGAAAATAATGTTTTTGGCCTTTTGCATTTTTAGATAAATTTTAGAATCAGCTTGTCAATTTCCATTAAAAATGTGCTAGGATTATGGTTGGGATTGCATTGAATCCATAAATCACTTTGGGGAGAACTAGCATCTTGAGTCTTCAATCCAAAAACTTGGCTTATCTCAACATTTATTTAGGTCTTCTTCAATTGCTCTCATTAATGCCTTGTAGTTTTTAGCATCAAAATCTTGTACATCTTTTTGTGAGGTTTAATCCTATTTATACGATTTTTATGCTAATGCAAATGGTATCATTTAAAATGTTCATTTTCCAGTTGTTTTCCATAAATATATAGAAATATAATTAATTTTTGTATATTGACCTGTTTTTTACAGCCTTGCTAACTTCATTAATTGATTTCAATATTTTGTCTGTAGATTATTTTGGATTTTCTTCTTATGTATTCCTGTCATCTATCCATGATGGTGATTTTATTTTTTTCTTGCCAATCTTTATACCGACTATTTCTCCTTCTTGCCTACTGCACTGGCTAAGACCTCTAATACAATGTTGAATATAAATGGTAACAGCTGACATCTTTGTTATGTTTATACGACTTTAGGAGAAATATTTATATTTTTCCACTAAGTGATATTTGCTGAAAGTTTTTTATAGATACCCTGCATCAGATTAAGTTCCCATCTATCCCTAGTTTGCTAAAAGTTTTTACCACAAATACATGTTGAATTGTATTAAATGCTTTTTATTGGCATCTATTAAGATAAACATTTATTTTTCTCATTTATGTTGTTAGTGTGGAGAATTACATACATTTTCTAATGTTACATTCTTGGTAAAAAAAAAAAAAATTCTTCATATGATCCTGATGTATTGTCCTTTTGCTATATTGCTAGATTTGGTTTCTCAATATTTTATTTCAGATTTTTGCCTTTATGTTTAGTAGGGCTGTTCTTCTATTTCTTTTCTTGTAAGGTCCTGTCAGGTTTTGGAATCAAGGTTGTGCCAGTCTCATTGAACTAGTTGACAAGTGTTCTTATTTTTTCTGTTCTCTGGAAGAGTTTATGTAAGATTCGTATTATTTCTTCCTTAAATATTTGAAATAATTCACCAGTGAAGACACCTGGAGTTTTCTGGTTTTGGTGTGTTTGTTTGATTTGGTGGTAAGTAGAAGTTGTGTTTTGAAATCCTGTCTGTTCCAGAGGCCTTGACGCTTGCTGACCCTGCATAGCTCCACATGGCTGCTCCTTTGGGAATCCAGGTCTCTGCTCAAATGCCACCTCTTCAGAGAGGTCCTTCATTACTTCCCCAGCTGAAGCAGCACCCACTGTCCTCAGCTACACTTTCAATTTTTTTTTTTCTTCTTGAGACAAGGTCTCGCTCTCTCGCCTAGGCTGGAGTGCAGTGGCTCAATCATAGCTCACTGTAGCCTCGACCTCCTGGTCTCACGTGATCCTCCCACCTCAGCCCCCCAAGTAGCTGGGTCTACAGACACGTGCCACCACACCTGGCTAATTTTTGTATGTTTTGTAGAGATGACGATTAGCCATGTTGCCCAGGCTGGTCTTGAACTCCTGAGCTCAAGTGATCCCCAACCTTAGCCTCCCAAAGTGCTGGGATTACAGGCATGAGCCACTGCCCCTGGCCCTTTCTATTTTTTTACATACAGGCTTCTCACTCCCTGAAATTAACCTTCCCTGAAATCTGTTCATTTGTTTATTGTGTGTTTGCCGTATTAGAATGTGAACTCCATGGGGCCAGGGATCCCATCAATTTCATTCGTTCTGAATCCCCAGCACTCAGCACATAGCAGCACTCAACAAATATTTTTCAAGAGACTAAATGAAAGGAGGTCAGATGGAGGCCCTTTCCCCATAAAGTCATGAGAGAACAATAAATCATTTTTATTTTTTATTTGAAATGGAGTCTTGCTCTGTCGCCCAGGCTGGAGCACAAGGGTGCTATCTCGGCTCACTGCAATCTCTGCCTCCTACGTCCAAACAATTCTCCTGCCTCAGCCTCCTGAGTAGCTGGGATCACAGGAGCTCACCACCCGAACTAATTTTTGTATTTTTATTTATTTATTTATTTATTTTGAGACAGAGCCTTGCTCTGTCACCAGGCTGGAGTGCAGTGGCATGATCTTGGCTCGCTGCAACCTCTGCCTCCTGGGTTCAAGCACTTCTCCTGCCTCAGCCTCCCAAGTAGCTGGGACTAGAGGCACGCGCCACCACACCCAGCTAATTTTTGTATTTTTAGTAGAGATGGGGTTTCAGCATGTTGACCAGGATAGTTTCAATCTCTTGCCACGTGATATGCCCATCTCAGCCTCCCAAAGTGCTGGGATTACAGGTGTGAGCCCCCGTGCCCAGCCAAATTTTTGTATTTTTAGTAGAGACAGGGTTTCACCATGTTGGCCAGGCTGGTCTCGAACTCCTGACCTCAAGTGATCCGCCTGCCTCAGCCTCCCAAAGTGCCGGGATTACAGGCATGAGCCACTGTGCCCAGCTGAGCCTTACTTTAAAAAATGTTTTAATAGACTTTTTTTTAGAACAGTTTTAGGAGCACAGCAAAATTGAGCCAAAGGTACAGAGATTTTTCACATACCCTCTGCCTGTACACATGCCTAGCCTCTCTCATTACCAACATCCCCCACCAGAGTGGTACATTTCTTACAACTGATGAGCCCATGTTGATGCATCATGATCACCCAGTCTGTAGTTTACATTACGGTTTACTCTTGGTGTTGTACATTCTGTGGGTTCAAGCAAATTTATAATGCCATGTATCCAAAAGTCTCATCTTTTTAATAATAAAAATTGACCATTGTCTTGATCGAACTTACACAGAAACAAAACCATGCAATATAATTCTGTATTCCCTGCCAAGTTACAATGTCATTTTGGAACAAAATGCAACGAACATGAAAATAAAACTTTCTCGGCTTCTTTGTAAATAGAGCTGTTTAATATTATTTTGTTAATGGATAGAATAAAATGTAATCTGATGGTGAAAGCATTCTTCTTGACATTGTGGAAAATGCCTCCCTATATTGCATGTGATGGGAAAGCAATTCGATTGGGAAAAGCTTACTGAATTAAGCTTACTGAATTCTGGCCTATTGACCTTATAGCAAGCATGTTAGATGAGATGCTATAAGGGCTCAAGTAATACCTGAATCCTTCAGGATTATTTTGATTGCAAGTGATGTAAAACCTCAGTGAAATTGAGCAAAAAATAAAATTTTCTGGGTCATGCAACAAAACATTCCAGGGATAGGGTTAGCTTTAGGCACAGCTTGATCCAGAAGCTGTGTCACAATGTCACTTGAGTACAGGCTCTCTCTCCATCACTACATTGCTTTCTTCTGTATTTTCTTCCTTCCCAGACAAATTCTTCCCTTGTGGATAATAAACAATTGAACAGGCCGGGCATGGCGGCTCATACCTGTAACCCCAGCACTTTGAGAGGCCAAGGAGGGCAGGTCACTTGAGGTCAGGAGTTCCAGACCAGCCTGGCCAACATGGTGAAACCCCATCTCTACTAAAAATACAAAAATTAGCTGGGCGTGGTGGCACACACCTGTAATCCAAGCAACTAGGGAAGCTGAGGCACAAGAATCACCTGAACCTGAGAGGCGGAGTTTACAAGCCAAGACTGTGCCACTGCACTCCAGCCTGGGCAACAGAGTATGACTCTGTCTCAAAACAAACAAACAAACAAAATTGTAAACGAATAATGCCTACAAAAACATCTTCACAGTTCTAATTTATTCCAGTCATAAAGAGAACCGTCTGAGCAGAACATCTTAAGAGTGCATTTTCTTGACCCTGTTGGGTTATAAACCAGGTCCTGGACCAGTGCCTGTGGCCAGGGTACTGCAGTACTCTGCTCTGATTGGCTATGCCTGAGTCACATGCCACCAATCAAAACACAGGGACTGAGATTTGGGGCAGGAACGTGCCACAGGGGAGTCAGTGTTAAAAGATGTCTCATTAGAGAGCAACTGTCTGGTAATACGGTATAGTGCATTGAATGCACATCCCATATACTCAATGAGTTCATCTGAAGACTAAGAATATTCAAAAGCACAATTCAACCGGATGAGAGTACAAAGGCCTGTGTTTGTTTGATATGATCATGCAGCCAAAAAAGGTAGAGTTATACACTTGGTATGTGTAGAAGACATGCAAAATCTGTGTTACAATACAGAGTTCCATCAGAGACTTCCTTTGAAAAACAGGATTATTTTAAATGTTTGGGACCCAGTAGGACTAAATGAGGGAAGGTAAGAACTCTCTGCCACCACCCAGCTCCCTTTTAAGTAGGAAAGAGCTTGAAAATCCCCACCTCTGAGAAAGGGGCTTTGCAGGGGCTCTGGGGCACATCTCAGAACAATTCTCAAGGCAAAGGCTCTTGAAAGATTCTGAGCTCAGATAAAGTGATGTTTAAGAAAGCTCTTCTGGCAAGGCATGGTGGCTCATGCCTGTAATCCCAGCACTTTGGAAGGCCAAGGTGAGTGGATCATGAGGTCAGGAGTTCAAGATCAGCCTGGCCAACATTGTGAAACCCTGTCTCTACTAAAATAAAAATTAACCAGACATGGTGGCGGGCACCTGTAATCCCAGCTACTCGGGAGGCTGAGGCAAGAGAATTGCTTGAACCCAGGAGGCGGGGGTTTCAGTGAGCCAAGATTGCACCCCTGCACTCCAGCCTGGGCGACAGAGCAAGACTCCATCTCAAAAAAAAAAAAAAAAAAAAAAAAAAAAGGGAAGCTCTTCTAAGCTATGTAATTAATTGACAGACAGAAACAGCTCCAGAAATTGCTCGGTTACAGATCTTGCCACCAGGAGATAAAAACTCCTGTCTCTGTGGCATTTGGACGAGACGATAGTTCAAGGAATGGCATTAGAGGTGAGTTCAGAATCCTCAAAGGAACTTCTTTGAATCATATACCTGGGCAAATATTGGGAAGCTGATGTTGGTTATAACTCTGTGCAAACAAAACAAAACCAACCAACTCAGTTTTAGTGTATTTTTTCTGATTACGGGAATTATGCATGGTCATTTCATTGCAGAAACCTTGAAAAGTACACTAGCTTTTAAGGACTCATTTGTGGTTCCTCAGCCAGGAGAGATGTCATTCCCACTTGGTCATATTTTGATATCCTCTTTCTTTGTCTCTTGTGTGTTTATTTATTTAATTTTGAGACAGGATCTTGTCCTGTAGCCCAGGCTGAGTGCAGTGGCGTGATCACAGCTCACTGCCACCTCCACCTCCTGGGCTCAAGTGATTCTCCTGCCTCAGCCTCCTGAGTAGCTGGGACTACAACCATCAGTTACCATCCCTGGCTTACTATTATTATTATTATTATTATTATTATTATTATTATAGGGATGGGGGTCTCACTGCATTGCCCAGGCTGGTCTTGGAACTTCAAGGCTCAAGTGATCCTCCCACCTTGACCTCCCAAAGTGCTGGGATTACAGGAGTGAGCCAATGCACCCAGTTCTCTTAAAAACAAAAAACAAACAAACCAAAAAACGCAAATAATATATTGTTTATGCACAGATACATTTGTGATAAAACTATAAAACATTGGAATGATAAATATGAAATGTCAGATTGTGGTTATCTCTGGGGATAGGAAGGTATATGGGAAGACCATCTGGAAAACTGCAAGTTTTTTTGAGATGAGGTCTCACTCTGTTGCACAGGCTGGAGTATAGTGGCATGACCACAGCTCACTGCAGCCTTGATCTCCTGGGCTCAGGTGATCCTCCCACCTCAGCCTCCCCAGTAGCTGGGACTACAGCTGCACACTACCACACCCAGCCAATTTTTTTGTATTTTTTGTAGAGACAGGGTTTTACCATGTTGCCCAGGCTGGTCCTGAACTCTGAGGTTCAAGCTACCCTCTTGTCTCAGCCTCCCAAAGTGCTGAGATTACAAGTGTGAGCCACTGTGTCCGGCCACTTTTTCCATTTAACATTACGTTTCCAAGATTCATCCATGGTGTATCTGTGGCTGAAGCACACTCCTTTTTCACTGCTGTGTAATGCTCCATTGCATAATATCCCACAATTTATTTATCCTTTTTTTTTTTGGTTAACAGATATTTGGATTGTTTCAAGTTTTTTGCTAATATGAACTGTGCTGCTATGAAGATTCTTGCTTATAACCCTTATACATATGTGTAAGAGTTTCTCTAGGGCATATATCTAGGAGTTGAATTGCTGGGTTTTACAATGTAGAAATACTCAGCTGTAAAAGGCTAGTGTCCTGGATTTTCATCTGGCAATGTTGCACAAGCATTTGTCTATGTCATTAAAAGTTGTTTTTTTTTTTTTTTTTTACATAAAAGAAAAGCAAGGTAAAAGTATAAAACATTATTCAGATGCAAGATATTATTATCTCTGTGGATATTCTCTGATCACAGCAGAGTCTGGTTACATATTTAATAGCTTCAGGGCAAAGGCCACATTCATACATGTTGTTAATCAGCACCAATTATTTATAGAGAACTCACAATATGCCGGTGTGAGGTATTAAAAATAAACAAAGCTGGACACTAGTTGCTATAGACTTCTTAATGTTTGTGTCCTCCCCCTTCAAATTTATATGTTGAAACTCTGCCCCCCATTGAGATGGTATTAAGAGGTGAGTACTTTGGTAGGTGACTGGGCCATGAGAGTGAAGCCCTCATGAATGGAATTAGAGCCCTTATAAAAGAAATATTGTGGCTCACGCCTGTAATCCCAGCACTTTGGGAGGCCGAGGCGGGCGGATCACAAGGTCAGGAGATCGAGACCACGGTGAAACCCCGTCTCTACTAAAAATACAAAAAATTAGCCGGGCGCGGTTGTGGGCGCCTGTAGTCCCAGCTACTCGGGAGGCTGAGGCAGGAGAATGGCGTGAACCCGGGAGGCGGAGCTTGCAGTGAGCCGAGATCGCGCCACTGCACTCCAGCCTGGGCGACAGAGCGAGACTCCGTCTCAAAAAACAAAAAAAAAAAAAAAAAAAAAAAAAAAATATTGGAGAGATCCCCTCACCCTTCTTCTGTGTGTGGTTACAGGGAGAAGAGTGCTATATTAGTCTGTTCTCATGCTGCTGTGAAGAAATACCTGAGACCAGGTCATTTAAAAAGAAACGAGGTTTAATTGACTCACAGTTCCGCGTGGTTGGGGAGTCCTCAGGAAACTTACAATTATGGTGGAAGGCACCTGCTCACGGGGCGGCAAGAGAGACAATGAGTGCAAGCAGGGGAAATGCCAGACGCTTATGAAACCACCAGATCGCATGAGACTTACTATCGCGAGAACAGCATGCCAGAAACTGCCCCCCATGATCTGGTTACCTCCACCTGGTCTCACCCTTGACATGTGGGGATTATAATTCAAGGTGAGATTTGGGTGAGGACACAGAGCCAAACCATATCAAGTGCTATTTATGAATTAGGAGGCAGGCCCTCAGCAGACACTGAATCTGCGGGTGCTTTAATCTAGGGCTTCCCAGCTTCTAGAACTGTGAGAAATAAATTTCTGTTGTGTGTAAGCCATCCAGTCTATGGATGAGTCTGACCCCACTTGTCCCTGCTCACCATCTTCCAGCCACACACCCCTTCTTTCTAGTCTCCAAACACTAAGCTGGCTTCCCCTGGAGACTTCACTCTTGTTCCCTCTACTTGGAATTCTTTGAAGCCGGAACTTTGCAAGCCCCATCCTTTCTCATCCTTCTTTATTCAGCTCAAGATGTCACCACCTCAGAAAGGCCTCCCTTCAACATCCAAGCATTCTCTCTCCCATTACCCTGTTTTTTCTTCATAGCTCTTCTTGTGAACTGCAGTTACTTATTTATTATATTTTGTTTCCCCTGCCAGCCTGGGAACTCAGTGAGGGCAGCGATCTTGTCTGTCGTGGTCGCCACTGTGTTCCCAGCTCCTAGACTAGGGCTTGGCCCTTGGATGGCGCTCAAGGAGTAAGAAATTCCTTTAACTTAGGGAATTCTGGAATCGCTTTCTCCCGGCAGAGCCGACTCTAACCAAGTGGGAAAGGTGAGGTCTGCGGCTGCCTGTGGCCCAGGGGTGACGGTTTGGCCCAAGGCCCTGCCTTCGTCCCGCCCCCGGCCCCGCCCCTGTTCTTGTCCTTCCCCACGGGTCTCCATAAAGTTCATTTGGCGGCGCGCCGCGCGAGGGCTTCTGGGAGCAGCCGGCCTTGGCCAATCAGGAAGCGGGGTAGAGCGGCGCGAGAAGCGGCAGCCGCGTCCTCAAGCCGGCACCTGAGCGGCGGAGACTGCTGTAGTACAAGGTAAGGGTGTGTCTGGTCGCGTTCTTCCGACCCTGGGCTTGTCCTTGAACCCAGGACCCCGTGACTGGGTGGAGCGCCGTACCCACGCTCGGAGCCCCGCCGCTCACACTTCCCGTTCTCCTCATGGCAGCCGGGCACGCCTGACGCCGGCGACACAACGCGTTGTCGAGCCGCCCCAGAAAGAGTCGGGCTGCACCCCTGGGTGTGCCTTTCATTCGCCCACTTTCTGAATGCAGAACCTAGGCCTCCCGACTCCCCCTTCCCCACTGTGGCGCTCTCGCGCCACGCCCCTGCCCTCACCTCCACCTAGTGCCCCGCGAGCCCACCCTTCCTAAGCCTGCGCCACAATGCCTGCCTGCTTACCTTCCTGACCGTGCCCTGCCTGCTCGCCTACCCCTCGTGGACATACCCTCTAGAGAGGCATTGCCCTGCGAGGGAAGGGGTCTTTGGGGCGAGTGCAACTTCTCCCAACCCTTGGCTTACCTTTTGTACATCCAAGAGGATGCTAGTGGTTGGAACCCAGGGGTGGCCCACCCTTCTCTGTGCTTACTCCATCCTGTCCTCTGCAAAGGCAAAGCCCAAGTTCACTGGCTGTCTTTTGGAAAAATTATGGGGCCGGCCCCATGGGTCCTTGGTGAAAGTGTGAAAGACCTGTTGACAGAGTCTCTGGTCTGGGTTTGCCCTTCTGCTAGACGTGAGAAGGAGGTTTTATTTATTTAATCTTTGTTTTGACCGAGTTGTCTTTCAGCAAAAGCGAGGATCACCTTTTTGTATTCTTTCCGGGGGATGTGGGAGGGTATCCTCGGTCATCCTAGCTTTTCTTCTTTATTTTTTTTCTTTAAATCTTCCTTTGTGCATTTGTGTTTGCAATATTTTTATTTTCATTGATGGTGATCTCATAGCATTAAATACCTACATATCAGAGGCTAACAGATTCCTTATTTATATCTCCATCGCTGGCCTCACCCCTGACCTTTATCCAGCCACCAACTTAATATCTCCGCTGAGATGGATGATAGGCAACTCAAATTAAACATGCCAAGAGAGGGCTAGGAAGCTCCCCTTCATTACCCTCCCCAAACTGCTCCTGTTGCCCTTTTTTTCATCTGAATAATAGGAAAGACCCTGGCTAATAACCTTTGAGCCATCGTTGACTGCTCTCTTTCTTTTTCTTTTCTTTCTTTTTTTGTTTTTCTTTTGAGACAGTCTCCCTCGGTTGCTCAGGCTGTAGTGCAGTGGTGCGATCTCATGTCATCGTGTCACTGCAACCTCTGCTTCCCAGGCTCAAGTGATGCTCCTGCCTCGGACTCCCAAGTAGCTGGGACTACAGGCGTGTGCCACCTCGCCTGGCTAAGTTTTGTATTTTTAGTAGAGACGGGATTTCACCATGTTGGCCAGGCTGGTCTCGAACTCCTGGCCTCAAGTGATCTGCCGTTTCAGCCTCCCACGAAAGTGTTGAAATTACAGGTGTGGGCCACCACACCCAGCCCTCTGTGATTAACGCCACAAATAGTACTTGCCACCCTGGGCCAAGTCACCACCTCTGGTTTGGATTATTGAAATCGTTTCCCATTTGGTCTTCCTGCTTCTGTCCTGGCCCCTATTTTTTGCACAGCAGCTAGAGGGATCTTTTTAAAACACAGGCTGTCAGATTGTATCATTCCTTTACTTTAAAAAAAAAAAAAATCCCTCCAATGGGTCCCCATCTCATTAATATGATAGACTAACCCCTTTACAGTGAGCTATAAGGCTTTACATAATCTGACCCACTGTTACTTTCTCAGTCTCATTTTCTGCTCCCTCTCCTTCCACACGTTAGACATGCTTTGGCCTAGGGCCTTTGTGCTTGCAAGTTAATATCCATGTAGTTTGCACTCACTTCTTCCAGGTCTTTACTAGGGAGGTACCTAGTGAGGCTTTCCCCATTTCCCACCTCCCTTCATTGCTTTAGTTGTTCTTAGCACTTATATTTTATGTATTTTTCTTGTGTATTGTTGTCCTCCCCCTGTAGAATGTGAGGAGATTTTTATGTGTTTTGTTCCCTGATGTGTTCCTAGCACCTAGGTCTGGCACACAGTAGGTGCTCAAAAAATATGAACTAGATGAATGTTACTGGCACTCTGGCAGGCATGGGGATGCAGTGGTGAATGAGACAGGCCTGCCCTCATTGAACTGATATGCCTATGGAGGGTACCACTAGCAATAAAAGCACAGATAGGAAGTGTGATGTCAGGGCTGTTTCTTAAAGGAGGACAGGGATATTTGAATAGAGACCTGCTTGAAATGAATGAGCAAGTCATTGAACTATCTGAGAGCACTGCTGGTAGGGGGTAGAGCAAGTGCAAAGCCCCTGCAGTGTGAGCAGCTGGAGATGTAGTGAGTCTGAGGGTCTGAACCAGCTTCTTGATGGACTAACATAGAAAATAAGGTTAATGGATGTGCCAAGGAGAGGGACAGGTTGGAGCAAAGATCTGAAGGTGAGAGGGGTCACTCCTCATGAAAAAGTTTATTTAAAGAATATGGAGTTAGAAGGAAGATCTTTCACAAGGTGTGTTCAGGGAACAGGCCACTTTAATTCAACAAACATGTATCTGGTACCTATTATGTGCCAGACTTAATGCTGAAGACTCAGAGTTGAGCATCTGTGGACCTTACCATATAGGAAATTTGCCGCTAGAGAGGGAGACATATGTGTGATGAAATAATCACAACTACTGCACTAGGGAAGAACAGTATAGAAGATACAGAATAGTGTGGGAGGGGATTGGCAAAGGTGGGACTTTCCCAGCTGGCTGCAGCATACATAGGAGTTCCCCATGTGACAAGATAGGGTTGGGGATGTGTTATAGAGAGTGTGTACTTAGCACGTACAGGAGTATGAAGGGAGGAAACAGGCATCCCAAAGAATAGAGAATTACTAGGGTATAATTGGGGGAAGGTAGCAAGAGATGAGGATAGTAAGGGTGGCAGTGTCTGTTCTGTGGAGAGCACCCTTTATAGCTCTGTCAAAACATGAGCATCTTATTCTGTAGGGGATGGAAGGTGTCCCTGATGGACTTAAGGCAGGAAAGCATTTCAGAAAGACCTCCCTGACCATGGGGAGGCTGGTTGGAGGAACAAGAAGGCTTAGTCGGCATGCAAGTCAGAGAAGTGGCGAGAGATGAGGGTATGACTTTGCAAAAGGTTTGAGAAGTAGATCTTGAGATTGGTTGAGTATTGAGGAGGTGAACAGGGACCCCGGGGGGACTCAAAGGTGGTTTCTGGCTTACTTGACTGCATGCTAATTGTTTTACCGAAAGAGACTGGGAACCCACGAGAAGGAAGCATTGGTGGTGGCAGTGGCTAAGGGGAGAGAAGTGATGAGTCTGATTTGGGACATGTGTAGTTTGAGGCATCCATGAGTCATCCAGGTGTAGGTATTAGGTGGACAGTTGGAAATACTGGCTTGGGAAAAGAGTTGGGCTGGACATAGAGATATGAGAATCCCCTTTGTTTTGGTAGGTTAGAGTCCTCCTAGCTCACTTATTTGCTTTATATTAATGTCTATTAATACCTACATCTCTTCTCCCCTAAATAACATAAAGTTTGAAATATTTTGTAGCTTTATACTTTTTTATAGCTTCAACAGTGCCCTCAAACAACTAGATCCCCCATACGCATTGCTAACTGCCAGAAGAACCTTCCTCAAACCTTGCCAGAAATTCCTACATTGATCTGTAAGGTACACCAAAGTTACAGTCTTCTCTTCCTTCATTCACTTAACACATATTTATTGAGCATTAGGTGCTGTTGTTCAGTGCACGAGGAATGGGGCTGTGGACAGACCAGACCAGGTTCCCAGACTCAAGGAGCCTATTAGGAGACAGACAGTAAATGAACAAACAGGTAGACATGTGATGCCAGAAATTGATAATGTGCTACCAAGGAGATAAAACAGAAATGTGGTAGAGTGGACAGTGGGACTGCTTTAGCTGGGGTGTGCTGAGAGGCTTCTTTAAAAAGGAAACCTTTGAGCAGAGATTTGAAGGAAGTAAGGGGGTGAGCCAGGTAGGCATGTTGGAGGAGAATATTCCTGCAGATGCATAGGAAGTAGTGACTGTGAAAGCCCTAGTCAGCAGTGTATTTAGCGTATTTGAAGAAGAGCGGAAGGTCATAGCACCAAAGCACATAATCCTGGGGAAGAGTGGTAGCAGAAGAGTTGGGTCAAGAGGCAGTCATGTAGGCCTCATAGCACAGGGTAAGGACTTTGGATCTCAGTCTGTGAGTGTTGGGGGCTATTGAAGGTTTGAGCCCCTTCAAAGGCTCCTTCCCAGTGTGGTGTGGAGAACAGGCTGGGAAGTGGGAGGGGACAAAGTAAGAACAGGGAGACAGGAGGCTACTGTATCACCTAGATGTGACACATGAGAGTGGCTTGCATCAGGATGATAGTGGTAGAAGAGATAAAAAGTGGGTCTGACTTATGTATATATGAATAAATGTAGTGTAGAAATGAATTGCTAATGTAGGGTATAAGAGGAGAAAAGAAGTCAAGGACAATGTCAAGGTTTTAGGCCTGAGCAGCTTCTAGCATGAAGATACCATTTACTGAAATGAGGATGATGGAGAAGTTCCAAGTCCTTGTTAGATGCTAGAACATGGCCTTCTCCTTCTAACTCCCCCCCCCACTCCATGCACCTTACTCTCTGTGCCCATCTCTGTCTTTGTGACACGGCTGTTGCCCCTGCTGAAAAACCCGTGTACCAGTCGGCTCCTTTGGACACGAGAGGTCTGCTGTGAGGATGACATTAGGTTATACAAATAAAGCCCATAGTGGGGACTCATACGCAAACAGAGCTCAGGAGATGATGTTGGGCAAACAAATGAATGGAGTAAAAGGAATTTAGATGAGGGAAAATTTCTGTAGGTAATGTGTATTGAGGAAGACCATTTGGTAGGTAGGACTTGAGTTGGTGCTAAAAATGATAGCTAATGTTTATTGAGTGGTTACTATGTGACAGGTGAAGGAGATACAGTTATTTTTCCATTTCACAGATGAGGCCCAGAGGAGGGCAGAGTCATCCAGCTAAAGAGTGAAGGAGCTGGCTGGAGCTCAGGGCTGCTGTGGAAGGTTGGGTAGGTGTTTCTTTTTGGGAAAAATGGCACAGAGCAGGACATGTACAAGGATGGTCAGGGACCAAGTAAATCAGGTGACTGGTACACAAGGTTTACTCTGGGAGGTAGAAAGTTAAAAGCAGTATCTCACCTGGATCCCTGTGCGTGGGAGCCAGTGAGGTTTTTTTGAGCAGGGGCAACAGCCGTGTCAGAAAGAGAGATGGGGTTGGGCGCAGTGGCTCACGCCTGTAATCCTAGCACTTTGGAAGGCCAAGGCGAGCAGGTCACCTGAGGTCAGGAGTTCGAGACCAGCCTGGCCAACATGGTGAAACCCCATCTCTACTAAAATACAGAAGTTAGCTGGGTGTGGTGGTGCGTGCCTGTAGTCCCAGTTACTTGGGAGGCTGAGGCAGGAGAATCGCTTGAACCTGGTAGGTGGAGGTTGCAGTGAGCTGAGATCTCACCATTGCACTCCAGCCTGGGGGACAAGAGTGAAACTCCATCTCAAAAAAAAAAAAAAAAAGGAATAGAGTAGGGTGCATGGAGTAGGGGGCAGGGCTAGAAGGAGGAAGGCCATGTTCTAGCATCTAAGAAGGACTTGGACTTAAGGGAATGAAGGTCTGGCCTTGGGTGATAGTGATGGGGGTGAAAGCAACAGTTAGAGGATGTTGCAAAAATACAAATACCGCATGCTATTTAAATCTGTTTAGGAGCTGGGCACAGTGGCTCACACCTGTAATCCCAGCACTTTGGGAGACTGAAGCAGCGCATCACCTCAGGTCAGAAGTTTGAGACCAACCTAGCTAACATGGTGAAACCCCATCTCTACTAAAAATACAAAAATTAGCCCAGCGTGGTGGCACATGCCTGTAATCCCAGCTACTCGGGAGACTGAGTCAGTAGGAGAATTGCTTGGACCCCAGAGGTGGAGGTTGCAGTAAGCCGAGATCACGCCATTGCACTCCAGCCTGGGCAACCAAGTGAGACTCCATCTCAAAAATCAATCAGTCAATCTGTTTCGATAATGAGAGTTTGGAGAGAGAGGAATCTCATGTTATCTGAGTCTATAGTATTTCATTTCCTGAGTTTTAGCTAGAGAGTAGCAATAGTTTGGATAATGAGGAATACCTGCCTGCTTGCTGTGGAAAAATGTACCTACATGTGTTTGGTTTCTGAGTCTGAGAGTGGAGGGACACCTGTAAGTAAACAATCTGAGGGCACACAGAGACACAAAGGAGAAGGGTGAGTTAGAACCTGAGAGACAGAAGCCAGGGGCAAAGGCGGAGGAGGAGTTGGGGGTGGATAACTGCATTTGGAGACATGGTGGGTGTGACAGTTATGTGCTTGAGAGGAGATGCACCAGTGGTGCCTGGAAACTCACGGTTGGAGTTTGAGTGCTCGGGAGCAGGTGTGGATTTGACAGTCATTGCCATTGAGGCTTCAGGGGCAGTGGTGAGACACACCCTCTGAAGTAGGGAATTTAGAGCAATATTAAAATTAACAAGTTATTAAAAATTATGTAAGATCACATATACTCATGGAAAGGAATTTGCACTGACAAGGGAATCAAATGAAAAGTAGAAAAGTCTCCCAACTCTCACCTTCGTAATGCTAGATTGTTTCTTGCTAAGTTAGTGCTTTGTTTCTTGCTATTCCTTCTAAAAAACTGTGAGTCAACCTTAAGTATACTGCTCAGGGAATTTTTACACATTTATTCACTCTTGTGACCACTGTCCATATTGAGATACAGAGCATTTCTGGTACCTTGGTCAGCTCAGACCACCGTAACAAAATACCAAAATATCTGTTGTTCTAGCTTAAACAGAAATTTATTTTCTCACAGTTTTGGAGGCTGGAAGTCCGAGATCAGGATGCCAGCATAGTTGGGTTCTAGTGAGGGCCCTCTTCCCAGCTGCTCACTGTGTAGTCATGGCCTTTCTTTGATGTGTATGTGTGGGGAGAGGTAGGTGGAGGAAAGAACGCTTTCTGGTGTGTCTAAGGACACTTATCCCATCCTGAAGATCCCACCCACGTCACCTCATCCGAGTCTAATTGCTTACCAAAGACCCCATCTCCAAATACCATCGCATTGTGGGCTAGGGCTTCGACATAGGAATTCTGAGAGAACACAATTCAGTCCTTACTACCCAAAAAGCTCTGCTGTGCTTTCTCCCAATCAGCACTCCCCCAGGGATAACCAGTATTCTGATCTCTAGCGCCATAGATTAGTTTTTCTTGTTTTTAAGATCCATATAAATGGAGTCATACAGTGCTTTTTTTTTTTTTTTTTTTTCCTTTTTGTATCTGGCTTCTTCAGCTCACTGTGATGTCTGTGAAATTCATCCATGTTCTGTGTAGTCTGTAGTTTGATCTTTTCCATTGCTGTGTGTTTACCAAGGTAGGAATATACTGCTGTAAAAAGCCCAAGTGGGATAATTCTGTACATGCAGTGGTTTTAAAATTATTGTGGGAGGAACCCAGACTTTTGTTACAATCTGCACACCTTCTGCCTCCCAAGATGTGACAAGCAAAAATGTCTCTGGCTATTGCTGAATGTCCCCTGTGGGGCAGAGTTGAGTAGCATTGGTTTAGAGAGAAGAGCAAGAGCCAGAGCCAAAGCCAAAGGCCTTTGGGGGCTGACTTGGCGATCTGCCCGTGTATGCTAGTTGTAAGACAGCTGGTATCATTCCTAAGGTTCTCTGTACAGATAATTTCCATCACCACTAAAATGCGGCTGTTTCCCAGGAAGCATCAAGTAAGTTTATTAAAACATCTCACATTTGTAAATTCTTTGAGGTGAGCAGGCTCTTAGATACCACCTGAGCAACCCTCTCATCCAGAGAGGATCCAGCCCCAGGGTCAGAGGGCTGGTATGCGATGGAGCCAAGCTGTAGTCCACAGCACTTCCCAGCTGGGCCTTCTGCAGGACTGGACAGCCAAGAGTTTATCAGAAAGTTACTTATGTGGATAATTTATTTTTCTTTGTGATGCCAGGTTATTACTTCTCTTTGCTCATTGAAGAGGAAATAATACAAGTGATATTTTATGTATCAGGAAAGCTGATACTATGCATTCCTTATTGCAAATATTGAGTCATTGAGGGCAGTACTGCTACTAAATCACCCCAGTCTTTCTCTTCTGTCTAGGTTAATTTATTTTAGGTCTTTGTTTTCTCCAGAACTCTACCTTCTGAATAATGATAAGGTCTAACTCTTTTACTTAGTCTCACAGGGCTATAAAGAACTTTCCAACAACAATTATTTTTTTATCCTCTCCTCTCTCTTCCAGAGGTGTCTGAAACTGATGTCAAGATGTAATTTTTGGGGGGTTGTTATTGTAACTGACAGCTGACAGATAATAGTAAAAAGTGGAATGATACTGTTATCTAGCTAGTTTATGCATTCAAAAGAGAGGAGAACAGAATCAATATTAAACTTTAGATACCTTGAGTGAGGTTTTTCTCATCAATCTTGGATGAGAAAAGAATCAAAGAATCAGAATCATTCACAAGAATGTTGAACACCATTCTTGTGTTTTACTCCTGTCATAATGCGATTAATAAGGTTTGAGGGCAAAGTTTCTGCTTAAAATTAAATGCTAAATTTCTTTTGAATCACACCTTCATTATGGAAGTCTGGATTTATAATAAAAAGCATATTTGGTAGTGGACAATACAACATACATTTCAACATTTTAATTGTCTTCCAGAATTTCTTAATGATACAAAGTTGTGATTAAATAAGTTATAATTTGGGATTAAATATTTACTAAAAGATTTTTTGAAGCAGAGATGTTTATAATTAAATGATAAAATGTTGCCAAATTGGCAACTTTGGAAAAAAGCTAAAATAGCATTTTACAATGATATAAATCAGCAGAGTTTATAAGATACTTTTACGTATCAACAGCTCCTTGAAGTAGGTAGGAATTATCATTTTTGATTGATGAGGAAACTGAGACAGAGAAATTGGGGTTTTATCTCAGAGGGAGATCAGTTTATCTGCTAGTCAATGAACAGTCTGGATTGGAACCAGGTGTTTGGGTTCACAGTGTAATCTTCTCACCCATTCTGTCTAAAATATGTTTTTTTTCCATTTCTTTTACTGTTATTAAAAACAGTACTGTTTACTGTTATTTTACTGTTATTTAAAATTTTTTAAATCAAAAATAATTATTTAAAATAATCAAAAAAGGAAGAACATTGTCAGTTGTACATTTGGAAGAAAAGATATAAATAGCAACATCTGTTACTTTCTCTGATGTATATAAAATCTCCCCCTTTGACAACATAAAAAAAAATAACAGTGCTAACAACTGTCTTTTTTAGGTTGCATGATCTTTGAAGTTGAAAGAGACAATATTTGGGTATGTTACCCAAATTAGAATTCCTCAGTCAGTATTGTTTGATTGTACTGAAATTCTGCAGGAAAATAGCTGGTGTCATCTCCCCATGCAAGTCAGTGATTGGAGAGACATTTCTTTAACATGGAAGAAAAGACAGATGGCTTTGTCTTTATTCTTTCATCCTTTTCTCAGCCCTTTGTATTTCTTGGATAAATGTGCTGTTTGGATTGTGGGTGATAAGGAAAAGGGAAAATTCACATGGGTTTAATATGTTCCATTATACTTACAAAGAGCAGTGAATTCCCTTTAGCATCCTGTGCATTAGGTCAATGGGACAGGCATCGTCGTTTACAAAACAGATTTCTTCCCCAAATATGCTTTCCAAATGAACAGTTTAAAGAGGAAACAAGATGGCAACACACCTATTGTGTCACTCATTTTATCTTTTTAGCAATGTTTTCACACTGGGGCCTAGTTAGGGTAGCTTACTTATCAAGTCTAGCTTCAATACCTTAGGCCCAAGGGTTGGCAAACTATGGCCTATGTGCCAAATAAACTAAGAAGGATTTTTACATCTTTGAATCCTTGGGGGGAAAAGAATCCAGAGAAAAATATTTTATAACCATGTGAAAATTATATGAAACTCAAATTTAAGTGTTCATGATTAATGTTTTATTAAAGTACAGCCATGCCTGTTGGTTTACATATTATCTGTGCCTGCTTTCAAGCTATAACAGCACAGTTGAGTAGTTGCTACAGAGCCTGGCCCACAAAGCCCAAACTATTCACTACCTGTCCTTTTACAGAAGAAGTTTGCTCACTCTTGCCCTAGGAGACTAGAAACTGGGCAAGCGTTTGACAGCTATGTCTAGGATGGATGGCTCTGAGGCTCTTTTATAGCTTCCTTTGTTTCATTTTCCGTTTCTGTTTGTCGGCTTTGGTGCTTTATTTTTCTGGAATATATCCTGGGAATAACATAGGCTTAAGTCTAGAGAACTAGTGAATAATAGCTATTTCTGGGATGACTCAATGATTCCCCAGCTTGAGAGTCCATAAGGCCTGAGTAAAGGAAGAGAGGTATTCTACTTGTGGCTGGTGCTTTAAAAATAAAAGAAACCAATGAACTAATAATATCAGAAAGCAGATATGTGGGATTTTAATATAATAAGCATGAATACTATAACAGACAAAGATTCAGACCATCTACAAAATCCCGAAGGGGCCACTCTTAGAGAATACTGATTTACAATGGTTTAGAAGTGTTTAGCTGTTTGAATATTTAAGTATCTACTCTTTTCTGGCTCGATTAAATATTTAACATAGTTAATATATTTGGAATGTGGAAATGATTTTATTTTTCGTAAGACTCACATGTTAATAGTAAATGAACTGAAATTATTTTGTGCATTTTTGCTCTGCCTTTATATTTAGTTCGTTTCACCTTATATGCAGTTTGGGAATTTTTTCCACCTCATTTGTGAATGTTGATATGCCCTAAAGGGACATGTGTTTTAGACACTAAATGACAGGTGAACGCAGACCAGCATAAGGAAGTAGAAGTTTGGCCAGCCCTTGGTTTAGCTCTAGGTAGGAGCTCTCTCTTTCAAACTGTGGCTTTTACTTTTTTCATTTAGTTCATTTGCTCAGTGTCCTCTAGGTGTGGTGAAGAGATCTACATTATGGGACCTTTCCACTGATAACATTCCTTATTTTTAGCATAGTGGGGTATCCTACTGTAGCTTCAGAAAAAAGGCGGGTCATTTTCCTTTGTTTGCTTGGTGGCAGCAGTCAGGGCGGGGAACTTTTTATTGAAGTGTGATACACAAATCGTGAGTCTAGATTGACTAATTTTCTGAGAAGTGAGCACACTGTCAACCAATGGTTAGATCAAAAAACTGAAAATTGCGAGCTCCCTTGAAGCCGTCCTCATCCTTCCCCTTCTGTCCTTCCCCCGACAAGTGTAACCAATCCTGCCTTCTAACAACAGTGATAAGTTTGCCATTCAGTTTAAGGTTCTCAGTTGCCCGGGTTGTTGAGGAGTTTCTATGGAGGCTCGGTAGCACTTCTGCCAAGTCCTGCTTACATGGAGAGTAATTTGTTGCCCAAGGCCCTGATACTTTGCGATGCTCTCTGAAGTGCCTGCCAGTGTTGCCTTGCCAAAGGATTCCTAACCACGCCCTGGAGCTTAGTCACTGCTGTCGTAAAGGAGCCCTAGTGCTGTTCCGCTGTCCCTGCTGGCCTTTTCCTGTGCAGCCCCACTTGTGCTGCATTGACTGCTCCAGCTCCTGCTTCCATGGTTTCTTAGTGTTGCTTCTTCCTGTGCCTCTCCTCCATAGTTCCCCAAGGATGCAGCTGGTGTCCAGGCTGCATGGCCAGATTTTCCCAATGCAAGGCTTGGACTTCAGTTTTTTTCCCCCATAGATCGTTTTAATTGTCTCTACTGGACAAAGCTTACTGAGGTTATTTTCATGATTAGTTTTTAGTCTCTTGGTCAAAGTTGATTTAGTGGTTTAATCTCTATATTTTGTGGCTAAATTGATATTTTGTGGTGGGGATAAAAATTGTCCTAAATTTATGAAATTAGGCATAAATTGAAGCATTTTAGTGCAGTGGGATGATGAATACATCAAAGTATAGATTTAGTTGCACAATGAGGGTAGCAAAAAATGTATAAATTTGGAAACTTTAATAAAACTTTTTTGTATAATTAATTTCTACTGGTTGAATAATAATGCAGGACATCCAGTTTTTCCCAAATGTAGTATTTCATACATACCTCTCTTTTCTGCTGTGCAGACATAAAACAAGCTTATTTTCTCTTTACTTCTACCCTGAAGTTTTGTAGCAAAATTCTTTCTATATGTGTCTGTTTCTTTTGGTTTCTAATTCTGTTCACCTGGTTTTTGGTCTTGATATTTAGAGGGAAAGCACTAGTCTGGACCAAGTGTGATATGAATTCATGCCATTTAGACTGTCACTGCCTTATGCTGTGCTGCCTCAGAAATGTTAAGTATCATTTGGTAGTCTGATACCAACTGGAAGGGAATGTTTTTGTTCAGGTCTCTGCTTGCTAGTGGGTGCCCGTTTGGCAAGGGAGTGCAGGAAGCCTTTGAGAAGGACAGACTCACCAACGGAAGAAAAACCCCTCCTATTTATTCAAAATATGAGTACCTACTATGTGTCAGGCACTTCTACTGTTGTAGAAGCTTGGGGTACGTCAGTGAACAAAACACTGTGCTTGTGCAGCTTATGTTCTTGCAGAGGTGACAGACAGTAAAGGAGATGGGGGATTGCTGGGGGTGGCTTGTACTTTTAAACAGCTTTCTAGGTTGGCCTCAAAGGCAGGGTGATAGGTGAACTGAAACAGATAGGGAGTCAACCTTGAGTGTTTCTGGGGGAGGAACATTCCAGTAGAGGAAACACGGAGCGCAAAGGCTGTAAGGCAGGAATGTACCTGATCCGTTGGGGACCAGCAAAGAGGCCCCAGAGTGGCTGGCACCCATGAAAGGAGTGGAGATAGGGCTGGAGATGAGTCTGAGTGATGAGAGGAGGTGGGGCCCCTTTTGTAGGGTTTCATTCTGTACAAGAGGTTTAAGCAGGAGGCATGTGATCTGACTGACTGTAAAAGGATCAATGGTTGCTGGGTTGCTATAGACAGAATAGACTGTGGGAGGCAAGGGCTGAAGCTGGGAGGTTTGGGAGGGAGACTGCTGAGAGAGTCTAGGGAGGCAGCTTGGATGTGGGGAGGTGGCCAGGTAGAGATGGCGAGGACAGGCAGATTCTGGATGTATTTTGAAGGTAGATTTGAAGGGCTTTGTTGGTTGATTGGATGTAGGATATGAGTTATGGGCCATCATGGATTTTGGTCCAAACAACTGAGTAATGAAGTCTTCACACACTGAGAAGGCCAAGGGGCAGGTTTTGTGGATGAAAAGTTAGAGCCCAGTTTTGGGATATTACATTTAGGATGTTGTTCAGAGATTCAACCTTTATTTTACCATTGTCAAAACCATTATATATAATTAACTTTAAAAAATCTTTATTAGACCATGCTAAAGTAAATAACTGATTTTGTATTAATTACTTATACCAAATTCATTGCTCAAAATCTTTGGGGTGGGCTGGTCATTTGAGAAGCTGAGCATTTCCTTTGTCTGACATAGGAATAAAATATTAGATGTATTTCTTTCTTCCTTTATCTTTCTTTGTCTTCTTTTTTAATATTTGAAAATTTTTGTTTCATTCGGTTCTTTATTTAGGGATTTCCAAAGTTTTCCTCATGAATGAAAAAAGTATTTTCTTTTCCTTGACTCTGTTAAAAAATTATGTTTATCTTAGAGTAAAAATAATGGGCGGGGCGGGGGGGCGGGGGTGGGGTGGGGATCCGGAGAAGGGAATGCTTTGTTTTTCTTTTCCCTTTCTGGTGAATGACCATGGTTTTGTGTAATTAGTAGAATGTCATTGGCCTTGAACATTCCTGAGAAAACACATTTCTCTGTCAGGGCGGAGTAGTTGTTTAAAAATGCCCCTCTCCTCAAAATTCTTGTGTTTCTTCCTCTCTCCCTGAGGATACCTTCCTAATTCTCCCATCCCGATTTTCTCACAAAAAAAGATTGCAAATTACAGCCTGATTATATTGGGTCAAAAAAAATTACAATATTTGTTTAGAAATTTGAGGTTAAGAGTTATTGTGTATGTTAATTTTTCTTGAAGATTAAAGTCAGCTTGGAACTTCATAAAGAATACCAAAGTGGCTTTATGTTTACTCCAGCTGAGCTATTTTTGTTTTACCCTTGTTCCCTTGCCTTTAAAGTTAATGTCCTTTAATGCTCATTCTTAAAAGTTCTTAATGGATTTATGGCAGTAACAGTGTCCTTTTGACAATTAACCTGTGCTTCATAGCTGACATATAATTATTCGCCAACATGACAAAACCTGTCTCTACTAAAAATACAAAAAAGCCGGTAGTGTCACCCTGGTTGGGTGTGGTGGTGCACGCTGTAATCCCAGCTACTTGGGAGGCTGAGGCATGAGAATTGTTTGAATCTGGGAGGCGGAGCTTACCGTGAGTCAAGATCACGCTACTGTACTACAGCCTGGCTGACAGAGCGAGACTCTGTCTCCCAAAAAAAGGAAAAAAGTATAACAAGAGCTATTGTACAAGTAATTTGTTTAACAAAAATTTTCTTATTAACCGTTTAGCAATGTAATTTTTTTTTTTTCCCCAAGACAGTCTCACTCTATTGCCCAGGCTGGAATGCAGTGGTGTGATCTCGGCTTACTGCAACCTTCCGTTCCCCCCCCCCCACCCCCGCCCCCGCCCCCACGGTTCAAGTGATTCTCCTGCCTCAGCTTCCCGAGTAGCTGGGATTATAGGTGTGTGCCACCACACCCAGCTAATTTTTGTATTTTTAGTAGAGATGAGGGTTTCGCCATGTTGGCTAGGCTGGTCTCTAACTCCTGACCTTAGGCAATCTACCCACCTAGGCCTCCCAGAGTGCTGGGATTATAGGCGTGAGCCACCATGCCCAGCCAATTTTCCTACCATGGTGCTACTTTTTATCTTCTGTTGATTTAATTAGTGGTAGGAGTTAAAAACATTCTCTTGGTCAAGAATCTTATGTAAGAATAGTGCAGTATATATTCTGTACTATTGGCATTTCTCAAAGTAGCAGGTACAGTAACAAATCGAATGTCCTGAATGTCGTATATAACAAGCAGGCACAGATCTGTGCTCTCAGTAACCTTGTAAGATAAAGAATGTATGATTGGAGACCTGGACATGAGTATAAAAAAAAAAAAAAAGAAAAAAAAAGAATTTATTCTATGTTAGTGAAGGAGCAGGTGTATTAGAATAACAGTAGGGGAGAGAGGGAGAGTTAGTGGTGGTTAGTCCAAAGATTACCTGTTTTCCTGGTAGTAGAGAGTATTCTCAAAACTCAGCCTCTGTGGACTGGAATTTGTTCTTTCTGCTCAGGAGCCTCACAGAGTGGTTGTGAGGATCATTTGAGATAAGGTCTTATAAATTGCCTGGTGCTTTTGGGGTGGTAGTGTTTTTCTAAGATGGGTGAAGAATAAGAGGTATAAGGTGACTGTTCTTTAAGCCTCCTAGAGGTTGCCACAGTGGTTTCCATTTCCTTATCTGCTTTGAGTCTGTGGAAGGAGGCAGGAATTCTGGTCCGTGACTTGATATCCATGCATTTGTTCTGATGGCAGAAATCAATCTCGGGGCTGTCAATATGCACAGAAATGATCTGTTTTTTCACAGCCTGACTCATTTTCTCTGTCAGGCCTGTTTTTGGGCTATGTTCAGGAACAAATCCTGCTTGTTGATGAGCTGTGTCCTCGTCTGTTTACAAAAAGTTCTGCTGTTTCGTTAAGCTTGTAACAGATTCAGGCAGTGTTTGAAACCTGTCTTTCCCTTGTTTTAGATCTTTTCATTTTTTCTCCCATCTAGGATCTGCATCTCCAATGGATACTGAGGGGTTTGGTGAGCTCCTTCAGCAAGCTGAACAGCTTGCTGCTGAGACTGAGGGCATCTCAGAGCTTCCCCATGTGGAGCGGAACTTACAGGAGATCCAGCAGGCGGGCGAGCGCCTGCGTTCCCGTACCCTCACACGCACGTCCCAGGAGACGGCAGATGTCAAGGCGTGAGTACTGGTAGGGAGGCCCCTTTAGTACTGGGTGGCTTAGGGGCAGGATCTGTTTCTTCTTTCCTGCCTTGAATTCAGATCCAATCTGTGAATGACAGCCACTAGCCAGATTCTTGGGAACTCAGAAAGGTTTTATAAAAGGACAGCAGCCTTGGTTTGTTTCCCTGCTTCTCAGGTTTTCTAGCCTGTCTGATATCACAGGGAGAGATGATGAGCTGATATCACAGGGAGAGATGATCACAAGGTAGGAGGGGGTAAAAGAGTTCTGTCATGCTGAATCTGGTCACAGTAGTTCCTGCTTGGGGTCAATGACCGTTGGGTCATAAATGGCTCCTGTTATGTTAATACATATGGGCCCCACAGATAAGTGTTACCTTCAAAGCCAGAGAGCACTCAGTGATGAGGACAGGTTTTAAGAGCATTTGGAAGAAATTGATGAGCAGTTAGTGATGTGAAACCATCCAAGTGAGGAGTGATTCTGTCTGCTTGTTTTCACTGACCTGGGAGGCTGCTTCTGAAAGGCCTTGGAAATACAGTGCCCCCAGCTGATTGTAGAACAGGAGAGTGGGTGAGCCCCAAGAGAGTGCAGCTGGGGAAAAGTGCTGACTGACTGGGCTGGCAGCCACTGCTGCCACACAGCATCAGTTGGGCTGTTGATTCCACAAACATGTGTTTAGGATCCACGCTGTGCCAGGTCTGGACTATCTCTGGGGCGACAACCATGAATTAGACATGGTTCTTGCTCTCAAGGAGCTTATAATGTGGGGAGTGGGGCAGAAAAAAACTATGCTGCTTTCCTTAAGAGATGTGATTTACTGATTATTTACTGTGTGTTACAAGCTTGGCTAGACTTAAGATTTTGCTTAATTTTCACAATCATCATTAGGCTACAATCTCCACATTACAGTTGAGCAACAAAGGCTCAGAGAAGGCAAGTAACTTCCAGATCACACAGCTGGCGAGTGGTAAAGTAAGGATTCATACCTAGTGAGGCTGACTCCAGAGCGCATACTCCTCTGATCGTGATGGAAGGGCATGGGAGGATGGAGAGGGTGCTGCTACTTGTACCTTTGATGGGTCTGGAAAGACACTGAAATTCTGTGCAGGAAATATGGGAAATTGTCAGTCATCTCCTCGGTCTTCATTCCTTGAACTTGAGAAAGAACTAAGTGCTAGTGTTAATGTGGTACATTGTCTGCTCTAAGCATTTAACAGATGTCACGGGAGTATTATGTAGGAGTGGGCTACATTCTTGTTCTTGAGAGCTGAATGTTTTGGCTGCTCTGTCGAGTCAGTAAGGATGTTGTGGAAATTCTTCTGTAGGCCTCCCCAAAATGTTATTTTCTAAAATAACTAGTTGGTTTTGGTTCTGTTGGCATTGGTAAAGGCAAGTCAGAGGAACCCTGGCAGGGATTTTTCACCCTGCAGCCTTGCAGCTAAGTGCAGCCAACTGCTTCCCTACACTGCTTTCTCACAGCCCAACCAGCCTTTAGACACTTCTGCTAACTTGCCTTCCCTGTAGGCTCCTTACCTGCTTCTCCTGGCTGCCTACGGTTACCCCCAGTCTTGAGCATGCAGGCTTTGTGCTGTATGCAAAGATGCTGCTGAAGCGAAAGGCCCATGATGCCAGCTGAGTTGCTATAGTTATAATTTAATTGCATCAGCTTTACAACCTATTAAGAGCAAAAAGGGAAAATGTTTTCTTGGTAACAATTATTGGTCATGCTCTTTTTCTTGTAAATTTCCATTCTTTTTCATCTCTTTCTACCTCAAATTCATTATTTTAGGGAGGAGGAAGTTGGAATGTTGAAAGAATGGGTATAGGGTGGGGCAGGTGCTTAAAAAGAAACCAAAGGGCTGATGACTGTATTTTTCCATCTTCTTGATAGGCAGAGACATAAAGTGTGGTGTGAATATTTTAGTACATACAATATGAGGGCAGAAGAGAGAACTGAGTAGGAAAAATTTTCTTACATGAAATAAGTTTTGAAAGAAAATTCTGTCCTTAAGATTTTAGATTATAGATTTAAGATTGAAATGTTATGTGCCAAATTTATTTATTTGTCCAAATACACTGTGTTGAATATTTTGTTTTAGAGAATAGCTTTGGTAGCTTTTTTTATGTGTGTGTTTGATCTTTTAAAATTGTTCAATTTTTTCACACATAAAGAAGAGTATGCCTAACATATATAAAGATGTAAATCTGGGTTTGCAGCCCATGAGCTACATCCAGCCTTAAAGTTTTATTGGAACACAGCCAGGCTTATTTGTATTGTCTGTGCTGCTTTTGTGCTGCAGTATGAGAGTTGAGTAGTTTTGACAGAGATCATGTCCCCTGCAAAGCCTGAAATGTTTACTATATGCTGTTTACAGAAAAAGTTTGCTGACTCTGGTATAGATAATAAAATGAATGAATACTCATATGCACATTGATCAACTGAAACAGAATATTGAGCTGGGTGCCGTGGCTCATGCCTGTGACCCCAGCACTTTGGGAGGCTGAGGCAGGTGAATCGCTTGAACTCAGGAGTTCAAGACCAGCCTGGACAACATGGCAGAACTCATCTACAGAAAATTAGCTGAGCATGGTGACACGCACCTGTAGTCCTAGCTACTCGAGAGGCTGAGGTAGGAGGATTGTTTGAGCCCAGGAGGTCAGAGGGTGCCCATCATCAATTGCATACCCCTCTTTTCTCATCAAATATGCTGCACTAGATTTTTCCATTCAGACTCTGAAATCAGACAACCTAGAGGTGTATAAAGGAAAAGCCAGTAGTCACTCTTTCTCCCTAACTTTGTCATCCAACATAACCAATGTTATTAATTTGCTTATTTTTTCACATACTTTTCCATGTTCATGCAAAGCATATGTAAACATTTATTTCCCCAAAGTTTTACAGCACATTATAACTCTCCTTGTGATAATACTATAAGATGTTGTTTAAGCTCTTACTGTTTGTCAGGCACCGTGCCACACACTTTATACGCATTATGTAATTTATTTTAAAAATAACCCTGTGAAAGTGTTATGTGTGTTTTAAACTTGAGGAAAGTCAATAGTGAGTGGCCAGGCTGGAATTTCAAATCCAACTTAGTAAGAACTCCTCATATTTGTATGGTACTTTTCAGTTTCTGAAGGATTGTCATAGGCACTGTCCTGACTGGTCTGCAGTGCCTGAGAGGTAGGATAGGCATTTTTCCCCACATTTAACAGAGGAAGAAACTGAGGCTTGGAAAGGTGATGTATCCAAGATTTTCAGTAAGTGACAGGTGAGACTTGAACCCAGGCCTCCTGACATTTTATGTGCTTCCCATGTATGCTGGGAACAGTCCTTGTCCTTTTACTCTCCTGGAACTGGAAGGAGGCTCCAGCTTCCGTGACTTTCTGCTCATGGGGGACTGCCTGGCTTTTGGAAATTGAAGCAGGTAGAAGGCAGGGAACCTTCTAAGGATTTTTCCACCCTTACAGACTGAAAGTTTCTAGTACTGGCTTTCTTTATAAAGCCATCCCTACCCTAGATTCCCTGTCTCCTTCATCAGTCCTTTCTCTCCCTGCATATGCATCATATAAGCCATATACTGCATAAGCCACACACTGAACAGTTTCTACAGATGTCCACCACTTAAATGACCTTTCTTTTCTAACAATTCTAGTAGCTAATTTTTAAATTCTGAGGTTCTCAAAATCCTGGTATACGTTAAAATTATTTTGGCACTGGATACATTCTTATGTGTCTGATAAAGTACAGCACCATGGGACAAAATTTAGACATAGCTAACAAAATTGACCCAGCAATTCCACTTCTAGGGTTTTGTCCCAAAGATATACTGGCAAAAAACACCCAAGAAAACCCTGTGCACAAGGATATTCATTACAGCATTATTCGTAATAGCAAAAATTGAAAACAAATGTCCATCAGTAGGTGACTAGTGGAATAATGTAGTATGTCTATGTAGTAGAGTACTCTTCAGTAGTACAAAGGAATGAGAGTATACAGTAACATGGAGTGATTCCAGGACATATTAAGTAAAAAAGGCAGGGTAGAGAAAAGTGTTTAGTACTCTATCATTTGTATAAGAAAACAGGTGAAAGACATCCCATGTTCATGGATCAGAAGACTTAATAGTAATATATTAATATTCCCTAAATTGGTATACAGATTCAACACAGTCTCTATCAAAATCCCAGCTGGGATTTTTTGCAGAAAGTGACTAGTTGATTCTGAAATCCATATGGAGATGCAAGAGACCTAGAATAGCCAAAACAATCTTTAAAAAGCAGAAGAAAGTTGGAAGAATCACACTTGCAATTTCAAAATTTACTACAGAGTCACAGTAATTAAGACTATGGTACTGGCCTAATGACAGACATGTAGATTGATGGAATGGAATTATTAATCCAGATAAACCCTTGTGTCTGTGATCAGCTGATTTTCAACGTAGATTGATGGAATGGAATTATTAATCCAGATAAACCCTTGTGTCTGTGATCAGCTGATTTTCAACAAGGGTACTTAAACCATTCAGTGTGAAAAGAACAGTCTTTTCAACAAGTGATGCTAGGACAGTCATGTCAAAAGGACCCAGAAACCAAGAGGCTTCTACTGGCCAAAGATGAGATGATTTGATCATCGATTAGGATAATTGCATTGGATTGAAACATATCAAATATGTTTAAAATTTATGAGTTTATATACTAAAACAAAACTCATTGATTGCCTTTGGAGAGTACTAAAGAACCAACTCATTATTCAGGGTAATTACATAGTTGATTTTAGAGTTTCTTGGAATGGAAGTATTCTAGCTAATAAAGATGGAATTAGGATACCACCATTTTGCAACCACTGGGGAGTAAATGGATCTAAGCAATCATCATCAAGACTGCAAATATTTCAGGTGGACATAAGCAGATATTAAATACCTCTTAATGTAAAGTATATAGTAATCTAGCCATAAAAATAGTGGTACCTCAATCTAATCAAACCCTTGGAACTTTGAATTTGCAGGAAATATAGAGGACAAAGGAGCGTGTTAAATGATATCATGGGGATTCCGTCAGTAAAACGTTTTCTGTGGGAAACTATAGACTTGCTACTGTGAGTGCAGTCAGTGGATCAACAGCATCGGCATCAACCATGAGCTTTTTATAAATGGAGACTCTCAGGCCCCATCCCAGACCTATTAAATCAGAATCTACATTTTTAACAATGTTTCCAGGTGATTCATATGCACTTTTTTTTTCTGCTCTGTACCTTTGTCATCACATGTACATTTAAAGCTTGAGTAACACCGCTTTACGAGATAAATAATCCAGAATCTTCAACAAAGAGATTATAAGAAAAAAAATGAGATGGAGGGGCAACCTGTTGATGAAAAGAGATTTAGGAGGCATATTAATATTAATCATCCAAAAGTAGAGACCTTATTTGGATTTCATTTAAACAAACACAAATTTAAAAGTTGTGAAAAAATTAGGCAATATCTTGGATATGCTTCAAAATAAGCATATTTGTTGATAGAGAAAAATAGGTAGGGATGTAGATGAAACAGGGTTGGCTATGACATGCAAATTGTTGGGGCTGGGTGATGGGTATAAGGAGGTTTACTATTTTAATTTTTTTTTTATGAAGAAAAGAGGTTTAATTGATTCACATTTTCACAGGGTGTACAGGAAGCCTGGCTGGGGAGGTCTCAGGAAGCTTATAATCATGGCAGAAGGTGAAGGGGAAACAGGCACATCTTCACATGGTGGAGCAGGATAGAGGGTGAAGGGGGAAGTGCTACGTACTCTTTAACAACCAAATCTTATGGGAACTCACTGTCATGAGAACAGCAAAGGGGAAGTCTGCTCCCATAGTCCAGTCATCTCCCACTGGGTGCCCCCTCCAACATTGAGGATTACAGTTCGACATGAGATTTGAGTGGGAACACAGAGCCAAACCATATCATTCCACATCTAGCCCCTCCCAAATCTCATGTCCTTGTCACATTTCAAAGCACAGTCATGGCTTCCAAACAGACCCCCAATGTCTTAACTCATTCTAGCATTAACTCAAAAGTCCAAGTCCAAAGTCTCATCTGGGACAAGGCATGTCTTTTTGCCTATGAGCCTGTAAAACCAAAAACAAATTAGTTACCTCCAAGATACAATGGTGGTACAGGCATTGGGCAAATGTTCCCATTCCAACAGGGAGAAATTGGCCAAAACAAAGGGGCTACAGACCCCATGCAAATCCAAAACCCGGAAAGGCAGTCATTAAATTTTAAAGCTCCAAAATAATTTTATTTGACTCCATGTCTCACATCCAAGTACACTGATGCAATAGGTAGGCTCCCAAGACCTTGGGCATCTATGCTCCTTTGGCTCTACAGGGTACAGCCCCCTTGGCTGCTTTCATGGGCTAGTGTTGAGTGCCTATGGCTTTTCTAGGCACATGGTGCAAGCCGTCAGTGGGTCTACCATTCTGAGTTCTGGAGGATGGTGACTTTTTTCTCACAACTCCACTAGGCAGTGCTCCAGTGGGGACTTTTTGTGGGGGCTGCAACCCCACATTTCCCCTCCACATTGCTTAGTAGATTCTCCATGAGGGCTCTGCCCCTGTAGCCGACTTCTGCCTGGATATCCAGACATTTCTCTACATTCTCTGATGGCTGTTGGGAGGCTCCCAAAATTTTGTGTATTTAATTTTTTTCTATAATAGCTTTAAATGGGTGGGCCACTACAATGGCTGTAATAAAAAAGATAGTAACAAGTGTTGGTGAGGATGTGGGAAAAATTGGAATCTTTATACATTGCTGGTGGGAATGTAAAATGGTATAGTTGCTTTGGAAAACAGTCTGGCATTTCCTCAAAAGATTAAGCATAGGGTTATATGACCCAGCAATTCTGCTCCTAGGTATATACCTAAGAAAAATGGAAATGTATACTCACACAAAAACTTGTGCAGGAATGTTCATGGCATCTTTTAAAAATAATAGCCAAAAGTGGAAATAATCCAAATGCCCATCCACTGATGAACGGATACATAAAATGTGGTATGTCCATGCAATGGAATACTATTTGGCAGTAAAAAGGAATGAAGTACTAATACATGTTTCGACATGAATGAACCTTGAAAGCATTATGTTAAATGAAAGAAGCCAGTTACAAAGACTGTGTATTGTGATTGCATTTATGAGCAATGTCCGGAATAGGCAAATTTATAGAGACAGAAAGTAGATTAGTAGTTGCCAAGGGATGGGGGAGATTCGGGGGGGAATGGGGAATCACCACCTATTGGTCAGGGGTTGCTTTTTGGGGTGATGAAAATATTCTAAAATTGATTGTAGTGATGGTTGTACAATTTTATGAATACATAAAAATCACTGAATTGTAGGCCAGGCATGGTGGCTCACACCTGTAATCCCAGCCCTTTGGGAGGCCAAGGTGGGTGGATCACTTGAGCCAGGAGTTCAAGTCCAGCTTGGCCAACATGGGGAAACCCTGTCTCTAGTAAAAATACAAAAATTAGCTGAGTGTGGTGGCATGCACCTGTAGTGCCAGGTACTGGAGAGGCTGAGGCACAAGAATTGCTTGAACCTGGGAACTGGAGGTTGCAGAGATCTGAGATTGCACCACTGCACTATCCTGGGCAACAGAGCGAGACTCTGTCTCAAAAATAAATAACCGAATTGTATACTTTAAATGATAAATTGTAAAGCTGGGTGCAGTGGCAAGCATCCTTAGTTCCTGCTACTTGGGAGGCCAAGACAGGAGGATCTCTTGAGCCCGAGAGTTTGAGTCCAATATTAATCACAACTGATCATAGTCGTTGGGAGGAAAGTTTGGACTAGGTTACTCCTGAAACTAGGTGATTCTAATGTGCAACCAGGGTTGAGACCCACTCTTTTTTTTCTTTTTTTTTTTTTTTAATTTTTAAAAATTTTACTTTAAGTTCCTGGATGCACGTGCAGAATGTCCAGGTTTGTTACATAGATATACATGTGCTGTGGTGGTTTGCTGCACTTATCAACCTGTCATCTAGGTTTTAAGCGCCACATGAATTTGATATTTGTCCTAATGCTCTCCCTCTCCTTGTCCCTCACCCCCTGACAGGCTCCAATGTGTGTTGTTCCCCTCCCTGTGTCCATTGTGTTCTCATTGTTCAACTCCCACTTATGAGTGAGAACATGCAGTGTTTGGTTATGTGTTCCTGTGTTAGTTTGCTGAGAATGATGGCTTCCAGCTTCATCCAGGTCCCTGCAAAGGACATGAACTCAGTCTTTTTGATGGCTGCATAGTATTCCATGGTGTATATGTGCCACATTTTCTTTTACCAGTCTATCATTGATGGACATTTGGATTGGTTCCAAATCTTTGCTATTGTAAATAGTGCTGCAGTAAACATATGTGTGCTTGTGTCTTTATAGTAGAATGATTTATAATCCTTTGGGTATATACTCAGTAGTGGGATTGGTGGGTCAGATGGTATTTCTGTTTCTAGATCCCTGAGGAATTGCTACACTGTCTTCCACAATGGTTGAACTAATTTACACTCCCACCAACAGTGTAAAAGCATTCCTGTTTCTCCACGGCCTTGCCAACATCTATTGTTTCCTGACTTTTTTAGTAATCGCCATTCTGACTGGCGTGAGATGGTATCTCATTGTGGTTTTGATTTGCATTTCTCTAATGATCGGTGATATTGAGCTTTTTTTCATATGTTAGTTGACTGCATAAATGTCTTCTTTTGAGAAGGGAGACCCACTCTTATAGAGAGTTAACTATTTAGGATTATTAGAGGAGAGAGGAAATATATGGCAACCTGGAGGGAAAGCCCCGGGAATGACATCATAGTTGACCTGGAAGAGACAAAAATCTATAGGAAGGAACTTCTGGGTAAATGTAATCTGTTGCTGTAGTATTTATTGGATTAGAACTACATATGTGAAATTCTTTCTCTTCTCCAATAAGTCTGTTAGTTCAGGATTGAAACTTTTAGGTGTTATACCTATTGGTATACTGACTATTAAATTACTCAAAGTGAACACAAATGTTATCAGTGAAAGTTTTCAGTACTAATTTATAGTCCAGAAACAGTCTACAAATTAATGGACTGGATGTGGTGGTTCACGCCTGTAATCCCAGCACTTTTGGAGGCTGAGGCAGGAGGATTGCTTGGCCAGGAGTTTGAGACCAGCCTGGGCAACACAGCAAGACCCTGTCTGTAAATAAAATAAAATTAAGTTAAATTAATTGAGTTCCCATAAGTTTATTTTTTCCAGAGAGTGTTCTAGATATTAGTGCAATCTTTTCTTTAAAAAAACAACCCTTACATTGTTACCTTGCCCCAGGTGAGTAGAAATAAAGCTGACTATTATTATTCCCATTTCTCTTCAAAAGCATTTACTGGTCAGATAACAGCCTTCTATATTATTAGACTGGGCAGCAGAGAGGGAACCTGCAGATGTGCCGAAGATGGTGTTTGGCTTTTGAAGGGAAGCCATGGAGAACTGACCTTGAATTCTGGTTTGATTGCTCCTGGGCAAATCATTGATCACCTTGAACCTTTAGTTTCCTTAGCTCATGAATGACGTTTATACTAGGTTACTCCTGAAACTTCTACAATGTTATAGTTCACTATATCCATCTACGGAGGCTGTAAGTGTAGGATGGTGGTTAAGAGTTGTGCTATACAACCCGGGAGGCTGAGGCAGGAGAATCACATGAACCTCAGAGGCGGAGGTTGCAGTGAGCCGAGATCCTGCCACTGCACTCCAGTCTGGACGACAGAGTGAGACTCTGTCTCAAAAAAAAAAAAAAAAAAGAGTTGTGCTGCAGAACTAGAAGACCTGCCTCTGCCACTTCCTGACTCTGTGACTTTGGGCAAGCTGGTTAACCTGTTTATACCTTAGTTCTCTCATCCATAAAATGGGGATGAATGATAGCATATACCTCATGGGTTTCTTTACTATGACATGTTTGGAGCTGTCTAGCCTATGGTAGTGGTATTGTTTTATTCTAGACAAGGCTCTCAAATTCAGGCATGCTTAGAATTTGAATCTGTTACTACAAACTACAGTGTTATGGCTCTTATTCCATGTGATTTCTATGGAAAGATATAAAACAACTATGTAAAAGTGTCTGGACAGTATATAGGAAGTTTTGAATGGAAAATACTCTCCAGTATTTGATGAAGCATATTAGATGTCCTAATCCTACTTTTCCCCTTACTTATGTCTCCCTATTGTGTATCCTCACATAGGTCAGTTCTACTTGGGTCTCGGGGACTTGACATATCCCACATCTCCCAGCGATTGGAGAGTCTGAGTGCAGCCACCACCTTTGAGCCTCTTGAGCCCGTGAAGGACACCGACATTCAGGTAAGGACTGCCAAGTGCAGGTGGAACCCAGAGCATATAACCCAGGCTGAAGACCCTGGCCCTTTATTAACCAGCTGATTAAGGAATTTCAGTTTTCTTTGTTAATTTTCTTCTTCCTCAAATATTAAGAGAACAGTAGATTCAGCTTTGGAGGTATAGTGGAAAACATTGGGTTATTTTCAGAGCTCTCTGTGTAGCTGAATTTAAGAAAGCAATTCCAACCTGCACTTTTTAGATTATTATAATTAGGAGAACAGATTTCTCTTCTTTCCTTGGGTTTAATCCAAGGCTCAGAGACATTAGTCTCAAGTTTCTTTCGCTTTCTTTGCTGGATCTCAAATAATTTTACTATTCGTCTTCCACATTTCTTTTTTACATCTTGCTTGTATTGGTTGGCAAAGAGCTGGGGAAAACTTAGAGTACTATTTACTGAAACCTACTCAATGATTTCCAAGAAGTGTTTGGCTGCATTAGTGGCACCAGGAAATAGTCTAATAGAGCACTCCAGTCTCATTTAACCAAACATGCCACTAGCAATCAATAGCTGTTTTAATCTAATCAGAAACTGACATAAAATTGTTAAGGAAAAAACTCACAGTCTGTTTAGTTTTTGAGGAATTGGAACACTGCATTTGCATTAGTGAAGGGACAGTGGGGCACCATTTTATTTTTTTTATCGTTGATTTACCTGAAAATGAAAGGATGCCTCCTGCGGAGGCAAATTCTAGTAGAAATGGGCAATATTATTTGGGCTCAATTTGAATTAACACTCTTTACCCCAGTACCCTTCCTAAGAACCATTTTAGTCCATCTAATGGCCACATTTCTACTGCATTTATTTGAATTCAGAAACCTAAAACTGTACTTTGAGTTGAGAGTTGAAGAACTATAGATATTTTTCCTATTGCTGCTATGTTCCCAAAGTATGAAAATCCAGTTTTTCCAGTTTTATATGCTAAATCATATTTGCCTGTCAACTTATAATTGCCTTCTCATTTCCATGTAATCTTAAAATGGCATGTATACCTTTTAAACTTTTTTTTAAGTTTTAGCTCCCCTCCCCCATACAACTGCTTGAGGCTATCTATTAACAAATACGTATAACAGGGATGAATAATCACCATATATTTTGGGAGTATTCCTAATAATGTGGAAAGAAATGGCACCTGCTGAAAGGGTTTTTGTTTGTTTGTAATGTTGAAAATACCAAAGAAATTGTTTGTTTGAAAAACAAAGTGTTTTTTACATTTTCTTTGATATTCTTGGAGTAGATATTTTGAATACTCAACAGCATTTTGTGCTGCACTTCATGCATTTCCAGTGATGTGAAACTCCATTTTTTTTACCTTAAGGTATTGACAGGTTTGTAAATGTATTGAGTCATAATGATCATCTCATGTAACCTTGTACTTAATCAAGAATACCCTCCTTCAACACTGCCGTTAGATGGTTTTCTGACAATATATGCTCAGTTACATCAAAGAGAATTTCTTAATTTGCAAAGAGCGCACCAGAGCTTTGGTCCTGTACCACTGAGAAATCTTTGAACTCTGAGATTAAGGATGCTTCCTTTTCAAAAGTTCACCTCTTGGCCAGGCACAGTAACTCATGCCTCTAGTCCCAGCATGGTAGGAGGCTGAGGCGGGAGGATTGTTTGAGCCTAGGAGTTCAAGACCCGCTTGGGCAACATAGTGATACCCCCTGTATTTGGCCATTCTTGCATTGCTATAAAGATATACCTGAGACTGGGTAATATATAAAGAAAAGAGGTTGAATTGGCTCATGGTTCTGCAGGCTGTACAAGAAGCACAGCACCAGCATCTGCTTCTGGGGAGGCCTCAGGGAGCTTTTACTCATGGCAAAAGGTGAAGTGGGAGCTTGCACGTCACATGGTAAAAGCAGGAGCTAGAAAGAGTTGGACGGGGTGGCGGGGGGGCGGGCAGTGGGTGTCACACACTTTCAAACACCAGATCTTATAAGAACTCACTGTTATAAGGACAGCACCAAGAGGATGGTATTAAACCATTCATGAGAAATCTGCTCCCATGATCCAGTCACCTCCCACCAGGCCCCACCCCCAACATTGGGGATTACAGTTCAACATGAGATTTGGCAGGGACATGTATTCAAACTATGTCACTCTGTCTCTACAAAGATAAAAAATTATCGGGGTATGCTGGCGCACGCCTGTAGTCCCAGCTACAGCGGTAGCCTGAGGTGGGAACATCACTTGAGTCCAGGAGGTTGAGGTTGAGGCTGCAGTGCGTCCTTCCTGTGTGCACCACTGTACTTAAGTCTGGGTGACAGAGCAAGACCCTGTCTCAAAAACAAAAAACAACTCACCTCTTCGTTGTGCTGTTCCAGAATAACTTCAAAAATGCAAAATGGTCAGTCCAAGATAACTTTTGATTAATTAGGAATTGATCATCTAGACCTGAAGTAAGTTTAAGGCTTACTAGTTTTGAAATGAGTTCTCTGTTGACTTCATCTTCTTGCCAGCAAAGGCTTAAAGGAGAAGATTTAGCTTTGGCCTGATCGGGGGAACTCTGTTTTATCAACAGGGATTGGAGGTTTTAAGTTGTATTGTGTGGTTCAATTGACCTGTGCTTAAACTTCTATACACATATCCTTCCCTGACTTCTTGTTTAGTAACCAAGTGTAAGAGCCAAGCCAGCTTGCACTCCTGGCACGGAGTGATCCTCCTCTTAATTCTTCTCATAATGTGTTGGTTATCCAAGAAGAGTAAACTTGGACATTTTCAGTGATTTGTCTTTAGAAAAGCCACATATACTATTTGATGGACTTTTTTTTCATTTCTTTTAATTGCTTAATTGAGATATAATTCACATACCATAAATCTGATGCACTCTTGTAATTGAACTTCTGTTTTTCAATCAGTACATTTTTTTGAGGTGAGAATGCACCCTAATTCCATGTGCTATCAGTCAGAGTGAAATTATTATGTCAGTTTATAAGCCACTTAAAGTACTGTTCATAAAAAGGAAATGCTGATGCATTCTTTGACAAATACTGTCCAGGACTTTGTACTGTCCATTGTTTGCATTACTTATAAGCTTAAAGGCATTTTGCCATGTATGCATTGTCCTTTTCTATTTGGTAAACATTGATTATATTTCCTTCTGCTTCTAATGGAGCTTGAAATTAATATGGGTTTTTGTTGTTACCATTTCGTTGTTTGTCATAATCAATAATGTTTGTGTGCATTGTGAATGCATTTTTTTTAAATTGCTGTGACCAGCAGAGGTAGTATATTAAAGAAATGCCACTAAAATATATGTATGGATGATACTAGTAGAATTTTTTTAATGTTTATTGATTTTATTTTTTGGAAATGGTCATAAAGAAGGCCTACATTTGTGTAATAGAGGTGAAGAGTGATAACAGGACATGCTGCTAAAAGAGCTGTACTGGATCTTTTCTAAATGACTTTGTAGTGCTTGGGAGTGTGTGTCCTGTCACAGAGATCCACTTGCTCACTTCTGTCTTTGGAGAAATAAATATTGAGGGCATATTGCACATCTTTACTGTGATCTGAACAGACCTAATGTATCATGGAGAATGTATTATATAATAATAAAGTGCAAATGTACATAGTTCAGTTATATTCTGGGCTTTTTCACTAGATTGCATGTATATTTCAAGAAGTCTGTGCAGAAATAGCCTGAGTTGGCCATGAAAATGGGAGGTGCAGTTTCTCAGCATTAGTCTATAATATTTTTCAATGGCATTAGACTTTCAAAATAACTAAGAGTGGAATTGGAATGTTTCTAACATAAAGAAATGATAAAACACTTGAGGTGAAGGATATCCTGATTGCCGATTTGATCATTACACATTGTATGCTTGTATCAGAGTATCATGTATACAACATGAATAAATATAATTATGATGTATCCCTAATAATTAAAAATATTTTTAATGGCATTAGACCATTATAGAGCAATAATAAATAATTGCCAAACTTTATTAAATTCCTAGGGATGCTGTAACAAAGTACTGCAAACTTGGTGGCCTAAAACAACAGAAGTTTATTCTGTCACAGTTCTGGAATCCTGAACTTTGAAATCAAGGTATTGGCAGCACCACATTCTCTCCATAGGCTCTAGGGGAGACTCCTTTCTCTTCTGGCTTCTGACTGGCTCCTGACATTCCTTGGCTTATGGCAGCATAACTTCAGTCTCTTCTTCCGTCTTCACAGGGTTCTTCCTTGTGTGTGTCAGGTCTACCTTTCATGTCATATAAGGACACCAGTCATTGGATTTAGGACCCACCGTAAATCCAGGATAATCTCTTCTTGAGATCCTTAATTACATTTGCAAACACCCTATTTCCAAGTAAGGTCACATTTACAAGGACCAGAGGTTGGGACCTGGATATATCTTTTTGTGGGACACACACTTCAACCCACTGTACTTATAGTGCCAGAAATTTTAAAACTGTTACTGTAAAGAATGAAGCATCTTCAAATCTAACTCCATTTCACATCCATGGGCAGTATTGGGAGAAGATATCCATTGCTAGTCGTTCAGTACTGCAGGTCCCAACTAAGTCTCTTTTGTCATCCTCATCATTCTCTTTTGAGCCTTTGGGAAATGAGGGTGACTACTTATCTCTGATTTCAGAATTTAATAGTAGTTACTCTTTCTAAACATGTTAACAGTCTGTAATGTATTTGAGAGGTGTATCTAGAGACATTTTTCAACTAGAAACTCTCTGCTTCTTAAAGTATTAAATATGTAGTTTTTAAGGTAAGTATAGATGGCATTAAGTTTTGGCATTTTTCGAAGGTAGAAGGAACTGCTTGTGTGTGTATATATATGTAAATACCCAACCCATTCTTTTTTCTTTTATAACTTATATCTTTGCTCACTGCCTTCACTTGTCCTGGAACATCCAAGCCCTAATTTCAGTCTAAGACCCTAAGGCTTTCCTTAGATGTCACCTCTTCCCTAGTCTTAATAGACCTGTCTTCCCCACAGCCTCCAAATATAGTATATTGGCTTCCATGCTTAGGAAAAGACAAAACTTTCTGAATGCTTCCTTACAAAATAAATAGAAATCTAGATTATGTTGTTGGAATTGACTTAGCAGCCAATTCTAATCTTAGTTAAGTGAAAATTCAGCTCCTTCTACCACCGCCCTCCCCCCACAAAAAAAGACTCTGTTCTGAAGGTCTTCATAATCTGCCTAAATCTCCAGATGGAAATCTGTCCTATATGAGTAAAGAGGAAAAGAAGTGATAAACAGGATAAAATACCTTAAAAAAATTAGAGTCAGGGAAACTGATCTACCATATGTAAGACTAAAGGTGTGATAATTGACTGTTAAAAACTTGTTTTGCTTGCCACACACTGTGTCTATAACATATTCATTATTTTCTTCCTTTTTCTGTCCTTGGAAATGTAGAATATGCTGAAACCACTTTTAGTTTGTCTTTTAAATAGTAAAATAGTAATAGTAAGAAGAAACTAACTGGCTTTGGTAAGTATAAAAATGAATCAATGGCTGGGTGCGGTGGCCCGCACCTGTAATCCCAGCACTTTGGGAGGCTCAGGCAGGCAGATCACTTGAGGTTAGGAGTTCAAGATCAACCTGGTCAACATGGTGAAACCCGTCTCTACTGAAAATACAAAAATTAGCTGGACGTGTTGGCGCACGCCTGTAATCCCAGCTACTTGGGAGGTTAAGACAGGAGAATCACTTGACCTGAGAGGTGGAGGTTGTGGTGAGCTGAGATGGCACCACTGCACTCCAGCCTGGCCGACAGAGAGAGACTGTCTCAAAAAATAAATAAAATTTAAAAATGAATCAATAGTGTTGTAACCCCTTATCACCTGAATTATTTTTATAGTCTATCTTTCAGTTTTCTATCTTCTGCTCCTTAAATGCAGCTATATATAACAGCAAAGAGGAAAAGTAGTTGCTCACTAATTGGGTGTTTGTAGTACTGGCAAGTTGTTGGTTGGGAACAGGTTGCAGAAATCCTGTGGCAGTTTGTTGGAAAGAGGGTCAGATTTGCCTAGAATGATTAGTATGCTAATAGCTCTTCAGGAATTACTGGCAAAATATTAATATTGAAGAAAAAGTGCAGTAAAATTTCCTTAGCTTGAATCAGTTAAGGGAAAGTACAGTCTGAATGGGTAAACAGTATCTTAATTCTAAGACTGAAAGAAATGCAGTTGTCATTTTCATCTGTTTCTGAAACTGAAACTGCTAAGTATGTTTACCAAAGAAAAGTATTATTACCAGACCTGCTTTAGCAAATCTAAGGAAGAGATGAAGTTCTTAAGAGTTGCATCTGTTTGCGTACTGATGATTTGTGTAACGATTCTGAGAAATGGTTTAAGTAGGCAGAACATCCCTGTCTTCCATCTTGTTTCTGTTCTTAATATGCCTGAGTAGGCTCTTCTGCACAAAATGGTGATCTAGCCCAAATTGGATGATTTTGAACTGATGAACTGTGGACCCTGAAGGAATAAGACTTTACTCTCTAAATATTTTCACGTAATATACAAATATAAGGGACTATTCCATGGAATTTAATGGTGTGAAGGCTTTTAGTTAAGCATTTGTGTTTATTGATCTCCTTTGTTATATTCCTCTTGTTCCTAAGAGAATGAACAGGATGTTCATGATACCCTTTCTTTTGAGTTTTTAGAGGGATTTAATGGATATTTGAACCTTGGTCTTTCTCAGCTTATGACAGCTGCCCATCCTGGACTTAAAACAACCTATAGTTAATGCTCCTGGGCTCAGAAGGAGTGATGAATCTGATAATCATCATATCCAAAGTCTGTTAGTTGGAGAGAAATCCTTTCCTGGAACACTGGGTACATTTTAGGCCAAGATTTGGGTGTAGTGACTGAATTGCATGTAGAAAAGACATTACATCTTACTGTGCCGTGTTCTGGTTCAGGGACAATAAGTGGTGCCAAGCTTTGTCCCCTATGTGAACACAGTGGTGTCTACATCACACCTACTTAATAAACATATTTGCTGTTCCTTGTCATTAAACCGTGACCCAGTATAAATCTTAGAGTTGGTAAAAAACCAGTAAACCTGTAAAAAAAAAAAAAAAAAAAAAAAGTGTCTTCACAGAGGCAGGCTAATGTGGCATCCTCATTCGTGTTTATAATTAGGTAGCGTAATGCTGATCACAGTGGTAAGAAATTGAAATGATTTAATTTTTCTGCCTGTCCGTGATAAGGGAAAAGGTAGGCATTGTGGTCTGGTGGCAAAGTATGCAATTACATTAAAGTATTCTGTGAATGGAATTAAAAATGGTAACTTTGGAATAAAAATGGGTCTGGGGAAAATGTGAAAAACTGCTTTTATGTGAGCCAGGGAGATAAGATTTCAGCCTTTTTATTTATCCATTCACACTTACTCCTGAATGCAGAGCTTTCAGAATAAGCAAGTAAATGGATGCTGAATGCATTCTGAACGAGCAGGAAATGACAGGCTTTTTTGTCTTCTAGGAGGTTTCTTATATCCTGTAGTGAGCAAGAGAATATCAATTACCAACTTAAAGAAGAAAGAAGTTGGAATGGTTCTCTAAGAGTATTTTGGAACAAGCCCCATGGCTAAAATATTTATCTGACATTTTAATAGAAGACTTCAGATATTGACCAGGCTCTGGTGCCTTTGAACTGGAGTTGAGTCGTCCCCTCCCTCCTTCACCAGCTGTCTCTTAACCTGCCGATATACACTGATGCCCCAGCACTCTGGAGATGAGAAACATAGATTGACATCTTCAGTCTGGCATCTATAAATTGCTTGGTTGCAGGAACCAGAAATGGGCATGTCTTTTTATCTGCTGAACTACTTGATACTGGAGTAGTTGTGATTTAAATGGTGATTAAAGCCTTGTCAAATATTGAATGTTTTACTGTAGATCAGTCTGTTGTTCTCAGATGGCAGCCCTTTACCCAGTGTGCCACTTTGATCTGCTTGCCACAGCACCTTGTGATCTCTTATTTCTGTTTTGGAATGTTCGATCCAAAGCTGTGCAGGCCTGCAGCCTGATGTGGCAGTTGGCAAACTGAGGCTTCTCAGTTACAAAACTTTGGGGCCCAGGTTGTTGGTGTCTCACTAAAAATCCATGATCTGCGGTGGAACTGAGAGAGGGGATTACATGGAGGGGAGACCCTTGGCTTTATTTCTTTTTGTTTGTTTGTTTGGTGGAGACCAGGAAAAGAAGCTGGGAGGTAAGACGGGCAACATCCCCTACTGACAAGACCTAGACTTATAATTTTCTTTTTTTTCCCCAGGGTATCAAGCTTAGGCAGCAAGGCATGCCTAATTCTTCTTTTTCTTTTTTTAAATTTATACTTTAAGTTCTAGGGGACATGTGCACAACATGCAGGTTTGTTACATATGTATACATGTGCCATGTTGGTGTGCTGCACCCATTAACTCATCATTTACATTAGGTATATCTCCTGATGCTATCCCTCACCCCTACCCCCTCCCCACAATAGGAGCCGGTGTGTGATGTTCCCCTTCCTGTGTCCAAGTGATCACATTGTTCAGTTCCCACCTATGGATGAGAACACGCGACTTAGCATTTTCTTTTGCTGCAGTGTTCTAAGAACCAGTGTGTATTGCTATGTTTTAAAACATCTTTCCATTTCACAGATGCTCAGCTTCCATCTTGCACTTCAGATATGGAGAGGCTGAATGTGTTCCCCAAGCCCAGGTTGCTGGCAGCCATGCTGGGACTAAGGCCCTTGATTCTGACAGCTGCTGGTCTGCAGCGATCACAAGATCAACAGTGGTGCACGCACCACTTTAATTATTCTGGAGGACAGAAGGGTCAGTCCTTGCCTCTCACTGTGGAGTGGCTGTGAGGCTGAGATGCCATCAGCAAAATCCTGCCTGTGCTTTCCAGAAAGCTGCAGCACTTGAAGCATTGCAGCAGAATCTGCTGAGCAGGGCTGGGCATGACACAGCTGCCAATAAATTATTCAGAAAGAACCCTTGTCTTATAAGACATATTTGCAATGAAGACTAGGCTATTTGTTTAATTTATAAAACAAAAGGGACGGAGGGTTAGGTCAGCAGAATGTAAGTGGGAGTGTGGATTTACTTGCTGATTTTTAAAAATTACTGACTAATTTGGTTTACTTATTTGAATGGGATGAACAAAAGGATATGGGGGAGAGTTTCTTCCACTCCTCCCTTTTCTTTAAAAAAAATAGTCTATTTTAAAATGCTGTTGCTATCTTAGGGACAGGTAGAAACAGCCATGGAAGGTTATATGATATGCTTGATTTGCTCAAGGTACCAGAATACACTAGTATGATATTCCCTGGGAGTTTTCTCTCCTCTTCTAGTAGGTTCTGTCACTTTCACAGTGCACATCAATCTGTCTCAACAGGAGTACCAGTCTCTAAATGAGCAGGGCCTGGCGGACCCTTGAAAGTTTATGGGCATTTACAGGATCATTTAATTCTGTAATGAGGTCCTAAACTGCCCCAGATGTCTTAGCATTGAATGAATATGGTGGTGGGTGTTATTCATTCAAAAGGTGCTTTTACTGAATCAGTGCTTCTCAAACCAGTTTTTTTTCTTCACTTTGCCTCAGACTGAGAGGTACTTTTATAAAATATAACAAAAATGAATTACTAGGAAAAAAAGACATGCAAAATACAAGCCCTCTTTAAAATTGGATTTGATAGCTATAAAATTACTCAGTTTGCTATAAAAATCTCTAAATCCTTATTGTCGGTTTTTGCACTTAACTGCTGCAGACTGGGAGCAAACCATTTGCGGACCGGTGCGCCTTTGACCATATTTTGGGTACCACAAGTTTAAATAGTTGTGTTTTTCTCTCCTTCCTTCTTCCTTCCCTGTTTCTCACCATTGCAGTGAAACATAATACCAGAGACACATTAAATTCTTGTCTTTTGGCCAGGCGCAGTGGCTCATGCCTGTAATCCCAGCACTTTGGGAGGCTGAGGTGGGCGGATCACCTGAGGTCAGAAGTTTGAGACCAGCCTGACCAACATGGAGAAACCCCATCTCTACTAAAAATACAAAATTAGCTGGGTGTGGTGGTGCATGCCTGTATTCCTAGCTACTCGGGAGACTGAGGCAGGAGAATTGCTTGAACCCGGGAGGCAGAGGTTGCAGTGAGCCAAGATTGCGCCATTGCACTCCAGCCTGGGTGACAGGTGCGAAACTCTGTCTCAAAAAAAAAAAAAAATTTTTTTTTTTTTGGCCAGGTGCGGTGGCTCCCAGCACTTTGGGAGGCCGAGGCGGGCGGATCACGAGGTCAGGAGATCGAGACCATCCTGGCTAACATGGTGAAACCCCGTCTCTACTAAAAAATACAAAAGATTAGCTGGGCGTGGTGGTGGGCGCCTGTAGTCCCAGCTACTCGGGAGGCTGAGGCAGGAGAATGGTGTGAACCTGGGAGGGGGAGCTTGCGGTGAGCCGAGATGTGCCACTGCACTCTAGTCTGGGTGACAGAGCAAGACTCCATTTAAAAAAAAAAAAAAAAAAGAAAAAATTGACTTTTGTTTTACCCTAGCTAACATCAGGGAGGAAAAGCCAAGGTTTATTGAACATTTATTATGTTCAGATGCTGTGCTAAGCACTTCCTAGGCTTGCTCATTTAATCTTCCCAGCAACCCTCTGAGGTGGATACTTATTGTTAACCCCATGTCACAGATGAGAAAGCTAAGGCTTGCAGAGGCTAGGTATGCCAGACCAGAGCTCCAGTCTGTTGATTTGAGTCTAATTCTGTGCTCTTAGCTGCCTAGGCTTTAAATTTCATTTGTAGACTAAGACTGTTTTCGTAAAGGAGTGAATTTTTTCAGAATGTATTAGAAGGAGGAAAGTTAGTGAAAGTATAAAATAGAAGTGTAATTGATCTTTCATTTAGAGCAAAATAAAGAGAAGAAAGCCCACAGTGCCGGAGAAAAGTATACCATCTTTTGAATGGATGTGGTAGGCATAGCTCTTATTTACACAAGCTTAGTAGTAAAATAACAGTGATTGAGGGAGAAGCCAGAACATACTTTCTCAACCCTGATGTGAACTCTTGCGGAGTGTTGGGAGGTGGTGGTTGAGGGGCATTCACTTTGCAGAAAGACCAAACCTATTTCATCCATTTATCTCCAGGTGCTTGCTTTTTTTTTTGCCATAGTTTTCTGCTTGCTGAGCTGTCAGTTTAATTTACTGTCTAAAACTCAGCCTATTATTTTTCAGGTTTGCTGCCCTACAGGTACACTGTAAAGGATTTCTGTGAAATCCTGGAGCAGCTTAGTTTCAAAATGCCAAAGCTTTGTGCTTTTGAAAATAGGTTGTGTTCAGCTTCTTGCTTGATCATCTTTGTTTTGTTTTGCTTCTGAAGCTGAACTTGAGTTAGAAGCATGATGCTAGAAGCAATTTAAAGGGCACATCAAGTTTTTACTGTAATACTGAACTATTGATTGTTGACTTATTTGTAGGTTTAATGCAAACCCATTTCCTTACTTAGCGTCTGACTGGCCATTAAGCCCTGGCAGTGTGCCGGAATGTTGAAATCTTGTATTGCATAATATGATTTGTCTGTCTAAGGGTATTATGTGTATTTGGTTTTAAAGACACAAAGCCCTCAACTTTGTGTGTATATTCCAGGGTACAAGACAGATTTCTGTACAGCAAAATGCTTCACGTCTAAGAGTGTAAAAGTGAGGAATTGACTTTCAGCTGAACATTAACACCTGATGTCTTCAAACTGGTACTCTTTGGGCTATCTGGCTTTTATAAACACAATCTAGCATAACAGAATCTAGCATAACCGAATCAGGAAGAGAAGCCTAAGCAGGGAAGGGAGAAGGGGTGTCAATGAGTATGGAAGAGTAGGTGACAATTAGGTTTGCCTGGTTCCACTCTGCTGGCGTGGAGTTGAAATTAGAATCTAGGTAAAGATCTGGTGTAGTGTCCTGTTCATGGAGAGAGCTGGCCAGGGGCTCAGGAGTGGTTAGAGAAGTCATCATTGGTCACAAAAAACTTTCACTATCTTCTTTCACAGCCTGGGCATCTTTTGACTGGAATAAAAGATGTGTTTTCACCCCTCGAGTTAAGGCTGAGGGAGTGAGATGACAAAAACATTAAATCTGTGACTTTGAGAGCAAATGAGAACCAAATGGCTTTAAGCAGGAAAAATTGACTTCCCCCATCCCCACCAATCACAAAAATAAGATGGGCTTAATTCAGAAAATTTGGAAAATGGCTCCATAGTCACTTTCTTGACTGCTGTACTCCCCCTTGAAATTGTTAGAACAGGTACCATTTGGGGAATGTTGAACTTTTTAAACCAGATACTTGAAACAGTAGAACATCTGCTGTTTGAAATGACAAGGAAAATTGATAATAGAGAAGTGAGGGACTGGTACATGAAGTGTGTGTTAGAAATAGACTGTAAAAGTGGCCCTCATAGGCCGGGCGCGGTGGCTCACACCTGTAATCCCAGCACTTTGGGAGGCCAAGACGGGTGGATCACGAGGTGAGAAGATCGAGACCATCCTGGCTAACACAGTGAAACCCAATCTCTAGTGAAAAATAAAAATTAAAATGTGGACCTCGTAGCTCAAAATTGGTCAATTCCTATAAATTGATACAGTGTCTTTTCCTTTATTCTGTAATGGAAAGCTTCCTTATGTGCAAAAAGGGATCAGAGATGTGCTGATTTCATGGACAACCCTTACATCATTTCATTATCCCCTCAAACTATTTGGAAGGCTGGTTATTGAGAAGTTCTGTGACTTTGTCCTAATTTGGAAGATTTAGGGGGAAGTAATAGGCCTGGAACTTTGTATAAACTTTGAGGGACACATCACAATAATCTTTTCATTTGTATAATACTTTTCAGTGGGCTTTGTCATTCTCTTGTTCCACACTGCAGTGTATAAGATGGATTGATTGAGTGTTGGCATCATCTTTATTTAAAAGGGGAAGAAATTGAGACTAAGATAGATTAGTTACTATAAAAGGTGGAATTTGAACCCAAATAATTCCTTTTTTTTTTTTTTTTTTTTTTTTTTTTTTTTGTGAGACGGAGTCTCACTCTGTCGCCCAGGCTGGAGTGCAGTGGCGCAATCTCGGCTCACTGCAAGCTCCGCCCCCCGGGTTCACGCCATTCTCCTGCCTCAGCCTCCGGTGTAGCTGGGACTACAGGCGCCCGCCAGCACGCCCGGCTAATTTTTTTTTTTGTATTTTTTTTTTTTAGTAGAGACGGGGTCTCACCGTGTTAGCCAGGATGGTCTCGATCTCCTGACCTTGTGATCCACCCGTCTCGGCCTCCCGAAGTGCTAGGATTACAGGCTTGAGCCACCGCGCCCGGCCCCAAATAATTCTTTATACCTTGCTTGTCCTGTAGTCTTACTTTTCTTTTTTTTTCTTTTTTTTTTTTTTTGAGACGGAGTCTCGCTTTGTCGCCCAGGCTGGAGTGCAGTGGCCGGATCTCAGCTCACTGCAAGCTCCGCCTCCCGGGTTTACTCCATTCTCCTGCCTCAGCCTCCCGAGTAGCTGGGACTACAGGCGCCCACCACCTCGCCCGGCTAGTTTTTTGTATTTTTAGAAGAGACGGGGTTTCACCATATTAGCCAGGATGGTCTCGATCTCCTGACCTCGTGATCCGCCCGTCTCGGCCTCCCAAAGTGCTGGGATTACAGGCTTGAGCCACCGCGCCCGGCCATCTTACTTTTCTTATGCCTTGCTGAGGAAGGCGTCAAGTGATGGATTCGTTGGGTAAATGCCATATTATTCTTTTCTGCAAAGACACTAAGCCAGTTCTTTCACCACTGGTCGAATTTTGTAATGGTTTGTCCCTGCCTTTCCTCTGACTATTTCTCACCTGTTTTCTATGGAATGACATTTCCATTTATTCCCTCCAGCATGAAAGACTTGCTGGTTAACTAAATTAGGGATGGGAATGCTACTTAGAAGAGTAATTTGGCATGATTGGCTTCTGTGGACTATACACTGAGTGGTGATAAACCTCATTTTTTCCATCTGAGATATACTTTGGAACAAAAAGTGATACTGATGTTTGTTGATACTGCTGACATAGTTTACTGCTGTTTTCCTTTATGTGAAGTGGTGCTGGGTTTATGCTGTCTGAGTAGGTCATTGCTGCCAAGCAAATGAAAAGTAGCAAACTGAAACAAATGCCATATTTGGAACTTTAGGTGGACTGGAAGGGATGTCAGGGGTTTTAGAGCAGATTGAAGGAAATATTTCTTTGTTTTGTTTTTGTTTTTGCCATTATATTGCTTTCTGCTTTACGCTGGATACCGCCTGCTCTGTTCCCTTCCCTTTCTCATTCTTTTTCTTTTTTAGTCTTTTCTCCTTTCTTCCTTTCACTTTTGCTTTCCTTCTGTCCTTTGCATCCCCCTCTCTGCCACCTGTCCCCTTGCCTCAGCCTTTTTAGACTGGCTGTCAGCAGGAGCTGCCATTGCTAATGGGAGTGTACCAGATGCCTCAGTGGTATTGAGGGCAAAAGAAGGGTAGAGAACATGGTTGGGTAGAATTTTTTCTCATATTTCTGAAAGTGTGAGCTGTAAAAACATGGCTGTTAGAATGGCTCCCACAGCTTGGCAGTATGCAGCCACCAAAGCTATCTTCCTGTGCAATGAGCACAACTGGAGAGAGAGATTGGACTCCAGATTCTTTATACCTTGTCCTGTTGTCTTACTTTTCTTATGCCTTGCTGAGGAAGGCGTCAAGTGATGGATTCGTTGGGTAAATGCCATATTATTCTTTTCTGCAAAGACACTAAGCCAGTTCTTTCACCACTGGTTGAATTTCTTAATGTTTTGTCCCTGCCTTTCCTCTGACCATTTCTTACCTGTTTTCTATGGAATGACATTTCCCCATCGGGGGCCCGGAAGCTCTATGGGAGCCTAACCTTGCTGTCCATCAGAGGTGGGCCTCTTCCTTGTTTCTCCACTGCCCTACATACTCTCATTACTTGTGTTTTCTGCATTGGCAAACCCCAAATAAATGGAATTTAGTTTTATTTGTCTAGCCAGTTTGCTCATGTTCTGCTCTTATAATACGTACCCTGAAGTGCATTTCCTTACTCCGGCCGTTGCCTGAAGCCTCTGCTAATTTTCTACCCTTGTTTTTTAGTGTCTGACTCAGCTTGGTATTGAGGGCCTGTAAGAGTTTTCTGTTACAGTACTGTGATATTGCGAAATATGTATTTGGTCTTGGACCCTGTTTCCTCCAGCCTGCTGGGAAGGGAGAGGAGCTGAAGGTTACGTTGATCACCAGTGGAATCAGGCATGCCTACATAAGGAAGCCTCCATAAAAACCCAAAAGGAAGTCTTCTGTGTTGATTGTCATTGTGTTGTGAGAGCAGAGGAGACACAGTTTGAATTGGTTTGTCCTTACAAGTACTTAGTAAGCCGAGGTTTGAGGTGAGAGTTACAACTTATTTATTATTAGAGGATTGATTACATATTAAAGCCAATTCTAAGTAGAGGGAGAACAGGGAAAGAAGACATTTGGTTGTATTTCTTGTGTTTCGGAAATGAAGTTGTAAATTAATCTACCTCCCAACCTCATATATGCTTTTCACCATTTGTTAATTATTCATTCTACTTTCTTTTTTGAGGATGGGGCAGTGTTATGCGATGGGGTTTATTTTGAAGCAACAAGTGTATTGCAGAGCCTTTTAGGCATCTAGGCTTTTCCTTGAGGGTTAGGAAGGGGAAGGAGCCACTGATCTCATCTCTAGCTCAGATTGGGTTTAATTTATTCCTCCATTCCTCTCCTGCCCTGAACACCTTTGGCAACCAGAAAAAAGCCTTTTGATCAGTGATTCTAGAGTGTGGCGCTCAGACTGGTAGCATCAGCATCACCTGGAAACTTTTAAGAAATGTGATTCTCAGGCTCCTCCCCAGACCTGTTGAATCCAAATCTCTGAGGGTGCAACCCAGAGTCTGTGTTTTAACAAGTACTCCAGCTTGAGATCTACTGAATTAAGTGATAACAGAAGTCTGGTGTAGGTAAACCTACTTTTCTAGGTGTCTCTGCCAACTTTTAAACTCAGTCCACCTGTGGACTAATACTGATTTTTTTTTTTTTTCACTAAACAAACTGTAAACAAAGCAGCCTGCAAAGCAGTGTATTTATCTTTTAAGTGTTTGAGTCCATAAAAAATTTATAACCACCTTTGTTTTTATCTTTGCTTCATCAAGGACATAGTGTTCAATATAATATATGTTTAAAACATATATATTTTAAAACTTACAACTTATAATTTGTCAGTTATAATTGTTTACATCATAGAGGTATTGAATCTGATATTAAGGCTGTAGCTCAAAATATACTACCTAAAAAGTAGTCAAAGCCCAGAGGAGAATAAAGAAGAGAGGGAGACATGGGAAAGGGAAGTGGGAGGATTAATAATCCCATCTTAGTTAATCATCATTACCCTCTCTGATTGCTGTGAGCGGATGTGCTGTTGCTTCTGCAAATGTTAATAATTCATGGATGGACTATGCCAAAAGAAGGCCTTAAATCTGGTCTCTCAGCAGATTAAATACACCGTCTGCCATCGGTAGGAGCCAGGAGAGATGAAAGATGGACTTGTTGTTTTTATTCATTAACCTGATTTCTCTACCTTTCTCCCAACTTCTCTCATTCTCATTTTGTTCACCTTTTCATTTGCTTCTCTCTGTGTGCCCCCCACACCCACCATTAAATGTGTGCTAGGGATTTTGGGTCTACTGTTAATGACATTAGATTTTACTTTTCCTTAGCTGCTAGTAACAACAGATGCCATGAGAGAAAGCAGAGAAGCAGAATAAGTATTTCTTTGGAAATGTCTAAATCAGTCTGCATATTTGAAAAATGTATTAAAATGTGCTGCCTGTGTTTTAGAAATCATTTGAAATGGCTTCCCTTGGCTTTGAAGAGAATCCTATTGTATAGATAGTTGAAGATACATGCAGTGCTCTTACTTTATCCTGGTCTGGTGGTATTTTCTCATTTCGCAGATGAAGAAACTGAGGCATGAGGTGAATGATTTGGTTACCTAGAACCCAGTTGTTCTGACTCTATTTTCAGTATGCTTTCCACTGGACTTGATCACTGCTTGATTTTAGAATTCATATGTGGGTGGTCCTGTCAGTCACCAGATTAAGTTTTATTTTGTTTTGTTTTGTTTTTGAGACAGGGTCTCGCTCTGTTGTCCAGGCTGGATGCAATGGTGTGATCTGGGCTTATTGCAGTCTCCACCTCCCAGGGTCAAGTGATCCTCCCACCTCAACCTCCCGAGTAGCTGGGACCACAGGGGCATGCCACCATGCCTGGCTAATTTGTTGTGTTTTTTCTAGAGACGGGGTTTCACCATATTGCCCAGGTTGGTCTCAAACTCCTGAGCTCAAGCAATCCACCTACCTTGGCCTCCTAAAGTGCAGAGATCACAGGTGTGAGCCACCACACCCAGCCCAAATTAAGTTCTAATAATGTGTAGGTAGCTTCATAGGAACACTTCACCAGATTAAATGCTAAAGATAGTTTGCCAAGAAACACTACAGTTGGAAAAGGCTGATGACCATCTGGAGTTATGTAGATATTTCTAGACTTCTGAATAATAATGCTCAGCAATTTATAGGTTAATCAGTCACGTTGAGCACTTATTTGTGCATGATGCTGTGTTAAGCACTTTAAGTGGATGTAATATAGTCCCCATTCTTATTACAGTTTCAGTGTTGTAGGTTTTCCTGAGGGAATCTGGCTTAAAATGCTCCAGTATCTTCTTAAGGGTGTGAGATGGCAAAATAGTAGAACTGGAAACATTTTGGTCTCCTCAGTAGTTTGCTGGAGGACTTAGTGTTAAGAAGCATGTTAATAAAACTGGACCATTGTTTTTAAAACCATTTGCGCGTCCCTGCTGGAAGGCTGATGGAGAGAACAGTGTGGGGAAAGTGGATTTTAAAATCAGCCTGTTTTTCCAAAAAAAATTTTAGAATTGCAGATCCTTGTGCCCCTATTTTGAGATGAGGAGGGCACAGGCACAGGGATGAAAGCCCAACCCAGTATTTTGTAGGGCCCCATAGACAAGGCCACCCCTCCCTTGCCATGGTTGTCTATCCTGACCTGAAGTAGGGGTGAAGAAAGGCAGGGGTGCTCTCACCTCTCTCACCCTTCGTGTAGGACCAGTATCCCACAGGTCATCACCATAGTTGCTATTTCAAATTCATTTTACTGTCATTTCTCAGCATTTTTACTCTGGTTATAGTTATTTTTTTTTCTTAAGGTTTATATCCTTGAATATACTTTTATTTGTTGGTGCCAGATTTTTTTTTTCTTTTATCGCTTTGAGGAATGCTATTTTCAATTTTATAATAGGGATTGATGGAAAAATAAAATTTTGCCTTTAAGTTTTCTTCATAGAAAACTTTCAGAAAGCTACATTTTATTTATGTTAGTGGGTAAAACTCTAACCTGATAATGAAAGAAATAATTTTTTTCCCCCTTGTTTAAATCGTTGAGGGTTGGATAATTTTAATAATCCTTTTCTTTCTGTGGAGGAGTCTTTTATTTTGTATTTTTTCTTACCAGTATCTGGCCATATCACTGTTTTCCAGATAGTAGCACAAATAATGAATATGTGCAAAAACTATATAAAAATTAAGGTTTTAGTGTCTTTTCTTTAACATAATAGTAAAATTATGATGGACTCTGCTTTTAATAAGCAAATCCAAATCTGAATATCTGGATTTGTAAAGAAACCTTGGGACAATGTTCAGCTTTAGTATTCCTTCAAATAACAGCTTCCCTGCTGAATTTAAAATAGAATTTGTTTAAAAGAATTCTATTTACAATCAACCTGGCAAGAAATACATCTGTTGTGAAAAGTACATTGGTAACAAGAATTAACAAGCTAGAAGCCATTCTTGTGCAACCACCACCATCCCCCATGTAATGACTTAAAATTCCATGAAATCTGGGGCTCTAGCAGGCACCCATGCAGTTTTCCTCAGTATATGTCCCATAGTGCTGTGCCAAGAGCTCTCTCTGTAAGAAAACAAGAAAGCCAGTTCTTGGGCCCAAAGCCAGGACCTGGGCCAGAACCTGAGTTTGAGTCTCTCTGTGCCTGAAATTTTGTGGCTATGAATCCAATAAACATATATCTTATTATTCCATTTATTTTTTACTGTGGTAGAACTTCTTCACATATTCTACAAGTTCTTGCTGAAAGTCTCATTTGTTCCCTCTGTCTAAATACCAAGGCTTAATAGATGCTGAGAGAGAGACAGAGAGAGAGAGAGAGAGTGTGTGTGTGTGTGTGTGTGTGTGTGACAGAAACAGAGACAGACCGATAGGAAAAGAGCCTTTCCCATTTTGATTTTCGGAAATCTGGGAGCCTGCTTAAAACTGTAGTGAATTGCCTGGGAGAAATATTGAGAACTATACTTCCTCTTCCCATTTTAGCCTCTTCCCATTAGTAATTGCTTTTATTGGGGAACTACTTCTTGAAAACACATTTAAAATGGAAATCTTCTGAAATTTCTTTCATCCAGGTGCATTTCGTGCCTGGCCCACCTATAAACCCTGCTGTCACCCTTTTGGTTTATAGTCATATCAAAGGCAGAACCACCACTCTGGGGAAGTAGGAACTTGGTAGCCAGGAAAACTTATTTTTCCCTGTTGTTTCTTGACCGCTGGGCAGTCTAGTTTGTGTATCAGCAAGAGAGAATGAACTGTAATTTGTTTTATTGCTAAATAAGGCTGTGCAGAAATCTTCTGTTTTTTTATTGACTGCCTAAATCTGGTGTTCCTCACTTAAAATAATATTCAGGATGAAATGTCGTGATAAATTAGCAGATTGCTTTTTCATTCTTAGTGGATTAGTAAGGACAGATGAGCTGTGAATGCCATACCACTGACTTTGGGTCAGGCCTCTCATTTCCCCAAACCTCCCTGGCTCTACTTGCATATAATAAGGAAGCCAAGCTTGGGAATTGAATACTGTTGGTAATGATGCTTAGTCACAAAAAAGAGCTTAGTGCCTCGGCACATTGGCCAAGAACCGCCTTAGTATTTTACCACCTGAGGCTGGAATTATCTCAGGGAGCTGAAAAGATTTGAAAGAACAAGCAAAAGTAATATTTAGCTCTCCTTTAAGTGTAACTGCCTGCATCTACCTGGGCAGGGCCTGGTAAACACTAATAAAGATTAAGAAGTGGTTTTGTTGAGTGCCCATTAAGGACAGCACTATGGAGATAATTCGAATAAATACAAATTCTTTATGCTGCCCTCTGGAAGTTTGTCTTCTACCTGGAGAGCCAACATCAACATTCCTGCAAGATCAAACTGTCCAAGCTGTGTAAAGTGACAGACAGACTGAATGATTCTAAATGCCATGGGAGTTCAGAGGCATGGAAGCGGTTAATAACGACTGAATTCTGGGGTAGTTGGGAAAGACCCCCTGGAGCAGATGGGCCTTGAAAAATGAAATGGGTTTAGCTTGCAGAACGTGAAAGAAGAGTAATAACCTGACCAAAGTCAGGGAGGTAAGAAATGGAAGTTATGTGCTAAGAAGAAAAATCTGTCAGGGAAGGACAGTCAAACATGGAAGGAGTGACTGCCAGGCAGTGGAGTGTAGGCGGTAGGTGTTGAAAGTTTCGGAGCACATAAATGTTGAGAAGAAAGGAGGGAGGGCATGGCAATGCTTATGGAAGTTGGTTTGGCCAGTGGAAGGATAGCTGCTAGATGACATTCAGAGGCAATTGTAGTAATACAACTTTGAGGTGACGACAGCCAGGACCAATGTGGTAGCTGAGAAAACAGAGGAAAAAGATGTGTGAGGGACATTTGGGATAAAACATCTGCCACACGTGGTGCCTGATGAGCTTAAGAAGGATGTTCAGAAATTGCGTGAGGTTTGGGGCAAGGAGAAGGATGGGTGCTTTTTGTTGAGGCTAAGGAATTGGAAGATTAACTAGATTGAGAGTTGAGATTTCATTTCCATTTCTGATGTTCTGGTAAGCTATCACTGTGGACATGCTCCTGAAGCATTTGGAGATGGGGTAAGAAAATTGCTCAGAAAACAGCTTCATACAGAATTTTCGAGAGCCATGGGCCTAGAGAGAATTGTGGCAGTAAAAATAATGTGTAATAGGAGAAATGTTTAGCAGGAGGCAAAGGGCCCAGGTCTTAGCGAGAAGAAGCCAGGAGGAGGTTGGTAGCGGTGGGGGTGGAAAGGGAGCAGGGACCCAGCTATCCCAGCTATATCTCAGAAAGCTGGGAGTTTGGTCATAGAGGGAGTCATCACCCAGCCTCACCTGACTTCCTTCTTTACTCTTAAAAGCACTTACCCACCAGTACTATTACTTGATCTTCCCAGCATCCTGGAGAACTTGGCAGAAGACAGAGCAGAGCCCACTAGGTATCTGTAAAAGTTTTTCTGGGTAAATCCTGTATATGGTCACTGTACTATAGAGCTCTACAGTTGTTCACTTGAATGTTATTTTACCTGGCAATTATTATAGCTCTACTTGAACCACAAAAGTTCAGTAGCTCCCTTTTCTAGACTATAATCTCTACATTTGTTTAAGTGAGCCCACTTTAATCCCTTTTATTAATAAATGCTGGATCCGTTAGTTTTTAACCCTTTTCTTTTTGTGTTGGTTTTTGGTGTCTAGGGTTATATAAAGCCAAAATACAAAATTAAACAATGGACTACCAAATTTAGGAGTAGATCACTTTATGTTCAGTTAGTGACAAATAAGTAGAGAAGCACCTCCTTTGTAAGGTGACTTCTTTGCAGCATTTTTGTTGTGACCTCCTTGCCTATTCAGGCATCTGGGGTCTGAAGGCACTTCTGCTCTGAGGTCCTTTCCAGCCAGCATATCTTGCAGCTCCAAGCCAGACTCTCATCTAGTTTCCTTGGGATACTTGTAGATGGAGGAAGAAGGGGCTGAGCTGATTTAGAATTTATTCTAGCTAGCATAAAGAAATACCCTCTTAATTTATGCTGGCAATACTAAAGAAGAAAAATGTCTTAACAGTGACTTGGTGAGGTTATTTTCAGTAAATAAAGAGGGTTTTCTTACTTCCCTGTAGTGAACCTCAGATGTGTCCCTTGGGAACAGGTTTTACATGAAATAGTTTGACTTTAACCACACTTGGGTCTTTGGGTTCTTTTCATCCCCAGGCAGAGACTCCTATTGCTGTATATCCACCATGCTCCAGTACAGTATTTATTTGATCAGAAACAAAAGAGTTTGCTTCTTGCACTGGTTCAGAGAGAGGTCCCCCAGGATTGTCTTTTGTTCAGTAATTGGAGCATGAGCTGAGCCTGGTTAATTTCAAAGCTACCCTCAACACACACGTTTCTCCCTCCCTCCTTGTGCCGTTTTCTCAGCTGTTGGGGTACCTTGTATTGGGTCTGGAACAAAAAAAGCTTGATTGTTGAATGTTAGCTACAACTACTGTGACATCTGCTATGGCACCACATAGCACTGTTGGTGCAGTTAATTTTAAGTTAGGGTAAGAAAACTAGAAAGCTCTTCAGCTTTACAGTGCTTGTTAACACATGCACCTCCAAATTATGCATTTGGTGTTATCACAATGAATAAAACAAAGGAAATCATGAGTTGATTTTTATGCTAGTAACATAAGTTCTTTCATTGTTATTCACTGTTCAGACCCCAGTGTGTTCCTATGTTCATTCTTTTTAGTTTAGTTGGGTTTTTTTGTTTGTTTTTGTAAGGCAGAAATGTCTGAAACATCTCAACTCTGGGTATTTAATTGGCAAAAGTTCTGATATAAGAAATAAGTTAATTATATTTGTTCTTTTAAAGGAACAATGTAGGTTGGTTTTGCTTCTTAAAATACAAAAATAATGATGGTAGATGAGTAAGAACCGTCAGTAGTCAAATTCTGTACGCTAAATAGCCAAGTTAATATTTATATAAAAATACATCATGAAATTGGCAAATATTATGTGGCTTTCAGGTTCTGCAGTATAGATGTTGGTTTTGCAACCAACAGATTGCAATCTTAGGGTTTGTTTGTTTTTTTTTGAGGAGAGAATGGTTCTATTTTTCTTTTGCAGTCTGCACCATGATGATGGCCCATCACCTGACCAGCCTGACTTTAATCATCTGGTGCCTTGGTCTTAGCGTGGCTCTATCTTTGCTTTTTCACAAGCTTTCCTGTAATTGTACAGTTGTTTGCTGCACTGAATTTCCTTTTTTGACAGTGAAAAACATAATATTTTAATGTAGTCTTTAATTTTCAAGTTACATGTTAAAACATGGAGGAAAAAAATCCCTTCCTGAGTTGCACTGTTAAAAAAATTGCAGTAGAATGGGAATATTCATTACTTACACATCATATATTTTCCCCTAAATGTTGTACAAAGAAGTGACAGTTGAGCTGAGCATATGTTAATAAAAGGTCTGCATTTTCCTGTGTCAGTGACAGTTTCATTGGCTGAATATTCCTGAAATGCAAATAACCTCTGTTCTTTTCAAAGCTATAATTAATCTGAATAGTTATTAAACAGTATCAAAATCTTTTAACTACTAAGAGGCCAAACATTTAAGATGGCGAATTTACTGTTCTGTTTGAAGGACAGTACAATTGACAAGGGCACAATGATCCGAGATGCTTCTGTATGTTGTATCTACACATACTGTAGACTAAAATGGCAGAATCTGTCTGCTGCTGTATAAAATCTTTTAACTACCATTTATTTTAGCATCATGGCATGTGCAAATTCCTGCTGCTCAGTTAAGGGACCAGCTTCACAACTGGTGTTACAATCTGTGGCCACAGCACTGCATCACAATGCAGCAAATGCATTTTCCACATTAACCAAACATGACAGCTGAAGCGATTATTAACCGTGCAAGATGTCGGAAGTCATCAAAAATTCACATCAGAGTAATTGCAGTGGTTTGGGTTGGGGGAAAAAAGTATCATAGCATTCCTTGCCTACATGTTTCTCTCCCCCTCTTAAATCTTAACTTGGTACAGTCCGTTAACAATAAAATACCCTTCTGTAACCTATAAACTGTTACTCCCATCAGTTTGTGCTTTCAAACTGACGGCTGACTTCTCTGAATTTGTGTAGAGCACAACGAATGGTGATGCTGTGCTCCGGGGGCTGCAGTGCACCCTTTTTAAAGGGACCTTGCAATCTCATTGTTTAATTTGACTCTTTAGTGCTTCAGTCACATCAGCACTTGCAGAGGGGTTGTTCTTTTCCTTTTTCTTCTTTCTCTCTTTTTCTCTTCTCTCTGTTCTTCTCCCCACCCCCATCCCACAATTCAGGCAGTTTGGGGTGGGAAAAACTTGAGCACTGGTTCCGACAGAGCTCATCTCATATAAGAAGGTATGGAAGAGCTGCAGTGACCGACAGCATCGACCGTTCTGTAACTCCTTAAATTTAAGAGCTGCAGGTAGGATTGCCCGTGTTTTAAGAAATTAAGACAAATGCACCCTGGTAAATAGAGTGGCAGCATGTTGTTGCAGTGCCTCTGAAAGACAAGGTCTTGGTTTGTTTGAAAATTTGAGATAAATTTGGAAGTAGTTAATTCATTTGATAGAAGAAGTACTTGATTCTTCTGAGAATTGTTCAGATTTGTATCTTGCCATTCTAATATTTTTCTTTTAAAAATCTATTGGGTGGGGCAGCATTTGCTTAAAGATTTGAATAGTTATTGGGATTTTTGTGAACTTCTTCTTTAAGTAGCAAGTAGTGTGGTCTTTAGGATTTTTAAAGGAGATACATGTGAAGTGCAGAATTGTTGCATGAGGTGGAATATGAAAATAGAATTTGTTTTATTTGCTAAAACCAGATCCTTCTTTGAGATTGCAGGTGAGAGTGAGAGAGAGAGTGTGTGTGTGTGTGTGTGTGTGTGTGTGGTGTGTGTGTAGGATTCTTTAGGAATTCAGTCCTTTATATTTGGTGATTAGGGAAAAAGTACCATTAGAAATTTTTTGAACTATCTCACGAAATGTTTTAGCATAAGGCTTGAAATGAGAAGAATTAAATAGTAACACCAAAGATGAGGATTCCTAAGTATTTACTAAATATTGGCAATTTAAATTGAGATGGTCCTTTTTTATTTCTTAAATTCAGCCTCAAAAGAGGTGATAGGAGTCCTTTAAGTATATTTCAAATTTTTGGCTAAAGAATATAATTTGTGTAAGTGAAATGAAAACTTCCTAAGTCGTGTAAGCATTATCTGGAGGGTGATAGAATTATAAATGTTGCCTGTAATACTTTTAATACTTTGATTAATATCAAAGATACATTTAATTCTGCATTATAAAGCAGCTTGTTTGTTGTCTTCCCTTAAAAGCAACAACAAAATACGATGATGTATATGGCTTTTTATCCTAAAGAATGTATTTGTATTGTGGGACCTGTGGGGTCTGGACCTCTTTCTGAAGCTTGTACTTGGAAATTGTTCACCCGAGTTGAGGGGTTTATTTCCTTTTGGAGGTGTGGGGACTTTCTTTACTCTTAACAATAGGAAGACTTGAGGAGCTGTCAGTTGTGGAATAGAGGAGAGCTGCTCAGCAGAGGGAAAAGAACTGTGAGAATTCGGCTCCTCTTGGCATTGGAGTTCTGGATTTACCCATGACTAAGATTCCTTTGAAACTCTGACCCAGTGCAGCATTGCAAAGAATCGATTTCTGAGATGAGACAATGAGATGTGGTTTGCATTTTGTAAAGATGGAGGAAACCTCTAACACTGACCCTGTATGGGAGATGACTCAATTATCCATGCCTTGGTACAGTTGCAAATTATTCTCCTTTGTCTGAAGTGGGTGGATGCCAGCGCCTTCATCAGAGCTCCTTAATTTAATGTATGGAAAATGTCTCAGCCACCATTTTTAACAATTAGCTGTATCATGGTCGAGGTGAGCTGGATTCTGAAGGCAGCTGCAAGGCCATTTCATTTACATTAGGTTCTATGGCACAGAAGCTTTGTTACTGTAAAACTAAGAAAATGAATTTGCACATTGTATAGAAGAGTTCTTTAGGAAGGTGGAGAATATTCCCACAAAGAAAATGGAATTCTTTTGTCTACAGTAAGTATTTCTTTTACTCATATAGCGGGGAGAGGTTGAAAATTTGCTTTTGGTTGAATGTGCAAAATAGACTTTTAAATGAACGCTGCAAATATGAAAAGTATAACACAGAGGTTCTTGGATTTTTTTTAAATGTATTTCTCAAAAACCAGGTGTGATATATATACTTGAAACATAGGTTTTATGAGTGATTTTAGCACATGATTTTAATTATTCATCAGTAGTTTAAGTTAATGAGAAGTATGAATTTATCACTAGTCATGAATGGAAATAACACTTGAGAGGAAAAGGAAATCTGAATATGGTAAATTTAAAAGAGTTCAGGTTTCTTTTCCCTGTCTTTTAAAAGCACTCTGTTTTCCATTCCTGAAAAGAATTGCTGGATTTTAATTTTAGTTTCTTATTTTTGCTCTTGTTTTTTATGCAAATGCTTCCAGGTTAATGACCTGTAATAGCTGATTAAAATACACAAGAAACAAATGTTTTGACAAAACAAGATTTTTGTTTTCAAAGATCAATAGATTGAGGCTTTCACTCTCACTCATGGGAATAATTTTTAGTGCCTTCTACTTGATTAATAGTTGTGACTTCAAAGCTGCTTGTGTAAAACTCCTGTTTGTAATTGTAAGCTTATAAATCTTGATTATTAAAATTAATTGGATTTGACCCAGCTTATTTTTTTGTTTCTTTGTACTCTTACTAAGAGGAAAGAAGTGGATTTTAACTTTGATTTGTGTTTCCTTTAAAGGCTGAAGAATTTTTATCTTTTAAACCCTGAAGAATTTATAGTGAGTGTATTTTATAGTAAACTTTACCATGAAGAATTTGCTCAACATGCTTTATTAGCTGTTTCAGGAGTTGAAGCTTCACAGAACTGGGTATCTGAGAATCCTTTTAACTTGATATCAAATTTATAAAGCCAGCTGTTCTTCTAGGTCTTGTTGCACTAGCTCTTGTTTATCCTACTCAGTGAGTGCTGTCTTCTCTAATTAATAGATGTTGGAAGCTAGGGAGAAAATGATTTTCTTCACATCAGCCTTTTCATTGACATAGGAAGGTTCAGTTGTTTTAAGCCCTGGTTAGAATCCTACAAGATCCATAAATCTGTGTCACAAATATTAATTTACAGAATAAGAGCCTAAATTTCAGCATAATTTTTTAATTCTGGGGACAGCATTTAACATGTTTAAATATATGGTAGAATGCAAAGGATTCTTTTCCCTTGGTTTTTATGAGGCTTGTACCTTGAAAGAGTTTTAGGTCAGCAAATTAGAACTCCATTTTAACTGCAGATTTGCTTGCGTAAAATGTTTGGTTGGATGACATGGGGGATGTCACAAAGCCTCCCTTTGAAATTTTTACACTAAAACTTGGTTGAAGATCCTGGTCTTTTTTCCTTTTGCTGGCTTTATAATAAGGCTAGGTATTAAGTACCCTGGGGGAGGTAGCAGAGACCGAGTTTCTTCCTATATTCTTTGCCTCCACCATGGTCTACTCAAGTTTGGCTGCTCGGAAGAGGCTGTCCTTTCTGGTACTTGTAGGGGATTCCTGAACCTCTTCAATCTGGAAACTTCAGTTTTCTCATGAAATTTTAGCCTGGCTAATAGTGAAGAATCAGGGATTGGTTCTTTTTGCAACAAAAAGTGTATTTGTATCAAACCTTTGACTGCTCTGGCAGTACCATAATGTGGATAAGGAAGCATGTCAGCCAGCTCGCTAGGAAACATTCCGTGGTACTAAGATGGCAGAGAGGAAGGAGTAAAATGGCGTCACCAGGAACACTGTGATGAGGGGTGGACCGCACGAATTATTTTCTTTCAATTAAGTTTGAAGACACCTTTAGGAGCACTGCCTTGCCTATTTACAGCCATTTTTTATTGTTAGAAGAGAAAAATTTTGAGATTTTCGAAGATTTAATTAGCACTTATATGTAGATGGCTTCAAATGTTCCTTTTAAGAAATTGATGGCAAATATGGTTAAAATAGAATTCAAAGTATTTTGTATTAATACTTCTGAAATGCCTTGTTTTATGCTTTATTTTTCTTTTTTAGCATAAAAATTTACTCCTTCCAATATAGGGTGAATTTTTAGAAAACAAAGGACAGCATGCTTCTCCTTTATGGTGAGGTGAAGTAGCATTCCTACAAAACTATGTTATTTGTCTGTGGTTTTCATTCTGGCTCTTTGTGGGTTTTAGTTATTTTGTATATAAAATATGTATTTTGGCCACCTTCAAAAACAAAGCTTATTTTCTTTCTTTTGTGGTTCAGGGTATGGATTATTTTGCACGTGAACAGTAGTCATAGTGGTAATGACAGTGTTGATTTCTCACCTGTTCCCACCTCTCATGGAGTTGGAGTTCTGGTGCTGGCCTTAGAGTTTAGTGCAATCAGCTCATGTTACAGTTAAGTAAAGGAAGGCTTAATTGCGGTTAAATAACTTTCTCAAGGTTATACATCTGGAAAGCAGTCGATTTTGCCCTAAATCTGGACCACCTGACTCCTAATCTGTGCTGCGCTGTGTCTCTGTCTGCATCTGACTCCATTTCTTTCTCTGCCGGCTTGCTGGTGACTGATTGATCTAATGGATTGAGCTTTCAGCAAAGTCTGTCTTGTCTTTGCCTTAGCAACCTAACTCACAGAGATGTTCCTTTTCAGCTGTGCCAGAAATTGCTTACTGAGCTGTGCTTGGAGTCTTCCCGGGCCTGTGTTAAAGATGATAAGCATTTATAAACAAACATTTAAAAATAAACTCTATCTTGCAAGTTGAGCTTTTGGGTCCATTGTGTTGACTCGGCGTGAAGGGTGAAGTCTCCTGGGATGGGCAGAGTTGTTACGTTCATGTATTGTAAGCTAGGATGGAGCCAGGCATTCTGACATGTCCTTTCAGCGGGTCATGGCCTCTTTAAGTCTAGGTGCGAGGGGTCCTGCAGGGCAGAGTCTCCCCTTCTCCTCTCTGTAAGGATGAGCTAGGTGAAAGGTGTTAGCTCCCTGTCAGTTTCAGGCAATTTGTATTTGAATAATGGTCTTACCATCCCTCTTTCTGTTGCCTATATTTGCCACTCCAGCTAAGCAGTGTTTCATGTTTTTCATACCTGTGGTGATAATAGTGAGTGTTGCATTCTGCAGTATTCCTCAGCTCTGACAGGGTAAAGTCACAGTGTTTCCAAACTTAATTAAGGTTTTAGAGAGTGTGAAATCACCAATACTGTTGACAAAGGAATACCTTGACAAATTCCATTTAAGAGAACGTGAAATTACAAAAGGGAAGGTCTGTTTGTTTTAGTAGTCTCCAAACAAATTCATTTTTGAAGAAAGAATGTCTGAATAAGAAGAAACTGCAGCAAAACCAGAGCTCCCTTTTCTGTGACAGATCTGTGATGATTGGTGCTCCAATCCCATCAGCATAAGCATTGCTGCATAGCAGGAGGAGCTGTGATTTTCAACTGCAGTGTAAATGACTGACACCGTGTACCAGCAGGAAAATGTGAGACTTGGTTCCCCAACATTGTCCTAACAGCGCTCCTTGTGCTTGCAAAGTAGAACTCAAGGCTTAATCCTGAGCGCTGTAGAAACCAGCCTGGCAAAGCTGCTCAGCTCCCACCTGACTGACTGCGAGACACACCCTCTGCTATTCTTTCCTGCTCATGGCCCCCAAATCTTGATTTTGTTTCTTTTTTCCAAAGGGAAAAAAACACTAGATATGACAAAGCTGGGGATCTGTGTGTGTGCTTTTAATAGTACAGGATTGCTTTAGTGGGTTCTTGTAGGGTAGGTTTCAGGAGCTGTGGGAAGGAATGCTGGTCAGGATAAAGGCCATTATTGATGCATTCCCGTTTTATACTGCAGTGCGGTTTTAGCATCCAGAGTCCTTTGGATGTGGATTAATCCATTTCAAAGGTAGATATCAGTTCCCTAAAGACATATTGAAACATTTTTTATCATCCCTGAATGTATCTTCCTTACCTTGCCCATCACCTTAGCGTGACTATGAGATTAATATTTTTTAGATCTATTTATACCTTGGGTGAGGAGAGGGCTCTGCTGCTGCTTTTTAAAGCCAGACATACTGTGACACACTGTTAATATTCCATTTGCGAAGCTAGATTGAACCATTTTCTCCTCCAAATCCTCTCTTTTCTTGTGTCTCCAAAGTTTAGCCCTAGCCTTTTTGGAGTGGTTGTGGGAAGGGGATATAATGCTCACAGTTACCCCTGCTTTCTCTCCTGGGGTTACCTCAGCAGTCTGAGAGCAGTTGGCTGGCTGCTCTCCCTCCCCCCACTGGACTTCTGTCACTCCTGTTTCCCCTACCCTCCCAGGAGAGGAGAGAGAGGATGGCCAGCAGAGGCCCTACCACCACAGCCTGGCACATCCTGCTGCATCACGGCCCTTCTCACTAGGACACGCACGGGCTCTGGCCCGATTTTCTGGAGGTGGTAAAGTAGCGGTACAGAGCAAGTCAATTCCTCTCCCTATCCCTCTTGTAACCTCCAAAGGAAAGTTGCTTCTACAACCCTAAAAGGGTAGCATAGGGCTTTGCTGGATTTGGGAGAAGAAGGAGGTTTTGCTGAGAAGCATTTTTTTCTCCCATTGGTGCCTGGGTAGCCATGATTTATCATTTTATTCATTTATGTTATGCCCTTAACTTGTTTCCACTCCATACAGAGTCTCAGAGCCCTTTAGTAACTGAGCTGGAAGGACTGCTTTTCTTCCTGGGATGACCAGAGAGAGAAGTAGCAAATAACAGAAATGCCGCAGGGCCCCTAAAAGGGGCAGAACTAGCTTTGCAGCAGTAGCCCTGAGATTTAAATGACCATCATAGGAATGCCCTTAACCTTGGCCTTCCTCCCCAAGTGCAGCAACAGATGTGCTAAGCAGCCCCAGCTTGATACTGTGGTATAGGTATCAGAAGAGCCATCTAGTACTCATGTGCCTACATTGTGTTGACAAGGGAGATGTGTCATGCATCTCTGGTCTCCTCAGTACCCCACCACTGGAATGGCATGTCCCCATTATTGCAGATGACTTTCCCTGTAGCTTTCCCCTCTGGGTCATGGTGAGTCCCACCTCTTATTTATTTATTTATTTTACCCAATGCTGAAATCTTTGAAGTTGGGTTTTTGTTGCATGATAATTTTTTTTTTCCCTTTTTTTGGGAGGTGGAGGGGTGGTAGTAGGTAGGGTCTGTGAAAGGCATTTGGATAGACTTACATTAGTGTCTCTGAGGCCTGTGGCTTTCCCAGAAGGCAAAGGTGCAGATGGAATTATATCACAGCTATAATGGCATGCCCTTGAAGGGACCAAGCATGCCAGCACACTTGGGCTGAAGTGCTGCCTGTAAAGCCCTTTCTGGTCCAGGAGGAAACACTGCCCAGTGCCATGTGTTGTCAGGTTTTGAATCACCTTATGCACATTCAATTCTCTTTAACCTGTGAGAATTTATAGACCATTCTGAAAACCAATTTAAATCATGGGGGCAAGTAATTTGTTTTGCCTTAATGGACACAAATCCATCACATAATTGTGTGGACATTTTTTTAGCCCAATAGCAGAAATCATGTACAAAATGGAACCCAGCAGTCTGACAGTGACAGATGGCCTGGTGCCCGCACAGTGCCATGTTATATCGCCAAGGTCTGCCACCTGTGGCTCCAGAGCTGCCTGCAGCAGTGATGGATCTGCTGAGCTGGCAAATGGTGGAACTCCACAGCCACTCTTACAGCGTCTGCTGCCACCTGCTGAATGAGAGCAGCTAGGCTTTTGCATAAATGCACAGCAAGAAATCATATAACAGCATTAAAAACATATTACAGTTGGCGAATGTCAGCTCTGCCCGCTTAGCACTGCTTTCTGCAGGGTTATTTTTGAAGTTATATATGCACTCTGTGAACGAACAATTCAAAGTATTAAAATTTTTGTAGAAAACAAGCAGTGGGGCCAGGTGCGGTGGCTCACGCCTCTAATCCCTGCACTTTGGGAGGCCGAGGCAGGTGGATCACCTAAGGTCAGGAGTTCGAGACCAGCATGGCCAACATGATGAAACCCCGTCTCTACTAAAAATACAAAAAATTAGCTGGGCATGGTGGCATGCACCTGTAATCCCAGCTACTCAGGAGGCTGAGGCAGGAGAATTGCTTGAATCCGGGAGGCAGAAGTTGCAGTGAGCTGAGATGGTGCCATTGCACTCCAGCCTGGGCAACAAGAGCAAAACTCCATGTCAAAACAAAACAAAAAACAGTCAGTGGAACTTTAAATATCTGAGTTGGAGAAGAAAGCCCGGACTTGCTATTCAGTCTATATTCCTTGCAGAAGGAAATTCAGTCTCTCATGGGCCTTGTAAGCTGACATTTTATGTATTCTTATTTTATTGCAGTAATAGTGGTCTAATAAAATAACCAAACATGCTATAAACCCTTATGGAAGTTCACCCAAATCTTGAAACTGCTCAAATTTAAAAATTTCTCTGTTCATTTTCTGGGCTTTATCAGTAATGAACATCTCTTTGCACTTGAAAAAATCCTTGAGGCGCTCTCCGTGTGGGCACCACAAAAGGGAGCTAATGAAAAGCAAGTCCACACCATCTGATAAGCCCAGAGGCTCTCCAGGTACTGGCAGGATTTCTGTTGTGCTCATCTGAAAACAGTATCTTACTTCATCCTTCCTCATTTTCTCCATAAGTAGTTTTTTTACCTTTGTACTAATTTTATCCAAGAGAAGTTTTTAGAAGAGGTCATTCATTTGTTCAGAAATTGGCAAGAAGGTTTGGGAGAGGTTCAGGGAGTAATTATTTTACTTAGAATGAGCTGAAGCAAAGTAATGGTACAACTTATACTTCTGTCTTCTTAGAATGTGGATACTTCTCCATTGCACTAACTAAAGTACTAACTTTAGTACTAACTGAATACTTAATAGTATTCTAATACTTATTGCAATTCTTTATCTTCAAGCAGATCCTTTATTGATTAACTGCTTTATTATATTTTCTTTACTCTTTCATTGCTTTCTAGCTGTTGCTTGTGTCTTAGCAATGGTTTGTCAGCAACAATGACCGTTCCTGATGTCACTGCTCATTTTGTGTTGATGTTATTTTGATTTGGAATGTTGGCTACAATTTCCTATTAATTTGTATGTATTGTACATATTAAAATGAGAGATGATACCTCATTTTTGTAGCACCCGGCATCTATTTTTGTGTCATACCAGATACCTTCTGGTAAATGTCCAGCCTGCAGTAGATGCCTCACTTTTACATTTTGATATGGTGGATTGCTGGTTGGTCTGTTTAATGGAAAGAAACATGAGATAGTCTCTTGGGTTTTGAAGGCCATGAAAACATGACTATTGCTTTGTAAGCCCAAATTAGATTCTTGTTTATTTATTTTAACAGGAAATTTGTATGTTCATCAATTCAGACTTTATATAACTGTCCAACTGTCCAATCACTTATCTGCTATAGGTGGGAAGGACAGAACTGTGAAAGAACCAGTGTGAGCACTTTTTTGCCATCTGACTTTCCTGGATAAGGTGGATACTGAAAATTTTTTTTTTTTCCACAAAGACTCTTATTTATTGTAGTTTTCACTTTTGAGAACAAATAAGCCAAGAGAATTTGGCCATTTGGCAAAAACAAACATCCTTTTCTCGCTGCCTTTTTCTACAGTAGGAATTAGCTACCATGTGTATTCTGAAACCAAGAGTCTGCATGATAGGTAAAAATAAGGCAGTTTCATGCCTTTCTTGACCTGAGCCATTTAAGAGCCACCTTGGCTGCCAGGTCCTTGAGATGTGACTACATGTTCCTTAGGAGAATCAAGTTAACCAGATGTTACATTCTGGGTTGTTCTTTGCCAGGATACGTTGCAAGGCAGCCAAGCACTTTCTCTGTCAAAGATGGAACACATGACTGGAGATACTGCTTGGGCAGATGTGTGGCATTTATTGTTCCACAGCAATAATAGTAGCACTATTTTGGAATACTATGGTGTTGACCTCTAAAGCAATGAGTTCAAGCTTTTAGACTGTGACTCATACACACACAATTACATATATATAGTTGAAACAAAAGTTTCACAGAACAGTACCCATACCACATCTCTGTTGCATTTGTTTTATTAAAAAATGCTGTTTGGGCCAGATGTGGCAAGAACGTATAATCCCAGCTACTCTGGAGACTGAGGTGGGAGGATCACTTGAGCACAAGAGTTTGAGGCTACAGTGAGCTGTGATTGTGCCACTTGTCTCTAGCCTAGGCAACAGGATGAGACCCCATCTCTTAAAAAACAAAAAAAAAAACAAAAAACTGGTTGATTTCATGACCCAGTTGTGAGTGTTGAGTCATATTTTGAAAACCGCTGTTCTAGAGGAATGCCAAAAACTTGACATTTCTTGTTTCATTTCTTTCCTATGTAATGTATGGGGTGGGGGGTGGGGGGAGGAATAAATGTGCAAGCATAAAATGCCAGTTTATCTCACCTTGATTTGCTGTGATGAGAGATGGCATGGAGAGTGGAAAAGGGAAAACAATGGGTCACAAAATTTGGGTTCTGAGTCTGAACTTGGCTACATATGAACTGGGTCATCTGGACATAGAACCCCACAGTGCTTTTAAATTGGTAGAAGCTTAAGAAACCATTTGGTACAGCTCACTCAACTTTTAAACCTCTGTTAAGGATATACTTCAAAGTATGATCCAGTTAAGTAGTATTGAGAGCTTTGGGTTAAAAATGAGGGCTAGAACCAGATGTGTGTAACACGCTTATACCTGGCACAACATAATCACCATTTAAGTGTTAGCTATTTTTAGTACGCCATAAGTATTCTCTGAGCCTCAACTTTATTGTTTGTAAAGGGGAACCTGATGATTAAAACAGATTTAAGGAAATTTTACTCTCCTCCTGGGTTCCATCCTTTTAGAGAAAGAAATTTTTTCTTTATTTTTGCTGTTTAGAGGTTTACCCTTCCATAAGTATCTCAGAAATAGTGGGTCTTGAGAGTCGGAACTATGTTTGAATGTTGCCTCTGCCTCTTCCTGGTCGGGAATTCTTGCTCAAGTTAGTTAAATGTGAAAATCTCAGCTTCTTACCTGTAAAATGAGGCGGGGGCGGGGCGAGGTAGGGGAGAGTGGGGTGATCATGTCTGTTCTTTCATATTGTTAAAGGATTAGCAGTAATGTCTTTGAATTGTCTGGAGCAGTGTCTGGCCCTTAATTGCTTCCTGAATGGTGGCTATTATGTGTTACAGAAAGCTGAAAACCAAAACACATTTGAGGAGCCAGTTAGGCAAGGGTCTGTTTCAGCACACTGGCAGTGAGGAGCAGTACACAGATGGGGAAGTCAGGAGGAGTTAGTTTACCTAGCTGGCCTGCAGATGTTTTTGGGGGTGTTCTTTATTGAGCTGACCCACAGCAGAAGGATCAGATGGGGGACTGTGAGCAATTATAAGTGCTTGTTGATGGGAATGAAGGGATAGCAGTGATGGGGAGCTCTGAGGGTCATCATTAGATGCTGGCATCTACCAGCAGGAGGTGAATTGTTGGGCCTTTTCTGTGCCCAGGGGGCATCTTGGTGGCAGGGAGCCAGTTCATCCTTCAAGTTCCAGCTCCCTTCTCCAGAGAACTCATTTTCCCATCAGCTATACACGTACATCTCCTGGGTGAGGCATGAGAGGCGTCTCACAGGAGGAGGAGTTTGGAGGGAAAGGAAACACGTGGGTAGGAAAGGGAAGTCAGGAGATCTGTGGGGCACCTGGACTGAGGCAGGTGTGGTTCTGCCTAACTTTTTAGTTCTTTAATTCCAGTGGGCTGTTACTTCTCCTTGAGTTGTGGGTTCTTTGAAAGAAACTAACTGCCACTAGATGGCACACAGATCCTAGCAGTATTCTGGTGTATAAGTTACTGTTTTATACTTTGGGAGGCTGAGGTGGGCAGATCATGAGGTTAGGAGTTCACGACCAGCCTGACCAATATGGTGACACCCTGTCTCTACTAAAAATACAAAAATTAGTTGGGCGTGATGGCACATGCCCATAGTCCCAGCTACTCGGGAGGCTGAGGCAGAGGAATGACTTGAACCCGGGAGGCGGAGGTGCAGTGAGCCGAGATCGCGCCACTGCACTCTAGCCTGTGCGGCAGAACGAGACTCCGTCTCAAAAAAATAAGTAAATAAAAATAAATAAATAAATAAATAAATATATATATGTATATATGTTACTTAAAAAATTGTTTTGAAAAGACAGACCACTAGTGTGTTTTTTTAAAATAAAATATGATGTATAACCTATTTAGCACTTCATTTTAGAAAGGATGAAAAATTAAAATTCAAAATCTATTTTGTGAGCTCAGTTTGTGCTTAGAGTCCAGTTTTTGAAGTATGTAATGGTTAATGGTCTTTGTTTATATGTGGGTGAGGTTTGACTCACACACATGCTTCATTTATCGAGAGTTGTAAAATGTAGCTTTATAGTAAATATTTTAAAGACTGGAGTAATCTATCCCAAAGCAATAATGTCTTTTTTTCTTCTGTTTCATTCTTACTTGAAATTTTATTTCTCAGAAATTTGGGAATTGCATTTCTTGCAGAATATTATTTTGCTTTTCAACAAATGCGTCTGGTCATTGCTTTGCATTTGTGTTGTAAGTGTGTGAGAGTGTGTGTGTGTGTGTGTGTGTGAGAGAGAGAGAGATATGAACATGGGTGCCATTAAAAGAATGGGATGGGCTACTCATTGACTGGAAAGAACAGAGGAAGCCCAGAGAAGGAATGTGACAGAACATCAGACTTAACCCAGGTCCCTCCCCTCCCCATAACCAAAAAGAAAATATTAGACCAGGCTTTGTGAGGCAGTGGTAATCCCCTCCCCTCCCCCACTACTCCCAAGCGTAGCTTGTTTGGACAGTCAGCAGCATAGAGGCAGGCAGCCACAAAAAGGTGCCACAGAGCACAATTCATGACTATTCATTGTTTGGGAGCATTAGTCATTGATAATAGTTTCACAGCTTTGTTTATGAACTGTGACACTAAAGCCTTTAGCTTTAGCCACATTGGAGACCACTATTGAAAATGTATTTATACTAAAGGTTTGTTGACTTGACATAATCATTTGCTATGAAAGGTACAAACAAGGCCCATTAAAATCTGCCATTGTTTTATGTCTGGGTCCCCTGTGATGGCCAAAAGCAGGTAGGTGGTGTCAAGCTGCCGCACCCTTCTGAATGGACCATGTGGGTTCCTAGCTTCATGTGCTCTGGTTTATTGATGTCATTACATTATTAGGCAAATGACCGATGCCATTCCCCATTCCACCCCAGTTATCAGTATATGTATTTAGAGAGTCTTCGTGTTGTGTCCTCAGAGCTGCCTGAGAGGCTATGCTGGAGGAGTCTTATTTTTATTTTTATTTTTATTTTTTGAGATGGAGTCTCTGTTACCCAGGCTAAAGTGCAGTGGTGCGATCTCAGCTCACTGCAACCTCTGCCTCCCTGGTTCAAGCGATTCTCCTGCCTTAGCCTCCCAAGTAGCTGGGATTATAGGTGCCTGCCACCACGGCTGGCTCATTTTTGTAGTTTTAGTAGAGACAGGGTTTCACCATGTTGGCCAGGATGGTCTCGAACTCTTGACCTCAAGTGATCCACCCACCTTGGACTCCCAAAGTGCTGAGATTACAGGCGTGAGCCACCACGCTTGGCCATGGAGTCTTTAAGAGGGAACTATTTCCTGGGCTCCTGGTCATTGTCCCTGTCCATCCCAGTGCACTGCCCAGGTTTTGGGGTGTGACAGCACGTGTTGGGGAGACTTAGGCCAATATGTAAGGAATTTGGGAAATCTATAATTAGTAATGTTTTATTTAAATGTACATCCCCAGTATTATCCTGCCTCCGAACCTACCTCCCCCACCTTCTTAAAAAGACTAAACAGAATACACTGAAGTGCCACATAATGATGTTTTGGTCAAGAACAGACCCAAATATACAACAGTGATCCCATAAGATTACAATACCATATTTTTGTTGTACCTTTTCTATAATTAGATACACAAACACTTACCATTATGTTACAATTGCCTGTAGTATTCAGTACAGTAACGTGCTGTACAGGTTGGTAGCCTGGGAGCAACAAGTTATACCATATGTAGCTTGGTGTAGTAGGCTATACCATCTAGGTTTATGTAAGTATATTCTATGATGTTCATACAACGATGAAATCACCTAGTAGGAGGCTTTCTCAGAATGTATCCCTGTTATTAAGTGATGCATGACTGTATACTAAAACATTACAGTTGTTAAATTACAATGATCAAAAACTAACCGTAACAGTAAGTTTCCAATGCAAGAAAATGATGGTGTTTTAATTTAGCTTGTCATTTTAAAAGCTTTTGCCAAATTCTTCTTTGTATTACGTTTTCCCAAAGTTTCTTTAAAAAGCAAAAACAGAGCTGGGCACAGTGGCTCACACCTGTAATCCTAGCACTTTGGGAAGCCAAGGCGGGTGGATCACGAGTTCAAGAGATTGAGATCATCCTGGCCAAAATGGTGAAATCCCGTCTCTACTAAGAATACAAAAATTAGCTGGGCATGGTGACATGCGCCTGTAGTCCCAGCTACTTGGGAGGCTGAGGCCAGAGAATCGCTTGATCCCAGGAGGCAGAAGTTGCAGTGAGCCGAGATGACGCCACTGCACTACAGCCTGGCAACAGAGCGAGACTCCGTCTCAAAAAAAAAAAAAAAAAAAAAGCAAAAACACAAGGCTGGGTGCAGTGGCTTACGCCAGTAATCCAAGCACTTTGGGAGGCAGATCACTTGCAGTCGAGCCAACACGTTGACCTCATCATGGCCAACATGGTGAAACCCTGTCTGTACTAAAAATACAAAAACTAGCCGGGTGTGGTGGTGCACGCTTGTAATCCCAGCTACTTGAGAGACTGAGCAGGAGGATCACTTGAATTTAGGAGGCAGTTTACAGTGAGCCGAGATTGTGCCACTGCACTCCAGCCTGGGTGACAGAGCGATTTTAGACATGTATAAATGCACCAGTAGTGGCATGCTTGTACCTTGCATTGGAGTGTAGGTAGATCTGATTTGTAAGGTAACTTGAGTTCTTCATATTACAACTAAGACTTTGATCTCTACATGTCAATTGATGGGTCATCTTCCTTGTTCCTACTCAGCCCCCAACCAGCCCAAGCTATGGAAAAGAAACTGCCCCCTTGTATGAAGAGCAAGGTGTTGGCAGGGAAGTGCAGTGTATATATCTGTCTGTCTGCAACTGTGGCTGTCAGAATAGTGTCTCAGCCCTTTTCCTATTGGATCTCGGCTGAAGCAAATAAGGACAATGAACAGCAGCAAAGAGATCATCCTGGGCATCTCTTTCGTTAATAGAAGTCACCAACAGATCTAAATCTAATCGATTCTAATAATAGAGCTACATATATTGAGCCTTGGGTCAATAACTTGATTACATTATCTTATTTTTTTACAAACAAGTAAGCTGAGGTTTAGGGAGTTTGGGTGACCTGGCTAAAGTCCTGCTACTAGTAGTAAATGGAGACACTAGGATTTGAAACTGCCAAATTTCAAAGCCTATCCTTTTGGCCATTGTGTTACTGTGTAGTTGCATTTTGCAGGCATTTAACCTGTTTATATTAAACTAGACTTGTAGGCTGTCTTTTCACCCTACCTATATTAAACGAGCAGTGGAGCAGACCTGAAACAGACAGAGCACATGGCAAAACCCTGGAAGAAATGTGTAAAGAAAGGATTTTTAGAATTTTCCAGACGTTGGCCAACAAGCGAAAAGCACACAGACAAATGGGCGATGATGATGTCCTCAATGTTAGAAAGAAATTAATATAAACCAACAGAGAAATATAGACTAAGGAACAGTTAGAGGAACTGTGACTAGCTCCATCACCAAGGCTGTATCTGCAATATGAGCCATTTAGGAATTTTGAAGGACAGTCTTGATTTTCCACTTTTTACATGTTTACAGGATATAGAACCCCACACTATTGTTTCATGGGAACTTTACTTTCTAACAATCATCATGTGCTCCCAGAATGGAATAAACAAAGAAACATCTGTAAAAGTCATCTATTTTGATGTTTTCAAATTGGGAGAGTTTTGTGAGGTGGAGGTAGGTAGCGTACTAGATACCATTATGGTTATCGTTTGTCTCTCAGTATACTTTTGATTTTTTGAAAGTTAGTTTTAAGTTGTGTTAATTTTTCCCCCATTTGTAGGGCTTTCTGAAGAATGAGAAGGACAATGCCCTGCTGTCTGCCATTGAAGAGTCCCGGAAGAGGGTAAGAAAATTAACCAAAATGTAGATGTATACAGATGAGGGCAAGAGGGTTGGGCGTGGTGGCTCACACCTGTAATCCTAACACTTTGGGAGGCGGATGTAGGAGGTTCGCTTGAGCCCAGGAATTCAAGATCAGCCTAGGCAACATAGTGAGACCCCATCTTTACAAAAAATGCAAAAAATTAGCTAAGCATGGTGGCACACGTCTGTGGTTGCAGCTACTCCGGTGGCTATGGGAGGGTTGCTTGAACCTGGGAGGTAGAGGCTGCAGTGAGCCAAGTTGTACCACTGCACTCCGTCCTGGGGGACAGAATGAGGAGTGAGATCCTGTCTCAAAAAAAAAAAAAAAAAAAAAAAAAAAAAAACCAGATGGGGGCAGCAGTATATACTAGGGGAGTGTAGTGTAGGATCTGGAAGCTGGAATCTCTCACATGCCCAGTTCTCTCCTACAGAGAGAGTTCTACAGGAACCATTTTTTGAGAAGAATACCATGCTTTATAACTCTGTATGTATTTAGTGACTGCAATGCATCTGAGACACTGGACTGGACAATTAACTATTAATCTTAAAATGGAAAGACCAGAAAATTATTGGTTTCATTGTTATTGTATAAATGGTATTGTGGTTTCTACTGAATCAGCAGTTCAGAAAAGCAGCTGTGATCGCTGACAGTTTCCTTCAACTTATTTTCCTTTTATTACACAGTATTGAGTGGACCACCTTTTATATTAACAATTTCTCCAAGTTCAAACACACACACACACACACACACACACACACACACACACATAAAACTAGCTCCATGCTTGAAAAGATGGTAAATAAGTTCACCTAAGAGCAGCCATTATATGTGCAACAATATTCTGCAACAAGCAGTCGTGCAAGATACTCAAAGATTGTTTAACATGTGAGTTATCTCCGTTTATTTCTGACAAAGATCCAAATATCAAAATCTTTCTATAACATCCCATTATAGTGAAAGAGATTTTTGGGCCCTTGGGGCCTTATGGTGAGAGAGAAGAAAGGCTAGTTGTCCTGTGGAATTGGTTATAGAAGTGCAGCTTTCCCCAGGAAGGAGGCTGGCAGGGTACATTCCATCAGCTAGCAGTAGCCCTTTCTGCAAAGGGAGTAGGCTTGAAGTGAGACCTCTGTTTTGCTGTTTACTTATTTAGTTCTTATATCCAATGAAATTTATTCATTAGTTGTGTAGTTCAAAAATAATAAAGTGAAAAAAGTGTTGCTTCTCAGTGTGCTTTATTAAAATATTCTGTGAAGGTGAACATGTCTCAGTAGTACTGAGGTGAAATAGGGCTCGTTATTTAAATGACTGATATGTTTCATTATCAAAATAAAATTCCCATCATGTGCAGTGGCTCATGCCTGTAATCCCAGCAATTTGGAAGGACAAGGCAGGTGGATCACTTGAGGTCAGGAGTTCGAGACCAGCCCAGCCAACATGGCAAAACCCTGTCTCTACTAAAAATACAAAAATTAGCCAGGTGTGGTGGTGCACACCTTTAGTCCCAGCTACTCAAGGGGCTGAGGCAGGAGAATCGCTTGAACCTGGGAGGCAAAGGTTGCAGTGCACTGAGATCGCACCACTGCATTCCAGCCAGGGCGACAGAGCGAGACTCTGTCTCAAAAAAATAAATAAAATTCCCAAAATTTCATTAATTATATTGTTGGTGATAGTACTTAGTCACAGATAGAGAGAAATTCACTTGATTCAGATCTGAAAATATTTTTAAAAGGGTTTTCTTTTGGTTCACACATTAAGTGAGTTACCAACATTGATTCTCCTGCTGTAAAGGACCAATGAAATTAAATTAGGATTGTTGAATGCTACCAAGCTTCATTAGTCCATTTACCCCGCAGAATGTGTTTCTGGAATTGGCAGTCTCTGAACATTGTGCCATACTGAGACTAAATTTGCAGCCAGCCAAAACATTTAGGTGACATACCACAGTGCAAAATGTGTGCATATGTGTTTGTGAGGGAGGCATTCCAGTGTTGGGAGCCAGCCTAGGGGGAGACCTTTGACCTGTCTGGACACCAGGAAACTGCCACTGAGCAAGAATCATTTTCACACAAAAAGTGAGCAACTTTCTGGTATTTTTGTGACTGTTCTATGTTTGAATAACTTGCCAGTGTCCTGCTGAAATGCCAAGAAAACAAGCTACAAAACCACAAGTGTGTCCTGTCTTTCCCCATTTGGCACATCCCAGCAAAAACGGAACAACATTATCAGAACATATGCAGTGTTTCTAAAAGCCAGCAACAGTGCAGTAATAAACGGGTGTGAAGTCAAAGCATATTGCCCTCTTCCCTTTATGAAAATGGGGTTCAAATGCTCCCCACCTGCTCTTAATTCAGCTGCCCAGTTCTTTCCATGCTTTTTTTCTTGTGTTCAAAGAGAAATATTTTCCACACATAGTAACTTGAAAGATTCAGATTTAATTTATAATAGTTTCTCCACTGTTTTGTCATTTTTTGTGGTTTGTTTTTGCCTTCCTTTTAATTTTTAGATTTCTCCGTACTCTTCCAGTTTATCCTTTTTCTTTTCCTTTGAGTTTCTTCTTAACACTGTTTCCCACCTCACCTTAGACTCTCACTGCCCTCCTCCTCTCTTAGTTGTTAGTTGAGCAGTTCTGTTGATTCTGTCTCATTAGTTAGCATTAGTTAGCAATGCTTCCTCTAGTTAGCATTCTTCTTTGCACTTTAGTTCAGTGGTTCAGATGTGGATATAAACAGAATAGGTTGGAATGGGACAGATGGGTGACTAATCATCCCTGATTAACCCACAGATTGAATGTTCCATTACCTCTAATGTAATTAAGATAAGCTGGGGGTGATGCAATTAAGGGAAGAGAATTTTGGTATTGGATCATTTATTTATTTTTTGAGACAGGGCCTTGCTCTGTCACCCAGGCTGGAGTGTAATGGTGTGATCTCGGCTCACTGCAACCTCCATCTCCAGGGTTCAAGTGATTCTCCTGCCTCAGCCTCCTGAGTTAGCTGGGATTACAGGCATCAGCCACCACGCCCAGCTAATTTTTGCATTTTTAGTAGAGATGGGGTTTCACCTCGTTGGCCAGGCTGGTCTCAAACTCCTGACCTCAAGCAATTTGCCTGCCTGGGGCATTTATTTTTATTTGAAACTCCTTATCACACTAATGGTAAATAGAACTACAGCAGTGTTCATTCAGGTTATGAGGGTGTTTCTAAATGAGTAGCCTGGCATACTTTCAGATACATCTGAGGATTTGAACCCAGAAAGCTGATAGTGTTCAAAGCACTTTCAAAGTACTAAGCAGGAGTTCTTGGCACACAGGCAGGCAGCCCAATTAACAGGGAATGGTTAATTCCTACTGTCGTCATTCTGACCCTTACCTGATGCTGAAAGTCTGTCTCCACTGTCCTCTTCAGCAGGTTCTGTGGGTGGTACATTGTCTGTTTTCTTTAATTGCCTTTGCTACTCTGCCACTGTTGGCCAGAGGTCTTGTCCTTAAGAAAAAGACTTAGTACACTTTGTGGTGCGCTCACTTCGTGTTGCAGCTCGGTAGGCTGTATAATGTATCAACCTTCCCCTGCCTCCTTCTACCCTACCTGATCCTCTTGCCACCTGGTCCTCCATTTGACCTTGCTGGGAGAGGCTAGAGGCTGAGGAGGCAGTTGGTTTGACCACTATGTGGGAAAGTTTTAGACAAAATTGTGGCTCACACTTGTCTATTCTTTCTGGACAACTTCTAAGAAAATTATCTCTTCCCCTCCACCCCACCTTTATGTTCCATCATACTTCTCTTCATTTAAAATGCATAACTTTCATGTTTAAGTTTACTGGTGTGAGCAAGAAGCAAAGGTTTTTCTCTGGGTATTTTTCAGCTCAGGCTAGCTGACTGGAATGGTCCATTCTGCCTGACTCTCAGTGAAAAGAAAAAAACCAGTTGGAAGACTGTTTTTAAAGTTTGTGATTATCGTTTCTCCTGTGTCTGCAGAATATGTATTAGAAAAGGGTCCAACAATGCACCAGCCTTCTTCCTAATCATATGTCTGTGTGTGTGTATGTCTGATGTCCTTTTTTCACATTTTAATAAATATTGGTCTAATTCGAAACATCCCAATTGTAGGAAGAGTATATGTATGTGATTTTTCTAACAGTTCCCCAAAGCTCATGCATATCAATATTATCAGTATAAATTATCTGGGTTGCCAATAATAAAGCAGGCATTGCTAATACTCATTCCCTTATTGTTGCCTAATTAGATGCCAATCTGAATGTAAATGAAATGGCTTTTTGAAAAGGCTTAAGCTGATGGGAAACCTGGTCTGCCAGTTGAAGAATAATAGGCTAAGAATGGTCATAATTCAATATATCTGTGTTATTTTAATTCTCAGATTTTTTTTTTTTTGTCATCTTCCTTATTCTCTCTCCTGCCCCCTCCCCGGATTTCCTTTCTTTTTTCTTTACCTTCTGAATGCTTTTATTTTGGCAGCTACCTGCAACTACTAGTAGACAGTGGCTTTTCAGTAACTTTGAGTAGACTGGTAGGCAGTTTAATCCCAGAAGGCTATTTTTCTTTTGCTGGTTTACTTCCTTCTATGAAAATATTAGTGTTTCTTTAAAAAATAAAATAAAATCACTGGGGCCGAGTGCAGTGGTTCACGCCTGTCATCCCAGCACTTTGGGAGGCCAAGGTGGTCGGATCACTTGAGGTCAGGAGTTCGAGACCAGCCTGGCCAACATGGTGAAACCCTGTCTCTACTAAAAGTCTTAATACAAAAGTTAGCCAGGTGTGGTGGTGCATGCTTGTAATCCTAGCTACTTGGGAGGCTGAGGTGGGAAGATGGCATGAACTCAGGAGGCGGGGTTTGCAGTGAGCTGAGATCGTTCCACTGCACTCCAGCCTGGGCAACAGAAAAAAAATGTATAATAATAATAATATAAAACACTGGGAGAAACTTTTTTTTCCTTTTCTTAGATGTTTATTATATCGTAAGATACTATTGATTTTATAATCCATCATTATTTTATATGCTACAAAGAAAAATTACTGCTATGATATATGATCTAATTTCAGAGCTCATATAAAGATGTTTATATTAGTAAACACATGGAAAGATGCTCAACATCACTAGTCATTAGGGGAACATAAAACCACAGTGAGATACCACTTTACACCCTTTAGGATGGTTACAAGCAAAAACAGGGGGGGAAAAAAAATATATATATATATATATATGGTTTTTATGTTTTTGTTTTCTGTGACAGTCTTGCTCTGTTGCCTAGGCTGGAGTGCAGTGGTGCAATCACAGCTCACTGCAACCTCTGCCTCCTGGGTTCAAGTGATTCTCATGTCGCAGCCTCCCAAGTAGCTGGGATTACAGGCATGCACCACCACACCCAGCTGATTTTTGTATTTTTAGTAGTAGTAGGTTTTCACCATGTTGACCAGGGTGGTCTTGAACTCCTGACCTCAAGTGATCTACCTGCCTTGGCCTCCAAAAGTGCAGGGATTACAGGGAGCCACCTTGTGTGGCCAGAAAAAAACGTTATTAAGTGTTGGTGAGGATGTAGAGAAATTGAAAACCTTGTGCACTGCAGGTAGGAATGTGAAGTGGTACAGCCTCTATGGAAATAGTATGGAGGTTCCTCACAAAATTAAAAATAAAATTACCATGCAGTTCCACTTCTGAGTATATACCCAGAAGAATTGAAAGCAGGGATATTTGTATACCCACGTTTATAGTATTATTCACAAAAGCCAAGAAGTGGAAGCAACTCGGGTGTCCATCAGTGAATGAATGGATAAAGAAAATGGTATATTCATACAATGGAATATTTTTCAGCTTTAAAAAGAAAGGAAATTCTGACACTTGCTACAACTCTTAAGGACATTATGCTGATTGTCTCTGGCCCATTTCACTCACAAAAAGACAAATACTGTATGATTCCATTTATGTGAGGTACCTTGAGTAGTCAAATTCACAAAAACAGGAAGTAGAGTGGTGGTTGCCAGGAGCTAAGAGATGGTGGTGATGGTTGCACAACAGTGAGAATGTACTTAATACCACTGAACTAGACACTTTAAAATGGTTTATATGAGCTGGGCACCGTGGCTCACACCTGTAATCCCATCACTTTGGGAGGCCGAGGTGGGCAGATCACCTGAGGTCAGGAGTTTGAGACCAGCCTGGCCAACATGGTGAAACCCCGTCTCTACTAAAAATATAAAAATTAGCTAGGCATGGTGGCGGGCACCTGTAATCCCAGCTACTCAGTGAAATAGGGTATGTTGCAAACAGTTGTCAGCAAGTTTATTTAATTTTTTCTTTGGAGACAAGGTCTTGCTCTGTTGCCCAGGTTGGAGTGCAGTTTGTTTTGTTTTGGGACAGGGTTTTGCTCTGTCACCCAGGAGGGAGTGCATGTTGCGATCACAGCTCGCTGCAGCCTCGACTTCCTGGGCTCAAGTGATCCTCCCACCTCAGTCTCCCAAGTAGCTGGGACTATAGGTGCACACCACTGTACCCAGCTAATTTTTTGTAGAGAGGGTTTTGCCATGTTGCCTAGGCTGCTCTCGAACACCTGAGCGCAAGCAACCTGCCTGCCTTGGCTTCCCAAAATGCTGGGATTACAGTTGTAAACCACCACACTCAGCCAGTAAATTCTTTAAAGATAATTTTTAAAGTAGATTGCTTTTTCTCTACCTGTGGAGAAGTGGTCGGTCTGGAGGGCTTTAGGTTTCTGTTGGGTCTTAAAAGAAACCATGTTTTTTTGTTTTTGTTTTTTTTCCTGAGGATCATTGTTCTCTGTTCCTTTCTGACAGACCTTCGGCATGGCTGAGGAGTACCATCGAGAGTCAATGTTGGTCGAGTGGGAGCAAGTGAAACAGCGAATTCTGCACACACTGCTGGCGTCAGGAGAAGACGCCCTCGACTTTACTCAAGAAAGCGAGGTAGCTTGAATGCAAAAGATAAACTACTCTTAATAAAAACATGAAGTCAAAGAATGCTTGTCTACTTGACTAGTATTTTTGGCACAGTGGATCACTGTCTTCCTCTTGAAACACTTTCTTCACTTAGCTTTTAGAATGCCACATTTGCCTGGACTTCCTCCAACATGTCTGCCTGCTTCTACTTAGTCTCCTTTGCTGAGCTTTCGTCAAATTCCCTGACCTCTATAGGTTTGAGTGTCCCAGGGCTCAGTCCTTGACCTCTTCAGTTTCTCTCTCAGTCACTGTCCTGTGATTTCATCTGGGCTTGGGGCTTTAAATACCTATCATCTCTATGTCAAAGAGTTTCAGATTTACGCCTGCAGCCTTGAACCTTAGTGCTAATTTATCTAGTTAATTTATCTAGCCAGTATTAATTTATCTAGTTGCCTTCTTGGCACTGCTTGTATGTCTCGTTGCCATCACAGGTTAAGTATGTCCAGAATTGAGTCATGATAGCAACTCCTTCCCTATCCTCCTTCTCTTCTCACAGAGTTCCCTATCTTTATAAATGGCAGTTCCAGTTTTTCACTTGCTCAAATCAGACACCTCAGCCTCTCTTTTGTCCTCTCCATCTTGCCCATTTCACACCCGGTCTCTTTCACATGTTGACAAATCCAGTTAACCCTGCCTTAAAATATACCCAGAATCCAACCACTTCTCATTGCCTCCATTTTTAACACTCTGGTACAAATCACTGTCATCTCTTGCTTGGATTATTGAATTGGCCTCCTAACTGTTTGTTGTTATTGCCCTGTAACAGATTACTCCAGACCTGGTTTGTTGAAAACAAGTGGTTATTTCTGGCTCAGGGTCTCTAGGCGCAATCAGGGTATTGGCCAAGGCTGCACTCATTTCAAGGCTAGATGCAAGAGGCATCTACTCGCAAGGTCATTCATATGGCTGTTGGCAAGCCTTAAGTCCTCTCTGACTCTTGGCTGCAGACATCATTTTCTTTTCAAATGAGCCTCTATATTGTGCTGCTCAACAGCATGATAGCTTGCTTCCCCTAGAACAAGAGGGAAGGGGTCCGAGGGAGAGCTAAAGAGCCCCCAAGACAGAAACTATCATCTTTCTGTAACTTAAAAGTAGTATCCCACCTCTGTTGGTCAGAAGTAAGTCACTAAATCTAGCCTACACTCCAGGGGAGAGGATTATGCAAGGGCTTGACTACCAGGAGGTGGGAGTTATTGGGACCATCTTAGAGGCTGCTGACCACTCTGGTCTTTGTGCTTTTGCTGTTGCACGCTGCTACAGTCTCAACACAGCAGCAAGAACACAACTTAAAGGACAGGTTAGATTGTGTCACTTCTCTGCTCAGAACCCTTCAGTGACTCTCATCTCATACAGAATGAAAACCAAAGTCTTCACTTTGACATGTGGGTCCCTACAGACCTAGTCTTGTTGCCTCTCCAAGCTCATCTTGTGCTGCTTTTCCCATTGCTCTTGCTGCGCCAGCTGAACGGGCTCCTTACAGGTTGCTTCAGCAAACCTGGTAGCCCTGCTTCTGCCTCTGGTCCTCTGCGCTTCCTGTTGCTTCTGCCAGGAATGCCCTTCCCCCAAAGGACTGCATGGCAGTCTCTCTCACTTCCTTCAAATATTTACGCAGTGCCATCTCAGACCTTCCAAGGCCCTGAAATCCAAATCAACCCCTTCTTATTCAACACTTTGCATATCCCCTTCTCTTGCTGTATTTTTCTTTTTGGCATATCCTTCTGTGTGCCATAGTATATGTTTTATGTCTTTATATTGTCTCTTTCTCCCATTAGAATGTAAGCTTATTGAAGATAAGGATCTTTGTTTTGTTTATTCCTTTATCTCCAGTGCCTGGAAGAGTCCCTGGAACACTGTAGATGCTCAGGAAATATTTGTTGAGTGAATCATTTGACTGTAGCTAACTTCATGCTAGCTGAAGTATTAGGGGTATATTGAAACAGTATATTTTAGAATGGTTATGTTAAGTAGCCCTTTTCTTAATTGCCAGTGTTAATTGACTGGCAGTAGTGCTAAGTTGAGATTTTTTTTCCCTTTTTAAAATTTAAAAATATAAGCAGTGTGGCCAGGTGTGGTGGTTCACGCCTGTAATCCCAGCATTTTGGGAGGCCAAGGAGGGCGGATCACAAGGTCAGGAAATCGAGGCCATCCTGGCCAACATGGTGAAACCTGGTCTCTACTAAAAATACAACAATTAGCTGGGCATGGTGGCATGTGCCTGTAATCCCAGGTACTCGGGAGGCTGAGGCAGGAGAATCGCTTGAACCAGGGGAGTCAGAGGTTGCAGTGAGCTGAGATCCCGCCACTGCACTCCAGCCTGACGACAAAGCGAGACTCCATCTCAAAATATAAATATGTATATATATGCAGTGTGGTTGTATGATTCAAATATTAAAGCACCTTGTCCCCAAATACCCTATTCTCTTCTCCCTTTGTCTTCCCCATAGGTAGTCACTATTAGTACTTTCTTGTGTAAATTTGCAAAGTGTCTTTATACAAGTATATGAGACTGTATATGCTTATCCCCATTCCTTCTTACACAAACATTAGCTACTGCATGCTCTGTTTTGCATTTTTTCTTTCTTCCCTTCATGTATCCCAGAGATCTTTCCTGAGAGGGATTTTGAGGCTACATCCAGGAGCAGCAAAAAAGAGTGTCTCACTTTATCTGTGATTTTTGCCTTGTGCCAGAGGGAGCCAGGGCTTGCCACACATTTACCACCCAGGTGTTGAGGAAGGACAGCCCTGGGCTTTTTCCTAGCTTTTCCAGTTCAGGGTGACTAGTTCTGAGGCTTTGTCCAAGTTATTTAATTAACCCTGCAGACCTTCAGGGTCTTTACTGATTGAAATGAGATTATTGGGGAAGATAGTGATAATGTAAAGCACCTGACCCATAATAGCCATTCCCTATTGTCTTTTAAAAAGCAGTTTCATGTAATTTAGAGGTGAAGATTTAAAATTATGTTACAAAAATTATGTTACAAAAATTATAGTGCTAGATGTTTTCAGGTAATATCAGTGCTTCCTGATAAATCTTTTTTTTTTCCCTCAAGTTATTTCATGAGTAGCTAAGATTCTTTTTGCACATCGAGATAAGAAAACTGAGGCTCAGAGAGACACATAATATCCTGGTAAGACTCAGGACGGTTGGCCTATGGACTCTTACTCTACTGAGGTCTAGGTCAAAGATACATAGGTTGGCAAAGGGTAACTGCACATCCGGTATCTATTTCTGGTTTGTTCCTGATTTAAACACCAAGGTTTTTGGTTTGGTTTTGTTTATTAAACTAGCCCCCAAATAAATAGATGCCAAAGTCATTGTGTTGGGAAATTGCTCATTAAGGACCCTGTCCCATATTTCTTAGACTTAAAGATTTCAGACTGAAATCAGAGTCTTTGGGAACGAAGAACAAATGTATAGTATCGTTGGTCAGCCTAATGTTTCTTTCTCAATTCTTTGTGAATCTCAGCAAATAATTAGAACAGCTCATGGTTTTATAAACTTCACTTTTTAAAATGGTGTTAATAGGTTGTGTTCTGTATTGGGATTTGGAAGTAATTATAAATTGATAATGGGATATTCTTTCTTGATTGCTCTTCTCTTAAAAATAGAATAGTCTGTTTAGTAGACTCTTCTTACTTGACCTCAAGTCCCCTTGGAAGGGAGTTATCTATGCTTTTGCTGTTCTCTATTGTGACACCTGGCAGAGTAGATAGTTTGTAAATGTTGGCAAGTGATGCATATAGGTCTTTCTTCAGATTATCCAGGAAACTGCCCTTTTCTGGAATCTTACAGATTTTGTTGTTTGTTGTTTGAACTTTTTTCCTGATGTATAACATATATGGAAAAGTGTGCAGACGTAAGTATGCAACTCAGGCTGAGTGCAGTGGCTTACACCTGTAATCCCAGCATTTTGGGAGGCTGAGGCAGGAGGATCACTTGAGTCCAGGAGTTTGAGACCAGCCTGGGCAACATAGTGGGACCCCGTCTCTACAAAAAGAATTTTTTTAATTAGCTGGACATGGTTACATGCTCCTGTAGTCTGAGCTACTCAAGAGCCTCAGGTGGGAGGATCGCTTGAACCCAGAAGGTTGGGGCTGCAGTGAGCTGTGATTGCACCACTGTACCCCAGCCTGTACACCCAGCCTGGGCAACACAGTGAGACTCTGTCTCAAAAAATAAAAATATTTTTTAAAAGTGTACAACTCAATCATCACAAATGGAACACACCCAGATGAGGAAACAGAACATTACCAGCACCCCAGAAATCCTCTCTGTGGTCCTTTCTGGTCACTACCCCTATCAACAAGGGAAACCACCGTCTTGACATCCAGTATCATAAATTAATTTTGCCTGTTTTTGAACTTTACGTAAATGGAGTCATACAATATCTACTGTTGTTTCTAGGTGCTTTTATGTAACCTTTTGTATACTATTGGATGTACTTTTAAGCCATTCATTCTCATGGCTAAATAGTATAACTGCAATTTGTTTATCCATTCTAGTATTAGTGAACCTTTGAGTAGTTTCCAGTTCTTTTATAAATAGTGCTATTGTGAGCATTTTTGTGTTTTGGTGAGCACATATTTACATCTCTGTTGGGTACACCTAAGAGGGGAATGGCTGAACCAGAGGGTATGCATGTGTTCCGCATTAGTAGATACTGCCAAACTGTTTTCCAAAATGGTTGTATTGGTGTTGGTGTACCCTCCCACCAGCAGTATGTGAGAATTCCATTTGTTCCATATCTTTGCCACATGTGATGTTTCTGTCCATTCCAGTGTGTATGTGGAACCTTGTGTTTTTATAGGCCTTTCCCATATAATTTCCTTCAAAAGAATGAAAAGGTGATATCTTCACATGGATAGACACTTTGTCCACCCTCTTTATAGGAGAATACACAACGTAAAAGGCATAAAAGACAGGTTTTGGTATTCAGCAGGCTTTGGGTCTCCAAGCCTGGGCTTCCTCATTATGAAATATCATTTTTTTGTTGTTTTTTTGAAACAGAGTCTCACTCTGTCACCCAGGCTGGAGTGGAGTGGCGTGATTCTCGTGATCTTGTGATCCGCCCGCCTTAGCCTCCTGAATAACTGGGATTACAGGCATGCGCCACCGTGCCCAGTTAATCCTTGTATTTTTAGTAGAAATGGGGTTTCACTATGTTGGCCGGGCTGGTCTCGAACTCCTGACCTCAAGTGATCTACCCTCCTCCCCTTCCCAAAGTGCTGGGATTACAGGTGTGAGCCACTGTGTCTGGCCATGAAATGCCTTTCTTGAAAAACTGTTGTTGTAAGGAATGTAGAATATGTAAAGTGGCCAGCCTGGTGCCTAGCATAGTGTACACAATCAGCACATTCTAGCATTCTTTGTGCGATTGTTGGTGTTTGGTAAGATACACATTTTTACTTTAATCATTTTGATATGGATCCATCCCTTTTTAAGTGTTTTCCTTGATTTATAAAGTATCGTTAGGAATCAAAAAAATCTTTGCATATAAATAGAGGAGATAATTAAGGGAGTTTGATGATATCTAAAACATTCTTTTCTGGGCACCTTATTGTCAGGAATAAGGTCATTGGAATACAGAGTCATTAGTTAAGAAGGCAGTTTCACATCATTTTGAGCTGACCTTAGCACTTGAAGGAAAATGTCCAAATTTGGGTAATATAATATAAAGAGAGGCTCAAAGCTCTTTTTTTTTTTTCTTAGCAAAAAGTACGCTAGGATATAGTGGTTTCTGAAACATGATTTTCCCCCATGCCTTCCAATAATAGGAGTTTCCGCCAGTTCTTTCTAAAGGAGACATTGGTAATATCTGTTCCTAGCAAGTTTTTTTTTTGAGACAGAGTCTTGCTCTATTGCCCAGGCTGGAGTGCAGTGGTGCAATCTCGGCTCACTGCAAGCTCCACCTCCTGGGTTCACGCCATTCTCCTGCCTCAGCCTCCCGAGTAGCTGGGACTACAGGCGCCTGCAACCACGCCCAGCTAATTTTTATATTTTTAGTAGATACGGGGTTTCACTGTGTTAGCCAGGATGGTCTGGATCTCCTGATCTTGTGATCCGCCCGCCTCGGCCTCCCAAAGTACTGGGATTACAGGCGTGAGCCACTGCGCCCGGCCCCCCTAGCAAGTTTTAATAAAGGAAATGATGCTTCAGTAGCATAGAGTCAATTTGGGAAATTAATTTCCTTAGGATATCATTGGAAGAAAAGGGTATATTTTTTAGAGGAAAGTAGGAATTGAAAGATTGTTACTAACTCTTTAAGTTGTGGTGTGAATAAAAATGATATGCTTTGAAACAAAAATGAGACCCCTGGCTACGAATCCTCGCATCCCAGTTTTGTGTCTGCTTAGCGTGAGGAAGAACTTCCCTGTTGAGGCTTGCATGACAGCATGCAAGATTCGAGCAGTTTGGGGAATCCATGATGTACCTTAGCCAATTTTTAAAACAACATTTAAAGGTAAATTTAACCTGAGTGTAGTCTACTGACTGCTTTGTGATATTAGACATAGTCAATGGGCAATCCCTTAATGTATTGTCTGGAAAATGACTCAGCAAGAAACAGGCTCATTAGAGAAGCTGAACTGTGGCTTAATGAGTGTAGATAATGGTAACATTTCACACTATGATATGTGAACAGTGTATGTTGAACATAGTCGCTAATTTTGATAACTGTCTTAATACCATATTCCATCACTTCTCAGTCATGCATCTGTTTTACATCTCAACATCTCTCAAATCAGGATATGTCTTAAATTCAGTAGTATATCATTAACAGCATTTTAAAATTTCTTAGTAATACATAAAATGACAGTGTTTTACAATAGGTGGACTATTAGATGAAATGAAATACAGTAGAATATGAACTAACAGTTTGAAAACTGCAGACCATAGGATTCTGAACTGTATTTTGTGACTCCCTGGCAGTTTCCTTGGGGATGGACCCAGTTCACCTGTTAGGGGTTTGAGTAGGAGTTCAGGTATAGAAAGTGCTCTGCTGCTCTTTCAAAAAGATTTTTTAAAAACCTCAACTCAACAGGCCCTTGATTTTATTGTCGTGATGTATCATACACAAACTGTCTGATCTTGTGTGCTCTTCTGACAGTAGAGGAGTGTAGACCCACTCTGCTGCTCTTCCCATCCTGCACCCAAACACAACCTGTCAGTGATGCACACCCTTCCAGTTTCTCCAAGGTGCTTACATGCACATTTGTATATCTTATCGATTTATTATCACAAATAGATATTATTTTTTATATTCCTATAATTTTGCATTATGTTGTTGTACATATTTTACAACTTCTCCTAGATTGGTACACGTAGGTGTCTGTCGTTTTTTAGTAGTTATAATAGTGTTCCAGCCTATGTGTGGCTTAGGTATTCTTCTCATTTTGTCCATGGTCACACAGTCATTAGTAGGGTTAATAAGGTCACACAATTATTAGCTGGGTTGTGTTTAGGACCCTCGTCCTCTCTGGTCCCTGGTTGGTGTTTTTTTCCTGGTAGTACTGGACTTTTGCATACATATTTTAAAGCTAACTATTGTGAATTAATCACCGTGTTTCCATTTTGCTTACATAAAGCCAAAACATTCCACTTAGAAGTTAAATTCTTTTCCATCTGCAGCATCATCGTATTTTCTTACTACCCTATATTCATTTTGCTAGGAGTGCTAGTTGCATTCCTTTTTTTCTTTTTATCCCCCACCTTTGAGACAGGGTCTCTGTCACCCAGGTTGGAATACGGTGGCGCAATCTCAGCTCACTGCAACTTCCGCTTCCTAGGCTCAAATGATCCTCTCGCTTCAGCCTCCCAAGTATTATAGCTGGGACTACAGGCGCACTCCACCACACCCAGCTAATTTTTGTTTTTGTTTTTTGTAGAAACGGGTTTCGCCATGTCACCCAGGCTGGTCTTGAACTCCTGGACTCAAGCGATCCACCTGCCCCCAGCCTCCCAAAGTGCTAAGATTACAGGCATGAGCCACCACGCCCTGCCTGCATTTCGTTTTTTCTAACTAGAATATGCTTTCCTTGGAAAAGATTTTTATGCATCCCTGGATACACTTTGTACGATAGTAGGTGCTTAATAAAAGTTTGCAGTTCCCTCCTGCCACTTTCTATCCCCATCCTGTCCTGGAATGGCTGTCTTGGGAACACCATGTACTCTGATGAGACCTTTCTCAGTTTGTACTCCCAGAGGCTGCTGTTTTTCCACATATATGTCTCCAGACTCCTGGGTGAGCTGCTTGTTTTCCTCTAAAAGAAGAAACCCTGTCGTCTTCCCTGCTCTTTTGATCTCTGGCTCTCTGCTCCTGTCATCTTGTCTTGTCGTCCTTGCTATGGCTCCGCCAGACCCCACTGCAGAGAACCCCAGAGATTAGTGGCTTTCCCAGCCCTCAGGCAATCCCTGGCTGTGGAATTCCAGCTAAATATTTGCCGGTTCCTCTGTTCAGGAATGTGCAATCCTCTTGTGGATAATTGACTTTATGTGTGGTGAAATAGCGGCTTGGTCAAGGGCAACTGAAGGATAGGTACCTTTGAAAACAAGAGCATTAGGCAAAATTAATTTAAATGGAAATTTGAAGGCTGAAACCCAACTACTTTTTAAATGGATAATTTTAAAAATTAGGTTTTTAGCACTGGAAAATATTTCTCAAGGCTGTTCATGTATATTTAGCCACAACAACTGTGTCCTTGCAAAAATGCTTTAGTGCTGTTCTCCTTTTCATTTCTTTGTTTATTCTCCTTGACTAAGTTACTGGAATTAACGGGCTTAGTGCTGTGTCCTGTAAAAAGACTGTGGAATCTCCAGCTTTTGGATAGCTCTGTTTTAGAAAGGTGGCTGTCTTAGAGAACAGTCCTTAATACAGTGTTAATGGGAAGACTCAGAATGAGTCCAGAAGTATAAAATGCCCTGGCTGTGGAGGGGCTTCCATCAAACAAGGAATGTGTATTCATTGTAGAAAAACGAAATGAGACTTTCAGCCTACACAAAGTAAAATACTTTAGGTCATATTTCTGAGGTGTCCATATCTGTCCATTGTTGTTGAGCATAGGATTTGCTCCTGTGTTCGTTGTGGTGGTTTCTTTTTGTTTATAAAGTGATAACAGCTAGCATTTATTGACCATATGTTGGGCACTGTGTTGAGGTCTTCCACTTATTCCTCACAACAGTGCTGTGAGGTAGGGATTCATACTATTTTTGTCCCCATTTAACCTTCATCCCAATGCTATGTGGTGGATACCATTACCACCCCCCACTTTACAGCTAAGGAAACTGAGGCTTAAAGGGAGCAATATGCTCCAGGTCACATTGTTATAAGTAGTGGATCCAGGATTTCTTACTCCTCCTCCTTCTCTTCCCTCCTCCCTCCTCTTCCCTCCTCTACTGTTCTCTGATAACTGTTCTTGGAGAGTTACCCTGGGCTGCCCTGGCAGGCAGGATAGAGCAGTGGCAAAGAGTACAGAGTGTGGTGCCAGACTGTGGATTCAAGCCGCTGCTTCCTACTGAAGTGAACTTGGGCAAATTGCTTCACCTCTCTGTGTGCCTTTGTGTCTTCACCTGTAAGATGAATAAATAAATAAAAGTACCTACTACATAGGGTTGTGGAGTTAATAACATGGAAATTCAAACAGTGCTTGGCACATAGTAAGTGCTCATTAATAGCTATTGTTATTGTTGTAACCCAGTGGTGTTTAAATTAAATCTGTGTTTCAGGTAGGAATGCTTTCAGCTGTGAGTAGTGGAAACTTTGAGGTTTAGTAGCTTGAATAGGGGTGTATATTTCTCACCTACGAAGATGTCTGCAGGTGTGGAGAGTGTTGATGTTAATCCAGTTGCTCTGCAGTGCCATCAGGGACCCAACACCTTTCTGTCCTGATACACTACCCTCTCTGGCACATCCACCTACTTTAGGTTCACAAGATGGCTGTAGGAGCTCTAGACATTATATTTGCATTCAAGGCAGAAAGAAGGGGAGAGAGCTGAAAAGTCATGACAGTCCCCCCGCCTCAACCCTCCAGTCAATAAAAGCAGAAGCTGTCCCCAGGTATACTAGCAGGCTTGTGTTTTCATCTTATTGGCTAGAACTAGGGTGTGCCATTCCTTGCTGTAGTCGATTCTGGAAAAGGATATATTCAGTGGTTTATAGGGATCAGCACATGAGGACCTATTGTTAAATTTTCAAGGAATTTGCAATATAGTTGATATCGCCTTGAATAGCTTGAAATCTGCCATGGTGGGAGAATTTAAACCACAGACACCAGCAAATGCTAGCCATCGTCCCTTTTCCCACGAGCTGGCTGTTAAAAAACATTTACCCGCACACTATTGGGTACATTTATTAGATTGGTGCAAAAGTGATTGCCATTGAAAGTAATGGCAAAACCTGCAATCACTTTTGCACCAACCTAATAACTCTAAATGCCAGCTTGAAAGGTGGCAGAAGGTAAAGATGTGAGAAGTAGGAATTGGGAATGGTCACTGGGCCAGCCAGCAGCATCTACCAAGATCAGTGAACTGTTTAAGCTCTTTTAATACCAGTGATAGTTGGAGATCAGAACTGAGGGGACCTCTCAAGATCATCTAGGATAGCCCCTTCATTTGACTAATGGGAATCTGAGGAGGTGCTTTGCTCCAGAACCCAAAGCCAGGGAGTGAAGTGGCCCTCCTAGAACCCAGGCATCCTTGACAGTCCAGTGTTCATTCTCCAGAACCAAGGGCTTCATACTGCCTTTCTGATAACTCCCCTTCCCTTTCTTCCCAACTCCTGGTGCATGCCCACTGTACTCTTCCTTTTACCAGCTTCATAGTGCTGGGAAGCTTGGCTGTTATCATCTCCATTGGTTTCACAGAAAGCCTAGTTTAAACTGATTTATTTTAGATTTTAGTGTATAGAACATTCAGCTTTTTTTAATAAATAAGATAAGCTTAAAGAATTTGATCTCTGCTATGCTACAGTACAAACTAATCAGTGGGAACTTAAGAATTTACCTAATTTTGATCTGTATTTCTTTACAGAACGAATAAGCTTAACTAAAGATGAATATTCTTTCTTAAAAAAGACTGAAACTTTTTTCATACACAGTCATGCACTGCATGTGTGATGGTGGCTGGCTTCATAAGTTTATATCATATTTTTATGTGCCTTTTCTATATTTAATTGTGGTTAAATATATACATACTTACCATTGTGTTACAGTTGCCTACAGTATCCAGTATAGTAATAGGTTGTACAGGTATGTAGCCTAGGAGCAATAAGCTATGCATACAGCGTAGGTGTGGAGTGGGCTAAACCATCTGGTATGTGTAAGTATACTTTATGAAGTCCACACAATGACGAAATCTCCTAATGATGCATTTCTCAGAACCTGTCCTCATTGTTAAGTAATATATGACTGTATTTTTATCTGACTCTCCTCTTCAGATTGTAAGCTCTTTGGGGACAGGCTTTGCAGGCTGGCTTGTTTTTGTTCTTATGGAGATGGATATACACACAGCTGTGCATGTGGCAGACACTTAGCAAATATTAACTGAATGAAGGTCCAACTTGCACTCGTCTCACATCTTCAGATAACAGAAAAGTAATCAGCAACTGTTGTCTTACTGTGGACCCAAGTGTGGAAATGTCTGAATCAGGTGTTTGACTCTCTAAACTGCTTTCCCTCAACTGCTTGATACGATTAATGAAAAAGAGGCCCACTGATAAAAACAATGGCCTCACTAGTGTGAAGACAAGGGGAAGCTTGAGATTGAAACAGAATGTTGGAAAGATATACATTTCCAGAAACAGTCATTGAGATATCGATAGGGTTTATCCAGCCCCTCACTCTTTTTTAATTAATCCAGTCCCATGCCTGCTCTCTTCTCATGTGTTCACAGTAAAAGTTGCATGTTATTGAAATCCCTAAAATCATCATTTTGAGGAAGTCCTAACTAGGAAACAGACTCTCGACAGCTCTGTCAAAGACAAGAATATGTTTATGTGATTTTATTTCTTCACATGGCTGAATACTGTCCCTAACTGATTCTGAATATGTATTTATCCACAGCCAAGCTACATCAGTGACGTGGGACCCCCTGGTCGAAGCTCTCTGGATAGCATTGAGATGGCCTATGCGCGGCAGGTGAGTGTGCTCTCAAGGGGGATTAAGCCAGGAAATTCCTTTGTGAACCTCTAGAGAATAAAAGGGAACAAAAACTTGTAAAAGTCAAACCCTGAAAGCAAGTTGTATTTTTTCATTTAGAGGACTAGTTAATATTTTACCATAGGCCACTGGAGAATTCTATCAAATAGGGTAATAGAATTACTCACATTTGATTTGAGGAAATTGAAATCTGTCCTTTACACTGACCACAGCATCTCAGTATGCATTTTTGGCAACAGTCCCATGTACAGTAAAGCTTCAGGTAACTGCGCTGCTTAGCAAATGGAGTTCTGTATTAACTGACTTACCTGGTAAGCTGGTGGTATTAACAAATCCTTTTTTCACTCTTTGTCGAGAGAAATTTTCTAAATGCTTTTCTGTCTTGATAAGCATAGTGTATTCACTACTTAATACCACTGTTGTCCTAGAAAAGCTCATAATATTTTAGGGGTCATCCTTCTGGTTGTAGATGAGGACCGTCCAATAATATGGATATGGATTGAGATGCTTTGTGGTAAGCACAGGAATTCTTTTGGACTGAAACCACCCTGAGGACCATACATAACCTGGAACTGACTTTTTAAATAAAGCAGTGCCAGCTGACTTTGTGCTTTATTGTAATTTGCTGCTTTTCCCCACAAAGTACAAAGAAGGAAAAATATTCCTGTTTCTTGAATTGAGGGCAGTGGGCCTTCATCCCCTTAAGATTATCCTCCACCAGCAGTGGTCCAGGAATATCTGCTCAGCCATTATCACCTCCTGGATTCTTTGAGGGGGTACCGGGGGTCCCACTTATGGCCCTCAACATTACCCACCTCATCCTCCTCCAGCCTGGAGTAGGGTGGTTGGAGGCAAAAACAGAGCAGCTATGGAGGTGAGCAGGAGGCAGTGAGAAACTGTTAGACCCTGTGCTCTTTTACCAAGGTCCCTCTCTTCAACTGCCAGTTATTTAGTCAGTGGAGTTCCACATGAATTGAGTTACCTGGTTAGCTGATGGTATTATCAGAAGTCCCTCTTTTACCCTTTCTTGAGAGAAATTTTCTAAATGTCTTTTTAAAAATCTCTCTTCTTTGGGGTGCCATTGCCACTTCAAACTCCAGACAGCTGAAGCCCCCAGCTTCATCAACTTCCCACACATGAGATCCCCTCCTTCCAACCCCCTCATGTTTTGCCACTGGCCTTCATTTATTTCCTCCTGCTCCAATTTTATACCTCTCTCTTTTTATTCCCCCTGTGCATCTGCATCCTTTACTCGTCACCTTCATTGTATGGCTGACTCCTCTATTGCCATGGAGAGAGTCCTGATGAATTACAGGCTTCTGAAGAGAGAGACTGTGTCTTCTACACCTGCAAGGACTAAAGATGTCATTAACATTTCATAGCACATACAACACCGAAATATTGTGTCTGTTTACACGGCTGTCCTCTCCACTAAAGAGTGAAGCTTTATATCCCATGTTGAACAGTACCTTGCAAAGGAAGGCCTGTAAGAAATGCTCATTGAGTGAATAAGTACTACATCATGGTTTAAAACCATTTTATTGATTGGTTGGTTGGGTGCTTGAGACGGAGTCTTGCTCTTTCACCCAGGGTGGAGTGCAAGTGGTGCGATCTCAGCTCACTGAAGCCTCCGCCTCTGCCTCCCAGATTCAAGCGGTTCTTCTGTCTCAGCCTCCGAAGTAGCTGGGATTACAGGCATGCACCACCACACCTGGCTAATTTTTGTATTTTTAGTACATACCGGGGTTTCACCATGTTGGCCACGCTGGTCTTGAGCTCCTGACCTCAGATGATCCACCCGCCTCTATCGGGAGAACCCGCTCCCGATATTTACGTGGGTTCTTTTCTGTTTCTTAAGTGTCTCGGCTGGTTTGAGAAATAAAGGGAAAGAGCACAAGAGAGAGAAATTTAAAGCTGGGTGTCTGGGTGAGACATCACATGTCGGCAGGATCTGTGATGTACCCCAAGCCATAAAACCAACAAGTTTTTATTAGCGATTTTCAAAAGGGGAGTGAGTGCACGAATAGGGTGTGGGTCACAGAGATCACATGCTTCACAAGATAATAAAATATCACAAGGCAAATGGAGGCAGGGCGAGATCACAGGACCACTGGATGAGGCAAAATTAAAATTGCTAATGAAGTTTCGGGCACGCATTGTCGTTGATAACATCTTATCAGGAAATAGGGTGTGAGAGCAGACAACCTGTCTGACCAAAATTTATTAGGCGGGAATTTCCTCGTCCTAATATGCCTGGGAGCTCTACAGGAGACCAGGGCTTATTTCATCCCTTCGGCTTCGACCATAAAAGACAGCACACCTTAAAGGGGCCGTCTGTAAGCCTACCTTCAGGGCGCATTCTCTTTCTCAGGGATGCTCCTTGCTGAGAAAAAGAATTCAACAATATTTCTCCTATTTGCTTTTGAAAGAGGAGAAATGTAGCTCTGTTCTGTCTGGCTCACCAGCGGCCAGTTCAAAGTTACCTCTCTTGTTCCCTGAACATCGCTGTTATCCTGTTCTATTTTCAAGATGCCCAGATTTCATATTGTTCAAACACATATGCTCTGCACAAAATTTGTGTGCAGTTAACGCAATCACAGGGTCCTGAGGCGACATTCATCCTCCTCAGTTTACGAAGAAGATGACGGGATTAAGAGATTAAAGACAGGCATAGGAAATTATAAAAGTATTAATTTGGGGAACTAATAAATGTCCATGAAATCTTCACAATTTATGTTCTTCTGCCGCGGCTTCAGCCGGTCCCTCCATTCAGAGTCCCTGACTTCCCGCAACACGCCTCGGCCTCCCAAAGTGCTGGGATTATAGGCATGAGCCACTGCGCCCAGCAAAACCATTTAATCTTCATAACAGCCCTGGAAGATGAATGATACTGATGTTCCCCATTTAACGTGGAGGAAACTACAGTTCAGCAGAGTCGTGATTTGTCTAACATCACTACTTTGGGAGAGCAAAGACTTCATATACAAAGTGGAATCTTCCACAAGAAGATTTAGAACTTAACTAGTTAAGATTTAGAGCTTACAGTTCTAAATCTTAACTAGTTAAGTCCTGTTCACTTCCGTAGTAGGATTTAACTAGTTCTAAATCTGGAAGAGTGAATTTACGATTTCTACTATCATCATTTTAGCTCCTTGAAAATAAAATCCAAAGTAAGAGTGGTTTTCCCATAGCTTAAATATCACATAGTTCATTTTCCTTAAGAAAATCTTGGCCGGGCACGGTGGCTCAAGCCTGTAATCCCAGCACTTTGGGAGGCCGAGACGGGCGGATCACGAGGTCAGGAGATCGAGACCATCCTGGTTAACACGGTGAAACCCCGTCTCTACTAAAAAATACAAAAAATTAGCCGGGCGCGGTGGTGGGCGCCTGTAGTCCCAGCTACTCGGGAGGCTGAGGCAGGAGAATGGCGTGAACCCGGGAGGCGGAGCTTGCAGTGAGCTGAGATCCGGCCACTGCACTCCAGCCCGGGCGACAGAGCGAGACTCTGTCTCAAAAAAAAAAAAAAAAAAAAAAAAAGAAAATCTTACCTGAAGAACAGAGATTCTTTCCAGGAGAAATGGATATTCCACATGTGCCTCTCCTGCTATTCTAACACTTGTGGAGGGAGGCAGTGCCCAACATTCCTCACTCCATCCATGAACCCTATACCAGGGCCATTCCGTCATTTTGAAAGAATTGAGTCCTTTGCCTTGGTTATTAGAAAGCAGCAGCCAGACCCTTCCATTCTCCTGTCTTCCCCGGGTGCTTCCTCACTAGGACAGAGAGGCATAGACCTGCCTGTGGTTCTTCTCCCCCTGGACCCCGCTGCTCCCATTCCTCAGGTGTTTGGAAGCGGGGGTGGCAGTTAGCTTTAGTGTGTTATCCACAGCCCCAGCACAACTGGGGAGCTGGCCAGTGTGCATGGCTCAGCCACTCCAAGGAAGGAAAGGTTGGCTGAAGTTTCTGCCGGCCATTGCCTGCTTCAGGGGGTTTTAAAAAGAGAAAGTAGATACTGTGCCATTTACTTTGCTTTTTATCATTTCAGATTTATATCTATAATGAGAAAATTGTAAACGGACACCTGCAGCCTAACCTGGTGGACCTTTGTTCTTCCGTCGCAGAGCTGGATGATAAGGTAGAACCTAGAGCTAACTCAAGTAGAAACCGGGGTCCAGTGTTTTGATGGGGCTAGCAGCTTGCCGACTTGGCTGAAATGTGCTGTGGAAACACCCCATTCTGTGGAATGAAATGTTAACTGTTCCTCAGAGTTTTATTTTAAATAACTTTGGGTGGTTTTCTTGATGATGAATTTTTAAAAATGCGTCTTCAAAAGGCCCTGCCAGTATCAATTGATAGTCACAAGAGTTCTCTTCAAGCCGTATTTGCTTTGAAGTCCCATCAAGCTTTTACTCCCCACTTACCAGTTTCCCTCCTTACACAAGCAATAGACTCCTTAATGAGAGCTGAATTGTCAAGGTGATGGCTTTTCACACCTGTGAGCCCTCGAACTTGACTCAGGTGGGACTTTTGTGAGCATTCTTGATGTACCACTGGTTCTATTCCTCTGACAAACACATATACTGCCTTTATTTATTCTCCTCCCTCACCCCTTACTCCTGGCCAGTTTTCTGCTCCAAGGGGCAAAAAAATAAAAATAAAATAAAAAAATAAGTGGATGGATGACTACTTGGTAGGTGGCTAGGAGGAAGGAAGAAAGGAGGGAAGGCTATTATGGAAGAAAGCACCCATACACAGATTTTTTTTGTCTTTTAAAAACTTGCTCAGCCCAGTGTGGTGGCTCACACCTGTAACCCTAGCACGTTTTGAGGCTGAGTTTGGTGGATTGCTTGCACCCAGGAGTTCAAGACCAGCTTGGGCAACATGGCAAGACCTCCTCTCTACAAAAAATAGAAAAATTAACCGGGTGTGGTGGCATGCACCTGTAGTCTCAGCTGCTTGAGAGGCTGAGGTGGGAGGATTACCTGAGTCCAGGGAGGTCAAGGCTGCAGGGAACCATGATCATGCCAGTGTACCCCAGCCTGGGTGACAAAGAGTGAGGCCCTGTCTCAAAAAAAAGTATCTAACTTTTAATTTTTTTTTTCTTTTTTTTTTTTTTTTTTTTTTTTTGAGATGGAGTTTCACTCTTGTTGCCCAGGCTGGAGTACAATGGTGAGATCTGGGCTCACTGCAGCCTCCACCTCCTGGGTTCAAGTAATTCTCCTACCTCAGCCTCCCGAGTAGCTGGGACTACAGTCACCTGCCACCATGCCTGGCTAATTGTTTGTATTTTTAGTAGAGACGGGGTTTCACCATGTTGGCTAGGATGGTCTCGAACTTAATTTTTTTAAATAGTAAAATATAAGATAACCTAAACAGATCTAAAGAAGAAAGTCAGGTTTCACCAATCATTCCACCACCTAGGAAGAGTCACATTTGTCTGGACAGTCTGAAGTTTTAATTTTTGAGAGAGACCATGAAAACAGGCTTTTCTCTTTTGCTTTGGAACAAGTACAAACCTTTTTCTCCAATCAGTGCTATCCTCTAAGGATTCATACATTTAAAGTATTGCCAAGGGTTCAGGGAACACGTTGTTTTTAAGGAGCGATTTACAGGCAGAAGGATTCTGGGGAGAGGGAGTCCCAGCTGTGTGGTGGTAACACAGAGGAAAGAACGCCCGCTCCTTTCCTGGGAGGCATCTTTTGAAGGGAGTGAGTGGGAAGGAAAATGGGAGGCTGTGACACTCACCAAGTAAGGTAAAAGCGGTGGCCCCTGGAGCGTCTCTGGGAGGACGAAACCTGTATTATTAGGTTAAACTCTTATTTTAAGCCTTTAGAAACTCAGATAACCTTGTAAGGACTGAAATGCAGCTCTTGGAGTTTAAACTCCTAGAACTTTGGATGACCGTAAATGGATTCCTGCTCTCTGAAGGGATAACCCGCTGAGATTCAGTGTTCTTGCAACTTGTGTGTAGTTTTAATTATGTATGTGGTTATGTCAGACCTGGAATAGTAATTGATATGAAAACCAACTCAGGGCAGGGGTAGGGGGTGCTTATCGGTGGATGGAACTCTGAAGTCTGGCCAGCAGAGGCGCATCTTCTGCACTGAGCTTAAGCCTAGCAGTCACAGACAGATGACATTAACCTCATCCCCCACCTTACTCTGCCAGCCTTGGAGGTCAGAGTGCCACAAAGAACCACATAATTTCTCTGACCCTGCAGCATTGTCACATGCAGTATTGTTTATATGCAGAGCATTTCTGACATGTGGACCATGGTAAAACAAATGACAGACGTGTTGTTGACACCGGCAACTGATGCCCTGAAGAACCGCAGCAGCGTGGAAGTGCGCATGGAGTTTGTCAGGCAGGCCTTGGCGTACCTTGAGCAGAGGTAAGGCAGCAATAGCACAGTGGGGCTGGCTTTCAAATCCCTTGCAGTCAACCGTTTCTCAGATCTTAAGTTGTCCTCAGGTTAAGTGTGCTGTAGCTGGTATAATTTAAGATTTATTATGGTCGGGCGCGGTGGCTCACGCCTGTAATCCCAGCACTTTGGGAGGCCAAGGCGGGCGGATGAGGTCAGGAGATCGAGACCATCCTGGCTAACACGGTGAAACCCCGTCTCTACTAAAAATACAAAAAATTAGCCGGGCGTGGTGGCGGGCGCCTGTAGTCCCAGCTACTCGGAGGCTGAAGCAGGAGAATGGCGTGAACCTGGGAGGCGGAGCTTGCAGTGAGCCGAGATGGCGCCACCGCACTCCAGCCTGGGCGACAAAGCGAGACTCTGTCTCAAAAAAAAAAAAAAAAAAAAAAAAGATTTATTATGTTAAATTGAACAAGGCTCAGAGTTGTAATCTTGTTTCAGAAATCCTGTTTTACTTACCTACCAGGACTGTTTCTGCAGTCACACATTAAAATAAAAATCACACATTAAAAAATCATGGTAGGTGAGCACTGTTCGAATTCCCTTTTTCTTTCTCCATACTCTGTCTCTTAATACGTAAAGCCATAGTGCCTTAGGTCATAATCTTTTTCTAATGTGGTTCAGCCATTACTCCTTAGGCTCTTTTTTTTTCTCTCCACATTCTAATTTTACTCCCAGGCATGTTACTACCTTCAAACCCTAGGAAAACTCCTTTCCCCTTATTTTCTGACTCTACTTGGTTAATTCCCCTAAGTCAGGGTCATTCCCAGCTGATAATGCCTGTGATTTATGCCTGGGTTTCTTTGCCACTTCCTCACCAATCAGAGCTGGTCACTGAGGGGTTTGTGGCAGTGCCTTTGTGCCCAAAGTATTGTTCCCTTCGTTAGTAGGACCCATGCCATCATCCCTCCCTGTGGATACTCCTTCCAATTCTGAATTGGCCAGCAGGGATTGCCATGAGTGTGCAATAGAATCTCTTTATTTTAGAGACAGGGTGCTGGGCCCCTCCCTGCTGGCTTGAGAAGAGAAAGCCAAGTTGAATACACTTGCAAAATTACAGGCCTTTGCCACTGAGCCTCTGCACCTGCCAGCAGCCTTGCAGTGAGATCGCCTTTTGTCAATAAAACAATACTTCCTTAGGAAGTCAGAAGATTTCCTTGTATGTTACTGAGGTAATTCAAACTTGGTACAGCGGAGAATAGGTTTTTATACCAAATACTATATTAATTAGACGAGAGCTACTGAAATGAACACCATCAGACACATTACACTCACTAGCTTCCATTCCCTGGTTAAGAAAAATCTGGAGCTCAAAATGGATTTTTATTCTCCTAGTATAGGAATAAAGGGTTTATAAAATAATTCTTCTAAGCGTTGGCTGAATTTTTGTGATTGTTTTGGGTTTATCAATCTTCAGCCGTAAAGAACCTACATATGTAGCAGCATTTATTCGTTACCAGTCGGCAAAATGAGTCAGAACTTCTTATGCTATACAAAAACTTCTAGGAATTTTTTTTTTTTTTTTTTTGTAAGACAGGGTCTGGCTCTGTCACCCATGCTGGAGTGTGGTGGCATAATCTGGGCTCGCTGCAACTTCTCCCTCCCAGGCTCAAGCAGTCCTCCCACCTCAGCCTCCTGAGGTGTGTGCTACCATGCGCAGCTTTTTTTTTTTTTTGGAGATGGAGTTTCGCTCTTGTTGCCCAGGCTGTAGTGTAATGGTGTGCTCTTGGCTCTGTGCAACCTCCACCTCTCAGGTTCAAGCGATTCTCCTGCCTCAGCCTCTTGAGTAGCATGGTAGCCTGCCACCATGCCCAGCTAATTTTTGTATTTTTAGTAGAGATGGGGTTTCACCATGTTGGCCAGGCTAGTCTCGAACTCCTGACCTCAGGTGATCCACTGGGTTCGGCTTCCCAAAGTGCTAGGATTACAGGCGTAAGCCACCGTGCCTGGCTTAGGATTTTTTTTTATTTTTATTTATTTTTTTCAGTGAGTGTAAGTGTATGACTGCTCATGACTGCTTTTTTCTTGATCACTCTAATCCTTAACACTGGTGCTTGACTTCACCAGTGGTACTAGGCTGCTTTCCTTGGTTTTAAATCGCTGGTAAGCCAGTCCATTTCTTTAAGTCTTTTCGTTTAGTTTTTAAAAGTATCTTGTTCCATTAATTTCTTTAACAGTGCTTCTTGGAGCTATTTGGGAATTTCCTTTCATAATTGTAATCTTAAGTTTATTTTTCACTCTAGTGGCATCACTCTCTGATGGCATCTTTTGTAAGCATTCATTGTCACCTTTGATAAAGGGGATATTTTAGAATAATTATACTCAGTGTTAAAATATTTTTCTCTGCTGCTCATTCACTGACAGTATGCATATAATAGTTCAAGTGATACAATGCACCAGATGGCAAAGTAGACCGGTCCTAAATAATTTTTCAATTATAAGGCTGAAATGTTGTGAAAATGTAGGATTGGTCTGTCTCTTCCCTGCCACATTCCAAGATTTAAGGCATGATATATATATCTTAGCCCTCAAGGAATTTAGACTTCTTCAGTTTAGGCCCTTGTCAGCACATGGACTGTCTTAATTCAAATTGGAAGAGACCATAGTGGGCATCTGTTTGTCCTGGCTGCTACAGGACTCCTCAATTTCTTATCCAACCTCTGCTTATAAATACTTCCAGGCCAGGCGCAGTGGCTCATGCCTGTAATCCCAGCACTTTGAGAGGCCACGGTGGATGGATCACCTGAGGTTGGGGGTTCGAGACCAGCCTGGCCAACATCGTGAAACCCCGATTATACAAAAATACAAAAATTAGCTGGGCATGGTGGTACACGCTTGGCACAAGTCCCAGCTACTTGGGAGGCTGAGGCAGGAGAATCACTTGAACCTAGGAGGCAGAGGGTGCAGTGAGCCGAGGTCATGCCACTGCATTCCAACCTGGGCAACAAAGCAAGACTCTGTCTAAAATAAATAAATAAATAAAAATTCCAGTGATGGGGAACTCATTAACATTTGTTAAATTTTGTTTGTTTTTCATTATAAAAATGATACATGCTTATTATAGAAACTTTGGAAGATGCTAAAAATAAGACTTGAAAAAAGAGGGGAGGACCCGTATACCATCTAGAGGCTCCTATTACCTTGTTATATTTCTTTTTTCCCCCCTGTTCTTGAAGTCTGAGTATTTTTTTTTTATAACCGCATAAAATTTCATTGAGTCAGCCGGGCATGGTGGCTTATGCCTGTAATCTCAGCACTTTGAGAGGCCGAGGCGGGCGGATCACGAGGTCAGGAGATTGAGACCACCCTGGCCGACACGGTGAAACCCCTTCTGTACTAAAAATACTAAAATTAGCCGGGCATGATGGCACGCACCTGTAGACCCAGCTAGTCAGGAGGCTGAGGCAGGAGAATCACTTGAACCCGCAGGGCAGAGGTTGCAGTGAGCCGAGATGGCACCACTGTACTCCAGCCTGGGGATAGAACGAGACTCCGTCTCAAAAAAAAAAAAAATTTTTTTTTGTTGAGTCTGTTTCCTGTTATTAAGATTTAGGTTGTTTGTTTCACTCTCTCTGTTGTTTTACTTAACCTGGTGTTGAAAACCTGACTTTTTGAGGTAGTCTGTGGTTTTTGACAAGAACATACTATATTTAGAAAGTTATTACATTAACCACATATTTGGGTATCTGTGAATTGGACTATTTAATCTTGGTATGGAAACACTTAAAACTACTACAGAGGATTTTAAGAAGCATGCTAGTAAATAAATGAAGAGGGAATGGTAGAAAAATCATCAATTTGCAACCACCAGTGTAATAACTGGTTCAGCAAGGACCATCAATGGAAAGTAAAACCGCTGAGTAAAAGATTGTTGAATAGAATACTTACATGACGTCCATGTATTGCCCCACAGATTACTTGTTAAGTACAAAGATAATAATAAATTGTAATGGAGAAATCTGATGGACACTTTTCAAGCAAGTGAATCAAATCTAGTGTTACCAATAAAGAAGCAAACCTGCTACCTATGTCATTGTGGGATTCAGTGGGAAATGCCAGCATTAGCTATGTAGGGCTACTGTCAAAAAAGTTGAACCTGAATCAAATAACAATCCAGCTTAGATACTCTACCAGACAGCTGGCCTGGACTCTATAAATAAAAGGTCAGTGTCCAGCTGAGCATGGTGGCATGTACCTCTAGCCCCAGCTACTCAGGAGATTGAGGCAGGAAGATTGCTTGAGCCCAGGAGTTTGAGGCTGTAGAGTGCTTTAAAGGCACTTATGGGCCAGCCGTGGTGGCTCTTGCCTGTAATCCCAGCACTTTGGGAGGCCAAGGCAGGTGGATTACTTGAGGTCAGGAGTTCGAGACCAGCCTGGCCAACATGGTGAAACTCCATCTCTACTAAAAATATGAAAATTAGCTGGGCTTGGTGGCCCGCGCCTGTCATCCCAACTGCTTGGGAGGCTAAGGCAAGAGAAATGCTTGAAAACCCGGGAGGCGGAGGTTGCAATGAGCCGAGATCACGCCACTGCACTTCAGCCTGGGCGTCTAGAGTGAGAATCTATCTCAAAAAAAATAAGAGCACTTGTTAATAGACACTGCTTCCCAGCCTGGGAACCACAGCAATACCCTGCCTCTTAAAAAAAAGAAAAAGATCATTGTCATGAAAGAAAAATAATGGTGGAATTAATGGAATTATCTTAGATTAAGGGAAAGTGGCTTGACAATTATATTTTCTTGATGAGATTCTGGATTTAAAAACTGTAAAGGAAACTATTAAAAAATTGGGTTATATTTTTGATAATAATAAGAAATTAATGTTAAGTTTCTTGGTATTGCAATGATATGGAGGTTAGGCAGGAGAAGGTCCTAGTTCTTCAGAGCCATATAGTATTTACAGATAAAGTAGCCCCTGATTTTTATAACGTATTTTCAAGTGGTTTGGGGGGAGAAAAAAGCACAAGTGTGTATGTTATGTGTGTGTGGAGAGAGAAAACATAAAGAAATGTTAAAAATTGGTGAATCTAGGTAAAAGGTTATGTGCATTCATTGAACTTTTTGTAGGTTTGAAAGTTTTCAAAATAAAAAGTTTAACAAGAACCCACCAGAGCATTAGGCTGTGAGCTGGAGCGATTATTATTCTGTATATCCACCCTTAATGTATTTGAAGTCCACAGTTGTGTTCCTCCAGGGATTCTTTTGAGTTTACGCAGTGATGAGAAATCTACTGTGATCCATAGCCCACTGAGTAAATAATATAGTTTGCTTCATTAAGCATGTATTGTTTCCTCTTCTGCATTGAGCTTGAAGTCTAGGCCCTGCCCTTCCAAGCTACAGTGTAATGTCATGGATATGGGCATAGAGATGTGTAATAAATGTTTTCAATCTTCCCTGTTTTTTCCTTTAAAATTTTTCCAGTTATAAGAATTACACCCTTGTGACTGTCTTTGGAAATTTGCATCAGGCCCAGCTGGGAGGGGTGCCTGGGACTTACCAATTGGTTCGAAGTTTCCTGAACATTAAACTTCCAGCTCCCTTGCCTGGACTACAGGTACTGACAACTTTCTCTGTGTGATCAGTTACACCCCCAGAGCAGTTGCCCTCAGATTGGCATTTTCAGTTAAAATGAGGATATGTGTGGAGACTACTGTATGGAGATGAGTTCAGAGAGGGGTGACGACAGAAGGTGAAGACCTCTTAGGAGGCTGGTAGTATAGAAGTCCAGGTGATGGTGGTAGTTGCTCAGCCCAGGGTGGAGGAGAGTGCATGGAGAAGATGCCATTGGGTTCTTGACATGTTTTGAAAGCTGAGCCAGTAGGACTTGCTGAAGAACGTGGATTTGAGTGTGAGAGGCAGAGTCAGGGATGACTTCTGAGATTTTTGACTAAAACAGCTGGAAGAATGGAGTTGAATGTAGTTTTTAGGATGTGTTCTCTTCTCAGCTCATGGTCCAGTTGGGGAGATTATCATACAGTAATGCAAAGTGCTAAACTGGAGCCTTATGCAAAGGGTGGCAGGATACAGACGAGATTAGCTGCATAAAGAAGGTGAGATTCTCACTTGCTCTTAAAGAATAGGAGTTCACCAACCTGAAGTTTTGGAAAAGAGTATACCAGGAGGAGGTAACACATGCACAAATGCATGGAGGCAGGAGAGAGTATCTGGAGGACTGGGTGCACAGTAGGGCTTGGCAAGCTTGGGGCCCACTAGTGAAGGCCTTAAGTGCCAGGCCCAGCACTTTGGACTTAAACAGCTCAAAGGGGTTTAAGTGGGCAAGTTCAGATCTGGGTTTTAGAGAGAGTCCTGCTGAGGGAAGGGTGGAAGTGCCAAGAAAGGAGGCCTGAGGCCTATTTCTGGAGGAGTTGAAGAAAAGCAAAGAGAGAAGCGTAAGCGCAGGCCGCTGTGCAGACAAATGGCAAAACCAGACTTGGGATAAATAAGCTGTAGTATTCAGAGAGTGGGAACAGAGCTATCTCTCAGATCCCCTAGTGCCCAGCAGTACCTGACACCAAGATACTGAGTAAAATTTTTATGACGTTTTATAAACTTGAGTACTATAAGGGTAGTCTCTTACTGGTCAGTGACATCTTTAGCCCTTGCTTTGTGGGGGTTGTAGGAGTGCATGTGTATATGTTATCACAAAAGAACGTCACCCAGTTACTGTGGGCCCGTGGGGTTCCATGGAAAAACCACAGGGTAACTTTGGATCAGGTGGGGTACATAGCGCTTCAGAGGAAAAGCTCTGGAGCCATATTGTTACTTAACAGCTTACTTGGACAGATGACTTAACGCTTCCATGCCTCAGTTTCCTTGTTTGTAAAACAGGGAGGAAAAGGCTGTTAATGGTTCTCACCGCAGGGAGCTGTTGTGAACATTAAGTGACTTATTTTAAGGAGAGGGGCTTAGCTTGGTTTTAGCACATATGAAAGCAGTCAGCTCAGCTTTTTTTTGTTTATTTTGAGCACTTACTGTTCCTCTTTTAGGATGGAGAGGTAGAAGGCCATCCTGTGTGGGCACTAATTTACTACTGCATGCGCTGTGGAGACCTGCTTGCCGCTTCACAGGTAGTTAATCGAGCCCAGCACCAGCTGGGAGAGTTTAAAACCTGGTTCCAGGAGTACATGAACAGCAAGGACAGAAGGTATGGTAAATGAGGTGGCACGCCCAGTGGTAGCCGTGCAGAATCAAAGGGGCGACCTTCCCTGTCGTTATTCTCTTTTCCCTGGACAGGCCCAAAACAAGTTTCTGCTTGGGGGAAAAAGGAGGTTTTGAAAGCAAATAGAACTCTCTCGGGAATAAAGAGTGAAAGGATTAGAAGAATGCCCCATTCTGATGCTGATGTCTAGGCATGCGTGCATCTGTGTTTGGGAATTTTCCTGTTCCTACAAGGGAGGGGCTGGCTCAGGAGCATGATGTGAGTTGTTCTGTAAATCTAAGGCACATCAAGGATGCTTTATAAAATGGGACTTTTTAAAAGTTACATTTGTTAACACTTAGTGCTTCCAGTATGGAAATATGTTGTCATGTACTTCATAGCTTAAAGGCTAGAATTAGAAGTTAGTAAAATTGAAATATAATCATTGAATTAATTCATTAAGTCTTTACATTCTCTTGCATTAAGGAACTGCTAAGCATTAATTTTCCTTGGATTTTTGCTAATGTAATTGGACTTAAGTTCATACTCAAACTGAGGTTATTATATATATGTACATGTATGTAGAAGAAATGATGGCGGTTACTGTAGTTGTACTTGTGAAAAACTAGGATACTTTTCTTGGCAGCATTAATAATGTCATGTCAAGAGATTACCTCAAACCACAAGCCCCTGTCTTGCTCATATTAGAATTAAAGTAGGGTTAATGTCTTAAGGTTCCCCCAGAAGGAGATTTGAGTGCAAGTTGTTTTTTTAGGAGGTGATCTCACATGAATAAGGGAGTGTGGAGGCCACAGAGGAGCTAAGACAGTTAAGGGAAGGATTCACTCCTGTCCATCGCTGCTTGAGTGCTGCTGGGGTGTGGAATGGAGTTCTAATTCCCTGGGATTTCTGACCTGTCCATGAAGGTCTCAGCAAATAGAAAACTGGCAGGCCAATAGATGCAGGTGCTGGTAGTTGCAAGTCAGGTTAAAGTGATGGTGCTGAGGGGAGGGGATAGGGCAGAGACAGTCTCTCTTACCCCGATGAAGGAAGGCTTCCCTGCTGTTATATGTTTGGGACTTGGGATGCTTTCAGATGCCCTTGAGGATTTTTATTGAGTGTGTATCTGTCTGTTCCTTTATGTCTGTAGATTGTCCCCAGCTACAGAAAACAAGCTCCGGCTGCATTACCGCAGAGCCCTCAGGAACAATACAGATCCCTACAAGCGGGCCGTGTACTGTATCATTGGCAGATGTGACGTCACCGACAACCAGAGTGAAGTGGCAGACAAAACTGAGGATTACCTGTGGCTGAAGGTAGGCATGGTTTCCTCTGCCCACACAGGGCTTTACCCCTTTTCTGTGCTCATGTCCCCAGAAAGATTTTACCTGCATAATGTATGATGCCAATAAGGTGATCAGGACCAGCGGGGTCCTCGTCTCCTGTCCCCATTTTTTATTGTGTAATTCCCAGCTCATAACCATAGCCTTAAACACAGCTTCCAGCTGACATCATTGAGCATGGCTGCTGAACAGCTACAACTCTGTGCGTGTGGCTCAGGGTGTAGTTTGTACTAATGCATGTGTTTCTCTTGGGGATTTAGTTGAACCAAGTGTGTTTTGACGACGATGGCACCAGCTCCCCACAAGACAGGCTGACTCTCTCACAGTTCCAGAAACAGTTGTTGGAAGACTACGGTAAGATCCTGGACATAACCACCTTTCCCTTCTCTTGTCCACTTAAGGTGACTACCTCAGTTTTCCTCTGGGAAAATTTTTCATCTCTGAACTTTTGTCTTTCTTTCAAAACTCCTATAGATTGTCAAGGCAAAACAGCAAACCTACCATTCCAAATTCAAATAAAGGGCATGTGGCCTTAAGTAATGCATAAAACTTATATGGTCATACACAAAAATCTATTTTCTCTAATTCTTTGAACTGTTCTAGTAGACATATGCTCAGAGAGAGACAAAGAAGACGTAGCTGTTGCTTCCTAGTAGATCTTACTAGTCACTAGATCTGAGCACAAAGGAGAGAGACAGAAATAGCCTTTCTTCTTTCCTCCCCCCTATTTTTTAAAAACTGAGAAGAAAAGAAGATTCCAAATAATGGTTACCAGTTGTTGCATTCAGATTTCTGTGACTATGAGTAAACTGAAACTCCTTTGAAATCTGCATTTCTTTCCTTGAGTGACTTAACAGGGTAAAGGAGATAGACACTCTCTGTGGTCCATTTTAAGATCCTTAACTGTTTCTCTCCCACCTAACGCAAGCAGCTGGAGTTTTACAGCACAGTCAAATTTCTAGTAATGTTATGAGGTCTAGAGAAGATGGAGGAGCCAGGTCACATTTCACATGGCAGTTTACTGTATTCAGGGCCCCCTTGATCAATTCAGGCTCATGCTGGTGCTTTCTTCCTGCCCATCTAGTCCTGTGGGCTCACAGGCTGCTGCCTGGGGGTTCGGCCACCAGTAAGCACCTTCTTTCTGAGTTGGTTTTATCTCCTCTCCTCTCCTCTCTCCCAGGCGAGTCCCACTTTACGGTGAACCAGCAACCCTTCCTCTACTTCCAAGTCCTGTTCCTGACAGCGCAGTTTGAGGCAGCAATTGCCTTTCTTTTCCGCATGGAGCGGCTGCGCTGCCATGCTGTCCATGTAGCACTGGTGCTGTTTGAGCTGAAGTTGCTTTTAAAGTCCTCCGGACAGAGTGCTCAGCTCCGTGAGTATTTGGGATTGGGTTTACAGTAATGTAACCACAGCACGTCCCTCTTTGGGCGACGGTGGCCACAAAACCACAACCAATAAGGATTTGAGCAAAGGGTACCAGTCATTTTAGAGCATGTGGACAGTTGAGCTTTTTAGATGATTAGTGTTGGGGTTCTTGCTTCCCCGCCCCAAGCATTGGTATTCCCTTGGAAGTTAAGTATATAAAGTGCTGTTCAAAGTGCTAGCTTTGTGGCCAGTCTGATTGCCTGGAAAATGGTGAAGAAGCAGCCCCTAGAGTTATGGGTCTGATTCCCATTAGGGCCCTGGCTTTAATGACATTGGAAACCCCAGTCAGGCATATGCATACCAGACTGGGATGAGAGAGTCAGGGGAGAGAGAGGAAGTAAATGTGGATGAATGGCTGCGGGTTCCTTATTGGTGTAGCAGAGTCATCCCAGAGCATGTGCCATAATGGTCAGTTGGATTATCTTTTCATTCAGAGACCAACATATTAGTAATTTAAGGCAAAGTGCTGTTTTCTCCACGCTGGGCCTGGGGACAAATTGAGGATAGGGTGGTAAAAGGGACTGGCCAAAGCTTATATTGGCAAACATTGACTGGGCTGCAGGAGTAGAGGCTGCTGGGTCTGTGGATTCAGCTTCCATAGTTTCTGGGTTGCATGGGTCAGAGGAGCAGTGTGGTTGTGACCCATTCTGACCCCCACGATGCAGTCAGCCACGAGCCTGGTGACCCTCCTTGCATGCGGCGGCTGAACTTTGTGCGACTCCTCATGCTGTACACCCGGAAGTTTGAGTCCACGGACCCAAGGGAGGCCCTCCAGTACTTCTATTTCCTCAGGTAACGTTTGCTTTTGACCATTTACTTCAGCTAGTTTCAATTTCTGCCATTCTGAGAATGACCGTTAGAGACCTTATATCCAGACTAGAAACTGAGTTGATTTTTTTCCCTTACAGGGATGAGAAAGATAGTCAAGGAGAAAACATGTTTCTGCGCTGTGTGAGTGAGCTTGTGATTGAAAGCCGAGAGGTAAGTGGGTTTCCTTTTCTCTCCTCCCCATGGTTTTCAGTGTGCATGTTCCCATGTTCATTCCGTACTGCATGTTTACTTCAATATGGTTGTGGTGGATAAGGCCTAGGGAGTTTTTAGAGTTTCATTGGTTTCTAACAGTGAAAATATTTATTTCAGTCACACTGATTTTTAGTTTGCGTGAGACTTATCCCATTCATCCCATTTGATTCCTCTCTTTTTTCTCTAAAGACTTATGGATTATGTTTATATCTTTGTCCAATAATTTGAGTAAACTTTTTTCCTTCCACAGTTCGATATGATTCTTGGGAAACTAGAGAATGACGGAAGTAGAAAGGTGAGTTAAATGCATCCTTAGAGAAATGTTCGTTAGCTGTTGGGGATTTATAAATATCAAAAGAATACACTTAGATTTTAAGATTCAAGGTACTAAAGATGCAAATCTGAACAGAGTTGCTTAATTTAAAAAATGGAATGAAAATTATGGGCCCAGATGATGACCTTGGTTTTACACACACTTTATATCTCCTTAAAATATGTTAATTTGTGATTACAAAGCTTTTTTATTATGTTCAGAATATTCATTTGTTCATGCCTGTCATTTTTTGAGCTGAGAATGCTATTACACATTTCTGCCATTCTTGGCTCAGAAAACATGCAAGAAAAAGAAATTGATTACTGCACCCATTCTCCCAAGATGGAAAAGTTAGATGTGCACTTGACCTCCTTCAAAATGCAGTTTCCAAGGGCTTTGAACTCCACAGTGACCCTGGAAATACTCCTGGAAGGCCTGAGGGATTTCAGGACTCACTATGCCCATTGGTTGTCATGGCAGGAGGGTCAGAGATCCTGTTGTCAGAGACCAGTCCTGGCCCTGAATCTCCCTGTGGCCTTTAGAAAGTCACTAGCCCCTCAGGGACTGACTTTTCTCATTTGTAAAAATGAGTGTTTTGGACCCAGCAATCTGTAGATGAGCTCACACTGCTCACAGCATCTACCTCAGAAGAAAGGCAAGTGACAGTGCTGATGACAGTGGCCTTGGTTATTGGGCAGTGACAATCACCAGGCATGGTACTGAGTGCTTTGCATAGTTTCTTCTTTAACAGGCTGTACTGGGGCCAGGAGGCTTCCAGTGTGTGTGAGTTGACAGAGCTGGAAACATAGATAAGACCTTATCCTCTCCTGCCTCCCAAGTGGCAGGGCAAGTCACCTCGACCTGGTCCAGCCCTGAGGGTCCAGTGCCGGTGGAGAAGCAGAATGGCCAGGCAGAGATATTATGCACTTGCCTTCATTCTCCCAGGGTACCTAAGGCCTCTCTCATGCTCTCCTGAGCATTTAGTTGCTGTCGAGTGGTGATGGTGATTTTTTTTTTAAGAAATGTCCTGTTACCACTTGCCATGTGTTTTTTCAGCACTGAGTTCCTTTTGCCATCTGTCTTAGAAAACAAATCCAAAATCTTTCAGATATTTTCTCTAAGCCTCCTGCTTTTTCTCTGTGGTTCCTACTCATCAGCAAATTTAAAATCATTGATTTCACTGACTCTCTGGGTCATTTTGGAAAATTAGAAAGCACAGATGTCTTATTGCTGACTCCTCTGTGCTTCTAGTAAGTCTGCCCTTTCATGTGTAGTTTCCTTGGTCTCTTTTATAGTTTTAATAGGACTTTATATCTTCAAGAAAGCCAGAGTCTGGCTGATGGAGTACATGTATTGCCCAGGGCAAGCAATTTCACTTGAAGTATTTTTTGGGTCCTAATTGCGTCTCTTTGTTTAAAATAATAGCTCTGTGCACCCGTCTGTCTCTTCCTCCCCCTCCATAATTTGTCTTGTCAGCCTGGAGTCATAGATAAGTTTACTAGTGACACAAAGCCTATTATCAACAAAGTTGCTTCCGTGGCAGAAAATAAAGGACTGTTTGAAGAGGCAGCAAAGCTGTATGACCTTGCCAAGGTATAGTGTGCCTGCTTCCTTCTTCTGCACTTCACAGGTCTGCCAGCCTTTCGGCATTAAATGTGCAGCCACTTCGACAGTGTCGTTGTTGTAGCACCCTCCCTGTAGAGGCGTTTGCTCTAGTGCTTAGACAGTTAATGGTCCAGTCAGGACAGAATTCCCATTTTACAGCTGTATTTCTTCCCATAAGATTTTTCTGACCAAACAACATATTGAAAGGATGTCCTGCAGGCATTGAACTATTGTCTCACTTGGCAGCAGAATTAGCATCCATCACATTTCCATGGTGAAGCCACTGTTGAAAATGGCATTATGGGCCGGGCGCGGTGGCTCAAGCCTGTAATCCCAGCACTTTGGGAGGCCGAGGCGGGTGGATCACGAGGTCAGGAGATCGAGACCATCCTGGCTAACATGGTGAAACCCCATCTCTACTAAAAAAATACAAAAAACTAGCCGGGCGTGGTGGCGGGCGCCTGTAGTCCCAGCTACTCGGAGGCTGAGGCGGGAGAATGGCGAACCCGGGAGGTGGAGCTTGCAGTGAGCCGAGATCGGGCCACTGCACTCTAGCCTGGGCCACACAGCGAGACTCCGTCTCAAAAAAAAAAAAAAAAGAAAATGGCATTATGCTGACCCTGGCAGCCACAGACACACTGGGGAACAGTAGTATTAGAAGATAAGACCACATCAGTGTGCAGGAAGGAGTGAAAGAAAATAAGACCACAGCTGGGCATTTTGAGATGACTAGAATACATGTTTCTACCTAAGAACAAATGATGACTAAGAACATATGGTAGCTGCTAAGGATTCTATGACCTAAACAAGATTACATTCTCTTCTTTATCAGCTGAGAAAAGTAGACCAAAAAAACAGCTATAGGCCAAGTGCAGGGGCTCACGCCTGTAATCCCAGCACTTTGGGAGGCCAAGGCGGGCACATCACTTGAGGCCAGGAGTTTAAGACTAGCCTGGCCAACATGGCAAAACTTCGTCTCTGCTGAAAATATATAAATTAGCCAGGCATTGTGGTGCATGCCTGTAATCCCAGCTACTCAGGAGGCTGAGGCACGAGAATCACTTGAACCTGGGAGGCGGTAAAAAATGCTTTGATTGAGGTATAATTAAGATGTAGAAAAATGTGCAATAATTATATGTACAGCTTGACGAATTGTGCATAGGTGTATATCTTTGTAACCACCATCCAGATCAAGATACCAAACATTTCCATCCATCACCCCAGAAAGTTCTCTTTGGTGGGTAGGGGGCATTATATACTTGTTCCTTTTATTGATTATTTTATTGATTGCTTCCTTAATTTTAAAAACGTGAGCAGAATGCTGACAAGGTACTGGAACTGATGAACAAACTGCTGAGCCCTGTCGTCCCCCAGATCAGTGCCCCGCAGTCCAACAAGGAGAGACTGAAGAACATGGCACTCTCCATTGCTGAACGGTAAGCCAGGAGCTGACTCCATGGGACCCTGAGGGTGCCACTGCCAGTGCCAGGCCACCTTTGCCCACCCAAATGCATGTTCAGCTTTACTAGGTAACAGCAGACAGCTTTCCAAAGTGGTTCTTCTAACTCATCATGCCACCAGCACTGCGTGAGTTCCTTTGTCCCCACATCAGAACTAGCACTTGGTACTATCAAACTTAACATTTTTGCCAAAGAAATGGGTATGAAAGGGCATCTCAGTATTTTAGTCATGCACATGAAGTTTAATTCTAGGCATTATGCTCACCTATATACTGTTGTATACTCTCATCAGCCCTCTCAAAGGCATTCAAGACCAAAGCTAGTGATAGTTGGATGGGGGAGATTCTTAGAGGTGTCGTGGCCAGTGTTTCAGACAACCTGGATCCCCAGTGAGTTAACTGAATTATCAGACTTTTAACTAGTTTAAGTCCCAGGCTGAGGCTAACAACATTACTTTTTGTGCTCTCTATAGATATTGCTAATAAAATGACCCAGAGAAAACTGGGTTTGGAGTGCTTTCCCGGGGTAACACAAAAGAGCATTCTTTGGTAAATGAGATATCTCCACCTAGCAAACAATCCCTAGTGATGGCCGCTCGGCTTTTTGCCCGTCAGGACCTTCTACCTTTCATGAAGATTGGATGCTGAGATGATGGTCAAGGCTGGAGAACCGCGCTCCATGTGGAGTACCTGTAGGTGGATTCATACCAAATCCACTATCAGTGCTTGGCTGTTTCAAAATAAACACCATTTTACACTCTTTAATTAACTTCACCCAGAGAGCTCAAGAGGTTTTGATGCTTTTTATGTATTTTTTGTATGTTGAGACAGGGTCTCCCTCTGTCACCTAGGCTGGAGTGGAGTGCAGTGGTACAGTCATAGCTCACTGTAACCTCGAACTCCTGGGCTCAAGCAATCCTCCCACCTGAGCCTCCTGAGGAGATAGAACTACAGGCACATACCACTACACCTGGCTAATATTTTAATATTTTGTGGAGATGGGGTCTCGCTGTGTGTCCAGTCTGGTCTCTCACTCCTGGCCGGTCTCTGACTCCTGGCCTCAAGCAGTCGTTCCGCCCCAGCCTCCCATGTAGCTGAGATTACAGGCATGAGCCACATGAACCATACCCCACTGTCTTTTTAAATGCTATTCCACAGTTATGGATTACACAGAAATTCCTGATACACTCTCACTCCCCCCACCCCGTTTTTGTCTTTCAGGTATAGGGCTCAAGGAATAAGTGCAAATAAATTTGTGGACTCCACGTTCTATCTTCTTTTGGACTTGATCACCTTTTTTGACGAGTATCATAGTGGTCATATTGATAGAGCTTTTGATGTAAGTTTCAGGAAAGGTGTTTGAAGTGCAGGTTAATGTACACCCTTGAAAATTCAAAACACTGCATGGAATTTACTTAAAACAAAGGAGCTGTTGCCAGTATGTTTGTTAAATGAAGAAGGACAAGTACAATCCTGGGACTTAAAAGGATTTCCTGTGTTGCTTTATTTTTTCCCCCTATTCCTTTCCCCTTTAATCTGAAAACATACATTTCTCAAAGTAATTTGAAATCTCTGAATTTTAAAAAATGTGTCAGAAAATGAGGATAAGAATTAAGTTAGCTAGTTAGAATCAAAGCCTTTCTGTGTACACAAGGGAGAATGGTGTTTTCTATGAAGAAGCCCTTTGGAGTATGTGAGGGTGCTGACTTTACATGTAGAGAGATGAAATGACTGTGATGATTGTCTTACATGGGGCTGGTGGTTGTTTTAAACAGATAATTGAGCGCTTGAAGCTGGTGCCCCTGAATCAGGAAAGTGTGGAAGAGAGAGTGGCTGCCTTCAGAAATTTCAGTGATGAAGTAAGTTCCTTCTTCCTGAGTTATGGAATTCCTTTTTCCCCACTTCCACCAAAAGCTTTTTCTTTTCCTGTACCTAACAGCTTTAAGAGTTCTAGTTACAGTAACTATCCAGACTGAGTTTTCCAGAGTGGTTCCCTTTCAAATACCTTGGCCTGGCTTTTCTGTGAGTGCATACATCCCCATCAGATTATTGTCTGAATTCCTGATTGAGAAAATACAGTCATTTCAGTGATTGACATGTTCTTGGGAGAAACAGGTTTCTGGTTGATCCTGTGAAGTCTGGTTTAATTCTTCTATTATCCACTTGTACTAGAGGGTATTTTGGTGCTTAACTCTGATCATCTTTAAGTAGTTCCATTGGGTACATGAAACACATCATGATGCACTGCCACCTTTGCCCTCCCTGATCTGTTTTGTCTAAAGAAGCAAATTCAGTGACTGTGACTATCACCCCATAAGCCCCAGAGCCACTGTCTGTCTGTCGGGTTTCTAGCATATTGCCAACATCTAGCCCAGGGTGCTCAGCTGGGCTGCATACTGGCATCTCTAGGAGAGTTTCTAAGAACTCTCATGCCCAGACCCCAGAGATTCTGGTTTCCCTGACTGCTGCAGCCCAGACCTCCCTGAGTCATTCCAGTGTGTGGCCCAGGTAAATTCATCTCTAGAACTACAAACACTCAACTCAGCTCTCAACACTATGCTAGAACCAACTGCCTGGCTCTGGGATGTCACTAGTGGTTTTTCAGTTTAAAATTATTCCTCATTGAGCAGATGCCTTTTATAAAATGTCTCTGGCCAGGTGCGATGGCTCACGCCTATAATCCCAACATTTTGGGAGGCTGAGGCAGATGGATCAGCTGAGGTCAGGAGTTGGAGACCAGCCTGGCCAACTTGGTAAAATCCCGTCTCTACTAAAAAATATAACAATTAGCCAGGCATGGTGGTGCATGCCTGTAGTCCCAGCTATTCAGGAGGCGGAGGCATGAGAATCGCTTGAACCCAGGAGGCAGAGGTTGCAGTGAGCTGAGATTGCGCCACTTCACTCCAGCCTGGGCGATTGAGGGAGACTTTGTCTCAAAAAAAAAAAAAAGTTTCTGTTTTAGAGAAAGAAGTAAGGCCAGTTCTGCACATGAAGAGGGATGTTGACTACTGTGGTACACACAGTTCAGAAGGTCTTACCCCTTGCTGACTTTCCCTTTATACCTGCTGTGGTTTCTACCCTTAGCCACTTGCTCCTTTGTTATTTCTAGCCTTTCCTTGAATACATCCTTCATTGCATCAGAGATTAAAGTAGTACACCAGGGCCTGCCCTTGTAGACACTCCCAAGGACTCTGGTAGGGCCATGCAGATCCAGTGGAAACAGCCCACTGACTTTGAGAGAGTGGGGAGTGGTAGGGACTGTGGAGAAGTAGCATGTGCACCTGTACCTCCTGACATTCAAATTCAAATTATGTATTGGCATCCACTCTGCTGGCCAGTCTAAGCCTAATGCTAACCAGATGTCAGCATGCTTTTTTTGGCTTGCTGCCCCTGACTAAGGGAAAAACAGCATAAACAGCATAAAGGAGCAGAAACAGTAACCACCTGACCTGAGGAGCATTGCTTGGGGTTTTTTCTCACACTTGATGTTTCAGTGCCATCAGCTCCTTTTGGGTGACTTGTGGCTCTCCACCTGGTAATGGTGAGGAGTGATGCGACCAGGCCCGCCTGGAGCAGCCCACCCTCCCTCCATCTGTGGTTGGCCCGAAAGGCTTGGTTCTTGTTCTTTACTCCGTTTTTCTCTCTGTGTAGATCAGGCACAACCTCTCAGAAGTGCTTCTTGCCACCATGAACATCTTGTTCACACAGTTTAAGAGGCTCAAGGGGACAAGTCCATCCTCATCATCCAGGCCCCAGAGAGTCATCGAGGACCGCGACTCTGTAAGATCCCAGCATTCACGAGAAACATTGCTGAGCACCACCTTTCTGGTTTGGAATCCGTTGCACTCTTATTAAGAGACCACGTGACCCAAAACTGCTCTTTCTCCTTAGTACCTGGCAGCTGGATAAATCTCGTGTTAGGGGGCTCCCAGAGGAAATCAAACATTAAAGGGATTGCTGCTCTTCTCAAGCTTAAAAAAATAAAAAGAAGTGCTAGGTCTGCAAATCTTACCTTTTAACAGATCACACAGAATGCTAATTTCTAGTTGACTCCTTAAGAACTTCCTGCACATTTTAAAAAAGTTTATTTTGTTAGTCCTAGCTCATTAGTGAACACTTTTATTAAAACCATACTTTATTTTTGATCAACACATTAATTTAATGTGAACCCTTGTTTCTCCTGTCACGGTGTTCACAGTGACCCTAGAGAGGTAACTAGCACAGCATCTTATCCCCTCTCACAGCTGAGGAAACTGAGCTGTGGAGTTGGGAAGCAACTGCCCTCAGGTGGCAGGTAGGTGAAGGGGCCATGTCTGGAGGCTGGGTCTCTGACACCTGTGCCCTTTCTGCTGCCTGTGGGACCTCTGGCAGTGCGTGGGTCAAGTGGAATCCAGGTAGCTAGAACCCTGGGGCTCACAGCATATGTTGTCTGATTACAAAAAAAAAAGAGCAAAGGTATTTTTTGACCCAATTAAACCATAAGGGGATAGTACAATGGTGTTTTCTTTTCTTTTCTTTTTCTTTTTTTTTTTTTTTGAGGCAGGGCCTGGTTCTGTCGCCCAGGCTAGAATGTAGTGACATGATCTCAGCTCACTGCAGCCTCCACCTCTTGGGCTCAAGCCACCCTCCCACCTCACCCTCCCAAGTAGCTGGGACTCCAGGTGTGCACCATCACACCCAGCTGAGTTTTGTACTTTATATACAGATGGAGTTTTGCCATGTTGCCCAGACTGATCTCGAACTCCTGAGCTCAAGAGATCCCCCCAACCTCGGCCTCCCAAAGTGCTAGGATTATAGGTGTGAGCCACCGTGCCCAGCCCCACAATGATGTTTTTTAAAATTACCTTTCCTTTAACATTTCCGCTTAATTTTTGATGAGACTCTCAGGATCTCAGTGTCTAACATCAGACTTGGTTTTGGCAGCCAAGAAGCCATGTTCTGTCTTCTGCCTCTGAGGATGTCTGTGAGCTCTTTCCACTGTGACCCCACAGGCATTGTTGTTGATAAAACTTGTGCTTAGTGAAAGATGGTGGAAATTTCCACCTTTAGGAATGTGGGTAACAGTGCTCAAGAGTGGTCCACTGAAGTGGTCAGCCCGTCCAGGTGCGCACCAGAGCATTTGCTGGTCTTCTCCCTACCCTGGACAGATAGGAATCTAAACGCCAGATGTGCCAGCGGTAGGCTCATGGTGCCTACCACTTGGCAGGAATCTTTTTTGATAATAGAAACCCAGTGCAGTGATGTTTGTGAATGTGAGTATTGAGATAGTGGATACTTCTTAGTGCTCTGTGTGCCACTTACAGTTCAGGCAGGCTTGCCCACTGAGAGGAGCTGGTCTCTGGCAGGCCATGTCCCATGTCTGAAGATCATTCTCCTGCCTGCCTTTTGCCCACCACTCTCCTTTTTCTTTCTTTTTCTGAAAGGTAGGGGCGAATAGGATTAAGTAAAAGGTTATATATAAAAGTTGCGTGCCCAAGAGGTCTGCAAGCCCACTGATGTCCTTGGTTTCATGGTTTAAAGTGAGATACTGCCCAGTAAGGGAGTAAATCCTTTTACTTGAACATCCCTAGAGCTCATTTCAAAGAGCCCATGCACTTTCATTCACTTCTAAAGAAAATACAATGGGTATTCCTATCACAAAGTCAGATTTCTTTTTGTTTGGACATTAGTAAGGACATGCACTCGCTAGTTTGTTTTACACATCAGGTAAAAAGCATTTGCTTTTCAGTTTTCTTCTGGAATGGTCCTTAAGTAAGCCTAGTAGATGACTCTTCAGTTTTTCTTTAAATTCTTGTTACTAGTCCAGAAAGGTGTTTGTAGATTCTCCCTTTCTAGTCCAGATTTGGTTTAAATTTGTAGGGCCACCTTTTTCCCTCCTGGAACAATCCAGGAATTCCATAAATACTGTTGCCTGGGGAAAGAAGGGCTAAGCATGTATGTCAGGAAGGGAGAAAACAGGAGGAACGAAAGGAAGGAAGAGGAAAGATGCATGGGAGGAAGAAAGCCGGCGTGGGACTGCACAGTCACAGCCCTTGCCTCCGGTGTTACAAGGGCTTCATGGGGCTCTGGAGACTCAGATCCCTGTGAAAGCAGATGGACAGAAACCAGCCAGAGAGAGAGGCTCTGAAAATTGGAGCAGGCAGTTCTGAAGCTCAGGGCTGTGTCAAAAGCTAGCCAAATGTGTTGGGGCGAGGCGGCTTGCCTGGCAAACCCATCTGCTTTTTGCTTAGTAAATGGGTTTGGATGCCTGTGGAACAGGGGCCTCGGGGGACGAGCTTTGTTAACTTTGTGTCATGCTGAAGGAATACGACAGAGGAGGGTACGACTGTCATCCACCCACCAGGGATCTGTCCCTGACACCCCAGGGTGGAGGATGGAAGAACATGGAATAGTGCCCTCACTCAAAAGTTAACCAATTTCCTTTGCTTCCTTCCCTTTTCTCTCAGCAACTCCGAAGTCAAGCCCGAACTCTGATTACCTTTGCTGGAATGATACCCTACCGAACGTCTGGGGACACCAATGCGAGGCTGGTGCAGATGGAGGTCCTCATGAATTAAGTGCCATGCTTTGGGGACATCTGGGTCGGCACACTGTCAGTACATCAGGCACATGGGCCCACTAGGGTGGGGTTTCTGGTTTTGTTTCCGTTGTGTTTTGTTTTGGTTTCTGTATTATGTATTTTTGTCAACACCAATAAATTTCTTTGATTTGTATTTCTTTTCAACATTCTTTTATTTTCTTTTTTTTTTCCTTTGAAATTTTGTTTACATTTTTATTTGTGTAATGGGGAATGCTGTCACTAGCTCTTGGGCCAGGGAATGAGAGGCTATGTAGATATTCATTATTTGGTTAAATTGACCTTAAATAATTAAAAATTTACCCAAAATGAGCCAGGAAACAAAGGCTTTGGGAGTTACTTTTATTTAGTTACAATATTCTATATAGCAGAGTCACGATTCATTTTCACATTTTTATTTGAATGTGAAAGTCAACCTCAGCCTTAGAAGATGTAAGATTTGTGTGTGAAATATCAAGCACTCCATGTCCTCCTCTTCTTGGGTGTGACTTAAGTCCAGATGGTCCAAGACCATCCCCCAAATCATCAGCTCTGATTGTAGGATTCATCAGTTTGCTGTTCTCTTGTAATCCCAGTGGAGATAAAAGCATAGACCTAGAAAAAGCCTTAAGAAAGAAGGTTGCAGGTGCCCCAACTTGTACTTGAGGAAGGGGTAAACCTTGCCACTGCACTCCTCTGTAACTGCTCCACTGTGAGTTGACTGCTCGGGCTTATACACATCCCTCCTAGAAATAAGTTTAAACCTGTCTTTCCCTTCTCTGGTGGTCAGTTCCTCTGCTCAGACGACCCCCATCGCTCTTCCCCACTCATGAAGGCAATTGGCCAGGCAAGCTCATGGGTCACATGCTGAGTCTGCAGTGTACAGAATCCAGACCACCACATGGCATCAGCACTGTGGGTGTTTGCTCCCTGAGCAGTAGTTGTCACCCATCATTTGCTCCGTTTCCCCCACCAACAATCCCAAAGCCCTGAACTAAACCAGAGAGGAAATTAGGTCGTGTTTGTTCCTTAATGGGCCAACGAGCCTTGAGACACTGGGCAGCGGTCTGCTCTGCTGGTTTGATGGATGGATCCCTGAGGTAGACTCTTTCCCAGCAGAATGTTAAGATCCCCAAAGGGTCCCCAAAGATGCCTTTGCTTGTAAGGAGAAGTTTCTGTCTTGTCACGGTGTGGTCATCCCCACCGTCCCCCAGTTGTTAAAATAATTGTTACCTTTTCTTTTGGGAAGAAATAATCTGTAGATAATGGGACCAACTGCTGCTTATCGGTAGGATTCCATGTTCCAGGAAGGATGCAGCCTGAGGGTCAGTGGAGCTGTGTTCTGCCTTCCTCCTCTAGTCTCATCTTGTCACCCTATCTTCAATTGAGCTTTACTAGAAAGTCTTGAAACGTGAGCCCTTTAGAGGACTTGATTTAGCAAGTTGTGCCCTGCTTAAATGTGCTGATTTAAGCTAATCAAATGATTTAATAGTGCTTTTTAAAAAAGAGTACTCCTGGCCAGGTGGGATTGCTCACACCTGTAATCCTAGCACTTTGGGAGGCCGAGGCAGGTGGATCACCTGAGGTCAGGAGTTCGAGACCAGCCTGGCCAACATTATGAAACCTCATCTCTACTAAAAATACAAAAATTAGCTGAGTGTGGTGGCAGGCACCTGTAATCCCAGCTTCACAGGAAGCTGAGACAGGAGATTTGCTTGAACCTGGGAGGCGAAGGTTGCAGTGAGCCGAGATTATGCCACTGCACTCCAGCCTAGGCAACAGAGTGAGACTCTGTCTCAAAAATAAACATAAGAGTACTCGGTGGACTTTTCATAAAGTGCGACTTAGTGCTTTGTTTTTCTAATGCTAGATTTTACTTGCAGATAGAAATATAACAATGCCACAAATGAGAAGGCTCAAGTTGTGAATGTGTTTGCTCCTGGCTTATCTCTTCTTCACTATCCCATGAGAATCGTGGATTTGCCTTTCCTTGCATCGTGCAGTTCTACTTGTCCCAGAGAGAACTGCACACCAGCCCTGCATCCGGGGAGATGAGGTTCTTTGACCTGTAGATGAGTCCTAAAATGAGAAGGGAGAGACAAGCAAGCAGCCAGACCTTGAGCTACGCTGTTAGGGGAGCTGTGAGTTGGGAGAAAAGTGGTCACTGGTTGGCAGTTGAGGACTTGCTGAGAGAGACATTTGTAGGAGAAATAAGATAACTAGGTTCATACCAGAAGGGCCAGGCCTCGGATGGAGCAAATCCCAGTTCTTGTCCTACCAGCTGATTCTGTGATTGGGCACAGGCCTCGGATTGTGCAGAGATGCGAAACAGGCTGAATTTGCAAGGCTACAACATCAGGTTGTCATGTACCCATGATTACAGCTTATGCCCAGAAGTCATGACCCTGTGACAGGTTATTGGCTTAAAAACTCATATTCAGTTCACTTTTTCAGAGAACTAACTCTTTCCTTAGATGTTGGGCCAGGATTTCACTATTTACCCAGAGAGACTAAGAGAAAGTGGCACTAGGCGTCTCTTGTCTTCCAGATGTGAGCTTTCGATCTTTCTAATGAAATTGGGGGCACTTGGAGGCTGTCAAGGTTTGTTCCTGTCTCAGAATGGCTCATAATAAACTCACTGAAACCCTCAAAGGAAAGTACTGACTTGATCTGGATCCTTTTCAGAGGCCTGGAGATTTAATTTCACAGATTCTCTTCTTTTGGCTTACCAACCACAACAAAAAAAACCCTTGACTCCCCAACTTCAGAGGGAAAACTGAAGCGAAACTGGTGAGCTCTGCCACAACAAATGCCTTGCCTTTATCAATAACTCATGAGCCGGGTGGACTCCTCAAAGAGCAGGAAGCGCCCGTTTACACTGGGGCCAGGATGCAGACCCAGCTCCTGTCCTCCACGAACTTACAGTCTAATTAGAGCCTCTTAAGGACAATTTGGCAGCCACTGTTACTCTTCTGATGCATAATTTAAATCCTAGAATAGGTAACTTTAAAGCAAAGAACTATAGACTTTTCCACAGTGTCCAGCATTTGCTGACCGAAAAAAAACCTGAGGGTGATTTTTCTCTTTGGATTTTTACCCTTGCCTGCACCTAGCCAGAACCCTTAATACTAAATTTAGCAATCATATGTAGCTCTGCCAACACCCTCCTGCTTTAGACTGGATCTCTACTATCCTTTTTCTCTATTAGGCACCAGAACCTTTGTCTAGTTCATTAGGTAGTTCACATCACTTGCCACATTTCTAGCATGCCACTCAGGAAGTGACTTTAGGATACTGAATGCTGAGTCACAAAATGAAGCCCTGGGCTGGCGGGTTGCCCCAGGCCTGCCAAAGTCTTGGCAGTCCCCACACTGACTGGGAACTCTCCCTTAGCCTCAGTCAGCTGGGAGAGGAATTGAGCCCTGCATCAGCAAATAGGGGGAGAGTGTTACATATAAAATTCTTGATAGAAATGTGCGTTTTATATCAGAATTGGGCTTTTGTTCCTGCATCTCATTAAACAGGAGTTGTCTAGAACTATGTAAGAAAATATCCCCCATCCTTTATCCTACGCTGAATCCAGAAGTCATCCCATCTCCCGCCATCTTCTGACAATTCCATAATACTGGTATCCCTCACAGGGCAGGGACAGGAAGGAAATAAATCTATCTTTCTGCCACTTGTTTCCAACTGAAAGGAAAAAAGTTACAAATTACTAAAGTGTCCTGAAAAGAGATTTCAAGTGGTCTGTGCTGCTTTTTTGCCTCATTACACACATAACTTGTGATTGGCTAGAGAGGTCACATGTATTTATCAGCCAAGTTTCCATTTCAGCAGATCATTTCAAAACCTCTTTGTGCTGGGCCGTGCTAGGTAGCTGGAATATCTGAGGTAAATCAAGCACTGATTTGTTCCCAAAGTTGTGCATAATGCTTTAAAAGTGGGCTGGGTTTTTTTCCTCTTGGCCCGGATCACCTAAGTGAAGTACTCGTTGTTCTAAGTTGCTAACCCAGGGAAAGAGGATATTTTCCTGTCCTAACCTTGGTTTTTGAAATAAGCTTCTCCTGTGTGCCCTCCCTGGGGTCTCTGGCCCACAGCGGATCGCTCAGCAGATATGTGAATGAGCAGATGCTTTGCTTTGGCCTCCTGTGCCAAGCTCCTCCCCACATCCTCTGGAACAGCTCCATGTGCCTAGATTCAGACTCCGTGATTCACCATGGGGGCCCTTAATAGGCATTCAGTCTGAAAGAAGGTGGAGGAGAATAATGTCTCCCAGGATGAGATGAGACTCAGGGCTGTTCCTTCAAAGACAGAAACTTTCAGAGCTGCACAGCAGCAGGGAAACATTGAGAAGGGGGTGGAAATTTGATGTACTGTGAATAACGAAGGCCAGATCTTTAAAAAGAAAAAGGGAGGGGGTGCTGGCAGAAACCCAGCTGCACTGGCACACTGTACGCCCGGCTGCCTTTGCCCTTGAGCTTCTATTTCTTGGGGATGGGGAGGGCAAAAACGTTTGCCCTGGACACTGGCTTTTGTTTGAGCAGGAAGTGGGGAGCCAGTGATCCCAGAGGGGACTTCAGTATCAGAACATATGCTTTGGTGGCCTCAGCAGACCTGGCCTAGGCAGGCTTTCAGGCGGCACTCAGGGCTTTATGGCCTGCAGATAAGGCCCCTTCATCTGGGTCAGACTTAGCAAATAAAAATATAGGACACTCAATTAAGTTTGCATTTCGGATAAACAGTGAAGAAGTTCCTAGTGTAAGTATGTCCCAGTTCTATGTGGCTTCCCTATCTGGGCTTGCCTCTGCTGATACTTGCTGCCCAGAGACCTTCAGGCCTGCCACGGGCTGCCGGGAGCTCTCTAGTGGAACTGGATTACCCTGATTTTGTGCATTGTTTGTGCTTGTGTGGGCATCGGAAATGACAGTGAGATACACAGTTTTGAAGAGCTCAGCAGGCAGCTGAGCGGGATAATGTGGGCCCCTGTTGACCTCAGTGTCTGTCATCTACTGTGTGTTTTTCAACCAGAAATTTCAAATACTGTGTATTTTAGAAAGAAAGGAAAGAGGCAAAGTACAGCCTTTCTCACTTGATCAGTAACTTGTGTTAGAAACTCAGTGGGGGAGAATTCTTTGCGTTTTTCAGTTGACTGATTATTTTCCTTTTTTTCATTTTTGCTTTTCTCAAGTCACTCTGTGTGGTGCTTGTGGGAGAAGGGAGAGGGTGGGAGAGCGTTGGTGGATGTGTTCTGCATGTTCCTGTCTGTACAGTAACTTGTGCATTTACTCTGTTTAGGATGGTTCCTTCACCACCACCCCTGTCTGTAGCCAGTAAATTTCTGGAATGTTCTCCCAGAGTGCCATGTGCCCCCTTTGTTCAGTCCTTCAGTGGAGCAGAAACCTTTCTCAGGCCTTTCCTGGGAATATCCTTAGCTGAGGCACAGCCTGGGGGCTCCTCAGAAGGTGACAGAAGTGCCTCTACCTGGCCTCGGAGGTTAATGAGCCAGGCCTGCCTCTTCTCCACTCCCTGCAAAGAAGGCTCCTAAGGCTTATCCAGTCCCTGGGTCTGCGAAGTCCCCAGAGGTCTCTGTAAGTACAGGACTCCCATGCCAGCTCTGAATTTGTGCTTTCTCCCCATGAGCTTCAGAATTCTGGGGGGAAAGGTCAGATTCTGGCTGCAGGTGTGGTGGGACAGTAAGTCAGAAGCATTCTGGTGATAAACCCAGCATGCGGCATGCATTCTGGGGCTGGGAACAGCTAAGATCTGTAACCCCTTATTTTAGACCTTGAGTGGAAAGCATTTTAAATGGAGGTTGAGAGCCACTTATTGGCCTTGGGGAAGGAGAGCCGGAATTTGGGAGCCATGTTTTGGTGGGGTGGCAGAAGAGGCTTGGTCCTGACCTTGGAACAAATGTCTCCTGCTCTCTTAGACAGTAGCTGCCTGTGCTTTTGACCAGGGCAGGTGTTTTCAGGATCTGGGGAATGGGATTCTGCTCGAGGACGTGCAGATGGCTAAGGGAGTAGGGTGTTCATATCTCTCCACCTGAGGACCCACCCTAACACGGTGATGGCAGGTCAGCTGCCCAGTGGCCTGTGTGCTATCCCTGACGGGGCTCCACAAAAGAGTTTCAGCCCCTCCCTTTGCCTGGGGCCCTCAGCTTGTGCTGGCATCTGAGAGGCCATTTCCTGATGAGTCACCTGGGAATCTGGGCCTCAGACCCCATCAGCCGGTTTAATGGCCTCCTGTGGGACTGCACAGCACCTCCTGGAGCTGGGGCTGGCGGCCTGTGGCTGTGGAGGGGAAACTGTCGGGCTGGGAATGGTGGTGAGGGGGCCTCTGGGGGTAAGGGTGGCCCTGTTTATTTGGGTTTCTTTTTTTTTTTTCTTTTTATTTGAGACAGAGTTTTGTTCTTGTTGCCCAGGCTGGAATGCAATGGTGCAATCTCAGCTCACCGCAACCTCCGCCTCCCAGGTTCAAGCGATTCTCCTGCCTCAGCCTCCCAAGTAACTGGGATTACAGGCATGCGCCACCATGCCCAGCTAATTTTGTATTTTTAGTAGAGATGGGGTTTCTCCATGTTGGTCAGGCTGGTCTCGAACTCCTGACCTCAGGTGATCCGCCCACCTTGGCCTCCCAAAGTCCTGGGATTACAGGCTTGAGCCACCGCACCCTCAGATTTCTTAAGAGCTGAAGGCTTTTCAGTTGGGTGAGGATTCTTTCTGGGTCCTCAGTTAAAACCATTAGAATGCCACCCAAATGGCAAAGGAAGAAGACAAAGTTAAGCCCATTGGTCCCCCCAACATAAGTGACACCTCAGCTGTTCCTGGAAATGGCCAGGTTTGCATAGAAGCCCTGAAAAGCAAACAGCCACAGAGAAATATGAGGACTGATGGTGGGAAGTGAGGCCCCAGAGGCTGGGGAAGCTGCAGTGCTGTTGCGGCGAGAGACATTTTCGTTGGAGAGGTTGGCTGGAAATTCTTTTTCCTCAGTTTTCCCAAATGTGTCCTTCCCATAGCACCAGTCTAGAGGCATCACCCCCACTACACCACTGACCCTACCACACTCGGGGTAGGTCTCTGATCAGCTTGACAGAGCAGTTGGCTTGAATTTTTAGGAAAATTTGAACCAAACCAAAAAGGACACTTTTTTTCTTCAAAAACAGACATTTAAGATGTGGCCCTCTGGTGGCTGGCAGCTGTCAGTGGCATCAGAAAGCACAAGAACATCAGACTTCCTTGAAAACTAAATTCTGAAAGGGTCTTCTCAGCAGCGGGAGGCGGAGGATGGGAAGAGGGAAGGTAAGGAACATGGAAGGACGGTGCCCTGGCCGGAGGGAGCAAGTCCTGGCCAGGCAGTCGCCCCGCACCGCAAGGCTTCAGAGCTTGGGAGCTGCGAGTCCTTCCATTGCGGGGAACCAGTTTGCTCTTGTAGGAAGCAGGCACGCCAGTTTCTACTCCATCAGGCCACTGGGAAGAGGAAGTTAAAACCTGTTGCCTGTCGCACAGGGGGCTCTCCATAAATAAACGTTCATTGTAGCCACCCAGCTCCCTGCCTTGTGCAGACGGTCTCCAAGACTGTAGGGACGTCCTCCACCACTGGGCTTCTGCCCTTCAAAACAGGGCCTGCACATGGGTGCAGGTCAAATCAATGACTCCCACCTCAGGGATGCCTTTTTTATTTTTTATTATTATTTTTCTTTTGGCAAGAGACAAAATTAGGTCAACATTGATGAGCCAAAATTTTGCTAATGGGGAAAGACATTGACATGTCAAGTTCAACTTGCGGTTCCTGTTTCTTTAGGAACTGCTAAGTGGAGAATGCAGTTCAAGAAATGTTTAAGGGTCTACCTCGTGCCAGGCATTATTCTAGGCACAGGGTCACAATGGTGAACTGAATCAAGATCTCTGCCCTCAAGGAGCTTCCTTCTTAGTGGAGTGAGAGACAATAAGGGGCCTCTTCCTATAAGGGTCTCTCCTTCCAGGCTGACTCAAGAGCTTCACTCATCCATTCAGCACCTGCCATGGCCCTTGAGGCAGGGTCCCATTCTGTCACCTTGGTTGGAGTATAGTGGCGCAATCTCGCCTCACTGCAACCTCCGCCTCAGGGGCTCAAGCGATCCTCCCACCTCAGTCCTCTGAGTAGCTAGGACTACAGGCACGCGCCACCACATCCAGCTAATTTTTATGTATTTTTTGTAGAGATGGGGTTTTGCCATGTTGCTCAGGCTGGTCTTGAACTCCTGGACTCAAGTGATCTGCCAGCCTCAGCATCCCAGAGTACTGGGATTATAGGCGTGAGCCACCGTGCCTGGCCCACTATGGGGTGATTTCTGAGACTAAGGTGCAATCTCTGCTTTCTGAGGTTCACTATGTGGTTGGGAAAAAGAGAAAAGCAGGTTATGTACATGTGCACACAGACACACCATAATCAAATAGGAAGCCTTAAGAAATGCCACAAAAAGCCTGGCATGGTGGCTCACACCTGTAATCCCAACATTCTGATGGCCAGGGCAGGAGGATCACTTGAGCCCAGGAGTTTGAGACCAGCTTGGGCAACATGGTGAAACCCTGTCTCTATTAAATATATATATATATACAAAAATTAGCCAGGTATGGTGGCATGAGCCTGTAGTCACAGCTACTTGGAAGGCTGAAGCAGGAGATCGCTTGAACCCGGGAGGCAGAGTTCAAGGCTGCAGTGAGCCGAGATTGAGCCACTGCACTTCAGCCACTTCAGCAGCCCCTGTGACAGAGCAAGACCCTGTGTCAAAAAAAAAAAAAAAAAAAAAAACCCACAAGGAAGGGCCACATAAAGGGGAAAGATTCTGGCCAGGGATACAGGAGCTGTCTGCAAGTGACCAAGATTCAGACCTACAGAGATGGGAGAACACTGTATGGGTGTGGCCATCCTGCTAGCCCAGGATGCAGGGACCCCCCAGGTCCCGTCGGTCTGGCCGCAGCTGGCCTGCATAATATGCCCCAGCGGTGTCATGCAGCTGTTAATCTCTCCCATGACCCTGAAGCAGGAGAAACAGCAGGACTCAGGTGAGTTGAGGGGCCTGCCAGAGGTCCCAGGCCTCATGTTCATCCCTTACCTGGCCAAGCAGAAGCCTGACTCTAGGGCATCTCCCTTGTTCAAGAGGTAAGTATGTGGTGGGTATGGAGGGGACCTGGGGTGTATGTGGCCCGTGAGGCAGAGAGATGAGTCAGGGGTGGTCTGACTTGGGGACACATACTTGTCTGTGCAAACCAATAATTATAAGGTTACCTGTTGTCCTTGGGCAATTAGTCCAGCACAAAAGGGCTGGTATCCAGTGCATGTATTCCTGTGTCTAACCAGGAGAGAAAAAGCTCTTTAAAAGCCTTTTACAACATGAAAGATAACTAAAAAAAAAAATTTTAGATCAGCAATCCCTTTATCAAGAAGAGCCAGATTCTGTGCTGCACACAGCCCTAGTTAACGTCTTCCCTCCAGCTCCGCGCCAGCTCTGCAGTTCATAGCCCTGGCTTCATCTTAGCATCACCCAAGGAGTTTCGACGCTACTGATTTCCAAGGCCCTGCCCCCTGAGCTTCCCACTTAACTGGCCTGGGGAGGGGCCGAGGCACTGATTCTTATTTTGTAAAAGTTTCCCAAGTGATTTTCATGCCCTGCTAGGGTCAGGAACTATTGCTGTGACTGAAGCAGGGAGTGATGAAGTAGGCCTGTGGCCCTTTCTAAATGTGGAAATCCCCCAAACCCCTTCCCCAACACAGATTTTCATACAATGTCTGAGACGTACTAAATAGGAAGACACAAATTCTATCTGGTTAGGGAAAAACATGCACCACGCCAAGTCCCATTGGGTCACCTTGCCCACTCTATACCCCTCAAGGTCAAAGCCAACCTAGCCTCCGTCCAACGTGGTTTTTAATGTTGGGAAGTTAACCATTAAAAATGGTATCAGAGGCTGGGCACGGTGGCTCAGGCCTGTAATCCCAGCACTTGGGGAGGCCTAAGCAGGCGGATCACTTGAGGTCAGGAGATTGAGACCAGCCTGGCCAACATGGTGAAACCTAGTCTCTACCAAAATACCAAAAAAATTTAGCCAGATGTGGTGGTGCGCGCCTGTAATCTCAGCTACTCGGGAGGCTGAGACAGGAGAATGGCTTCACAGATTGCAGTGAGCCAAGTTTGCGCCACTGCACTTCAGGTGAGCAACAGAGTGAGACTCCCTCTCCAAAAAAAAAAAAAAAATGGCATCAGATAAAGAGCATCATTGTGTGTGAGGGGCTCAGGGGGCACATTTTTCAGGAAATCAGAAGTGAATGAGCACTTGACAGCTCTGGTTGGAACCCAGGGACCCTGATCAAAGATACTCTTTCCCAGTGTCTGGCTGCCCCTGGCCTTCCCGCATTCACCACTGGCAGGTGCACTGAATGGGCTTGTCGTGAGCCTCTTCAGTGCACAGTGCTGCCGCTAACTGCAAGCTCCTTCCGGGTAAGGAGCTGACTTCTGTTCCCCAGACCACCCCTCAAACTTCTGCTGTGGGGCTCCATACCCTGCAGGACCTGCACCGAGCCAGAGCACGAAGGTCCACCGTGGCCCCAGCCTGGAGTGCAAACTCCCCTTGGAGGCAAGCCCCAGTGCCTTTTTGCATCTGAACCCTGGGGTGCTGGGTGACCACTGGCAGAAGACCCTTTAGAGCTCTGCTGGGGGATGGTAAGGAGGTCAGCCACTTATTTCAGGTATTTGGCGGAGAGTCAACCAGATAATGTTGGAGAGCCTCTGGATACTGAGCTTCTAGGACTCTGAACGTTCTCTGCTTTTACATGCATGCAATGCCTGTCAAGGTCTGGGCTCTGATGACTCTAAAAGCCAACTCTCTGCGTTTCTGCTTTTGGACCTGAGCTCCTCCTCTTTCCACTCCTCCCTCTGCCTCAACTTCTAAAAATTAAAAAGAAACCAACAAAAACATTAGCAGCTGCCCTTACCAAAAAGCACTGCCTTAAACAAGTAGAGGATGACTGCGTTTTCTCCCACCTTTCTTTTCTGGTAGCTTAAGGGCTAGAACCAAAACAAACAAACAAAAAGTTTATATTTGCAGAGCATTATTAATGTCTTCCAAAATGCTGCTTTCGTAAATCCCCTCTTAATATCATCAGAAAACCCATGGCTGGGTAGAATTATCTCCATTTGACAAACGGTGACCTAAAAGCACCAGGTCAGAAAGTAGGCTGAACAGATCTCAGCCAGGCCTCTCCGCTCACATCCTTCCTCACTCCCTGGACTGGGCCTGGCTTGAGGGAGTGGGTTGGGAGCTTAGCTTTCAAAAGCAGCTCTGAGATTCTAGGCCTCCTGGTTCTGGTAGCAGGAGCAAGTCATAGGCCCCTAGACTCCAAAAATATCCATTAAAGAGTGTTCTGATTTGAAGTCTACCTGTGGAATTCAAAATGGAACAGAATGATCATGTTTCTCCTATTGCTTTCAAGAAAAAAAGAAAAGGTTTCCAATGAAATTTGAAAATGAAAGGCTGGCCGGGCACAGTGACTTACGCCTGTAATCCCAGCACTTAGGGAGACCAAGGCAGGTGGATAACTTGAGCTCAAGAGTTTGAAACCAGCCTGGGCAACAAGACCCTGTCTCTACATAATATTTTAAAAAATTAGCTGGGTGTAGTGTAGTCGCAGCCTGTAGTCCCAGCTACTCAGGAGGCTGAGATGAAAGGATTGCTTGAGCCTGGGAGATGAGGCTGTGGTGAGCTGTAATCGCACCACTGCAGTCCTTGGTTTCTTGGGAGAGCACGTTGGCAGAGTCATCAGGGTGGAGGAACATATGCTTGTGACTGTTATTACAGGGCTGAATGTTTATTAGAATTACTGCTCCAGTTCGTGTTTATGCAGCAGGGCTGAGCTCCAGCTAAACCTGCATGGACAGATAAAGGGTTGATGGGGATTCATTCATTCATTCATTCATTTATTTATTTATTTATTTATTTATTTATTTATTATGAGAAGAGGAAGAGGGGAAGAAAGTAAATCTCACTCTTTTATCAGGTAATGACTACTGATCATGATTGCGCTTTCTGCCTTGGCTGCCAGGAAGCTCCAGACTAACACTGGACTTTGTCCTTCTTAAATAATTGCTTATCTATTTGCTTTTTTGTGTCATCTACCTCACTCTACCCTGGTACAAGCCAGAGGAAATCATCCTCTCTCTGAACCCGTGTAGCATTTATCCAGGGATTTATGTATTCCTGCCTTGGCTTGTGGCTATTTGTTGGCCTTACCTCCCCTGATGAATGGTATGCTCCTGAGGACTATGACCATGCCTTATCCTTCTGTGTGTCCTTCAAAATAGCCAGATTGTGTTTAATGCATATCTATACGTGTGGAATGAATGTTGGCTAGATAAGATTTTTTTTTAAGTCTGTCCATGAAGAAAAAGGAACTAGGAGTACTCCTTTCTTTTTCTTTTTTCTTTCTTTTCTTTTTTTTTTGAGACAAGATCTCAGACTAGAGCCTGGCAAACACAGTTCACTGCGGCCTCAACCTCCTGGGCTCAAGTGATCTTCCCACTTCAGCCTCCCAAGTAGCTGGAACCACAGGCGTGCACCACTATGCCTGGCTAATCTTTAAATTTTTTTGTAGAGACGGGATTCTCTATGTTGCCCAGGCTGGTCTTGAACTCCTGGGCTCAAGCAATCCTCCCGCCTCAGCCTCCCAAAGAGCTGGGATTACAGGCTTAAGCCACCACACCTGGCTGGGAGTCCTTCCTTTAACAATGAAAATGTCTTAACTCATCATGTATGTTTCCTTGTTGGCTTTAACTCATCATGTATGTTTCCTTGTTGGCTTTAGCTATCGATAGCTTCAAGTACTTTAAAGCACTTTAGTGTCAAAGTGCTATAACATTGTCCAGGTAGAGGACCAGGACTGCAATAGACACACCTGTGGGCTCCTCAAGGCTCAATTTCTTTCTTGCTTTTTTTTTTTTTTTTTTTTTTTTTTTTTCAGACAGAGTCTCACTCAGGCTGGAGTGCAGTGACGCGATCTCGGCTCACTGCAACCTCCACCTCCTGGGTTCAAGCGATTCTGCTACCTCAGCCTCCCGAGTAGCTGGCATTACAGGTGCCTGCCACCACGCCCGGCTAATTTTGGTATTTTTAGTAGAGATGAGGTTTCACCATCTTGGCCAGGCTGGTCTTGATCTCCTGACCTCATGATCCACCTGCCTCAGCCTCCCAAAGTGGTGGGATTACAGGTGTGAGCCCCTGCACCCATCTTCAAGGCTCAATTTCTTGGTCCTGGTTGCTGAGGAGGTTGCAGTCCAGCCTCTGGCTTCCTAGGCCTTCCCAGTGCCCTGTACCTCCATTGTTTCTCTGCACCCCCTGCATTGTACAGGTTTTTTTTTATGTGTGTTCCCCTCTTCCTCACAAGCATCAAGTCTGTGAGCCCTTGTGGGCAGGGACCCAGATTCCACCCTGTGCACCCCTGGGCCCTGGTGCCATACTGGCCTGGGGCAGCCATTGGTTGGGGAAGATGTTGTATGGGTTCATCACTGTCTCAAAACCAGAGGAGCCACACCCCAGAGGAGGAAGCCGGCGGAGTTCTGGTATCGTTGCTGCAGCTGGTGTTGTGAATCAGGCCGACGAGCAGCGCATCCTCTTACCCGGCTATTTCACGACACCAGGGTTGCATCATACCCATCCTCTCCAGGCGAGCCTCGTGGGACCGGGCCGGACGCAAGGACCTGGGGATGGGGTTGGGGTGGGAGTCTGTGTGTGAAAGCTTGTCCTCTGCAACCCGCTGGATCTCAGCCCAGACCACTCCTCAGAATCACCTGCAGCTTTCAAAAAACTCTGATGTTTGCCCCTCACCTCCTCTTGCTCAGGTCCACAGAATCTCCCATTAGAATGTGAGCTCTAGGAGGGCAGGGTCTGTGTCTTGTTCCCTGTGGTGCCTTCCTTGCCTAGCACAGGGCGTGGTGTGCAGTAGGGACTCAATAAACGCAGTGGAGTGAAGAAACAATTAGATCCCTTTTAGCCTCATCTGCCACCATTTCTTCCCTCCTTTCCCCACCCCACAGCACTATGTGGGCCTCAGTCCCACTGCCTCTCCCCCTGCACTGACCACACCCCTCCTGAGCTCCTTTCCCTCCTCTCCCCTGTCCTCATCTCCCCTCCATCCTCACCCACACACCTACCCTCCCCTCTCCCCTCCTTCCTCTGGACAGCCTTCCTCCTCTGCTGGCCAGTTGCATGATCTCCTTGCTGGTCTATCTGCCAGGTTAGGCTGTGAGGTTCAGTGCTCGGTACACAGGAGGAACACAATAAATGCCGAGTTGCCTCTGTAGCCGCAAAGACAGGAGGCCCTGAGCTTCTGAGGTTGCAGCAGGGCCTTCTGTCCTTAGCGTTTCAGGACCTGCATCTGGGGTTTCTGCTTCTCTGGGATTTCCGCTTCTCCGGTTTCCTGACAGCTGAGAGTTTCCGCTTCTTCACTGCTCCTGTTCTGTCTGAGATCCAGGAGATCCGAAGGGCCCACGGCACTCAGCCAGGGGAGAGGGATGCCTGGCACTGGTAGAGGAGGCATTTCCATTTTGCTGCTGCAAAGCTGGGGTTCACCCAAGTCAGTTTCATGCTCAAAGTCACACAGAAACGGCCAGAACTGAGACTCTTTGCAGCCAAATCAAGGGCTTTGCTCCAGGCACATAGAACCTCAGATCAGAAGGGCCTGGCCCATGGGTTCTCCCGGAAGCCAGAGTCCTGAAAGATAGGGACTGTGTTTGACCTAGCACTGTGTCCCCACTGACCATCAAAAAGAGTGCCTCTGTAAACATTTCTGAAATTGATTAAATTCCATCCAAATGCAACTTCCCCTTCCTGGGGATCTGTGCTTCGGGACAAGGTGTCTGACAGTCTCTCAGCATGTCCTGTTGATGAGTCCTTCGAGGGGACCTGCTAAAACCCTGTCTTACCCCATAGAGAGGCAGAGGGGCAGAAGAGGTTTCTTGAAGAAGCAAATGTCCCCCTGCTGAACAGAAAGGGACTTTGGAGCTGAACAGGCCAGGGTTTTCTGGAGGGAGGAGCGAGTGACTTGCCCAAGGTCACCCTTGGCAAGCACAGTCAGGGCCCCTCACTCTGCCCAGGGCCACAGTGCTGCTGGAAACCAGCCCGGGCCCCTTCAGGCTCCTTCTTCTGTGAGATCTTAATCAGGAATTTTCCACAGTTGCCCAGGGACAGGGTGTGTAGGAATGGTGTGAGCGGATAAAGGGCAGCTGTGATTTTCGCCAGACAAATGGCAGTTTAAGAGGGAGATGAGCGATAAGATCTGCCCCGAGGGCCCCATGAGGGACTGAGCAGAGAGAGGCCTCCACAAATCCTCTCCCCTAACAAAACCAGGGTGGGGCCCTCAAGCCTTCAGCCCCACTGGCAGATGCCTCTCTGAGGAGGGGCTGGGAATCCAGGGAAGTGGGTAGGGAGGCCTGTGGGTCATTAAGAGGTGCCCTGAGAAGATTTAAAAATTAACACCTATGGTAAATGTATAAGCTTTGCAAAAAAAAAAAAATGCACAGTGATCGTAACCTTTGGGGTTTGTCATTGAGGTCCTGTTATCCTCAGCTCACCTCTAGATGCGAAACTAGAGGCTGAATGCTGAGCTGAGAGGGCCTGTGGAGTGGCCAGTTTCATCAACCCTGCTTGGGGTCATTCTGTCAGCCAAGGATTTCCACGGAGCCGTCCTTCGCCCTCTTTGCTTCTGTGTCCCCTTCATAATTCAACAAGCGTTTGTTGAATACCCACTCTGTACTGTTTTGTTGCCTGGGATTATCACTGAACAAAACAGGGCCAGATCCCTGCCTTTGTGAGTCTAACAAGGTGGATGAAATTTCTGTCTCCTCCCCAGAAAAGTGCACTGACGTATGAAAACTTATCCATGATTGTGTGGGACTCCTAGACCCTCATCTTGGAGGTGGACTCCCCAACAGTGTTTGCTGCCCTAACACCGGCTGAGCATTTCACCTACCCGTTCTGCCTGGCCCTACAGCTGAGTAGGTACACCTGTCCCCAGTACCTCTGGACGAGGAGTAAGAGGGTTAGCAAGGGGGACAGAGTGAGCCAGCCAGGCCTACCTGTGAGTTCTCAATCACCCAGTGCTGACTTGCTGTTGGGGGTCATGGAGCCCTAAGGATTTCGAGCACTGTAGAGCCAGTCCTGTGGGGGACCTGTGTGAACTCTATAAGCCCAAGTCTAAGAGGCAGGGCTACGGAGGGAGAGGAGGTGTGTCCCTCCGTATCCTTCCCAAAGATGACCAGAGCCAGAGCATAAGCCAAGCTCAGATGTCTAGAGCTGGCGATGGCCTTTCTATCCCCTGCCTCCAGGAAGAGCAACTTATTCTCTAAGAATCAGGTCAGGGGTCCCCTCCTCCAGGAAGCCTTCCCTGGCTGTCCCTACTCTGACCCTCCTCCAGGGACATCTCTCCCATTGCTACCCTCACTACACAGCTGGGCTGATCTGTTTCCACACTGATTTCCCTCACGAACTGAGCAGCTTCGTGAGCACGGGCACAATGCCCACCATGGGTGTCCTTGGCTCCTATCGCCACCCATGGCATGGTGGGTGGTCAGTAAAGGTTTGTTGGGTGAATGGCAGCAAGATGGGAAACTCAGCAGAGGTGACAAAGAGATCAGTGATTTTCTTGTGAGCCACTAGGTCACCCCACTTCTGAGTAGCAGACTCCAAGATCGGGGAGTGTGTGCAGGGCATTCAACAGGGAGCCTCTTGGGGTCAGTACTTGTGGGTAGAAGGGAAGGAAGCAGGGCTGGACAGAGGGAGAAGTAAGCTTCGGTGTATACCCAAAGCCTCAGCTAGGGCAGGGTGCCAGGTCTTTATACCCATATCCGTCAGTCATTGAATGCTGGCCTCTGAGAAGAAAGGTGACCACAGGTGAGGCCAGCACCATAGGGGCTGACACTGAGAGCCCTCATAACAGCTGGGAAAATACGCCCTCCATTTCTGGTGACACATCAAGTGTGTGCCCACTAACTCATCTCTCAAGACCCTGACTCCCCTCTTGCATCCCCTGACAGCTCAAATTTCAACCACTTCCTCCCTGCAATGGCTTAGGCACCTCTGGTAACGAGAGTGCGGCTCCCATGCCACCAGCATTCAAGGTGTGGCCTCAGAGTGCTGGCAAAATTGGGTCCTGACCTGGTCCAGCACTGGTAGGGGGACTGCTCCTATGGGAGCTGGGGTGCCTTGTCTGGGATGGTTTCAGGAACCAGGAAAGGCGCTGGCTCCCCAGGCTTTATAACCCAATGGCCCTGCAGGCAGAGCCCAGGGAAACCCATACTTTGGGTGGTGCCTAGGGGCCCTGGAGGCCACCGGCTGGTCCCAAGCCCCAGGGCTTGTCAGTCTATTGGTGGATATGGATTCCAATTCTGACCTGCTGAACTCTGGTTTGAAGTTACTTGTAAATATACTGAGATGTCTCTGGAGGGACACATAGACGTTGGGAGACAGGTTGGAGCTAAAGAGACTAACTTTGGGTGTGTGTGTGTACATCTTTTGAAATGTTATACCAGCTGGGTGCAGTGGCTCACGCCTGCAATCCCAACACTTTGGGAGGTGGAAGGCTGAGGTAGGAGACTCACTTGAGTCAGGAGTTTGAGACCAGCCTGGGTAACCAGGGTGGGGTGGTTGGGGTGACTTGAAACCCCATCTCTACAAAAAGTAAAAACAAATTAGCCAAACATGATGGTGTGTCCCTGTGGCCCCAGCTACTTGGGAGGCTGAGGAGGGAGGATTCTTGAGCTCTGGTGGGTGAGGCTTCAGTGAGCTGTGATTGTGCCACTGCATTCCAGCCTGCGTGACAGAGGAAGACCCTATCTCAAAAAAAATTATGTAATTCATCTATTCAAAACTACTAAATAATAATTTAAAAATTTATTTTTATTTATTTATTTATTTTTTGAGACAGAGTCTCTCTCTGTTGCCCAGGCTGGAGTGCAATGGCTCAATCTCAGCTCACTGCAACCTCTGCCTCCTGGTTCAAGCAATTCTCCTGCCTCAGCCTCCCAAGTAGCTGGGATTACAGGTGCCCGCCACTACGCCCAGCTAATTTCTTTTATTTTTAGTAGAGACGTGGTTTCACCATGTTGGCCAGGCTGGTCTCGAACTCCCAACCTCAGGTGATCTGTCCACCTAGGCCTCCCAATACAAAATAAATTTTTTTTTTTTTTTGAGACAGAGTTTCGCTCTTGTTGCCCAGGCTGGAGTGCAATGGCGTAGTCTCGGCTCACCACAACCTCCGCCTCCTGCCTCCTGGGTTCAAGCAATTCTCCTGTCTCAGCCTCCTAAGTAGCTGGGATTACAGTCATGCGCCACCACACCCAGCTAATTTTGTATTTTTAGTAGAGACGGGGTTTCTCCATATTGGTCAGGCTGGTCTCGAACTCCCGATTTCAGGTGATCCGCCCATCTCGGCCTCCCAAAGTGCTGGGATTATAGGCATGAGCCACCATGCCCTGCCCTAAATAAATTTTTTAAAACCAAATACTAATATGAGAGGTTTTTGAACTCTCATAGAGTAGGACCCATAGTGTGTCCTCAGGCCACCAGGCTATCTCTAGGATCCCTTATAGGACCCCTCAGGGTCCTCTCTGACAGCTGTTCCTTCTTGGGTCCTGGCTGGAGATCTCTGCTGCCCCCAGACTCAGAGGAGCCACTCCAGGACTCAGGGAGTGGCTGGCTTTGGGCCAGTCCAGCCCTGCAGATCCAAGGCGGGTCCTCTATCTCCACAATCAAATGGTGCTCTGCCTCCCGCCCTGTCTGGGGACCCTGCTCACCAGCCACAGGCGGTTTAGGCCAACCTCCCTGCCTCCTCCCCAGTGCAGACGCAGCCTATAAAACCACCCTATGTGTCCTTGCCGACCCTGGACACCCAGGCGACAATGGCAGAACTGCCCTCCACAGAGACGCCTGGGGACGCTACTTTGTGTAGCGGGCGCTTCACCATCAGCACGCTGCTGAGCAGTGATGAGCCGTCTCCACCAGCTGCCTGTGACAGCAGCCACCCCAGCCACCTGACCCACGGCAGCACCTTCTGCATGCGTACCTTCGGCTACAACACGATCGATGTGGTGCCCGCGTATGAGCACTATGCCAACAGCACCCAGCCTGGGGAGCCCCGGAAGGTCCGGCCCACACTGGCCGACCTGCACTCCTTCCTGAAGGTAAGTGCTATCTCAGAAGACTGGCCACTTCCCTGCTGTGTGACCTCGACACAGTTACCTAACCTCTCTGGGTCTCGGTTCTGTCATCTGTGCCATGGGGATGGAGGAGTATCTTCTTCCTGGATTGAGAGGCCCCAGTGAAATAGTGAAGCTGCAGAACTCTGCACACATGTTGGAATGTCTATCAGTCAATCACTAGAACCCCAAAGGTAGAGTGGGAGGCCTAGAGAGGTAATGAGCTTCCAGTGAGTAGAAGCATGCAAGCAGGTTGCACACACCTGAAAGAGATAGGGAAAGACGGGCCTGGGAAGGTTCACCTCAGACAGGGGGCTCGCCAGGCTTGCTGCCTGGGAGGCTGGACTGTGAAGAGTGGAGGGCTGGAAACTGGATTGTCATGACCCTTGTCTGGCCTCCCTTTTCCCATGTGACAATTGGGCAGAATTGTTCTTTTTTCTTTTTCTTTCTTTCTTTTTTTTTTTTTTTGTTGTTGTTGGAGACAGAGTCCGGCTCTGTCACCCAGGCTGGAGTGCAGTGGTGCAATCTCGGCTCACTGGAACCTCCACCTGCTGGGTTCAAGTGATTCTCCTGCCTCAGCCTCCCGAGTAGCTGGGATTACAGGCGTGCACCACCATGGCCAGCTAATTTTTGTATTTTTAGTAGAGATAGGGTTTTGCCACGTTGGTCAGGCTGGTCTCGAACTCCTGACCTCAAAGGATTCACCCACCTTGGCCTCCCAACGCGCTGGAATTACAGGCATGAGCCACCACGCCCAGCCCAGAATTGTTCTTGATTCTGAAGCTAAGACTTGACAAATTGACAGGACTTTTCCCCACCCTAGAGCAAACCAAGACATGGCCCTTTGCTCCACACTAAGATGAAGTGCCAGGAAGAAAGCCCCAGAGGAGGGCATCAGTCACTTGGGGCACAAACCAGGAGACCTCCCAGTGCCCCAGAGGTAGAGGCCTGGTTTCAAGACCCAGCCCTCCAGGGACCAACTATGTGGCCTTGGACAAGCTTTCACCTCTCCAGGGTGATAATAATCCTGTCCCCCGTTACAAGGCTGGGCAACTGCCTAATCACTTCCAAGACCACTGCTGTCCCAGGGGGAAGAGGTGTTATGAGCAGGAGCGCCCAGGACTCCCAGTCTCCCGTGGCATCTGATCTTGGCTCACTGCAACCTCCACCTCCTGGCTTCAAGAGATCCTCCTATGTCAGCCTCCCGAGTAGCTGGGACTACAGGTGCATGCCACCATGCCCAGCTAATTTTTGTATTTCTTAGTAGAGACAGGGTTTTACCTTGTTGCCCAGGCTGGTCTTGAACTCCTGAGCTCAAGCGATCCACCCACCTTGGCCTCCTAAAGTGCTGGGACTACAGGCATGAGCCGCCGCTCCTGGCCTAGGGAGCATTTTAAAAGCCCCTCAAGCAGCTCAACACCCAGTGGGCTGAGGGGCCGGGGGGTGCCCGGTATGGGGCACAGTGGTGCAGGTCAGTGGGCTGGATGCAGAGTCGCCGTCCCTAGCACCCCTACCTGCCTGACTCGTGGTCTCTGGGCTGCCAGCAGGAAGGCAGACACCTGCACGCCCTGGCCTTTGACAGCCGGCCCAGTCACGAGATGACTGATGGGCTGGTGGAGGACGAGGCAGGCACCAGCAGCGAGAAGAACCCCGAGGAGCCCGTGCGCTTCGGCTGGGTCAAGGGGGTGATGGTGAGTGGGGTGTGGGTGCTGCTTGATGTCCAGAAATGGGGGTGGGGTGGCAGAGCTCCATCCAGGCTCAGCTCTGACTCTCAGGCCCTGGTGGGGCTTCAGTTTCCCATCTGTACAATGAATTCAATGAGTTAATAGATCAATCAATAATAGATTATTGCCTGCCAGGAAGTAATTAGAAGAAACTGTATTTCCCTAAAAAGCCACCAGGGGGCTGCACTAAACACACAATTCCGTAAATGTGTTTTTCTCCTCCATGAAGGGAAGGAAAAGGTTTGCTGTAGTGTAGAGCAGGATTAAGTTTCCAGACAGTAGAGAATCAAGTACATTTGGCTTTGGAGACATTATGGGACTTTACAGAGGGGATCTTATGGGATGTAGAAGGCTTTAGCCCTGCTCTGGGAGGCAGGAGGCTGGGGTTCTGATCTTAACGCTGCCAACTTGCTGTGCCTCCGTTTCTCCATCTGAACCACGAGCCCTCCCCGACCCCCAGATGCTCATATTCAGAGCTGGGATCTCCCTCCCGGGCTGTGTTGCCAGAGCCGGGAACGGCCCTGCAACTCAGTGGGGCCGGCAACTACACCAGCCCCTCCCACCTGGAAGCTTCAGCCTCCATCTCGGCCTTTGGTTTTGCTTTAAATTTGGAAGCTGAAGTCACAGCCCCCTGAGCTCTGATATCTGCTTGTACATGGGGCACTGGCTCACCTGGCATTTGCTGAGCTCCCTGTAAATGCCAGGCTCTGGATCAACTGCCGACCACTGGGGCCATGGTCGTGCCTGGCAGACACAGGATCCTGGGCTTGGGATGGATACAGTGAGGGGGGACAGTGCTCGTAGCCCAGCGTCAGGCCTCAATGGGAGGGCGGGAGGGATAGGTGGGTCTCTGGGTGCCTCTCACCCTCTTGCCCCATAGAACCAGACTCGGAACCTACTGACGTGGGTGAAGAAGGGACCCAGTTGTCCCCAGGGCCTAGGTGCTTGATACCCTGCCATAGCAAGGGACAGGGACTTGTTGTTTGGCCTTGGGGTGTCCACCCAGGTACCCTCTGACCCCCCTGTCCTCCCAGATTCGTTGCATGCTCAACATCTGGGGCGTGATCCTCTACCTGCGGCTGCCCTGGATTACGGCCCAGGCAGGCATCGGTGAGTGCCCCTCTGGGGAAGAGGAGGGAGGGCCTGCCTGAATCCTGTTCTTCCCAGGCCCCGAGGTTGCAGGATTAAACTTGAGCTGCAGAGACCAAAGGGCCAGGCCTGCTCCTCCCTGGTGCCGTCTCAAGCCCCTGCAGTGACAGGGGTCGGGGGGTGTGGCAGAGGCACGCTGGACATGGGGTCAGTAGGCCTAAGGGCTATTTGCCCTCAGTAAGCCACTTAACCTCTCAGAGCTCATTTCTACCTCGAAGCATGCAGGTTAGAAAGTTGCCCTCTGGCCGGGCTCAGCGGCTCACACTTTGGGAGGCTGCAATCCCAGAACTTTGGGAGGCCGAGGCAGGTGGATCACGAGGTCAGGAGTTCAAGACCAGCCTGGCCAACATGGTGAAACCCTGTCTCTACTAAAAATATAAAAAAATTAGCCAGGCTTGATTGGCGGGTGCCTGTAATCCCAGCTACTCGGGAGGCTGAGGCAGAGAATTGCTTGAACCTGGGAGGCAGAGATTGCAGTGAGCCGAGATCACGCCACTGCACTCCAGTCTGGGTGACAGAGTATGAGACTCCATCTCAAAAAAAAAAAAAAAAAAAAAAAAAAAAAAGCTTCATTCTGTAGCCTACAGCTGCTCTGTAGCCTGCTGTGTGACTTTGGGCAAGTTTCTTCACCTCTCTGAGCCCTGGATTCCTCATTAGGAAAATGAGGGTGATAACAGAACATACCTCATGGAGCTGTTGCGGGATTTACAGGATGCAGGTAAAAACACAGCACAGATTTGGCTCCCAGAGGTGATCACAGAGTGGTAACTGCTACTTTATTTTTTTATTATTAAATGAGGGTAGCTTCCCCCTCATGCCTAACAATCCAACAAATGCTGGCTCAAGGGCTCCCTGGCTATTCAGAGTATGGCAGGAGGTAGACAGAGACCCATTTTTTTTTTTTTTTTGAGATGAAGTCTCGCTCTGTCGCCTCAGGCTGGAGTGCAGTGGCGTGGTCTCGGCTCACTGCAATTGCTGCCTCCCAGGTTCAAGCAATTCTCTGCCTCAGCCTCCCAAGTAGCTGGGATTACAGGCATGTGCCACCATGCCCAGCTAATTTTTGTATTTTTAGTAGAGACGGGGTTTCGCCATGTTGGCCAGGCTGGTCTTGAACTCCTGACCTTGTGAACCGCCCGCCTCGGCCTCCCAAAGTGACAGAGACCCATTTTTCAGATGAGAAAACTGAAGCTCAGAGAAGGGAGATGAACATAGGTTGCATGGTGAATGAGTAGGCAAACTGGGGCTCCTCCCCGGGAAATGCCCTGCCTAAGCTTTGGGTGCTCCCTGCAGTCCTGACCTGGATCATCATCCTGCTGTCGGTCACAGTGACCTCCATCACAGGCCTCTCCATCTCGGCCATCTCCACCAACGGCAAGGTCAAGTCAGGTGGGCCATCCCCCTTCCCACCAAGGCCCTCCTCTCGTGGGCTGCTAATCCTGGGAACAGGACTCCCAACTTCCCCAACCCAATGGGACACCCAGCTGCTCCTGTGGTTCCAGGAGAGGGCTCTAGGCAGGCTGTCTACACCACGAGATGGCCTCAGCTGTCTCCTGCGCCGTGGGTCCCGTGGCCACCCTCTCCTGGCCTCTGCCTGCCCCGAGTCCACCCCAGCGAACCGACTCCTCTGGTTTCATGGTTCCCGACTCTGCCCTGATAGGTGGCACCTACTTCCTTATCTCCCGGAGTCTGGGCCCAGAGCTTGGGGGCTCCATCGGCCTCATTTTTGCTTTTGCCAATGCTGTGGGTGTGGCCATGCACACCGTGGGCTTTGCAGAGACTGTGCGGGACCTGCTCCAGGTGAGGCCGGGGGCTGGACCCTGGGTAGAGGGATCTGGGTAGCCCACTGCACTCTCCTCCGCCCCGTCTAGGCGGGGCCCTCCTGCTCCCTGCCTGACTTCACCCATCAGGAACCACAGCCTGATCACTGTGGGTGAGAGTGACAATCTCACCAATAAAGACCATTCCTTTCCCAGAAGTCCCCTTTGGCGGGGGTGGTGTGTGGCCTTTAGGGCCACATTGTCCAGGCCCATGCAGCAGCTGCTTTGCGGACACGATGGCAGGGGTGGTGCTTGAGTTAACGTCGTCCTAGAAGAGTGCACCCCACAGGAGGTGCCTCCTAGGTGGGCAGAGTCTGGGGGATGGGGAGTTCAGAGGGTGGCTTGCAGCCTGGCCCATTTTCCCTTCTCAGGAGTATGGGGCACCCATTGTGGACCCCATTAATGACATCCGCATCATTGGCGTGGTCTCCGTCACTGTGCTGCTGGCCATCTCCCTGGCCGGCATGGAGTGGGAGTCCAAGGTGAGGAGGCCATGGAGGAGGGGGACGTGGAGGTGGTCACGTGGAAAAGCGGGGGTCGCCAGGCCTGGGCCCTCCCTGGTCCTCTGCCTTTTTTCTTTTCTCTTCTCTTCTCTTCTCTTCTCTTCTCTTCTCTTCTCTTCTCTTCTCTTCTCTTCTCTTTTTTGAGACAGAATCTTGCTCAATGTCCACCCTGGAGTGCAGTGGTATTATCTCGGCTCACTGCAACCTCCACCTCCCAGGTTCAAGCGATTCTCCTGCCTCAGCCTCCTGAGTAGCTAGGATTATAGGCCCCTGCCTCCACACCCAGCTAATTTTTGTATTTTTTGTAGAGACGGGGTTTCACCATGTTGGTCAGGCTGGTCGCAAACTCCTGACCTCAAGTGATCTGCCTGCCTTGGCCTCCCAAAGTGCTGGGATTACAGGTGTGAGCCACCGTGCTCTGCTGCTTTGTATCTCTTTTGTGTGACAATCTAGGTTCCACATGGCCCAGGGTGGGCATGGTGGCTCCAGGGGCTGGGCACCCAGACTCCTTCCGTCTTGTGCTCCCTCCATCCCTGCACGTGGCCTTTGTCTACCTGGTCCACCATGCCCACATGCCCTCCAGTCAGAGGGAAAGCAAAGAAGGGGGAAATGAATGGGAGGGAATTCCCTTTTCTCTTTCTTTTTGTGGCACCATCTGGAAGCTGCACTAGTGCTGTCGCACATGGCTGCGAGGGAGCCTGGGGAGGTGTGGCCTTCAGCTGAACCATGGATCCTGCTGGCAGACTCGGCCGGACAGGCCCTACAGGCAGGGCAGGACCTGGCCCCTGCAGCCTGTCCTCTCCCTATATTCTCTGACCTGCAGCTTTCAGAGGGTGGCCTCCTCTCTCTTCCTCGGATGCCCTTCCCCGGACAGTTCTCTGGCTTGTTCGTTCTCCCACTTTAGGTGTCTGCTAAACACCTCTCTGGTGACACCTTCCCAGGCCATCCTGCTAAATGAACTCCAGCCAGTCCCCATCACACTCCCTCTTCTTTCTTTCTTTCTTTATTTGTTTTTGAGATGGAGTCTCGTTCTGTCACCTAGGCTGGGGTGCAGAGGTGTGATCTCGGCTCACTGTAACCTCTGCCTCCTGGTCTCAAGCAGTTCTCCTGCCTCAGCCTCCTGAGTAGCTAGGATTATAGGCGCCCACCACCACGCCTGGCTAATTTTTGTGTTTTTAGTATAGATGGGGTTTCACCATGTTGGCCAGGCTGATCTCAAACTCCTGACCTCAGGTGATGCACCCACGTCGGCCTCCCAAAGTGCTGAGATTATAGGCTTGAGCCACTGCATCCAGCCTGTATTTTTAGTAGAGACAGGGTTTCCCCATGTTGGCCAGGCTGGTCTCAAATTCCTGACCTCAGGTGATCCTCCCACCTCAGCCTACCAAACCTCTTCTTACTTTAAATTCATCCTCCTTATTTATCAGCCAAGACAAGAGGCTTTAGTGGTCTTGAACTCTGTACCATCTATATTCCCAACTCCTTGAACAGATCCTGCTGCATAATGGGTGTTGAATGAATGAGTGAATGAATAATGGAGAAACGGGCCCTGGGCAAATCATTTTCTGGCAGGGCTTCCCAGAAAGGTAGAACCAGATTATCTGACCTCTGGGGTCCTTCGCCACCCCCCCTCCACCCAGGCCCAGGTGCTGTTCTTCCTTGTCATCATGGTCTCCTTTGCCAACTACTTGGTGGGGACGCTGATCCCCCCATCTGAGGACAAGGCCTCCAAAGGCTTCTTCAGCTACCGGGGTATGTGCTGATCGAGGCCCTGACCATGGCTCTGGGGACAGGGACTCTCTGCCCAGGAATCTGGCCCATTGTGTGGACACTGGGAGGATGGGATTACCCGATCCCATGGTCAGGGGCTGTCTGCCCATCAGGTCCCAGCAAGGGGGGGTCAAGCCCTCCAGGTGAGCCTTACTCAGGCCTTGCTTTTCCAGCGGACATTTTTGTCCAGAACTTGGTGCCTGACTGGCGGGGTCCAGATGGCACCTTCTTCGGAATGTTTTCCATCTTCTTCCCCTCGGCCACAGGCATCCTGGCAGGGGCCAACATATCCGGTGACCTCAAGGTGAGCAGAATACCCGCCCCTCCTGTGTCCTGGCACCGCACAGGGGCTATGAGCAGAATCCTGCTTCCTGCTCTACTGGCATCTGCCACTGGGCACTGAGACCTGGGAGGCAGGGCTTCTAAAATCCAGTCCAGTCCAACTCAGCTCAGTTCAACCCAATCCAACCGATTCCATTCCGTTCTCTGGTTGTTTATGAAGACCAGCTGTATTCTAGGCTTGAGGGGCACCACGAAATGGCTAGGTTCCTCCCTAGTTCCCAGAACTCTCAGCTTTAGGGGAAGACTGGCCCAGCTGTGACCTTAAGAACTCAGCCTTGCTCATGCATATCTGGGCTGACATCCTCCCAGGGCTCCCCACTGCGTTGCTGCAGGCAGGCTTCTTGGCTTGGCGTTCAAGGCTCCAGCCCACCTATCCAGCCTCATCCCTGACCAGGGCCACCCTTCCCATGAGCCTGCTCCAGCCCTAAGACTCTACTGCTTTGCCCATGTTACCCTGTCCCTCCTCCACACCTTTGCGTGTGCTGCACTCTCTACCTGCAACTCCGTACACTTGCTTTTTTACCCTGAAAGTTTTGTTCTGTTTCTCTTTCTTATTTTTTTTTTTTTGAGCTGGAGTTTCGCTCTGTCATCCAGACTGGAGTGCAGTGGCACGATCTCAGCTCACTGCAACCTCCGCCTCCTGGGTTCAAGTGATTCTCATGCCACAGCCTCCAGAGTAGCTAAGACTACAGGCATCTGCCACCATGCCCAGCTAATTTTTTTTTTTTTTTTTGAGACGGAGTCTCGCTCTATTGACCAGGCTGAAGTGCAGTGGTACAATCTCGGTTCACTGCAAACTCCACCTCCCGGGTTCACGCCATTCTCCTACCTCAGCCTCCCGAGTAGCTGGGACTACAGGCACCCGCCACCACGCCTGGCTAATTTTTTGTATTTTTAGTAGAGATGGGGTTTTGCCATGTTGATCAGGATGGTCTCGATCTCCTGACCTCAAGTGATCCACCCGATTCATCTTCCCAAAGTGCTGGGATTACAGGCGTGAGCCACTGCTCCCAGTCTGTTTGTCTTTCAAATACCTCCTTCAACTATCATCTCTCGCAGCCCTTCCATCAGAGTCATGGTTCCCCCAGCATAACGATGTCAGGCCAAATGCGTATCTGTTGCCCTGGCATCTGGAGAACAGAGACTTGCCTCTATCTCCCTATTCCTTCCCAGCTCAGAGTCTGGCACATACTAGGTGCTCTGTACATGTTTGCTGACTGAATTGTGGTGAAATGCAGTGTTTGAGCAGTAATACAAAGTGCTGCACCATCGGGGAGAAGGAGAAACTAATGTTAGCAGGAGTTCCAGCAGAATTTCTGGGTGCAGGAGGTGCCAGAGCTGGGTTTTTGTTTTTTTGTTTTTTTGTTTTTTTTGAGACGGAGTCTCGCTCTGTCACCCAGGCTGGAGTGCGGTGGCCGGATCTCAGCTCACTGCAAGCTCCGCCTCCCGGGTTCACGCCATTCTCCTGCCTCAGCCTCCCGAGTAGCTGGGACTATAGGCGCCCGCCATCTCGCCCGGCTAGTTTTTTGTATTTTTTAGTAGAGACGGGGTTTCACCGTGTTAGCCAGGATGGTCTCGATCTCCTGACCTCGTGATCCGCCCGTCTCGGCCTCCCAAAGTGCTGGGATTACAGGCGTGAGCCACCGCGCCCGGCCCAGAGCTGGGTTTTGAAAGATGAGAAGCTGGCGGAGCCTTTGCTCAAAGGAGGTGGCAGGCAAGAGGGGGTGATGAATGCGGAGCTAGCCCCATGCTGGAAATCACAGCTAACCCCTACCCCAAACCTCCAGTCTCATTTGGAAGGCACTCCTTGATGCATTTTCTTAAGCAAATTAAGGACTGTGCATTGAGCCAGGCACAGTGGCTCATGCCTGTAATCCCAGCACTTTGGGAGGCCAGAGCCGGTGGATCACTTGAGGTCAGGAGTTCGAGACCAGCCTGGCCAACATGATGAAACTATGTTTTAGGCTCCACTAAAAACACAAAAATTAGCCAGGTGTAGTGGTGGGCTCCTGTAATCCCAGCTACTCGGGAGGCTGAGGCAGGAGGATCGCTTGAACCCAGGAGGCGGAGGTTGCAGTGAGCCAAGATCGCGCCACTGCACTCCAGCCTGGGCGACAGAGCAGAACTCCGTCTCAAAAAAACCCAAAAAACAAAAAGGACTGAACATGGAGGTGACTGCGAAGCCAGCCTGGCTTTAACTGGCTACGCACCAGGCGGTGTTCGGCAGGGCCTGGAATTTGGAGAACAGCCGGCCATTGGTTTGTCTGGGGAATGGCCAGCAGAGGCCTGGTCTGCCTGCCCTGAGGTCCCGCAGAGGTTGGGCCTGTGCTCAGACAGCCTGGATTCCATGGAGCCTCATTAGATCGTTGCCTGGGAATTTATCTCGATGCCTCATCAAGCTTTTTAGGTTACCAGCCAGCTGGCGTCAGCTGTCTCGAAGCTGGTTGAGGCCCGCACCTGCACTCTGTCCTAAATGCCCTCAAGTTTTAAGGGGCTCTTGGATGGCCTCCACCTATCCTGTGGGACAGCATCCTCAGCAGCAGAGCCACTGTTGGTGGAGCCCTCACTGTGACATTTCGGGCAAGTCCCTTTGAAACTCCCTGGGCCTCAGCTTCCCCAATTCCAAAATGGGACGAGTCCAGCCCCCACCTTGCAGGGCGGTGGGGAGGATTCCATGCGCTAATTCATGTAAAGTGCTTAGAATAGTGCCTGGCTCAGAGCAGGAGCTAAGAGCTTCTTGTCATCATTGTCATTTTTACCATGATATAGACAAGCAAGCCAAGGTCAGAGAGGTTTGGGGGCCTGCCCAGGACTAAACAGGTGGCAGAGGAGCCGGAATACCAGTTTCTAAAACAGAGAGGCCTCAACTACATCACCATTGCATCATCCAACAAATATGTTCTGTGTGGCCTCAGGGCATGCCCCTGTGCACAATACTGCCCCAGCCCAACAGCTCACATTTATTACACTTATCCCCTGCCAAGTTATTTTCTGATCTCACAGATGGGGAAACTGAGGCTCAGGGACGTTAAGGGGCTTCTCCCAGTGTACACAGCAGGGAAGAGGTGGGCTGAGATGTGGACCTGGATGTGCCTAACTTTGTTAAATGCCCAGGCAACAATCTCGAAGTTAGTGACACATCCAGGTCCACATCTCAGCCCACCTCTACCCAGCTCACCTCTTCTCTGCCTGCCTCTTCCCGGCACATCCAGGGACTGAGATCTCAGATCTAGATGCAGGAGGTAGGATGGGGGTTGATGGCTGGCGTATTTGTGTTTTCACCACAAATTGGGGGGCTTAAAAACAGACCTATATTCATTCCCAGTTCAGGAGGCTAAAAGTCCGGGATCCAGGTGTCGGCAGGACCAAGCTCCCTCTGAAAACCCAGGGGAGAATCCAGAGAATTAAGAAATATTCCTAATTTCTGGTGGCTGCTGACAATGGCTTTCATTGGCTGGCAACTGCGTCACTCCAATCTCTGTCTCTGTCTCACGTGGCCTTCTTTCATCTGTGAGTCCTTTGCTTGCAAGGACATCAGTCATTGCATTTGGGGCCCACCCTAATCTGGTGTGACCTCATCTTCATTAATTGCACCTGTAAAGACCCTGTTTCCAAATAAAGCCACATTCTGAGGTTCTGGGTGGATGTGAATTTTGGGGGACACTATTCAATCCACTAGAGGCAGGGTGGGAGGCTGGCATGTTCTGTTGGCTTTGGAGCTAGGGACCCCATGTGCATGGCCCAGTTGAGTCAAACAGGTTTGCCGGGCAGAACTGGCAGGTCCATGCCTGCAGGGGCCCCACAGAGCCCTGGGGTGGAGATTCCACCCAAAGCCCTGCCTCGAGAAAAATAAAAAAAAAAAGAAAGCAAGAAAATATGAGCAGAGATTTATTTCTCAGAACGATAGGAGAAAGTTTGGAGTGTATTCTATTTATTGTTGAGGAACCAGACAAATCAATTGGTGCATAATGATTGAACATGCCGTGAGGGCTGGCGAGGAGGGGAGTCCTGGTCTAGGATCTCAATGTGGATTAATTTATTTCACCAACATCTCTGACAGATAAGGGGCCGGGGTGTGAGAGCACAGCCCCCTGCCCAGCTGGCCGCCTGGAACTGAACCCGGGCAGGCCGACTCCAGAGCCCACCACCCTACCCCCGCCCTCACCACCCTCAAAGCAAGCCCTCGCCAAGTGCCCTCTGTGGCCCAGGCGTGGAGCTGTTGAATTCCTTCTCTCTGCCTCCATCTCCCAGGGGCTTGGGTGGAGCCTCCGCCCTGTGATCTCAGTTGTGTTCATCCCTCTGTGGGGGTCCTCAATCATGAGGCTCTTTCCTCTCTGTGCTGGAACGGGGGCTCTGAGGGGCCAAGGTCAGAGGTTGCTGTCCCCAGCCTTAGCCTTAGACAAGGAGGACAGGCCTGGAAGGAGGCCCAGGGGCTGCCTAATGTCCTCCCTCCTTCCTTCCCTCCTTCTCTCCCTCCCTCCTGCAGGACCCTGCTGTAGCCATCCCCAAGGGAACCCTCATGGCCATTTTCTGGACCACCATTTCCTACCTGGCCATCTCAGCCACCATTGGTAAGTGGCTGCCCCAGCCAGTCAGGAAGGGGAGGGACCTGGCCTCCACCCTGCCGTGTCCCAAACCCCCCACCACTGCGGGGATCAGAGGGTGGGGTTTGACTCTCTAACACGGAAAGCTGGGCTGGGAGGGTATGGCGACCTCAGGATGTGAAGCCTTGAACCTATCTCTAGGGTATCTTGACAATGATCAGAGAATCTTCATGGCGGTGGGCATGGCGGGGTCAGACCAGGCTCCTTGGGTCCCTTGAGGGCCCAGATTCGTAAGTGTGAAGATCCTATAGGACAAAGCTAGGAGTGATGATGATGATAATACCAGCAACTGACTTCCCACGTGCCCAGCCCTTTGCATGCCAATCCTATCACTGTCATTTTCCCTATTTCACCAAGGAGAAAATGGGGGCTCAGAGATATTAAGTGATCTGCCCAGGGTCACACAGCCACTGAGTGGTGGAGCCAGGCTTTGAGCCCAGGCCTGGGCTGTTAACACCTGCCTTGAACTGAGATTCTCACAGGTGCACTTGCTCCCAGTGGCCCCGTTTGAGGCAAGCTGTTCACAAATGGCCAAGGGACTTGGTCCAGCTCACAGCCACTCAAGGTTTGAGATCCAGGTCTCCGATCTAAGGAGGACGTTGTGATCTTGGTCACTTAAGCTCTACGCCTCTGTAAAATGTCAACAACAAAAATAATAGTAATGCCTGCTTGGAGGTTGTTGTAAAGTACTTAGCATGGCTCCGGGCACACCTCCATTGTCATCATTATCATTGCATGATGAAGGGACAGCTGCCCGTCATCTGCAGTGTCTCACCCTCTGCAGAGGTGGGGCTGGAAGAGGACAGAGTAAGGAGGGAAGGGAGACCTCCCCATGCTCTCCCTCTTCCTCTCAGGCTCCTGCATGGTTCGTGATGCCTCTGGGGTCCTGAATGACACGGTGACCCCTGGCTGGGGTGCCTGCGAGGGGCTGGCCTGTGGCTATGGCTGGAACTTCACCGAGTGCACCCAGCAGCACAGCTGCCGCTATGGCCTCATCAACTATTACCAGGTTACCGCCAGGAGGGCTGATCCACCAGACTCATTGGGGGCTGGGTGGAGGCTGCAGGGCCCCTTGCGGGCCTGGAAGTTTGTAGGGGGGGGGGACAGTTTTGGGGGCCGAGCCCTAGGCTTAGGGGAGAGGGGTTCAGAGCCCAGGTCTGTCCAGTCCTGACCTGTGGGTGGACACTGGGATCTCCAGGGGTGGGTCCTGGACTCAGATGGAGGCTCAGGACCCAGCCCCTGCCCGCAGTAGGGAATGAGTTGCCACAGATGGGGGCTCCTGGCTCAGCCCCCCCACCATGGAGTCCCTGAGCCCCAAATCCCCACAGACCATGAGCATGGTGTCAGGCTTCGCGCCCCTGATCACGGCTGGCATCTTCGGGGCCACCCTCTCCTCCGCCCTGGCCTGCCTTGTCTCTGCTGCCAAAGTCTTCCAGGTGAGGCCACAGAAAGGGGTCGAGATGATGGGGGGTGAGGAGCCTGGGCTAGAGGCACAATAGGGCGGGTACCTGGCTGACTGCTACAAACAGTGGAAGGTGTCATTAGACCGGGGTCTCTAGCCAGAAGGGAAAAGGAGCTATCAGCAAACTCTTGAAGGAAGCAGCCCCTTCCAGTGGTGTGACTTGATGAACACCTGCAGCCCCCACCACACACTCCCACCTGTGCCACCTGCATCCTGTCCGCAACTCCACCATTCAAGCTCTACCCAGAGCCATCCACGCCCTGGTCATGCCCTTTTACTGTCTTCACAGTAGGGCGGAGGGAGAGTGATCATCCCTATTTAATAGAAACAGACACCAGGACCCAGGTTGGGGAGGTCACAGAGGGCACCGAGCCGGGGCTGGAGCTCAGGTGGCCCCAGGGGAGGGGAAGTGGCAGGTTCCAGCCTGGGGGTGAGTGAGGCCTCTGGTGCTGCAGTGCCTTTGCAAGGACCAGCTGTACCCACTGATCGGCTTCTTCGGCAAAGGCTACGGCAAGAACAAGGAGCCTGTGCGCGGCTACCTGCTGGCCTACGCCATCGCCGTGGCCTTCATCGTCATCGGTAAGGCTCTGCCAGGGCTCACAGGGCCCGGCCTCCTGTTCCCCTCACCGGCCATGAGGGGCATGGGGGCCGGGCTTTTCTCCTGCCTCCTCATCTCCCCGCCCCAGAGCCCCGCCGGGCCTGACAATTAGTGGGCACTCAGAGGCTGTCTTGAGGGGTGAGGCCCCACCTGGAAGGAGATGTCGGGGGGCCATGTGATCCTTCCCCTTCCCACCTCCAGGCAAATGGCTCCCAAACCATGTCAGGCAGCAGAGCCTTCTGCTTTGTTAGAAGAGAACTTACCTGTTCCCCAGTCTGCATTCGCGTGTCCTGGCAGCTAGCATCCCACTTCCCTGGGTCTAAACAAACCCCCAGAACACCTTTGGAGCATGGGACAAGCTGACTGGTCCCTTCTTGGGATGGGATACCGATGGCTGGTCAGTATCCTCATAGGTATATAAACTAGATAACCCAGTTCCTCAGACCTGGGGCTTCTAGACTCCTTGGGCTTCAAGATGGCAGATATCTTAGGAGAAAAGAGCCCAGGTAATCGGTTCATTAGATCAACTTCCTATCCAGGCTTTGCCATGTGCCAGTTGTGTGACCTTAGACAAGTTACTTCACCTCTCTGAGCCTCATTTTTCTCATCTGCAGAATGGGAGCAATAGTGCCTAACAGGTGTGTCTCAGATGGGCAGGAAAACACCATGTGTGCAGGAAGATCTACATGCATTCATATATGCACACACACTCACATGTGCACACGCCCGGTACTTGCCTAATTTACTTAGCTATGGAGGCAGAACTCGCTAGGAGAGAGGTGGCCATGCTGCGACATGATGTCCCCTGGCCCCTGCTTCCTATGCAGGAGTGGGGTGGGGGTAGACTACTGGCCAGCCTCCCTGGGCTCATGGGCACCCTCCTGCCACCAGTGAATCCATGCTGTTCAGGCTGGCATCACAGTCCATGAGATTTGCCCTGATAGCCTAGTCACTATTACCCAAGGGAAGCTTTCCAGACACCGGGTGCTACTGGGTCCTGAACCACATGAAGAGGTGGCAGGGATGGAAAAGTCTGGTCAGACTTGATGTTCTCTGGCCCTGTCTCTGCTTCCTGCTCACCGGGGCCCAGAAACACATTTACCTGCAATGTACCCTGATTCAGATTCGATGTCCTTTCATCTGGGTGGGTCTGACTTGACTTCAGACTGAGGATCCGGGCAGGGTTCTTAGGTGATTACATGAAATCATGGACAGAGGACCTGGCACATTGGTGCGCGCTGTGTTTTGGGATCACCAGAAGCAGGCCCCGAGACAAGGATTCATATGTGAAAGTTTATCTGGGGTGCTGGGGGCAGTGGCAGGAGAGGGTAACAGGGAGACGGGGAAGAGGAAGCAGTTCTTGGGTGGGTGAACACTGGGGTACCACTGGGGTACTTCTTGGGTGGGTGAACACTGGGGTACCACTGGGGTACCACTGGGGTGGAGCTGTGCTACGGCCTTAGCTGTCCTGGGTCACATTGCAAAATGTATTTCTGGCCCGGCACAATGGCTCACGCCTGTAATCCCAGCACTTTAGGAGGCTGAGGCAGGCAGATCATTTGAGATCAGGAGTTTGAGACCAGCCTGGCCAACATGGTGAAACCGTTTCTACTAAAAATACAAAAATTAGCTGGGCGTGTTGGTGCACACCTGTAATCCAAGCTACTAGGGAGGCTGAGGCAGGAGAACTGCTTGAGCCTGGGAGGCAGAGGTTGCAGTGAGCCAAGATCATGCCACTGCACTCCAGCCTGGGCAACAGAGCAAGACTCTGTCTCAAAAAAAAAAAAAAAAAGTATTTCTTGCTGTCATTTGTGGTCGAAACAGTATGATAGCAACTACCCTTGGTCATCCCATAGCCTGGTGGGGTCTACTGTCACACTGATCCCCTCTGTCTTAAAAGCTGGGTGTTTACAGTTTACAAGACACTATCCCTTTGAGCTTCACAAAAGGATGGACCCATTTCACAGATGAGAAGGTTGAGACTGACTGAGCCTTGGTGGCCTGTCTGGGGTCCCCCACCCTGGGAAGGAGAGTGCCAAGCCAGTCCTTGGCAGAGTTACCCAACAGGCTTTCCTCTCTCTCCCTGGGTTCCTGAAGCTGAGCTCAACACCATAGCCCCCATCATTTCCAACTTCTTCCTCTGCTCCTATGCCCTCATCAACTTCAGCTGCTTCCACGCCTCCATCACCAACTCACCTGGTAAGCAAACCCTTCACCCACCTCAGGAGGAGGCACCCAGGGGCTAGGGGGAAAGGGAGCATGGGGTGGGAGTGTGAGGCACGGGTGGAGGTTGGCAGCCCAAGGTCACCTCTCAATTTAAAACCATTGAAAGGGAACATTAATAGAATAATAGCTCTTGGCTGGGCGCGGTGGCTCACGCCTGTAATCCTAGCATTTTTGGGAGGCTGAGGTGGGCGGATCACTTGAGGTCAGGAGTTTGTGACCAGCCTGGCCAACATGGTGAAACCCTATCTCTACAAAAATACAAAAATTAGCCGGGCATGGTGGCAGGCACCTGTAATCCCAGCTATTCGGGAGGCTGAAGCGGGAGAATCACTTGAACTGGGAAAGGGGAGGTTACAGTGAGCCGAGATCGCACCATTACACTCCAGCCTGGGTGACAGAGCAAGGCTCTGTCTCAAATAACAGTAATAATAATAATGATAATAATAATAGCGGCTCTCCTTTCTCAAGCACTGACAGCGTGCACTTTACATGGATTCATGCATTGTTTACCATCTGTAGAGGTTTTCCAGTCTTTTCCTTCCCCAGTTTTACAGGAATCGGGAGCCTGATTCCTCAGAGAAAGAGAATTGCCCAAAGTCACAGCTAGACTGTCACACACAGTGCTGCAGGTTGCACACTGCATAACTCTAGGAGGCGCCATTCATATCATAGATTTCAGACATTTGCGTGTTTATGATGGAAAACTTCTGGCAGATGGCAATAAAGAGTCTTGAGGAAAACTTTTTCTAACTAGTTCCAAATTGCCATTGCCTTTTACCAGGCCACCTTTTACATAGACCCCAATGTTCATGATGGCCCTGGAGTTGCGCCATGAGGCAGCTGTCTCTAGTGGCAGCCCTGGCCTGGCCTGTGGGTGGGGGAAGTCAGGCAGAATCATGTCTTTCCCCCTCCATCTCACCCTCTTGGCACCATGGGAGCTGGTGCTGTTGCTGACATGGGATGTCCTGTGGCCGTATTTGGCCAGAGCTGGATGCTCCTGGTGAAATGCCAGCCGAGGCAGGTGTGTGGTTTGCCCCAGAGCCTGTAGACCCAGCCCCAGGAGGCAGGGTGGGTGGTGCTCATGGCTGGCGGGTTCAGGCTGGGACCCCGACTCTGGGCACTGCTCACATTACTGCCAGGCCCTGCCCAGCAGCTCTGGCCTAGAAGGAGGCTCCAGAGTGCCAGGCATGTCCACTGATTGGTGCCCTTGGTCCAGGGTGGAGACCTTCATTCCAGTACTACAACAAGTGGGCGGCGCTGTTTGGGGCTATCATCTCCGTGGTCATCATGTTCCTCCTCACCTGGTGGGCGGCCCTCATCGCCATCGGTGTGGTGCTCTTCCTCCTGCTCTATGTGATCTACAAGAAGCCAGGTGTGCATCTCAGCTGCGAGGCTGCGGCCCTCCTCCCCCAGGGTAGCCATGCAGGCGGCCCTGCCCTCTGCCCCTGGCTGGAGAGCCCTGAGTCGGGCTCTGTGCTGTCCAGGGCCCCTCTCTGCCCCTCCCCTTCATCCCTCCCCATGTGGCAAGGAACCCCAAGGGACATCCCCACTCAGGGCCCATGCCTCGACTTCTCAGCCACCCCTAGGCACCCAGGACCCGGGAATCCCCTGTCCAAAGGACCCTGAGTGAGCTTCCAGGGCCTACGTTGGCCTCTTCCCTAGGGCTGTCCCCCAAGAGGGGTCAGCAGGCTGCTGTGCACACCTAGGCCTCAGGGGTGGCCGAGGGCTGGCTGTGTGGATGGCAGGCAGACAAATCTTGGACTCTGAGCAAGGTCTCTACTTGTCTGCAGGCAGGGACCCTGGGGTGGCAGCAACCTAAGGACGGGAAACAGGGCTCTGAAAAAGCCTGGGATTCTAAGTCTCAACCTGGGCTTCTAGGCAATCGTGAAGGTTTGGCAAGGCAGGAGGATATCGTGTGGAGCTTGATGTATAACTTTTTTGAGGGGGGACTAGGGGGCAGAGTCTCATTCTGTCACCCAGGCCGGAGTGCAGTGGCACAGTCTCCGCTCACTGCAACCTCCACCTCCCGGGTTCAAGCAATTCTCCTGCCTCAGCCTCCTGAGTAGCTGGGATTACAGGTGTGTGCCACCACACCTGGCTAACTTTTGTATTTTTAGTAGAGACAGGGTTTCACCATATTGGCCAGGCTGGTCTCAAACTGCTGACCTCAGGTGATGCGCCCACCTCAGCCTCCCAAAGTGCTGGGATTACAGGTGTGAGCCACCGTGCCTGGCCTTGATGTGTAATTTTTCAACGTGCAGCCACACGGTCTGCAGGCCTCCACCCTATAGGCTGCCCACCCCAGGTAGCCCTGCTCCCATGGGTGCCCAGTGCCTTGAGAAGGCCAACATTGCCTCCATCCCTCCACATGTCTGGTTTCTTCTACTGATTCCTAACACTGCTCTCACCACTGCTGCTCCCTTGCTCCCCCAGAGGTAAATTGGGGCTCCTCGGTACAGGCCGGCTCCTACAACCTGGCCCTGAGCTACTCAGTGGGCCTCAATGAGGTGGAAGACCACATCAAGAACTACCGGTGAGCAGAGCTGCTGGGACCCACCTGGGACCCCGGGGCCGGTGATGGCTCCACCCTGGGAGTTTCCAAGCCCAGACCTGTCACCTGACCCAGGCAGACCCAGGGTGTGTGCAGCCTCCACTGAGAGAGGGAACAGAGGTGGAGGAGCCACCCAGCCGCCATGAGACAGGGGTGGGCATATCCTGATGGGGACCAAGCAAGTCAAGGGGCCTCTCCATGCCTCAGTTTCCACAGTGGAAATGTGCTTTGTTGCCGAGGTGATTGTTGCTGCAGCTCCCATCACAGTATCCCCGGAACCAATGGTGACGAACCTCCCCTGGGCACCGTACCTTCAAAGCCGATTCCCCTCTTTGTCGAGGAGGATTATGCACCTGCCATCCCCTTCCCACCAGATCCTAATAATTATTGGCAATATCTATTTTTGTCATGCTTACCATGAGCCAGGTGCTTGCAAAGTGTCTTACACAGCCTTACAAGAACCGGCTGAGGTCCAGGAAATTACTAACCCAGTCATGGACAAGAACACTGAGGCACAGAGAGGTTAAGTAACTGGCCCCAGGTCACACAGCTGATGAGTGGCCAATTAAGTCTGGATTCCAGTTGACTCAGGTCATGGCCCTTGACCACTGTCATCTGCTGCCTCTTGAGTAACCTGCCTGGGTAACTGATGAGTTTGTAAGTGACAGACTTCCTCACTCCCAGGCTTTGTTCTTTCCCCCACCGTGCTGGGCTAGGCAGGGCAGGGGAGAAGCATGGGGGGTAGCATTTGGTGGCCTGAGCAGGAAGGACCAGGGAGACTAGTGTGGAGGTCACCAAAAGAGTCGGAAGAGCCCCAAAAGTCACCCTGGATTTATAGGCAGGAAGTCAAGGCCCCAGGCATGTAGGGTCATGCTGGTGGCCACACCGCCATTCAGGGAGCCTGGGAGGTGCCTTTCGCACCCCATGGGCTCTCTCCTGATGGCTCCTGCTCTTTTCCCTTCCTTCCTCAGCCCCCAGTGCCTGGTGCTCACGGGGCCCCCCAACTTCCGCCCGGCCCTGGTGGACTTTGTGGGCACCTTCACCCGGAACCTCAGCCTGATGATCTGCGGTCATGTGCTCATCGTGAGTGGCCCCTGGAGGGGCGCAGGGCAGTACTCCTGGGGGAGCCGCTTGTGTGTGATGTCAACCCACAGAGTGGGGGCCGAGGGAATGCGGAGCAAGGGGTGCCCAGTCAGGCACCCCCATGGATCCCATTCTCTCCCCCTCCTGGCCCCTCTTGCTGGCTTCTCCCCCAGCTGCCCTGCCTCTTTTCTGCTCCCTCCCTCTGCCTTCCTCCCCGCTTTCTCCCCTACTCCTTGTGTTTCCCTTATCTGGGCAAAAGAAAAGGGCACTGTGGGTGCTGCCAAGTCCCTGGGGCAGCCTCCAGGGCAGGAGAGGGGCTGAATCTCAGGCTGGAGGGTGAAGGCAGCCAGTGATGTCCCCTGTCTCACCCACCTATAGGGACCCCACAAGCAGAGGATGCCTGAGCTCCAGCTCATCGCCAGCGGGCATACCAAGTGGCTGAACAAGAGGAAGATCAAGGCCTTCTACTCGGATGTCATTGCTGAGGACCTCCGCAAAGGTGTCCAGATCCTCATGCAGGTGCCGTGGACTGGGGGCTCCCCTACAGGACTTATGGATCGGTGACACAACCTGGAAGGCAGAAAGTCTTGGGGGCCCCTTTGCTTAAGCCTCTTTTGCTGCAGAAGGAGCCCCAACTTTTTTTTTTTTGAGACTTGTTTTGCTTGTCACCCAGGCTGGAGTGCGGTGGTGCGATCTCAGCTCACTGCAACAACCTCTGCCTCCCAGGTTCAAGTGAATCTCCTGCCTCAGCCTCCTGAGTAGCTGGGATTACAGGCACCCGCCACCATGCCCGGCTAATTTTTTGTGTTTTTAGTAGAGACGGGGTTTCACCATGTTGGCCAGGCTGGTCTGAAACTCCTGACCTCAGGTGATCCACCTGCTTCGGCTTCCCGGAGTGCTGGGTTTACAGGCATGAGCCACCATGCCTGACGAGAGCCCCAGCTTTCTTATGTCTCCAGATGTGCTGATTCTGGGCGCTTTTTCAGAATGCCCAGGACCTGGGAAACTGACCTGGAAGCCTGTGGGGGCTGGTGTCACCTTGGCCAATTCTAACTTTCGGGGGCCCTGGGAGGGATGTAGGAACTAGAATCGAGGATTCTGGAATTCAGATATTTCCTCCCATCAGCCATCTTTCTCCCAATAAAGTTTTGTTTTGTGCAAAACAAATTTTTTTAAGATTGCATATATATGTGTGTGTGTATGTGTATATATATATATATATATATATTTTTTTTTTTTTTTTTGGAGAATCAGCACATCTGGAGACATAAGAAAGCTGGGGCCTCTGGCCAGGTGGATCACCAACTCTGCCCCTCTGATGGGTTCCCCATCTCACCCCTATCCCCTGGCAGGCCTCAGGTCTCGGGAGAATGAAGCCCAACATTCTGGTGGTCGGATTCAAGAAGAACTGGCAGTCGGCCCACCCAGCCACAGTGGAAGACTACATTGGCATCCTCCAGTGAGTCAGGGGAGAGGAAGGGGCTTGGGATCTGTTAATTGGGGCCACTGGGCCTTGAGAAGTGGAAAAGAAGTAGTGGGTGCTTAAAAAGTTGAGTCCTGCTGGGCAAAGTGACTGGCATCTGTAGTCCCAGCTACATGGAAGGCTGAGGCAGGAAGCTCACTTGAGCCCAGGAGTTGGAGGCTGCAGTGAGCGAAGATCACATTGCTGCACTCTAGCCTAGGTGAAAGAGCAAGACCCTGTCTTTGAAAAAGAAGTTGAGTCCATTTGCTCAAAGCTAAAGAAGAAACAGGCCCGTCTCTGACCTATGAGTCATGGACACCAAAGCCAGCTGGGGCCAGGCAGGTAGCACCATGAGTGAAGCGGGCCAGGCATGGGGTGATAGGGAGCAGTGGAGACTGTGGCAACTCAGTGAGAGTGGCTCTTACTTGACTCGTGTCCATGCAGGATGGGCTCTAGTGCCCATGCGGAAACGTGGGCCCAATGTTGCCAGATCTTTTAATTTTTCAGAGGAACTACAAACGTGAGTTTTTAGGTGAGAACCTCATGCCTCCCTGTGGGCTCCAGAAGGTGCACAGGGAGCCAGTCAAGAACTCTGAGGCGGTGCCCCTGAACAGGGAAGTAAAACCAGGCCCTGAGGACCGAACTCCCTGGGGACTTCAGGGCTGACTCCAAACTCTTATCAGCACTTGCTGTGTGAGGTCCAGAGATGCCTGCCTGAGTGGCTTTTCTGTGTTGATGTCATTGTTTGTGGTATCACTGAACAACATGAAGCTGAGGGCTGGGGCCCTGGGACCTGCTTCCAGGTATGCTGTTAGCCAGCTGTAGGACTCAGAGCAATCCTCTCAGCTGCTGCTAATAGAATTATAGCAGCAACTGATAGAATACCTGATCTCCAGCCTCTCTCCACCTCCAACATTCCAAACCTTCAAAAAGCAGGGCCTGAAAGGTCCTTTACCAGAGATATGTGATCTAAGGAGCCCAGGAAGGGCAATGCACAACCCATTGGCCCAAACCGCAGTGGTGGGTGGGCTCTTGGGCACTGTGTCAATCAGGCAGTACATACATCTTTGGAACAAGAGTCTTCCAGACACCTTTAATTTTTTAAATTTATTTTATTTTATTATTTTTATTTTTGAGGCAGAGTCTCGTTCTGTTGCCCAGGCTGGAGTGCAATGGTGCGATCTTGGCTCACCACAACCTCTGCCTCCCAGGTTCAAGTGATTCTCTCGCCTCAGCCTTCGGAGTAGCTGGGATTACAGGTGCACTCCACCACGCCCAGCTAATTTTTGTATTTTTTAGTAGAAATGGGGTTTCGCCATGTTGGCCAGGCTGGTCTCGAACTCCTGACCTCAGGTGATCCGCCTGCCTTGATCTCCCAAAGTGCTGGGATTACAGGCATAAGCCACTGCTCCCGGCCTCCAGACATCTTTATAGATAGCCTATTGCAGGAGTAAAGCTTTTCTCATGGGCATGTCTGTCCTTTGGTCTACAGTCTCAGCCATATGATTCTAATCCCAGCTGCTCACTCCCTTAGCTATGTGATCATGGGCAAGTTACTCTCCAAAACTCAGTTTTTGCATCCATAGAATGGAGGTAATAATTACCATCCCCACCTCCATGGGCAGAGTTGGGAGGCATTATCCAAATGTATCAGGAGGACAGGGCTGACTTGGTTCCCCTGAGTACCGGATCTGCAGGATCCACAGTGCCACAGACTGTAGAGCTGAAGGAGTCCTGGGGTACTCTCCAATTCTGCCTGTACAGTATACAGATGGGGAAACTGAGGCCCAGAGAACAGAAAGGGTGTGGTAGGAGGCAGAACCAACTCTAGACATCTGGTCTCCTGGGTGCCAGGTCACCTCCCCGGTGGGATCTCAGGGAGAAGCTGGACCTCATCTCCTCTCTTTCCAGCGATGCCTTTGATTTCAACTATGGTGTGTGTGTCATGAGGATGCGGGAGGGACTCAATGTGTCCAAGATGATGCAGGCACACAGTGAGTACATGCCCTGCCCACTCCCAGAAAGTTCTAGAACCTACTTTTTTTTTAATGGCAGAGGGAAAAATGAGTAAGAAATAAAAGGTTACAGACTCATAGAAAGTCACCTCTTTTTTTTTTTTTTTTTTTTGAGACAGAGTCTCCCTCTGTTGCCCAGGCTGGAGTGCAGTGGGGCGATCTCAGCTCACTGCAAGCTCCACCTTCCAGGTTCACGCCATTCTCCTGCCTCAGCCTCCCCAGTAGCTGGGACTACAGGTGCCCGCCACCACGCCTGGCTAATTTTTTGTATTTTTAGTAGAGACAGGGTTTCACCGTGTTAGCCAGAATGGTCTCGATCTCCTGACCTCGTGATCTGCCCGCCTCTTAGTGGTCCATTAGAGCCCATAAGGTTTCCCAGAAAGAGAAGGCAACTCGTTCAAGGTCATGCTTCCCAGCTGTGGCAGAGCCAGGACTGGAACTCAGAGTTCCCCGAATCACAATCGGGTCAGGGCAAAAGGATCTACTATAGGCCAGACATGGTGGTTCACACCTGTAATCCCAGCACTTTGAGAGGCCAAGGCGGGTGGATCACCTGAGGTCAGGAGTTCACGACCAACCGGGCCAACATGACGAAACCCTCTCACTACTAAAAATACAAAACTTAGCTGGGCATAGGGTTGGTGCACACCTATAACCCCAGCTACTTGGGAGGCTGAGGCAGGAGAATCACTTGAACCCAGGAGGTGGATGTTGCAGTGAGCCGAGATCACGCCATTGCACTCCAGCCTGGGTGACAAGAGCAAGACTCCATCTCAGAAAAAAAAAATGGGTTGTAATAGAAAACCAGGAAAGAGGGGAGAGGAAAATGCCTGCAGGAATATGCTGGAATATGAAAATACATAATGACCGGGACAAAAAATCATGCTATGGATATTATGAGACCATCTCCCCAGTGGAATAAAATAAAGTACTTGAACAGCTGCCATATTAGCATCTGTTTGTCCATATCATCATCCAGTTAATAGAAAGACGTAATTCCCACTCCTCACTCAATATATAGATGGAAGTGGTTTTTACGGTAAATAAAATTAGATTTGCAATAAGACAAAAGTAATGATTCAGGACTTGGTTAATGTTAAGTTTAAATGTACATATCATATTGAGAATTTTCTTTGAATGTATAACAAAACAAAGTGCTACTGAGCGAACATTATTGTAATGTTGTAAAGCAGAATGTAAATTCCTTGAGGTCAGCAAAAAAAAAAAAAAAAAAAAAAATAAATAATGACCATGGGAACTGGGCATTTTGGTCCACTGAATAGGGATGTGTTTTGCATTTTAAAGTCATATATGACTGCAGACTCTGAATTAAAAAATATTTAGAGAGGCGGGGTGTGGTGGCTCGTGTCTGTAATCTCAGTACTTTGGGAGGCAGAGGCAGGTGGATCGCTTGAGTCTAGGAGTTCAAGACCAGACTAGGTGACATAGCAAGACCCCGTCTCTACTAAAAATAAAAAATTAAGCAGGTGTGGTGGCACATGCCTGGAGTCCCAGCTACTTGGGAAGCTGAGGTGGGAGGATATAGCTTGAGCCCAGGAGTTTGAGGCTGCAGTGAGCCATGACTGTACCACTGCACTCCAGCCTGGGTGACAGAGAAAGACTCTGTTTCAAAAAACAAAAACCAAACAAACAAAAAAAGGAAATATCTAGAGGTGTGAAAGCAATAACGTTTATGGCAACAAATGGGAGGCAGTGCTGGAGAGACCGGGAGCTTGGAGTCCGCGTCTCTTGCAGCCAGGGGCTGGGTCCATTCATTAGTGCCGTTGCTGAGTGCATGCCTGGCACACAGCAGCTGGTCAATAACTATTTATGCAACCACTATTTACAGAGCAGTAACTCCGCTCCTGACCAACGCTGCTCTTGGTGCTGGGGTTACAGGCACGGCAAAGCCAAAAAGCCTCTGCTCTTGAGAAGCTGACACTCCAGAGGGAAAAGCAGACGCTTCCCAGTGGGCCCATAAGTCATCTCAGATCATGAGCGTGTCTTGAGAAAACAGGTGCAGGGCGTAGTGGCCAGCGAAGGCCTCCTTCAGGAGGGGGCCTCTTGCTGAGGAGGCCAAGGCTAGGGAAAGTATGTTACAGCTCGGGGCGCACCCACCACCATGGCCCAAGGTGGGGATGTACTTGGCCTGTTTGACAGGCCAGGCATGACTGGAGTGTGAGGAGCTGGGCAGGAGGCAGGTCAGAGGGAAGCCAGGGCAAGGTGCAGTGGGGCCGTGGAGGCCAGGCGGGGCCTTGGGACTTTCTTCCTGGCATTAAGGGAGCCCTGTCAAGGAGGAACCCATGGTGCCCTCAGACAAGGAGAGCCTGTGAACAAAGCTGCCTCTTCTTTTGCAGTTAACCCCGTGTTTGACCCAGCGGAGGACGGGAAGGAAGCCAGCGCCAGAGGTGCCAGGCCATCAGTCTCTGGCGCTTGTCAGTGTTCCCACTCAGAGCTCAGGGCACTCTCATCCTGTGGGGCAGCTAGGGGTGGGCCACCTGGGAACTTGGTCGAGGAAGGTGGTTTTTTCTTGTGACAGTGGTGCCTGAGTAACTGGAGTTGGGAACTGGAGGGGCTTGGCCATGTCAAAGATTGCCAGCAGCCAGGCGCAGTGGCTCACACCTGTAATCCCAGCGCTGTGGGAAGCTGAGGCAGGAATTCCAGGCTGCAGTGAGCTGTGACCACACCACTACATGCCAGCCTGGGTGACAGAGTGAGACCCTGTCTCAAAAAAGGAAAAAAGATTGCCAGGAGGTGGAGAATTCAGGGTCAGAGAATGACGGGGACCCACCTAGCAGGCTCTGGGGCCCTTGTCCCACCCCTGCCAAGGCCCCTCTAGCCATGCAGGGTGGGGCAGGATTTTCCTTCGTCCTCTCCCACCATCACCCCGGGAGGCAGGGGGCCTGCAGTGCAGGCGGGAGGGCTCCTATGGGCATTTGTGAAGGGCGCAGGGAGGTGTTTAAGGGAATGGAGAGTGCATTTCCCTACCTACCCAGAGGACTCTGGGACTGCCTCCACCCCCAGTACTCACCAGAATCCCAGGAGAGAGAAGCTGAGAGCAGGTCAGGGGCACATCACAGCACTGAGCGTCCTGGGCCCCGGTTCCTGTTCCACCTGCCAGAGAACCCATGTTCAGCATCAGAAGGGGTGTTGGTGGGGTCCTGGGCCAGGCCTGCCAGGATGCGCGGCAGCTGGCTCTGCTCTGACCCGTCCCCACCTCCTGCAGTGGATCCCAAGGCCCTGGTGCAGGAGGAGCAGGCCACCACTGTCTTCCAGTCGGAGCAAGGCAAGAAGACCATCGACATTTACTGGCTCTTTGACGACGGAGGTCAGTGCCCACCTTGGATCAGCCCCCCTGCCCGGCAGGGGTGGGATGGGGTGGTCTTCCTTCCCTTTCCTTCCTGGCCTGCTCTCAAAGGGGACAGGGGCTTCTGGACCCACCAGTGAGCTCAGGGGAGCCTGGAGGGACCCCTCTGTCTGGCCTCTAGTTTTTTGGTTATAAAATGGGAAACTTTGAGAGAAGAGCTGAAGTCGCCATAAGATGGAATCTTCTGACTGGATGGCCCTTAGGGGCACAGGCAGGTGATATAAATGGGGAAATGGGCAGTGCCCAGGAAGGCTGGAGGAATATTTTTCACTTCACAATGAAAAATTTCCCATTTAAAAAAAAAAAAGTGACTTTCAGCTTTATTCCTGCTACCTTTGATAGAGTCACAGATAGAAAGAAAATATCTTTGCTCCAATGGAACGAATCCTATCAATAATTGCCAAAATAGGCTGAGCACTTACTACCTGCCTGACAGGGAATTCCCTACCTAATGCAGTCCCCAGGTAGGAGCTGTCATGATTAACTCCCCTTTATAAATAAGGAAACCGAGGCACAGAGGATTACAAGGTGATATGTGACAGCTAGTCCTTGGTCTTGTGTGGAGAGACAACAGAGAGGGCTGAGGGCTCCCACACGCTGGTCAAATATTCACTCTTCAAGAACTGCCAATGACCTGGATTCCTCGACTTTTATGGGAAACTCCTCAATTATGAAATGACAACTTTTTTTTTTTAATTCTTTTTGAGATGCAGTCTCGCTTTGTCACCCAGGCTGGAGTGCAGTGGCGTGATGTCAGCTCACTGCAACCTTCGCCTCCCGGGTTCAAGCGATTCTCCTGCCTCAGCCTCCCGAGTAGCTGGGACTACAAGCACCTGCCACCATGCCCAGCTAATTTTTATATTTATTTATTTATTTATTTATTTATTTAGATGGCGTCTCACTCTGTCGCCCAGGCTGGAGTGCAGTGGCGTGATGTCAGCTCACTGCAACCTTCGCCTCCCGGGTTCAAGCGATTCTCCTGCCTCTGCCTCCTGAGTAGCTGGGATTACAGGCGTGCACCATCAGGCCTGGCTAATTTTTTGTGTTTTTAGTAGAGAGGGGGTTTTACGATGTTGGATGTTGGCCAGGCTGGTCTCGAACTCCTGACCTTAGGTGATCTGCCTGCCTTGGCCTCCCAAAGTGCTGGGATTATAGGCATGAGCCACAGCGCCCGGACGCCAGCTTGTGTATTTAAATACTCTGCACAAGCACAAATAAACCCTACCTCACAGAGCACCATGTGCAACTTGGGTTTAGTCAGGCTTGTTCATTATACAGATGGGTCGACTGAGGTCCAGCGAGGAGAGGAAGGGGTTTGCTAATGGCAGAGCGGGGCAGGAACCCACATAGTGCTCTGTCCTGAGTGTATTCTTGTCATGACTCACGGGGACTCTCCTTGCCAGGCCTCACCCTCCTCATTCCCTATCTCCTTGGCCGCAAGAAGAGGTGGAGCAAATGTAAGATCCGTGTGTTCGTAGGCGGCCAGATTAACAGAATGGACCAGCAGAGAAAGGCGTAAGTGCGGAGGGCTGGCCCCGGGCGACTGCAGGGACCAGTGCCATCTTAGCTTCACCCAGGACTGTTCCCCTGCCCCGATCCTCTGCCACCGCCCCCAGGTGGGCTCTGAGATTGTCCCAAAGCCCAGGGCCAGCTCTCTCCAGGCCATGGCAGTGGGCAGGGGCAGGAGCAGGAGCAGGTTTCTCTCCATTCCAGAAGTTGCTCTGGTTTCCTGCCCACTTCAATAAAATGCAGACGCCCTAGGCTTTGCTAGACAGGGAAGGGAGTTAGGTTGTAAAGTCACAAATCTCTGGGTTTGGACAACAAGAAGCATAAAAATAAGAAAGAAAAGGAATCTATTTTTTAATTGAAAGTTAAAAAAAGGCAAGAAAAATTGAAAAAAAAAAAAAGATAAAAAAGAAAAACAAATAACAAATCTCCAGGAGGAACTTGTATGAAATGAAGGATGGGCTGGGCCAAGGCAGTTGGATCGAGACCAACCTGGGTGACATGGCAAAATCCTGTCTCTATATTTTAAATTTTTACATATTTTAATATTTTTTTTTTCTTTTGAGACGGATTCTCACTCTGTCACCCAGGCTGGAGTGCAGTGACCTGCTCTCGGCTCATTGCATCCTCCATCCCCTGGGTTCAAGCAATTCTCCTGCCTCAGCCTCCCTAGTAACCGGGATTAGAGGCATGTGCTACCATGCCCAGATAACTTTTTTTTGTATTTTTAGTAGAGATAGGGTTTCACCATGTTGGCTAGGCCAGTCTTGAACTCCTGACCTCAAGTAATCCGCCCATCTCGGCCTCCTAAAGAGCTGGGATTACAGGTGTAAGCCACTGCGCCCGGCCAATATTTTAAATTTTTATATAAATATTTTACATGCATTAAAAAATTTAAATATATATAATTTTTTGAAACAGGGAAATGAAGGATGGAGAACATGTCTCCTCCTGAGAAATGAAGTAGGGGCTAGAATCCTTTAGGGCAGCAGTCCCCACCCCTTTTGGCACCAGGGACCGGTTTCGTGGAAGACAATTTTTCCACAGACTAGGGAGAGAGTAGTGGTTTTGGGATGATTCAAGCTTGTTACATTTATTGTGCACTTTATTTCTATTATGATTACATGGTAATATATAATTAAAAAATTATACAACTCACCATAATGTAGAATCGGGGGGAGCTCTGAGCTTGTTTTCCTGCAACTAGATGGTTCCATCTGGGGGTGATTGGAGACAGTGACAGATCATCAGGAGGGTTCTTGGCCCTCTAAGATCCTGCAAGAGGGTTCATGGCCCTCTAAGAGTCTAATGCCACTGCTGATCTGACAGGAGGCAGAGCTCAGATGGTAAAGCAAGGGATGAGGAGTGGCTGTAAGTACAGATGAAGCTTCGTTCACTGCCCTGCACCCGGTTCCTAACAGGCCATGGCTGGTACCTTTTGGCAGCCCTGGGGGTCAGGGGCCCCTGCTTTAAGGCAATGTCCCCAATGCATGGGATGCAGGCTCTGGTGAGACAAGAGGTGACTTTAGTGGCCAGGGATTGAGGCAACAAATACCACTGAGTCTTTTGGTGAGAAGTCCTTTTAATTCTCCTCTAATTCTGGGGCTGATTCTGCAGAAGGTCCTGGTTTAGCCTTGGCCTGTCCTTCCCTTTGGTAACCTGTGCTTGTCTCCCTGAGCAAGAGGAGTAGACTGCACACATGGGCTTGGCAGGCAATGGCGTCTGGCCAGAACTTAGTGACCCTGGTTTATCAACATGGGTTTTATTGGTCACCTCTTCCTGGCAAGAGGTGCTGGTTTTCTGTTTAAAACTGTGATGTTTTAAATCCACTGGGCACAGTGGTTCTGCCTGTAAATCCTGGCACTCTGGCAGCAGGCCAAGGCAGGGGATTGCTTGAAGCCAAGAGTTTGAGACCAGGCTGGGCAACATAGTGAAAGCCTGTCTCTACCAAAAAACTTAAAAAAAATTAACTGAATGGTGGCATGTGCCTGTAGTCCTAGCTACTTGAGGCTGAGGCAGGAGGATCACTGAGCCCAGATCAAGGCTGCAGTGAGCTATGATTGCACCACTGCACTCTAGCCTGGGTGACAGAACAGATACTGTCTCTATTTTTTAATAATAAAAATAAAGTAAAATTTAAACAAATAAACTCATGATATAAAATTTCCCTTTGAAATGTATCTAAGTTTGGGCCAGGCGTGGTGGCTTATGCCTGCAATCTCAGCACTTTGGGAGGCCGAGGTGGACGAATCACCTGAGGTCAGGAGTTCAAGACCAGCCTGACCAATATGGTGAAACCCCACCTCTACTAAAAATACAAAAATTAGCTTGGCATGGTGGCATGTGCCTGCAGTCCCAGCTACTCAGGAGGCTGAGACAGGAGGATTACTTGAACCCGGGAGGTGAAGGTTGCAGTGAGCCAAGATTGCGCCACTGTACTCCACCCTGGGCGACAGAGCAAGACTCCATCTCAAAAAAAAAAAAAAAAAAAAAAAAAAAAAAAAAAAAAAAGTGTCTAACTCAGAATGTGAGTTGATTTAAACAGAAAAGGAAGTAAATAGTGAGGCAGGTGGCACACAAGTATGGAGTTGACAGGTGTCGGCAGGTGGAATCGGGCAGCTGCTGCTTTGAGCAAGGTCAGGTGAGGTGGGAGATGGTAGGCTGGAGGTCGGCTGAAGGATGCAGACAGATGGGGTGGTTTGCCCAAAGTCATCCAGTTAATTAGCCGAAGAGAAGAACCCCTGCCCGGTCGCTAGTGTCCTTTGCAACTATCCTGGCTGTGATGCCCCAGGGTCATAGTAGGAGGGGATCTCCCGGCCCACACCACCCGGTCCTATGCCAGGATGGCCTCCCATGCTCCATTCTCTAGTCACCCGCAGGTGAGTTAAGGGAAACCCAGCAATCTATTGCTTTCTCCTCACCCCCACTAAGAACTTCTCCCGGGAAAGCCCCTTTTCAGCAATGCTAAGGAAAGTGTTGCTTAGGAAAAGCAGCATTTGACTTCTCTGTGATCTCCAAAAAATAAATAAGATACGAGATTGCTCTGCAGTCTCTGCTTCCTGTGCTGGCTCTGAATGGAAGCTGGGTTCAGTAGGTTTGGTATAGCTCAAAGCTATGGCAGCCTGGGTCAACAGCATGCCCTTGGCGGGAGGGTTATGTAACCCTTCCTCTGCCTCCCTCTGTCCCTTGATGGGCCACATCCTCTGCTCTCTACATAATCCTGGGGCAGATCTATGCTGCCCTTGCCTAGGCAGAGCCCAGGCCTGCCAGCCTCCGCTGCTACTGCACACCAAGCAAATCTACCCACGGCTCTGCTTTCAAAATTTCACTCCCCAAGATCAGGGACCAGCAGCGGCTTGACTGCTAGGCCCCAGCCTGGTCCTCCAGGCTTGTCTCCCATTTCTTCCTCTCTCCCAGCACACTCCGTGCATCCCAGCCAGCTCCTCACTGCCCTGTTTCACCCCCTGCACCCTGATGCTTTCCCTCATTTTGACTGTTCCCCACCAACCAGTCCAGTGGTCCCTAACCAGGCTGGCACATCGGAATCACATGGGGCATTGCCAAAACCACGTCCTTCCCCGGGCTTCTGACTCAATGGTGGGCAAGGGGGTGGGGGAGGGCTCAGGCAGGTGTATTTTTTTGTTTGTTGGTTTGTTTTTGTTTTGTTTTTTGAGATGGAGTCTCGCTCTGTCACCCAGGCTGGAGTGCAGTCGAGTGATCGCAGCTCACAGCAACCTCCGCCTCCTGGGTTCAAGTGATTCTCCTGCCTCAGCCTCCTGAGTAACTGGGACTACAGGTGCCTGCCACCATACCCGGCTAATTTTTTTTGTATTTTTAGTAGAGATGGGGTTTCACCATGTTAGTCAGGATGGTCTTGATCTCCTGACCTCATGATCCGCCCACCTTGGCCTCCCAAAGTGCTGGGATTACAAGTGTGAGCCACCATGCCCTGCCAGTTGTATTGTTTTTTGTTTGTTTGTTTTGAGATGGAGTCTCGCTCTGTTGCCCAGGCTGGAATGCAATGGCACAATCTCAGCTCACTGCAACATCCACCTCCCGAGTTCAAACAATTCTCCTACCTCAGCCTCTCGAGTATCTGGAATTTTAGGTGCATGCCACCACACCTGGCTAGTTTTTGTATTTTTAGTAGAGATGGCATTTTGTCATGATGGCCAGGCTGGTCTCAAACTCCTGACCTCAGGTGATCCATCTGCCTCAGCAAGTGTGTATTCTCAGGTGTAATCTCAGCACCCAAAGTGCTGGGATTACAGGCTGAGCCACCGCGCTCAGCAGGTATATTGTTTTGAAGGCTCCTTGGGTGATTTCAGTGTAGACCCTCCCCTGCCCCACCCGCTTTGGCCTGTAACAGTCCTACCCCTCATTCACCATCCAGCCAGATTGCCACCTCTGCGAAGTCTTCTCTGATGGCTACACACCACAGTGGGCTTCTCCTTCCCTGTTAGATGCAAAGTCAGCGCCGTCTGTCTTGCTACTCCTGGTTCTGTACCTAGTTTCTTGTGTGTTATCTTTGCTTCCTCAGCCACTCTAGAATTTCCTTTATTCAACTTTCCTATCCCTTAGACCTTTGTTACTCAAAGTGTTGTCTGTGGACCAGCAGCATTGCATCCCTGGGAGTGTATTACAAATGCAGAATCCCAGGCCCCACGCCAGACTAGCTGAATCAGAGTCAGCATGGTAACAAGATCCTCAGCAGCTGCGTAGACATGTGAAAATTTGGGGTGCACTGGTACAGAGATGGCCACCAGATACTTGGGAAAGTCTGGTCAATTACTTTTCCGTTTCACTTGTCATCATCTACCCCATTTTATGGGTATTCATTTCCTGTCTGCCCCTACCCCTATGTTCCACAAAGGCAGGCTTTAATCTGTTTTCCTCACTGCTATGTAGTCAGTAGGTGCTCAGTAAAAATGAGTTGAATGAATGAATAAATTTTTAAAATTCTCAGGCTGGGCATGGTGGCTCCTGCCTATAATGCCAGCACTTTGGGAGACCAAGGCAGGATCATCTGAGGCCAACATGGCGAAACCCTGTCTCTACTAAAAGTACAAAAATTAGCCAAGCACGGTGGCACACATCTGTAATGCCAACTACTTGGGAGGCTGGGGCATGAGAATCGCTTGAACCTGGGAGGCAGAGGTGGCAGTGAACCGAGATTGCACCACTGCACTCCAGCCTGGGAGACAGAGCAAAACTCTGTCTCAAGAAAATGTAATAACAATAAACCTCTCCATGTGTCCTCCAGGATCATTTCTCTGCTGAGCAAGTTCCGACTGGGATTCCATGAAGTCCACATCCTCCCTGACATCAACCAGAACCCTCGGGCTGAGCGGTAAGTTCTGTTTTGTGGCTTCCAGGCAGAAGGGCCAGCTGTATGCCTGAAGACCCCTCTGCCGGCTGCCCCCTTTTTCCTGGATAAGCTGGGAGCAAGGGGCTCTCCTCCAAGCCCTTCCTAGATGTGTCAGAGGGCACAACTTCTGCAGTGGCTGTGGCCGGGGCATGTCCCCTCCCTGGGGCTGAGGGGACCCTGGGCAAGGCCACTGCAGCCCCTGACGTTGTGTTAACACATTGGTGCTGGGAGTGGGGAAATAGTGAGTGACCTGGGCAACAGCTTCCTTCCTCCTTCCACGCGAGGGCAAGAGCACAGACTTTAAGCAAACCCCTGTGTGAATTTGTAGCAATGACCAATGGTAGGTTCAGCAGGGGCTGTTTGCTTTCCAAATGGTATAACTTCATCTTCTTCAAATAAGACACTTACAAATGGGATTTGCATTTAGTCAATCAGTGTGCATGAGGTTTTCCAGGACTCTCTCCTCACTAAAGTATGTCTCCTCCTGACCTCCTAGCCCTAACTTTTCTCTTACATCTCCCAGCCATAATGATGTCCCCCACGGACAGGGAAGGAAATCAAGACAAGCAGAAAGGAGCTATGTAATAGTGATGGATACATTGGCTCCAACCATTTGTTAGGAGCTGTGCTCGGTGCTGCAGAGGCAGAGATGAGGAATCTGCAGCCCCATCCTCCAAGCATAGCTGCAGGCTGGTGCATGCCAAGGGCAGTCGCAATGCTGCAGAGACAGATCAGGGTGTCAAGGAGAGTAGGGTTGTCTCTGTTGGTGGAAAAGCAAAGCCTTGAGAAAGGCTGGCCTCGATGATCAAAAAGAGATGGGTGAGATCTTCCAGGCAGAAGAGGCAGCAGGAGCAACATACAGACCCCATCTAGCATCTGATATTTATTTATTTATTTGTTTGTTTGTTTATTTGTTTATTTATTTATTTATTTATTTGACAGAATCTTGCTCTGTCACCCAGGCTGGAGTGCAATGGCACAATCTCAGCTCACTGCAACCTCTGCCTGCCAGGTTCAAGCGATTCTTCTGCCTCATCCTCCCGAGTAGCTGGGATAATGGCGCACGCCACTGTGCCCAGCTAAATTTGGTATTTTTAGTAGAGACGGGGTTTCACCATGTTGGCCAGGCTGGTCTCAAACTCCTGACCTCAGGTGACCCACCTGCCTTGGCCTCCCAAAGTGCTGAGATTACAGGTGTGAGCCACCACGCCCAGCCTAGCATCTTATTTAAAAATCCCCTCCATTGACCTTTCATCTGCCTCCAGCTCCTGGACCATTTCTCTCCTTGGCTCAGCCAGACTCCAAGATGTTTGCACTTTGTCGACGCCTCCTCCCCTCCCCTAATCTTCTCGTTCCCAACCCACTGCCCCCGCTGTCTGAGACTACTCTTGCCAGCATCATCAGTGACCTCCACGTTGCCACACCCACGGAGTTCGTTTCTGTCCTCTCTCTCCACCTTTCAGCTGCACTCGACAGTGATCCTTCTTAAGATCGTGCTTCTTTTGGCTTCCAAGACACACCCTCCGCTGGTTTCCTCCTGCATCAGGGGCCCTTCCTCCAGTTCCTCTGCTGGCTCTTCCTCCTTGACCTCACTTGCCCTTGCTGGCATCCTTGGGGTTCGGCCCTGACCCTCTTCCCTTCTCTCCCTTTACTCTGTCCCAGGTGAGCGCATCCATCCCTGTGGCTTCAGATAGCAGATGGCATCATCTGAATGCCGATCAGCCCTACATCTCTTTTTTTTTTTTTTTTGAGGCAGAGTCTCACTCCATCACCCAGGTTGGAGTGCAGTAGTTCCATCTCAGCTCACTGCAACCTCCGCCTCCCAGGTTCAAGCGATTCTCCTGCCTCAGCCTCCTGAGTAGCTGGGATTACAGGCGTGTGCCACCACACCTGGCTAATTTTTGTATTTTTAATAGAGATGGGATTTCATCATGTTGGCCAGGCTGGTCTTGAACTCCTGACATCAGGTGATCCACCTGCCTCGGCCTCCCAAAGTGCTGGGATTACAGGTGTGAGCCACCGTGCCCTGCCCCAACCCTAAATCTCTATCTTTAATGATGTGAATCATGTCGCACAGAAGACCCACCAGCAGCTTCTGGTCTCTCTTGGAGCAGATAGGGAAGCCCTGCCCGACTAGGCCCTCACTGCCTGCCTGTCCTCACCTCCTCCCACCCTTCCCTGCACTCACCTTGCTCCAGCACACAGGCTCCTTCACTGCTCCTCATATGAGCCAAACACGCTCTGCCTCGGGGCCTTGCACGTTCAGTTCTGTTCGCTTCAGCACCCCCTGTCCCGTGCACAGCTGGCTTTGCAAGGACAGACTTCCTCAGGTCCCACAAGGGCCTTCCCCACCCGTTATTCTTTGTCCCAGTACTTGGTTGTCCCTTCATAAAGCTTCCACTTCACATTTATTTACTACTTGCTTATTACCGTGGCTCTGTGAGGACTGGGGACACAATCTGATCTGGTCACTGTTGTGTAGGATGGAGCCTGGTACAGAATCATGCCCTGTAAATACCTGCTGGATGGTCGAGTGGGTCGCAGGTCAGTGGTTGTGAACAACTTGTGAAAGTCCAGTTGGATGCCAGACCCAGCCTTCAGAGCTGAATTCAACATGGAGGCTACTTTGTAAATGGCACTGTCTGATGGGTTTCAGCCTGAAAATGGGAGCTGTGGCACCACTGCCAGCTCCCTGCAGGGACCTGGCACCCCTGGAGATGGGGTTATCATCTCAGCCGGCCTCAACCCACTCTCTCGTCCCCAGCACCAAGAGGTTTGAGGACATGATTGCACCCTTCCGTCTGAATGATGGCTTCAAGGATGAGGCCACTGTCAACGAGATGCGGCGGGACTGCCCCTGGAAGATCTCAGATGAGGAGATGAGGAAGAACAGAGTCAAGGTGGGGGAGAGGGGTGGGGGTGGGAAACACGACACATCACTGGGTCAGGGACGGGTGTCTCACATGTCTTGAGCTCCCCCAGCCCCTCCCCTCGATCCTCCACCCTGCCTTCCACTCCGGCCCCTGAGGGATCCTCAAACCACAGTCGCTTAGGCTGCTGAGTAACCTGGCTGTGGAGCTCAGTGCTATACTTCACCTGGGAGCCTGGTCCTGCCAATCTTGAGTGAGCTCTGGCAGTGGGCATGACTGCCCAGAGTCCTCCTCCCTCTCCTCCCCACTTCCTCTATGCCGAGTGGAAGAGATTCCTGAGACTCATGGTGACGGCCAAGGTATAATCTGTCCTGTTAGGCCAGGCGTGGTGGCTCACCCCTGTAATCCTGGCACTTTGGGAGGCCGAGGCAGGTAGATCACTTGAGGTCAGGAGTTCATGACCAGCCTGGCCAACATGATGAGACCCCATCTCTACTAAAAATACAAAAAAAAAATTAGCTGGGCATGGTGGCAGGCACTTATAATCCCAGCTACTTGGGAGGCTGAGGCAGGAGAATCACTTGAACCTGGGAGGGAGAGGTTGCAGTGAGCCAAGATCGTGCCGTTGCATTCCAACCTGGGCAACAGAGAGAGACTCCGTCTCAAAAAAAAAAAAAAAAATTGTCCTGTGTGCCACCACAGCTGCCTGACCTTCCCTGCTTAGCCTCTATAGACCCTACCCTTGCCACAGCTCAGAGCCATGGTGCCCCTTCCTGGACAGCACCTTCAGAACTCTAAGGGCTAAGAGAGGGTGTGGCCTCCTCCTGTAGCCGTGCTGTGACCGTGTCAAGGTGGAGTGGGCTCTGGGAGTGCGGGCGATGGGGTCAGGGGGCGGGTCCCACTTCTACCCCCAGTGTCAATCATTCTCCACCACGAGAGATTTTACCCCCTGGGGGACATTTGGCAACCTCTGGAGACATTTTTGCTTGTCACAACTCGGGGGTGGGGGTTGCTACTGTCAGGCAGTGAGGAGAGACCTGGGATGCTGCCAAACATCCTATGATGTGCAGGACACTTCCCACAGCAAGGACTTGTGCGCCCCAAATAACTATAACTACAGTGCAAGGTCTAGAATCCCTTACCCAGGTGAACTCCCTTCCCCTCGGTCTCCTGGTCTCCAGGATAAGGCATCCGTCCATGATCAGTGCCTGCGTGTCAATCATTTCTGAACAATTTGAGATAGGCCTTGGGTTGGAAGGAGTCTCCCACCCCCAACCCAGTCCCACTCAAGCTCGGGGGACTTCCCTAATCTGTCAGCCCTGAGACCCCGCCCCAAAGGGCCCACACAGCCATCTGGCTCTTTGGAAAATGCTGAATAAAACCTCATGTTTGAAGGAGACCTTCCAATACTCTGTTACAGAAGAAGTGGGGCGACCTGTCTCTGCTCCTAGCTCACCTGTCTTTTCTAGAGTATTTTTCATGTACCAGGCCCTCTGCCAGGTGCTTTTCCATAGGTTGTCTCATTTGATCCTCCCCAAATTCCCCTGGAGAAGGTATCATCATACCCATTTTACAGATGAAGACAATGAAGGCCAGGGAGGCAACCTGACTTGTTCAAGTTCTCTCTGCTACGAAATGTGAGAGCTGAGATCTGAACCTAGTAAGGTGTTCTTTCTTCCCTCTACCCTGCTGGTTATGGCCATAAAGTCAGGCAAGGAAAAACCACGGAAGGCTTCTTGGCGGAGGTGAGCTTGGTGCTCCATTACTCTGAGGGTCCCCTTCTTCCTGGAGGAAGGAGAGTCTATACGAATTCATGAGGCAGGAGAGTCTACAAGTAAATCGTTAATCCAGTTGAAAATATTAACGAGGCCATGGACGTGGTGAAGGGTCGAGTGACCTTGAGGATATGGGAAGTGACTACTCGACTTTCTCCCGCCCAGTCCCTTCGGCAGGTGAGGCTGAATGAGATTCTGCTGGATTACTCCCGAGACGCTGCTCTCATCGTCATGTAAGTAGTACTTGGCTGGTGGGAGGACCAGTCTGTCAAGAGTCAGGTGTCTCAGCTCTGGGAAGGGGCTCAGCGGGGGCACCACAGAGGACCCGAGCCTTCCCCTGGGAAGCAGAAGGGCCAAAGTTCCCATAAACATAGCCCTGGTGATTCTCAGCACGTGGCTGGGTCTGAGCCTGGCCTATACCTGAGCTCCAGCTGGCAGAGGTCGAGGGCCTCATGTGTCCCAGGCATCAGTGACCGCCCCTTGTCATTGCTTTTTCCTGTTGGCTGCCTTTTCCTACCAAATTTCACTTGGCAAAGAGGGAACCCAGCTCTTTCCAGAGGGACATTGACTTCTGGTTGTTCAGGAATCACTTGGCCCTCCTTGGCTATCGGCCATTCCCAACTGATGTTGGTTCCAAGCCTGAGCAACAGAAACAGAGGCCTACCCCAGCCCTGGCTCTTCCTACTGGACCCATGTCCAGTTCTGAGCCACCCCTGGGGTGTGTTAGCCAGGGCTGAGCAAGCAGAATGTGGGATGGAAGTGACAGCTATGCACCTAAGGTCTCAGGGTGGCTCTGCTCTCTCTGAGGCCTGTAAGAAGAACATGATCAGCCAGGCGCGGTGGCTCACGCCTGTAATCCCAGCACTTTGGGAGGCTGAGGCAGGCGGATCGCCTGAGGTCAGGAGGTCAAGACCAGCCTGACCAACATGGAGAAACCCTGTCTCTACTAAAAATACAAAATTAGCTGGGCATGGTGGCACATACCTGTAATCCCAGCTACTCGGGAGACTGAGGCAGGAGAATTGCTTGAACCTGGGAGGGAGAAGTTGCAGTGAGCCAAGATCGCACCATTTCACTCCAGCCTGGGCAATAAGAGTGAAACTCTGTCTCAAAAAAAAAAAAAAAAGAAAGAAAGAAGAAGAACATGAGCAGCCAAGCCCTCAGCTCAGGGGACAAGGGGTCTTTGCCAAGGCAAGTAACTGGCCTCTCCTGCATTTCCTGGGGGCCAACCACCTGGGAATCAGACAGAAGGGATCTTTCGGCTCTGGTGGTGCAACCCACTCCTAGACCTGTCATCATCTACCTGGACTGAAGATGCCAGGTTCTGCAGAACAGCCGAAACGTCCGTGGACTCTGCTTGTTCATATCCTGAAGCTAGGATCAACTACACAATTTGCAAGGCCTAGGACAAAACGAAAATGTGGGGCATCTTGCACAGAATATATTAAGAAGGTCAAGATGTGGCCTTCCCTTTCAAAGCAATCTCCCTTACATTCTCACATAGGATGTATGGAATTTGTTTTTTAAAAAATCTCATGGTGGTGGAAAGGAGGAGGGGTGGGGGTTCAACACAACTGATGATAGGTTGTTCATTGATGTAGACAGATGATGATGTGGGCATGAAACTTCAGGGTATCATTTTTCAACATTCACCTGTTTCAACGTTTCCATAAATCTGCAAAATGCGTCCTGCCTTGGAGAGCAACCACAAGTGCCTCATCAAGCTTGCTTTTCTCTGGCAAGAAGGTCCCCAAAAACCTGTCACCACACGCTGTTCTAGGAAGATGTGCTCAGATAGGAGGGATCCTTCAGCTCTGGTGATAGAACCCATTCCCAGACTTGTCACCATCTGATCTGGACGGCAGATGCCAGGATTTAAGGATCTTAGATTCATGAGAGGAGACCTCAGAACAAGTGGTCCATTGAGGGTGATAAAAGCAATTCAAACTTATGTTCCCACTACTTCTGTTGCTTGAGTACTATATAAGTTGCATGCATCCCTCACTGCTGTGTCTGGAATACCCTCTTTCAGGAGAGCACCGGCAATGTTTCTTTTAGGTAGTGTAAGTGCCCCTTTGAGAAGATCAAAACAGCAAATGGGTTCAGACTGAAAATGGCCAATGGCTTCTAGCAGATAAGTAGATAAAGCTTGAGGATATGCATCCTCCTAGGTCTCACCAAATGCTAGCAGCTAAGCAACCAGTTTGGAGACCTGACCTGGAGGTTTCTGGACCTCCAGTCTGTCTTAAGATGTCCATGAGGGTTTTTCCTCCCTGGCTGTCTGAGGATTGACCGCCATCACGAATGAATCAGTAAGTATCCAAACTAGGAAGGTCATGACCAACTGACTACTTCAGAGGAAACAAATGGTCATCTATGTCCTTCACCTGGGAAGGCAACAATACCTGAGATAGAAATTCAGGACAAACTAGCCAAAATGTACAAGACCACACTGAATATCATCTATGCATTTCGATTTAGAACTAATTTTGGTGGTGGGAAAACAACTAGCTTTGGCATAATTTATGATTCCTTGGATTATGCAAAGAAAAGTAAACCCAAACATAGACTTGAAAGACATGGCCTGTGTGAGAAGAAAAAGACCTCAAAAAAACAATGAAAGGAACGCAAGAACAGAATGAAGGAAATTACGGGGACTGTAAAGGCCACTGTTGGTGGCAAAAGGTGGGCTGGAGATTGGATCACAGCCAAAGGAGTAAAGGGGCGGCAGTGATGTTATCTGCGGCCATTGTGGATTTTCTACAAGAAGATTAATAAACTAAAAACTCTCACGTGAAAAAAGATGCCCAGGAGAATTCAAAAGGCACTAGCACCAATTACTCTTCATTGACAGGACAGAGGTAAAATTTTTGCTTTTACCAGTTAGCGGAATTTTGTCACCAGGAGAGTGGTTCAGGCAATTAGAAACGTGCTTGGGGCTGGGTGCGGTGGCTCAAGCCTGTAATCCCAGCACTTTGGGAGGCCAAGGCAGGTGGATCACTTGAGGTCAAGTGTTTGAGACCAGCTTGGCCAATATGGTGAAACCCCATCTCTACTAAAAATGCAAAAAATCAGCCAGGCCTGGTGGTGCACACCTGTAATCTCAGTTACTCGGGAGGCTGAGACAGGAGAATTGCTTGAACCTGGGAGGCAGAGGTTGCCGTGAGCCAAGATCGTGCGACCGCACTCCAGCCTGGATGACAGAGCTAGAATCGTGCTTGGATAATACTCAAACGCTACTTCTATACACTAAAGCAGCTTTCAGGAATCATGTCTTAGAACATTCAGGCTGGTATAGCAAAATACCATAGGCTGGGCTTATCAATAACAGAAATGTATTTCTCTAGAGGCTGGGAAGTCCTAGATCGAAGCTTGGTAAATTCAGAGTCGGAGGCAGGGCTGCTTTCCTGACTCATGGATGGGCCTCCTTGCTGTGTCCTCACTTGGTGGAAGGAGCCAGGGAGCTCTCTGGGGCCTCTTTATAAGAGCTCTAATCCTATTCATAGGTCACAGGGCTCCACTCTCATAACCTCATCATCTCCCAAAGGCCCCACCTCCTAAAACCATCACCCTGGGGATATGGATTTCAATGTGTGAATTTTGGGGGGACATGAATATTCAGACTGTAGCAAATGGTTCTGACTTATAGTTTCTGTTCTTCCCAGTCACTGCCTAGGTGCCAGTAGACAGTAGAGCATGCAGAATTCTTCGTGATTCCTAATATCCTATGCAGTGTGCAAACCCTTCTTAGCAGATGAGTGTAAGAGCACAGAAGTCTAACAACAGACCAGAAACAGACCATTGTCAGTCTGCCCCTGGGACACAGTATTCCTCATGCCCTGACGTCCCTAATGCCAGTGTGTGCTTTATTTATTTTTTAAAGAATGATTGCATTTATTTCTCAGATAGTGATATAACTTTTTTTTTTTTTTTTTTTTGAGACAGAGTCTCACTCTGTCGCCAAAGCTTGAGTGCAGTGGTGTGATCTCAGCTCACTGCAACCTCCGCCTCCTGGGTTCAAGTGATTCTCCTGCCTCAGTCTCCCAAATACTGCTACCTTACCCGGCTAATTTTTTGTATTTTTAGTAGAGATGGGGTTTCACCATGTTGGCCAGGCTGATCTCGAACTGCTGACCTCAGGTGATCCACCCACCTTAGCCTCCCAAAGTGCTGGGATTACAGGCGTTAGCCATGGTGCCCGGCCGCAGATAGTGATATAATTTATAGTGTAGTCAATCGGGTTGAACTGTCACTTGCAACACTTTCTTGTGTGACTTAAACAAGGCATTAAAAAAAAAAAAAAAAGAATGTCAAGATGGTGACAGCAGGGCATTAGACAAACAAGGGACCCTCCTGAGCAGAAGGCCCCATGTGACTGTGCTGGTTGCACACTGAGGCAGCTGGCTCCGCCCAGAACAATGCTTCCTGGGGCTTTAGGGACATTTTTTTTTGTACAAAGAAAGTGCTCCATGTTTCCTTGGAGAACAGCGATAAGGAAAGGGGCTGGGCTTATCTCCAGACCTCTTGCCAACACCTAGCAGAGAATGTTCCTAGGGCAAGGTTGGTCCAGGGTGAGGGCTGGGTCCGAGTGCGAGACAGTGGAAATGGCTTCGTCCTGGGATGCCTCCCCAGACTCTTCCTTGGGTATGGTGCCTGGTGGGTGTGCATGGGTGTGCCAGACCACAGCTTGACGTGCCACCTCTGTTCAGAGAGGCATGTGGGCATTTTGTCTATGCCATTAGCCCACTGTGTGGCCTTGGGTAAGACCCCATATCTCTCTAGCCTCAGTTTCCCTAATTATAAATAGTTAACAAAAGTATTTCCAAGATTCTCTTTCATGCTAACATGCTGTGATTCTAAGTTTATTTGTCATTAAAATGAGTCAATCTCAGCTGGGCTTAGTGGCTTATGCCTGTAATCCCATCTGTTGGAATCTCTCCCTTCCCACCCCCCATCCCCACCACCGTCCCCCAAACTCACAGGGAAAACCAATCCCCCACCCACCAGCCTTTGTGGGGTTCGCCGATACAAGTAATTATAAATCCAGTGACCCAAGAGAAGACCCCTGCCCAGGGCGTCCCACCCCATGCCAGTAGCTACAGCTGTTGCCCAAAGAGGCCCCAGCTATTGGGCCACGTCCACCGGGAGGACAGAGCAGCTGCATCTTTCCATCACTAATCTCCAACCTGGAGCCATGCCTAGTGTTTCTCTACAAGTTCAGTCAGAGGGTCTGCTTCATCAGAACGACCAGGGGACTGTGGAAAATGCAAGTTCCTCAGTGCCTTCCAGACCAGGCTCTAGGGTGGAGCCCAGAAATTCTGAGGAAGGGGAAAAAAAAAAATCTCCCAAGCCTTCGTGAAATGATTAGATCACATTGTCTAGCATTTGGGAGAGTATGCTTGGGGCATTTTCTAGAGCGGGTTTGAGGCAGCACTTGGTCGACTGCTGTTCACTAATCAGTGGGTTATCAAATGGCCCCAGGTTTGAGCTCAGCTACCCCAGCACAGCTGATAAACCAGCCTCATAAAGAGCCCAACAACCTTTGACTAGCCTAGCAACATATTCTTGTTGGGTCCAGATGCCTCTTTTTTTCTAAAAACACTCCCTCCTCAAAGCCAAACAGCAATAATCAAAATAGTAATAATCAACACTGCATTTTATGGCTTGGGCCTCTATATGATACTCAAGGCATCAGGCCTTATGAATTTGCAAAGCCCTAATTTTAAGACAGCGTCTCACTCTGTCACCCAGGCTGGAGTGCAGTGGCAGGATCTCAGCTCACTGCAACCTCTTTGGTTTTTTGTTGTTGTTGTTGTTTTTGTTGTTGTTTTTTCTCTTTTTGGGCCTCTTTGGTCCTATAATTTTCTTTGTTTTTGAGGCGGGGTCTTACTCTGTCACCCAGGCTAGAGAGCAGTAGTGAGATCTCAACTCACTGCAACCTCCACCTCCCGGGACTCAAACAGTCCTTCTACCTCAGCCTCCAGAGTAGCTGGGACTACAGGCACATGCCACCAGGCCTGGCTAGTTTTTTGTATTTTTTATGGAGACAGGGTTTTACCATGTTGGCCCAGGCTGATCTCCAACTCCTGAGCTCAAGCAATCCACCTGCCTTGGCCTCCCAAAATGCTGGGATTACAGGCATGAGCCACTGTGCCTGGCCTCAAAACTCTATTATAATCACCCCCACACTCCTACTTTAGAGATGAGGAAGCAGCTTCAGAGGAGTTAAGCAGCTTGGCCAGGGGCTTGCAGACAGGAAGTGGGAATTGCATCTGGAGCTTGTGACTGTGGTTCTGATGCAGGGCTGTCTTTCACATCTAGGTTAGATCTGAAGCCGCCTTTCTTTGTGGCTAAGAGATGTAATTTTGAAAAAAAAAAGTTCCTTTGTTCTGGAACAGCTTTATTTCTGAAGATTAGTAGCTCAAGGCGTGCACATCCTATGAGCAGGAATACAGCACGTCAGTGATTGGTGTGGGGGCGGGGTGATTTTAAAGACAGCTGTCTCTTGGACAGGTGGACAGGCTCTGCTGGGGGAGGGAACTCCCAGCTGAAGCTTAAAAGTCCACCGCAGGGGTGATGGGTGTTCCCCACCCCCATGATGCAGGCACCATTTCTCTCGTGGCCTTTGACGTTTCTGAATTCAGTCCCTGAAATCATGTACTGCTTCCTGGATGGCGTTGTCTGCCTCTTGCATAACTGATCGGTCAGGAGAGTTTGGTCTCAGTAGTCCTATGTCCCTTTCCCTTGGAAAGTCACTAAATATTTGAACTCAGATGACTATAGCTTAATGAAATGGCCTTGGGCCAACCCGCCTTCCCTAATTTTTGAGACCTTTTTTGTTTGTTTGTTTGTTTTGAGACAGTCTCACTCTGTTGCCCAGGCTGCAGTGCAGTGGCGCAATCACGCTCACCGCAGCCTCGACCTCCCAGGCTCAAATGATCCTCCTGCCTCAGCTTCCTGAGTAGCTGGGACCACAGGTGTGCGCCATCATGCCCAACTAATTTTTGTATTTTTTGTAAAGACAGGGTCTCACCATGTTGCCCAGGTTGGTCTCAAACTCCTGAGCTCAAGTGATCCACCCGCCTCGGGCTCCCAAAGTGCTGGGGTTACAGGCGTGACCACGCCCAGCCCAGGACATTGCTTTTTAAAGGCGGGTAGGGCTTGTCCCAAGTGAAGCTTTGTGGATGGAACTTCAAGTATGACATAGCTGTTTAGGATCCCAGTTACCCTTCTCAGAGGAGGTTGGAGTTGCTGTGAGCAGAGGCTGCTGTGGAGGGAAGATGCCAAGACCTCGGTTCAAGTTCCAGCTTTGCCGCCACTGGCTTAGCTGTCACGTGCTGGTCAGTACTAAGTGCTGATGACAGCTGCTGACCTTACGGAGCGCTCACTGTGTGCCAGGCATTGTGCTGTGCCTGCGTGTGCTTTGCCGGCTTTAGCGTCGCAAACATCCTGAGAGGGAGGTTTTTGTGTTCTTGCTTTAGAGAAGAGAAACTCTGCAAAGGTCATCTGGCTGAGGAAGTGGCAAAGCCACGACTCAGATGCCAGAGCCCGGCTCTGATCCCAGCGCTCCAGCATCCTCCTCCTGCCCCAGTTCCCCCAGCTGTGAAGGAGCGCCGTGCTTCGGGCCCTGCCCATTCCCTAGGGGGATGTACTTGGGGAAAACAGACATTCAAGTGAGTCGCACGGAAGGTGCTGGTGCTCCAACTTCACGTGGCACCAGCTGGACCTGGGAGACTCTGCTGGAGCTCAGAGACCTTCCCGAAGCCCAGAGCTGGGCAGCTGTGGCCATCCCAATGCATTTTTGGAATTCTCCAGATAGTAGAAAAGTCACTTCCTGAAATAGTTGGAAGACAGGGCTGAACAGCATTCCCAGGGCATCTTTTTATTCACGCAGCATTGCACAGTTAAGAGAAGGGGCCTCCCCATAGGCAGTGGTGGAGTCTTGCTCCCAGGGCCTCCTGCACAGGGCAGGAGGCAGGACAAGAACACTGAGCTGGACAATGAATGAACAGGAACATATCACATTGCTGTGGCCACAGGCTGGCACAGGGCTGAAGAGGCAAGCCTGGCATGAGGCGGGTGGCCTGATGGGAAAGGGTCGCCCACTTAACAAATATATAACTGAGCCCGACTGTATCAGACTGTGTTCTGGGCACTGGGAAAAGGGGAGTGAACAAGACAGATCAGGCCTGCTTGTGAGCGAACATTCTAATGTGGGGAGACAAGCACATAAATCAGAAGATGCTGTTGGGGCTGTGGAGGGCTCTGAAGACAGTAAAGTGGGATGATGTGAGGAAGAGGCGTGGGCGGCCTGCCCTGGAGAAGTGACCAGGGAAGGAGGTGGGTGAACTTGCCTGACTCAAAGGAAGTGACCAGGTGCAGAGCTGGGGCTGCTCTTCCCGCTGGGTGGGGAGAACGTCAAGTGCAAAGGTTGGAGGCAGAAGTGAGCTTGGCGTTTTTTTAGGAATGGAAAGAAAGCCACAGGGCATCGGGGGTGAGCAAGGCGAGGGTGGGAGGAGGTGAGGTCGTGGGCTTGGCAAGGACTAGATCCCACGGGGCTTGTGGGCCATGGCTTTGTTTGGAAATGCTTCATGGCAGAAGGTCCATTCTGGGTCATGTTTGTGCGGAAAGTGGGGAGGTCATTCTTAGGGTGGGTGGAAGGAGCTCTGAGGGACAGTAAACAGACTCGCTGTTCTGAAAACAAACCAGGAGCTGGGCGTGTGGAGAGGCCCCATGGTAATCTCTCCTCTGCCGCTTTTTCATGCTTTGCAGCACTTTGCCCATAGGGAGGAAGGGGGAGTGCCCCAGCTCTCTGTATATGGCGTGGCTGGAGACCCTGTCCCAGGACCTCAGACCTCCAGTCATCCTGATCCGAGGAAACCAGGAAAACGTGCTCACCTTTTACTGCCAGTAACTCCAGGCTTGGCCATCCCTGTCCACGGCTCTGGGTGCGTGGGATAAGTTGGAACTCGGCTGCCTCCAGTCCACAGGGATGAGACTCATATTGTGTTGCACTTTAAGTGGCAGCATCTGATGATCTCACCAAAAAAGATGGTAGATTTCCAAATCTGGCTGGACTCCACTTCATGGGACACATTCTCTGGGTCTTGATTTTATGGGCTAGAGAAACAGCAGATGGAGCTGCAAGGAAAACTCTCTAAAGGATCCTATTCCTTTTAAACACTTTCTTTTGATTTTGATGACCATTAATTAAGAGTTCAGTCTTTGATTTGTATGCAAATTGGAGTCTAAATGCTGGGTGTGAATCTTGACAGTTTCTACAGACCTTCCTGGGTGAAAGTTCCTAAACCATGCCCTGCTTCCTCCAGTAGGAGAATGGCAGCCCCACCTGTAGGACCTACAGGTTCTCTAAGGAATGCAGGGCTCTCTCTGAGCCTCCACAGCCAGGCAATTTTTTTTTTTTTTTTTTTTTTTTTTTTTTGAGATGGAGTTTTTTTTCTCTTGTTGCCCAGGCTGGGGTATAATGGCACGATCTCAGGTCACTGCAACCTCCGCCTCCCGGGTTCAAGCATTTCTTCTGCCTCAGCCTCCCGAGTAGCTGGGATTACAGCAACTGCCACCACGCCCAGCTAATTTTTGTATTTTTAGTAGAGACGGGGTTTCACCATGTTGACCAGGCTGGTCTCGAACTCCTGACCTCAGGTGATCCACCTGCCTCGGTCTCCCAAAGTGCTGGGGTTACAGGCCTGAGCCACTGTGCCCGGCCCAGGCAAATTTCTCACTCCTGTCACCTTCAATAATGGGTCTTTGATGTCTTCATTGGTTCTTTAGACGAGGGACTTTTTGAACTTTTTTGGTTGCAACCCACAGTAAGAAATATATTTCACACTGAGACTTGCAACGCACACACACAGAAATGGCGAAAACAAAAATGTCACAAAACAATACTTACCCTTCCCTGGGGGACGTCCTCCAGTATGTTCTGTTCTATTTATTTTTCACTGTTGGTTGCAATCCAATAAAATGACTTTGGGATCCACTCATGGGTGGGGACCCACACATTTGAAAGGTATGGCTAGCTTTCTGTTGTGCCCTGCATTTGTCCACACACAGGGAGTCCGGCTGAGCTGGGTGTCATTGCCATTTTCCCAGCTCATCTTACGGGGAAAAAAAGCGGATTGACAGAACACATGAGGAGGGGTATTGATGGCAGGAGAGTCAAAAAAGCGTTTTAAAGAAGGGGCAAGGTTGAAGGAGTCTAGTGGCAAGGGGTAAGATTTCAGGCATGGTTAAGAACAGAGGACAAGGATGTTAAGAACAGAGGGATGTAGAGATGGCAAGGTTGGCAAGGATCAGAAAGGCAGGAGCAGGTCCAAGCCAGCCCAAGACCAGGTGAAAGGAGAGGGGAGGAGGAGCCACCTGCAAGAGATGGAAAGAGCAGGCGGTAGAGGGGGCTGGCAGGGAGGGGCTGTTAAGAGTGGGGTTGGAGGTGGGAGAGAAGCTGGGACAAGGGAGATGGAGAAAGGACCTATACCTGGCTCACAGAAGGCATCCAGGTCACGACACATTGAACATCCCCAGTGTTTGAGCCCCCAAAGCTAGGGTGCAAGGGCACTGGCATCGAATGCCAGTGGGTGAGGCTGAGCGAAAGGGTATTTGCAGCTCTAGACATAACCAAGAAGCATAAAGGTGAGTTGTTTGGTGGTATGACTGCCTGTGCCTTCTTCCAGTGGCTCTGGGGTGGCTGAAGGAACAGACACCTTTGGGTTTCGTCAGCCTCCTCCAAGACTGCTGCAGTGCCTACACTTTAGACTTCAGAAGGAGACTAAAGACCTGTAGAATTTAGAAGGAGATCTGAAGTCTCCTTTTTGGAGTTACAACCCAAAGGATGTTAGCATTTCTCAGGTCATCCCACTGCAAAGCCCAGAAGGCTTGGGCCTCCCAGGCTGTTCTAAAGCCCCACTGTCTGACTGCCTTAGGGCCTGCTGCGAGGGACTGGGGCCTGGCCAAGCTGACTGGGAACAGCTCTCCTGCTCCGAGGGACCTGGAGGATGGGCCTGCCTCCGAGCCTTTGAGCTGGACCCTGGGACAGTTCTTAACTCCAGATAAGGGGAAGCATCCATTAGGGAATGTTGGCCTTTCTAGAGCCACATGGAAAACAATTTTCTGGTTCTTCAAACCTCAAGGAGTCCTTGGTCCAAAAAACAGAGAATGTTTTGGCTTTGGGTGTCAAAAAAAAAAAAAAAAAAAAATTCATGATGTCAGAAATACTATGTTTTTAACAATAATAATAGCTTTGTTAAAAAAAAAAAAAAAGCTTTAACAGCGAGGCCATAAACAATGAAATGAATAAAAACTATGGTCACTCAGTCAACGGAACTTATTTGTTTTGGAACACACTGTTTTTCAACTCTGCTGAGTGTTTTGAAAAAAATTAACTATTGTTTTTCCAACCCTGGATTGAACTTTTCTCGGAGCCCCTACTGGTTCTGCAGGTCATAGTGCCAGATTTTGACATAAATATTTATAGGAGCCATTTATTTTCCCTTTGATTCTCTTCCATGCATTTGCAGACTCACGGGGAACCATTTTTGTCAGCCTTTATCAAAGTCTCCCAGCATTTCCCATCTTGCCTGACACAGAGAGGTAACAGGTTGAGTGGAAGGAGCCATGGCGAGGCCACCAGGAGACTGGGATTTGAGTTTCAATGTCTCCCCAAAACTGGCTGTGTGACCTCAGATATGCCCCTTCACCTCTCTGGGAGGCCTCCAGTCAATGAAATGAAAGAATTGGACCAGAACAGGTGTCCCCAGCCAGCTGACCTGACAGTGACTGCTGTTTGGCCCAGGAGTGGTTGACAAAAATTGTGGCTGCATCAGGAGGTGGGGGTTAAGGGGAAGGGGTACACATTCCTTGGTCACCCCCAACCCACTACCCTTCCCAGCCCACCACTTTCTACTCCCCTGTGGTGTGAGCCTTTGGATCCAAGGAGTTTGAGTTTCTCTAGATCATTATTTGGCCTATTAGGGTAAGAGATATAGGGCCACACTGCCTCTCTGTCCCTGCCTTTGGATGACAAAATGCTTCCCATTTAGGAGTTTGTGCGGTAGGAAGTCCTATCCATGAAGCCTTCCCTTCCTCTGTGCTGGCAGAGGAGGGAACCATCAGGGTCAGGGCCGGCCTCAGCCCCAGTGGCCGCCCCAGCAGGGGCTCCTCCCATCTCTCCCCTGGGATCCACTGCCCAGTTAGCTCCCAGTTTTGCCCTCTGCATTTCAGCCTCCAGATTTAGTATCCTCCCTCAGTGCCTGCCCAGACTTGCTATGACTTTGAAGTAATTACAGTACCACCTATTTTTCACCCAATGGGCTCTCTGGGCTCTGCTTACCCAGGCAAAAAGCTGTGGGCCGCCTTAGCACATGGAGAGTCTCAGTGCAGATGAATTTCCTTCTAAAGCCCTGCCTGGACTGTCTAGAGTGGTGAGGGGCAGGAGGGGTTCACAGGGATGAGACCAGCTGAATGTTCCAGAAGAACCACCTGGCTGGGAGGCCTTCAGGCACATGCAAAGCAGCCAGGTTTGGTTCATAGCTGTGTACAGCTCAGGATGTCAGGGAAAAAATGCTGCCAACTCCAAGAATGTTCACAGAAATGGGGCGCAGGAAAGCCCAGCCACCGGCTTCATTGGTAATTTCCCACTCGAAGTGAGGTTTCATCCTGTGACCGAAAGCAAAAGTACAACATACGCACCCACTTCCTAAAAGGGAGTCATCACAAATACAGTTCTATAAATACTCTCAGGAGAACCAGCTGGCTGGGAGGCCAGAGAGCAAAATGTCTGATAGATGAAAGACAGTAGCAAGAAAGGACAAGTGGTTTTATTCTAACTCATAAAAGTTACAAACAAAACATTCTACGTTTGCAAAGGAGGGAGCAAACGCATAAGGTCAAGGGTATTAGGAAAGTCTTTATAGGGAACATGGTGTACAAAAGGGGTACACGTTCCTTGGCCACCCCCAACCCATTGCCCTTCCCAGCCCACCACTTCCTACTCCCCTGTGGTGTGAGCCTTTGGATCCAAGGATTTCGAGTTTCTCTAGATAATTTTTTGGCCTAATAGGTTCCAGAGATTGGTGGGATTCAATAGAAAGACAGAAATGAGAGCTGGGGTGGGAAGAAGGCTTTCTGGGCAGCAGGGGTAGCTTGAGCAAAAGACAGAGTAAGGATTTCCCTGGGCATGTTTGGAGAACAAGAAACAAGCCAGTTTTCCTGGAGTGTGAGGCAAGTGTGCGTAGGAAATTAAGACTGGGCCAGGCGCGGTGGCTCATGCCTGTAATCCCAACACTGTGGGAGGCCAAGGCAGGGTGATCACCTGAGCCTATGAGTTTGAGACCATCCTGGGCAACATGATGAAACCCTATCTTTACAAAAAAAAAAAAAAACTGGATGTGGTGGTACGCACCTGTGGCTTCAGCTACTCCAGAGGCTGAGGTGGGAGGATTGCTTGAACCTGGGAGGTTGAGGCTGCAGTGCTGTAATTGTGCCACTGCTCTCCAACCTGGGTGACAGAGCAAGACTCTATCTCAAAAAAAAATAATAATAATAATGAATAAAAAAGAGAGGAGGAGAAGTAGCAGTCATGTAATATGAAGGGCAGAGTAGCAGGCTTAATGCTGAAGGGAAAGAGAAAGCAAATTGATTTGAGTTTGGTACGTTAAGTGTGAGAATACCCAGGTGGTCAGAACTGTGGTCCGGGAGCCTGGGAAGAGCTCAACGTGCTCCCTGTTAGCCTGCAGCTCTTTGAGAGCAGTGACCGTAAACAGATTTGGGAGTCATAGCTTGGGTGAGATCAAGAGAGAAAGTACAAAGAAATAACAGGGCTAGACCTTGGGAAGGGCTATATTTAGGAGGCAGAGTGAAGAAGAGTCAGTGGTGAGGCAGACTTGAAAAGAGCATTGGAGGGACAGGAAGAAAACTCAGATCACTGAGGAAGCACCAGAGAAGGGGAAGAAAGAAGCTCAGAGTTGACCACGTAGTACCTGTCTGCAAAGGGGCTGGAGCCACTGAAGGTGCTGTTGAATTTGGGGTTGTGGCATCATTGGGAGCCTTGCAGCGAATAATTAGGTAAAGCGGCAGGTCAAGGGCCAGGGATTGAGGAGTGAATTTGTAGATGGGAAAAGAAAACAGCAGCTCTGCTTAGAGACTTCATACTTGAGTAAGTCAGCAATGGAGATATTGAAGGACACAGAGTGGAAACCTGAGGGAAGAGTAGACTCAAGGAAAGGTGCTTTGACTGTTGTTATCATAGGGCGTGTATTAGGGTAATGCTAAGCTATGCTGCAGTAACAAACTGTCCTCTCAATGTGAGAGGCTTACATGACAAAGTTCTGTTTCTGTTACAAATATTCCTACCACAGTCGGGCAGCTCTTCAGGGTTCCTCTTCTCCGCATCAGGAATGAACGATCAAAATTACTCCTGTCTTGGGAAGCCACCACCTTGACCAGTAGCTTCCAGCTCACTGAAGAAGGGAAAAGAGAGCTGGAGGGCCACGCACTGGCTTTTAAATGCTTCCACCCAGAAGGGATGTTATTTATTTCCACTCAAAGCCCATTAGCCAAAGCCAAATAGTCACATGGCTCCACCTAACTGCAAGAGTGCTGTGAAATTTGGGGGAAGATGTGAATATTCATTGAACAATAAATGTCTCTGTTACAGAGTGAGGGTGAGTAATAGAGACCTGAGTGTATCAATAGGTCAGAGGGGAGAGATTGACGATGGAAGGAAAAGAATAACTACAGAAAAGGTAGCGATGATGAATCAACAAAATGTGGGGACATTTTTTCCACACAGCAGGAAAGGTGTAGCTGAAGTCTGGTAGCCCTGGGGTGCAAAACTCTCAGGACCCTTGCCCCTGTGATCTGCCCTAGCAGGGCCCCTGAGCACCAGGTCAGAAAGCAAACATGGAAATTGCAGGTGACATGTTCCCCAGCAATGGGGCTGGCCAAGCAAAGAGGGAAGGACAAGGCACGAGGGAGGGATTCAAGAAGGATGACCGTGAGCTCCCAGGTGGATGGGGAGACCAGAAGTGAGCTGCAAGACTTGACAAGACTTGAAATGCTAGTAGCATAAAGACAAAAAGAACCTGCAGGCTGGGCGTGGTGCCTCATGCTTGTAATCCCAGCACTTTGGGAGGCCAAGGCAGGCGGATTACTTAAGGCCAGGAGTTTGAGACCAACCTGGCCAACACGGTGAAAACCCGTCTCTATGAAAAAAAAAAAAAAAAAAAAAATTAGCTGGGCATGGTGGTGGCCACCTGTAGTCCCCGCTACTCAGGAGGCTGAGGCAGGAGAATCGCTTGAATCCAGGAGGCAGAGGTTGCAGTGAGCCAAAATGGTGTCACCGCACTCCAGCCTGGGCCACAGAGTGAGACTCTGTCTCAAAAAACCCCAAAACAACAACAGCAACAAAAACATGCAGTGGGCCGGGCACAGTAGCTCACACCTATAATCCCTGCCCTTTGGGAGGTCAAGGCAGGCAGATCACTCGAGGTCAGGAGTTCTGGACCAGCCTAGGCAACATGGTAAAACCCCCATCTCTACTAAAAATGCAAAAATTAGCCAGGCGTGGTGGCATGCACCTGTAGTCCCAGCTACTTGGGGGCTGAGGCAGGAGGATGGCTTGAACCAAGGAGGTTGAGCCTGCAGTGAGCTGAGATGGTGCCACTGAACTCCAGCCTGGGTAACAGAGTGAGACCCTGTCTCAAAAACAAACAAACAACAACAACAAAGAAGAACATGCAGTCGATGTGGGAGACGGGGAGATGGAGAAGAACGAAGTTTGTGGTCAGTACATGTGCACTTCACAGCTTGACATTCTGGAGAAACTAAACATCTTGAGCACACCAAACTCTAAGGTGTCCACCATTTGCCTATGAGGTCTACAAAGGTGGGACTTGAGATGCACCTTTTAGTTGCTGGATGGGAGGGAGACCAGGGGAGGGCCCAGGGCAGCTGGAGGGGACTCAGGGTGGGGACTGTGGACCCAACAGGCACAGGGGTATTTCAATATCTTAACTGCTGAAACAGCTGAAAGACTGCACGTCAGCTTTGAGGGTGAACATATCTGACTCATCTCTTTACCCTAGGGTGCAGCACAGGTTAGCAGAGTAGACACCCAATAAATGTCTGCAGAATGAATGAATGAAGAACAAATGAATGGATCATACCAATGGGTGGTAGAGCAAAGTGGAGACAAGATAAAGGGAAGTGAGCTACATATCGTGAGAGTGTGAGCTGGACGCTGGAGCTGTTAAGGTGGGCAAGGGGTGGAGGGGAAGCCTGTGAGCCAGTTGCCAAAGTGCTGAGTGAGATCTTGAGAGAGAGCCCTGGAGGTCAACAGGTTGTACTTGCAGACAGGTAAACCTTCAGATCAGAAAAGGGAGCTGAATGATGACAGCACATGGACATGTGGGAGGGAACGACACACACTGGGGCCTGTCAGTGTGGGAGGAGGGTGAGGGGAGGGAGAGCACTGCGAAGAATAGCTAATGGATGCTGGACTTAATACCCAGGTGGCTGGGTGCAGTGGCTCATGCCTGTAATCCCAGTACTTTGGGAGGCCGAGGCAGGCAGATTGCTTGAGGCCAGGAGTTTGAGACCAGCCTGGCCAACATGGTAAAACCCTCTCTCAACTAAAAATACCAAAAATTAGCCAGGCATGGTGGTGGGCACCTGTAATCCCAGCTACTTGGGAGGTTGAGGGAGGTGAATCTCTTGAATCTAGAAGGCGGAGGCTGCAGTGAGCTGAGATTGCACCACTGCACTCCAGCCTGGGTGACAGTGAGACCCCATCTCAAAAAAAAAACAAGAAACAAAACAAAAAAGAAAAAGAAATACCCAGGTGATGGGATGATCTCTGCGGCAAACGACCATGGCACACATTTACCTATGTAACAAACCTGCATAACCTGTTCATGTACCCCAGAACTTAAAATAAAAGTTGAAATAAAAAAGAAAAGAAAAGGATGCTAAGATATGCACCAAATTAGATGCAGGTATGCTCTTATAAGCACTCCACTGAGCCTCCTTCAGTGGAGTGATATTCCGGGTCCTTTCCTAGAAAAAGACAGGGTTGGTTAATGTCAGACATACTAGGGGGAGAGGACTGGAGCCTGTACACAAAGAACTACACCCAGGGGTTAATTCCAGAGATCTCAGTGATGGATATGGGCCTAGGGCAGGAAAGGCCAACTGGGCCACGTCAGAGATGAGAGTTGGAGGAATAAATGCACGTGTTTGCAATGGGCTGATAAAGACAGGAGGAGAAGTCCAGGACTTAATGTGAGGGCTGAGCAAGCAGAAATAAATTCATGGAGGAGATCAGAAAGTCCCACCATTTGAACAAAAATGTTGCCTTACGCTATTTCTGGTGTCTTACGCATCTTTGCTGAAGTGCTGGGTCTAGTCCTCTGAAGTCAGCTTGGGGAAGGTGGGAGTTTTCCTGGGGGAAGAAAGAAAGAAACTAACACGGGATCAAAATCCTACTTAGGGTACAGAATAGTCTGCGTACAAGAAAACGTACATGAGGCCGGGCACCATAGCTTACGCCTGTAATCCCAGCACATCAGGAGGCCGAGGCCAGTGAATCACCCGGGGTCAAGAGTTTGAAACCAGCCTGGCCAACATGGTGAAACCCCGTCTTACTGAAACTACAAAAATTAGCCGGACGTGATGGCAGGCACGTGTAATCCCAGCTACTCGGGAGGCTGAGACAGGAGAATTGCTAGAACCCGGGAGGCAGAGATTGCAGTGAGCCAAGATTGTACCATCGCAGTCCAGCCTGGGCAGCAAGAGTGAAGCTCCATCTCAAAAAAAGAAAAGAAAAAAAAAGAAAAGGTACATGACATTAAGATATATATTTTTTTCTTTTCTGTTTAAAGTAAAATGCTGGACAGCAATCAGAATATTTAGAAGGAAGCTATGATGGGGGAAAAAGAATGTGAACTTCAGAGGTTACCTGGGGCCTCCAAGTTCAGCCATGACCCTTGCCCTAGATGCTGACCTGGAGGGCGGGCTCCACCTGACTCTTGTTTGTCCTGGGTTCAAACCTGGTCAGCCAAGGACAGCCATAAACCTGGCATGCTCTAGGGCAAAAGCAAGTATTTACTGCTGGAGAGATGACCAAATCAGGTAGACAACCTCCCATCTACCCATCCTCTCCAGGATCTAAGTCCTTTCTTGGGGTAATCAGTGAAGGTTTCCTATGTGTGGTGGAGGTTGTTTTATTGCCTGCCTTCCACTCTTGGAAGAAAGGCTGGGGAGTAGCACTCAGAACAGGGAAGCCCAAGCAGGGTTTTTTTCTTTCTTTCTTTTCTTATTTTATTAGAGAGAGAGAGAGTCTCACTGTGTTGCCCAGGCTGGTCTTGAACTCCTGGCCTCGAGCAATCCTCCAGCTTCAGCCTCCCAAAGTGCTGGGATTATAGGCATGAGCCACCGTGCCAGGCCAAGGTCTTTTAAAAATTATGGTAAAAGACATAACACAAAATTCACCATTTTAACTATTTTATTTTATTTTTTTTTTTGAGACAAAGTCTCACTCTTTCGCCCAGGCTGGAGTGCAGTGGTGGGATCTCAGCTCATTGCAACCTCCACTTCCCAGGTTCAAGCGATTCTTGTGCCTCAGCCTCCCAAGTAGCTGGGATTACAGGCACAGGCCACCAGGCCCAGCTACTTTTTGTATTTTTTTTTTTTTTTCTGTAGAGATGGGGTTTTGCCATGTTGGCCAGGCTGGTCTCCAACTCCTGACCTCGAGTGATCCGCCCGCCTCGGCCTCCCAAAGTGCTGGGATTACAGGTGTGAACCACTGTGCTCGGCCTTAACTATTTTAAAGTGTAATTCAGTGGTATTTAGTACATTCACAGTGTTGTGCAACCATCACCACTATCTCGTTCCAAAACATTCTCATCGCCCCAAAAGGAAATCCTGGACCTATTAAGCAGTAAATCCCCACTAACCCCTGGCAAGCATTCATCTGCTTTCTGTGTCTATGGATTTGCCTGTTCTAGATATTTCAAATAAGTAGATACAATATGTGGCCTTATGTGGCCTTTTGTGTCTGGCGTTTTCACTTAGCATCGTGTTTTCAAGGCTCGTCCATATTGTAGCATGCATCAGCACTTCATTCCTGTTTAAGGCTGAATAATATTGCATTGTGTGGATATACTGTATTTTGCTTATTCATTCAGTTGGTGGACCTTTGGGTGGTTTCCACCTTTTGTGCTATTATAAATAATGCTGCTATGAATATTCATGGACAAATTTTTGTGAAAAGTGCTTTCGATTCTTTTGGGTAGATAGTTATCTAGGAGAGGCATTGTTGGGTCATCTGGTAATTCTCTGTTGACTTATCCAGCAACTCTGGGTATGCTGTAAAACTTTCTAAGGGCTGAGTTTAACTATCAGACCCATTGTTCTGCTGCCATAGCTTGGCCCCCGTTGTCAGTCTTGACTGGTCATACCCTCTGGTGTCTCCTATTCAAGAGACACTTTGAGGTTCCCAAAAACTAGCTCAGTTTTCATTTTCTTCCATTTAAAAATCGTGTGTAACAAACACCTTTAAGAATCAGGTAGCGGCCGGGCGCGGTGGCTCATGCCTCCAATCCCAGCACTTTGGGAGGCTGAGGTGGGTGGATCACGAGGTCAAGAGATTGAGACCATCCTGGCCAACATGGTGAAACCCTGTCTCTACTAAAAATACAGAAATTAGCTGGGCGTGGCAGCGGGCGCCTGTAGTCCCAGCTACTCAGGAGGCTGAGGCAGGAGAATTGCTTGAACCCGGGTGGCAGAGATTGCAGTGAGCTGAGATCATGCCGTTGCACTCCAGCCTGGTGACAGAGCAAGACTTCTGTCTCAAAAAAAAAAAAAAAAGAAGAAGAAGAAGAATCAGGTTGCACAGGGGAGTAACAGGGAAGTGGGTGCCCCAAGTCCTCAAAAGTTGATAACCACAGTCTGAGATTCCCCTTCCTTCAAACAAAAACACTTCCCCTTCATGGGCCACAGTGTTAAGGGAGGATTTGCCTTGGGGAGCTACTTCTTGTAGAGAAGGGAAGCTGCTTCTGGCTTAGCGAGGGCAGGAGAGTTGCTGTGGGAAGGGTTTCATTAGTATGGAACAGGACGTCCATTTCCTGGGCTAAAGAAGGTGGCTCATGTGGGTGGCCAAATTAGGACTTAAGAATGACATAAAAAGCACAGATTCTGGTTGGAGTTTAAATGACTTCAAAAAAAAAAGAAAAAGAAAACAACAACCATGAGTTCAAAAAACAAAGTACGGAAGTTCAGGAGGGCCTAAGACACCAGACTGCTTCAAATAAAACATGAGTACTGGCAATGATCTCTGGCTGACTCGGGTTTTGCAAAGGCCCATTCTCTACCTTCACAGCCTGATTGTAAAATAAGATAGGCCTTGGTTCTTCCATTCCTGTCTGCATCTCAGAATGCAAACATGAATTCGATCACAACAGAGTGACAGCAACACTGCAGCACTACCACAATCAAGTTAAAGAGTTTCCGTGTTTCTTTCATTTCCACATTTCCAGAAATCCCATTGAACACTGTGGATTTCCCTTCAGCTTACTAACTTGCATTCCCTCACATGCTTTCTCTCCCACTTTATTTCTTTTTTCTACTTTTTTTTTTTTTTCCTGAGATGGAGTCTCGTCCCATCGCCACGCTGGAGTGCAGTGGTGCAATCTCGGCTCACTGCAACCTCCGCTTCCCGGGTTCAAGCAATTCTCCTGCCTCAGCCTCTCGAGTAGCTAGGATTACAGGTGGGTGCCACCATGCCCAGCTAATTTTTGTATTTTTAGTAGAGACAGGGTTTCACCATGTTAGTTAGGCTGGTCTTGATCTCATGACCTTGTGATCCGCCCGCCTCACCCTCCCAAAGTGCTGGGATTATAGGCATGAACCACCGCACCCGGCCTATTTTTTTTTTTTTTTTTTTGAGATGGAGTCTTGCTCTGTTGCCCAGTCTGGAGTGCAGTGGTGTGATCTTGGCTTACTGCAACCTCTCCCTCCTGAGGTTCAAGCAATTCTCCTGTCTCAGCCTCCCAAGTAGCTGGGATTACAGGCACCCACCACCAGGCCCAGCTAATTTTTGTAATTTTAATAGAGACAGAGTTTCGACATGTTGGCCAGGCTGGTCTCAAATTCCTGACCTCAGGTGATCTGCCTGCCTTGGCTTCCCAAAGAGCTGGGATTACAGGCATGAGCCGCCGTGCCTGGCCCACATTTCCTCTTGAATGAACTGATCAGTCTCCTGGCCTCGAGTCTCTCCCCCTTCATAATGACGTGGATCCATACTGATTCTGATCTGTCCTTTCTACTGCTCAAAAACCTCCAGTGTCCACAAAATAAGGCCCACACTCCCAAGGGTGACCATTCAAAGTCTTTTCTGAGCTGGCCCCAAGACTTTTTTCCAGTCTTACCACTCATTATTATCTGATATTGTCATTATTATAATGATAACGATGTGGTCATTATTCTTATTTAAAAGTATACCCTGGCCAGGCGTGGTGACTCACGCCTGTAATCCCAGCACTTTGGGAGGCCAAGGCAGGCAGATCACCTGATGTCAGGAGTTTGAGACCAGCCTGGCCAACACGGAGAAACTTCGTCTCTATTAAAAATACAAAAAAATTAGCCAGGCATGGTGGCAGGCATAATCCCAGCTACTTGGGAGGCAGAGGTAGAAGAATCACTGGAACCCAGGAGGCAGAGGTTGCAGTGAGCCGAGATCACGTCACTGCACTCCAGCCTGGGTGACAAGAGCGAGACTCCATCTCAAAAAAGAAAAAAAGTTCTTGCAGTGATTTTGTTGCACAGCAAGATTTGGGAACCACTGTACTGGACTCAGTCCAGTCCTCTAAATATTAATGGCTAACATTTATCGAGCACGTAGTAAATGTCTGGGTTTGTCCCAAGAACTTAACAACTTTGTACTATTTAAGCCTCACAAAAACCCTATGAAACAGAAGATACTATTATTATTATTATTCCTATATTTCCTATTTTACAGATGAGGAAAATTAGGTAGAGAGGTTAAGTAACTTGCTTAAGGTCACATAGTAAGTGGCAAAAGCCGGGTTTGAAAACAAGCAACTGGGGTCTGGCCCCATGAGTTGAACCAGTGAGCTCTACCTGCCCATTCAAATTCTGCATATAAAGTCACTGGCACTCCATGGTGTTTAGTCAGTAATTGCTGCCATTATTATTTTTATTCAAATCTCACCCATCCCAGAATTCAACTCAAATTCTACCTCTTCTATCAAGTTTTCTCTGACTCCCTTTCTTCTTTTCTCAATGTAATCATAGATCCTTCAGAAATGTATTCGACTTTGGGATAGGCTTTTATTTCTGTGTTTTTGTTAGCATCCTCATTATACTTGTAAAGTCATTGAGAGTAGGGTCATGCTGTGTTTATCTCTCTATTCCTGGCATATTTGTTGACCTGAATTTAACATTTTCCTAAATGCGCTATAAGCAGAATCACCGAATTTCTTTTTTTTTTTTTTTTTTAATTTGAGACTGAGTCTCGCTCTGTCTCCCAGACTGGAGTGCAGTAGCATGATCTCAGCTCACTGCAACCACTGCCTCCCAGGTTTAAGCGATTCCTGCCTCAGCCACCTGAGTAGCTGGGATTACAGGTGCCCGCCACCATGCCTATTTTTTTTCTATTTTTAGTGGAGACGACATTTCACTATGTTGGCCAGGCTGGTCTCGAACTCCTGACCTGAAGTTATGTGCTTGCCTTGCTCTCCCCAAGTGCTGGGATTACAGGCATGAGCCACCACTCCTGTCCCCAAATTTCTTTAAAAGGAGCTATCTCATTGGGAGATAACTCAAGAGAGAATTGCAGAAATTGGATTGCCTTTTCCCTAGGGGAAAAAAATGCAAAATCACACTCCTGAACTTTCTTTCTTCTGAGTGGGAAGGGATAAGATATCTTAACATCTTAAGGGGCCCTGAGGCTTGTCACTGCAGGTGAGGGGAAACCACACTACTGGCATATTTGATTTCTCAATGCAGCTGTCGCCTCCTGCCTCGCTGCCTCCTTTAAGGCCTATGTTGGTTTGACCTGGGCTTGCTCCACTGGTTAGCTTCTCCCTAGTTGCAAGACTACCAGATCATAATCAGTTATTATCTCCCATCCTGGTGTGTGAAAAGCTATAGAATTTGTGGGGCCCAGTGCAAAATGAAAATGCAGGGCTTCTGTTTAAAACTTATTAAGAATTTAAAGATAACAGCAGAGCATTAAACCAAGCACAGGGCCCCATCTACTACATCGTCACGCCCATGAAGCCAGCTTTGATGAAAAAAGGGTTAGGCCAGGCGGTGGCTCGCACCTGTAATCCCAGCACTTTGGGAGGCTGAGGCAGGTGGATCACTTGAAGCCAGGAGTTCGACACCAACCTAGCCAACATGGTGAAACCCCGTCTCTACTAAAAATACAAAAACTAGCCTGGCGTGGTGGCGGGCACCTGTAATCCCAGCTACTTGGGAGGCTGAGGCAGGAGAATTGTTGAACCCAGGAGGTGGAGTTTGCAGTGAGCCGAGATCATGCCACTGCACTCCAGCCTGGGCAACAGAGCAAGACTCCGTCTCAAAAAACCAAAAAAGGTCAGAGCCTTCTCAGCAGACCAAAACCAAATGCAGAAAGCTGAGTATGGGGACAATTTATTTCCAAAGCCCTCAACCTCTCATCTTAATATAAAGACAGCTGAGAAAGAAACCACCCTGTATTCTGTGTTATATTAAGGTTGACTACTGTGGGCTGAACTGAGTCCTCCAAAGAGATGCTGAAGCCCTAAGCAGTACCTGTGAATGTGGCAGCATTGGGAAATAGGGGCTTTGCAGATGATGGAGTTAAGATGAGGTTATTAGTGTGGGTTCTGATCCACAATGACTGGTACTCTTATGGAAAGAGGAAATGTGGATACAGAGCCAGACATGCACACAGGGAAGATGATGTGAAGAGACCTACACAAGGAGAACCCATGAGAAGATGAAGGCAGGTTGGGGTGATGCTTCTATATGCCAAGGAACGTCAAAGAGTGCCAGCAGGCCAGGGGCGCTGGCTCACGCCTTAATCCCAGCACTTTGGGAGGCCGAGGTGGGCGGATCATGAGGTCAGGAGTTTGAGACCAGCCTGGTCAACATGGTGAAACCCCATCTCTACTAAAAATACAAAAATTAGCCAAGCGTGGTGGCAGGCGCCAGTAGTCCCAGTTACTTGGGAGGCTGAGGCAGGAGAATTGCTTGAACCTGGGAGGTGGAGGTTGCAGCGAGCCAAGATTGTGCCACTGCACTCCAGCCTGTACAACAGAGCAAGACTGTCTCAAAAAAAAAAAAAAAAAGAAAAAGAAAAAAAAAAGTGCCAGCAAAGTACCCAGATAGGAGAGGGGCCTGGAAGATTCTCCCCCGAGACCTCAGGAGGAACTAACCCTGTGGACACCTTGATCTTAGACTTCCAGTTTCCAGAACCAAGACAATAGATTCCTGTTTCTTAAGCCAGCCATCCTCAGCCTTTTTGGCACCAGGGACCAGTTTTGTGGAAGACAGTTTTTCCATAGACCAGAGGTGGGGTGGGGGGCATGGTTTCAGGATGATTCGAGCACATTACATTTATTGTGCACTTTATTTCTATTGTTATTACATTGTAATATATAATTAAATAATTATACAATTCACCATAATGTAGAATCAGTGGGAACCCTGAGCTTGTTTTCCTACAACTAGACGGTCCCATCTGTGGGAGATGGGAGACAGTGACACCCGAAGGATGTTACTTATGTCGAGTCTCCTCATTTTGGTTGCCGTCACTGCAGAAAACCCTGCTTCACAGAGATAGGATGTTGCAATAGGCCAGGCGTGGTGGCTCACACCTGTAATCCCAGCACTTTTGAAGGCCAAGGCAGATGGATCACTTGAGGCGAGGAGTTCAAGACCAGCCTGGCCAACATAGCAAAACTCCATCTGTCTCTACTAAAAATAATAAAATATATACATATAGCCAAGTGTGGTGGCACACTCTTGTAATCCTAGCTACTCGGGAGGTGGAGGCATGAGGCATGAGAATGGCTTAAACCAGAGAGGCGGAGGTTGCAGTGGGCAGAGATTGGGCCATTGCACTTCAGCCTGGAGACAGAGTGAGACCCTGTCTCAAAAAAAAAAAAAAAAAAAAAAAAAAAAAAAAAAAAAAAAGGATGTTGGAAATGAAAGCAGGCTTTTCAGTGCTTTTGTGGCCATCTCAGGATTAAAGCCTAGACTTTAATCCAGGACATGTGGAGATTTGAAGTTGTCTCAAACATTGTTTTGTTGTTGTTGTTTAGTTTTTTTGTGTTTTTTGTTTGTTTGTTTGTTTGTTTGTTTTGAGACAGAGTCTCACTCTGGAGTGTGAAGGCACAATCTCGGCTCACTGCAACCTCCACCTTCTGAGTTCAAGCAATTCTCCTGCCTCAGCCTCCTGAGTAGCTGGGATTACAGGTGCGTGCCACCATGACCGGCTATTTTTTGTATTTTTTAGGAGAGACAAGGTTTCACCATGTTGGTCATGCTGGTCTGGAACTCCTGACCTCGTGATCTGCCCGCCTCGGCCTCCAAAAGTGTTGGGGTTACAGGCATGAGCCACCTCGCCCGGCCTCAAACATACTTTTAAGGCCACCAGATGCAGCTGTACAACTGAAGTACATACACTTGCCACTGTAAAGCCTGCCACCAGATGCAACTTGCCACTCACTGATAGTGTTCTGATACGAGTCTGCAAACAATTGATTTATCATGGCCTCTGTGCAGTGAAACATCTCTGCTAATGTTAATCCGTATTTGCAGCCACTCCCAGCACTAGCATCACCAACTCAGCTCTACCTCCCATCATCAGGCATTCGATTCTTGTAAGGAGCAAAGCCTAGTTCACTTGCGTGCACAGTTCACAATAGGGTTCGGCTCCTATGAGAATGTAATGCCCCCGATCTAACAGGAGGCTGAGCTCAGGTGGTAATGCAGCGATAGGGGGCAGCTGTAAATACAGATGAAGCTTGGCTACTGGCTCACCTCCTGTGGTGCCGCCTGGTTCCCAATAGGCCAGGGACTCATAGTGGTCCATGGCCGGGGGTGCGGGCGGGGGGTTGGGGACCCCGTCTTAAGCCATCCAGTTTGTGGCACTTTGTTATGGCAGCTGCAGCAGATGAATATACCCACCAGCCAGACCAGGCTCCTCCTGTTACCTTCCTGCCCTTGGCAAGCTCCTGACAACACCTGAAAAAACAGATGTCCCAAGGCGGTTGGAACAAGGAGATGGCCGGGGCGATGTCAGTTTTGTTTTTCAAGACTTTTTTTTTTTTTTTTTTTTTTTTTCCTACAGAGGAGGAGGAAGGAATGCCTACAATACAGAGGTCTTTATGGTCCCACTTTGGGAATCGGAGAACCCCGCCCTCCTCGTCTCAGCCCCAATTTAACAGGTGCATGTGTATCTTATAAAGTGATGCCCTTTTGGGGGGGGTCCAGTGTGCGCAGGACTGTGGCTGACTTGTCAATCATCATAAGGGTGATGTCCCAAACATTCAAGTCTGAGGCCCAGGGAAATTGTCAACAGCTGCCTGGATGCCTTCATCCTCCCAGCCCAAGGAAGATCTGGCCTCGCTCCTTCGTTGTCCTTAGGAGCACGTGGTGTTCTCCTAGGTGGCCCTGCACACGGGGTCGCCCAGCCTTTCTTTGAGGGCCGAGTGGGTAGTCTTCCCCTGTAGGACGCGCTTCCCCGTAGGTGTCCACGTGGGGCCACCGGAGGCAGAAAAACGGGAAGTGGGCACTGGCACCTGGGGTGAAAAAGGGTGGGGGTGCGGCTTTGTGAGGAAACAATTTGCAGAGACTGCTAAACTGGGGTCTGCTGGGATACCCCACTCCCTACCCCCTGCCTCGGGCGCCCTCAGCCACCCGAGCTGGGGGTCCCCCAGGTCTCAGGCCAAGCTCCCCGCGCGGCCTTCAGCGCACCCAAACATGGCCGCCGAACTCGGGTTCCCGGGGCGCAGCCGCGCCTCGGGGTGACGCAGAGGCGGCGGGTTGCATCAGCCCGCGCCCACGTGCTCGGTCCGCCCTCTGCCACCCGGATCCGGGCGCCGATTGGGCCACGTTGGGACAGTGCCTCCGCCTCAGCCAATGGGCGGCAGCCACAGAGCGTTCTGTCCGCAGAGCCGGGCGCGGGGCTCCTATAAAAGGCACCCAAAGCGGGGGCGCGCGCCCCAGAGACGCGAACGGTCGTTGCGGAGGTTGCGGGCGGCTGCTACGCCACCTGTCTGGCACCTCGGAGCGCAGAGGAGCCCCGACGCCGCCATGGAGTCCCAGACCGAACCCGAACCCGTCACGCTCCTGGTGAAGAGCCCCAACCAGCGCCACCGCGACTTGGAGCTGAGTGGAGACCGCAGCTGGAGCGTGGGCCACCTCAAGGCCCACCTGAGCCGCGTCTACCCCGAGCGTCCGGTGAGAGCGGCCCCGAATTCCCGCCCCTAGGCTGTGGTCCCCCGCCCTCTGCTAGAAATGCCACGTCCGCCTGCCCTGTCCTGTGGCCTCCTCCCCTTGACGGCTGCGATCGCCCGGCCGGTCACCTCCCCGAGGGCTGTGGTCTCTCCTTCCCTGCCCCGCCGACGCTGGCTCCCCTCGGTTGCCCAGGGGCCGTCAGTAATCAGCAGCCTGACCTTGGGCGAGTCATTTCACCCTCCAAGCCTCTTTCCCCCCAGCTGCCAGGCAACTCGGTATTCCTAACTGAGCTTGCATCCAATGGCTAGAAGTAAGAAAACATCCGTGCTGCAAAATGAGGTTTCTGAACGCAGCCTCTCTGCGGGGAGAGGAGCGGGCAGGTGCCACCCGGGGCCGTGGCTTGAGAAACCTGGGGACCGCCCAGACACTGTGGACGGAAGGCCCCACACCCAGAAGCAGGACGTGGCTCTTCTCCTCCCTGTCCACCTTCCGCCGTGCCCCTCCCTGTCGCACTGGACCGCGCAGCCATTGCCGAGTCCCGGGGTGGAGCCCCGTGCACTTTCTGACCAAGAGCGACTGAGAAGGGAAGCAGGCAGGAGTCGCCTTCAGTCTGGTTTTAGGACGGCAGCCTCTCCATTATTAGCAAGACTTCCTTGCTTTGTTTTGGTTGACGCATCTGTCAACATCACCCTTAGCACCGCCTGCCCTGGCCACCACGTGATGAGGCTGTAAGCTGGCCCTTCCTGTATTTACTTTCTGCTCTGATATTATGTAAGTGTCAGCAGTGTTCTTCACTGCCCACGAGCATAATTCTTCATCACACAGGAGAGGGCATCCGGGCAGGAAAAGATAGTGAAGTCGTGAGTTCCAACTTGTGGTAGCGCCTGTGTCTGTTTTTGTTCCATATGGTTAAGAATGTTTTAGAAGTGAGTTTTCCTTCTGAGTTGTTATTTTGAAATTTGCGTATTTATTTCGTAAGCTTGCATTCCATGTCCTCTAGAAGTCACCCTGGCACATTTTTCAGTTTCACTATAACTGCTTCCAAGAAACTGGGTGGCTGTGTTGCCATGAGAATGGCTATTGGGTACACAAATTGGTGAAGCAGGTGTAGCCTATGGTTGCATCATATGGCAAAAGGCAGGGTTTTGGAGGAGGGTTTTTCTTGAGGGCTTCCTTTGGTGAGGAACGCGGCTCCCATCTGTTCAGTCTGAAGACCTAAGATTGTAAACAAATACCTCTCAGGTATACAAATTTGTGTCTAAAAATTATTATGGCTGAAACATACTTATCATTTGTTTTCTGTGGTAGAAAATGATATATTATGAGAAGGCCTACTTTGTAATAGTCGTTGACTTTACTTAATATTTTTCTTTTTTTTTTTTTTTTCTTGAGACGGAGTCTCACTCTGTCGCCCAGGCTGGAGTGCAGTGGCCTGATCTCGGCTCACTGCAAGCTCCGCCTCCCGGGTTCACGCCATTCCCCTGCCTCAGCCTCCCGAGTAGCTGGGACTACAGGCGCCCGCCACCACGCCCGGCTGATTTTTTGTAGTTTTAATAGAGACAGGGTTTCACCGTGTTCGCCAGGATGGTCTCAATCTCCTGACCTCGTGATCCACCCGCCTCTGCCTCCCAAAGTGCTGGGATTACAGGCGTGAGCCACCACGCCCGGCCTATTTAATATTTTTCAAATCAGCCATCTGCGTGAAGACTCAATATCAAGTTAGGCCTTTGAAAGGGGGAAAATGAAAACCACTGGCAGCTGTGGTTTTCTAGCCTTTTCTAGTGGTTGAACTCTAATAAATGCAGGACCCTACATATACAAAAGGTACTGTTCTACAAATGTATGTATATATTAGCATTTACCTTTAAAGTTCTCACCTGTCAGTGAGAAAACCGGTGAACACAGCATTCAGTATATTTATTTTGGTTCAGTTACAGTGTCAAAAAGTCCTGATGTATATGGATAAGTAGATGCACTTTTTGCCGTTTTGTTTGTTTTAAACAGCTTGCTTTAATTATCTCAAGCTACTTGGCAGGAACACCTTTATTCCAGGTTTTGCATAATCAGTTATTCTGGCACGAGTAGATTAACACCTTAGTGATCTCCAATAGACAGTTTATATGTTAATATTATTTGAAGCCATTATTTTTAAGTACAGTTTAGAAGGAGTTTCAAATAGATTTTAAAAATGAGATTTGTAGGCCGGGCGCGGTGGCTCAAGCCTGTAATCCCAGCACTTTGGGAGGCCGAGACGGGCGGATCACGAGGTCAGGAGATCGAGACCATCCTGGCTAACACAGTGAAACCCCGTCTCTACTAAAAAATACAAAAAACTAGCCGGGCGAGGTGGTGGGCGCCTGTAGTCCCAGCTACTCGGGAGGCTGAGGCAGGAGAATGGCGTAAACCCGGGAGGCGGAGCTTGCAGTGAGCTGAGATCTGGCCACTGCACTCCAGCCTGGGCGACAGAGTAAGACTCCGTCTCAAAAAAAAAAAAAAAAAAAAAGAGATTTGTATAAAAGAGTGTGCAGTCCCTGTGGCGTTAAAATCGGTGATATGGAGAAGAGGGGTGGGAATTGTGACACTGTGGCAGCAGATGACCTTGGACAAGTCAGTTTTTCAGACTTTCCTCCCTTAAAATAGGGATACTAAATCTCACAGGGTGGTTGTGTATAATGTCACCCACATGCCATCTCCTCTATAACTGCATTTGTATGCCAAGAAATCATCTGTGAAGGCTTCAGTTTAGGATAGCTTCACATTATTTTGGAGCACTGCTAGGTGGATTTGGTTAAGGCTGGCCTTGGGAGTACTCTGAGTTTTCTCTGAAACCGAACTCGATTTGGTTGTAGGTGCCCTGTTTGCTGTTTGTTGCTTTTAGTAACAGGAATCAGTTTACCTGGGAGTTAAGAAGTACATTGCCATAGGTTTGGACTGGAGATAATTTGCCTTTTTTTTTTTTTTTTTTTTTTTTTTTAAGATAGGGTCTCACTCTGTTGCCCAGGCCGGAGTGCAGTGGCGTGATCTTGGCTCACAGCAACCTCTGTCTCCCGGGTTCAAGTGATTCCCCTGCCTCAGCCTCCCGAGTAGCTTAGGTTACAGTCACAAGCCACCACACCCAGCTAATTTTGCATTTTTAGTAGAGATGGGGTTTCACCATGTTGGCCAGGCTGGTCTCGAACTCCTGACCTCAGGTGATCCGCCCGCCTTGGCCTCCCACAGTGCTTGAATTATAGGCATGAGCCACTGTGCCCAGCCGATAATTTGCCATTCTGTGTTTATTTGCATGTTAGAGACCAGTTAAAGACACTTTCTAAATAGAAGTTTTGTATGTGGGGTTTTTGAGCAGGTATTTTCCCGTGATGCTGGGGGGAAACACACATAATCAAATTACTTGTATAAAACAGTTTCTTCTGTGTTTAGGAACTTTTGGGGGTGAAATGCTGACCTGTGTTTTTCTTTCCATGATCAGCGTCCAGAGGACCAGAGGTTAATTTATTCCGGGAAGCTGCTGTTGGATCACCAATGTCTCAGGGACTTGCTTCCAAAGGTACCTCACTTACACATTAATCTCTGAATGTTTTTAAGCACTCACCAGGTTAGGTTCAGGTCCTTAAGTGCCTTCTTATTACTTTTAGCAGGAAAAACGGCATGTTTTGCATCTGGTGTGCAATGTGAAGAGTCCTTCAAAAATGCCAGAAGTCAGTGCCAAGGTGTGTCTCCTTCTACATGATGATAACAATTTGTATCATTCAGACTTTCAGGGGAGTAATAAAAGAAGTTGGATAAAACTTTTATTGAGAGACTGTATGGTGTTATTACCAAGTAATATTTTGTTTCTTTCCTAGGAATTAGAAACTGTATTATCAACACAAGTGATAGGTTCATAGTAGCAGATTGTTCCATTACTGCTGTAGTGGAAAAGTGGAGTTACATATTGCACTATCTTCTGGGATATGATTTGATCTATGGTTACTGTGTATCGAGATTACTGAACTAACACTGATTGGATTTTTATTGAATTTAGCACATAGCAAGTTTTTTCAAAGGAGCCATTAATTTTTATAAAGAGTACAAAAGTGAATATATTTCCTCTGGAAATTTTCATTATGATTAGTTGGATAGGAAAAGATCAGAGTCTTTATCAAGTGATCTTTAAAGAATTTTTTTTTTTTTAAATATGGTCTTGCTATGTGGCCCAGGCTTTTCTCAACCTCCTGAGGCAAGCGATCCTCCTACCTCAGCCTCCTGAGTAGCTGGGACTACAGGCATGTGCGACTGGACCTGGCTCTAAAGACTTCTATGTGACAGACAAAAACATTTATTTTTCATTTCACAATGTTTATTCACATATATGGTGTTAGTATTCTGGTGTAGTGATGCACTCTAAATTTGCATTATATTTCCTAGAACATCTGAACAGAGCATAGGAAATTCCCTATTTTGCCATTATCAATTCTAACAAAAATCTTAAAAGCACTTTACCATTTCATTTCCCTGCACTGTAATTTTTAAAAAATGATCAAAAACAGTATCATACCAAGGCTTACTTGTATGAGAATACTATTTTAGAAAGTTTGGGCCGGGTTCTATTTATAAATCTTGTTGGTCAGATTTCTGCAATGAGTAAGTTTAGCACCATTATCAAGAAGCTTTCTCACCAATGACAACTTCATTGGAAGATTTTAATGAAATTTTAATGAAAGTGTAGCATCGTTACTGTAGGGAAAAAAATGAATATGTTAGCATCTGTGTATTGAAAATTGTGTGTAATAAATGTCAGACTTTTTTACATAATGTTGCTTCTATTTAATTTTGTCATGTTCAGAGGTGGGGGGTAGGAGACATTAAGCCCTTGACAGCAAAATAATTCCTTTCGCTTGATTTCAGACAGTTGCGTCAGCTCCCTTGTTCTGTGTTCATGTTACACTTATTTAGGTGGCTGAATCCACAGAGCAGCCCGCTGGTTCTAATCGGGGACAGTATCCTGAGGATTCCTCAAGTGATGGTTTAAGGCAAAGGGAAGTTCTTCGGAACCTTTCTTCCCCTGAATGGGAGAACATCTCAAGGTGAGTGTTATAATAAAGATCTCGGCTTATGCAACGTGAATGTGCCTCATTTGCATCCATTGAAGAGTAAGGTGTGTTTACACGTATATAATCAGAACTTTTAAACCTACAGAATTTTGCTTTACAAATAGCTTCGCTTTAAAGATGTCTTATATATTTAACTTTTCTTAATACACAGCCTTTTAGTATATACAAATTTAAAAAGTAGGCAATGCATATATTGAAAAAAAAATGTAGGTGTTTTATCCTTCCATTGTGCTGACCACTTGGTTGCTGTCATGCTAGAAAATTGCTGCTGCAGGAGAAAAGCTGTTGTAAGCATTGTGCAGCTGCTTTGCTGAGTGGCTTTGTGCTTTATTGTAACAATGGGTGACAACAAGGGAGAGACTGTTTAAGAAGTATTCTTCCAGAGACTTGGGGGTACTAGGAAAGTTGGCCATTTTTTATAACCATTAAAGCTTTTCTTTTTTTTTTTTTGAGACGGAGTCTCGCTCTGTCGCCCAGGCTGGAGTGCAGTGGCCGGATCTCAGCTCACTGCAAGCTCCGCCTCCCAGGTTTACGCCATTCTCCTGCCTCAGCCTCCCGAGTAGCTGGGACTACAGGCACCCGCCACCGCGCCCGGTTAGTTTTTTGTATTTTTTAGTAGAGACGGGGTTTCATCGTGTTAGCCAGGATGGTCTCGATCTCCTGACCTCGTGATCCGCCCGTCTCGGCCTCCCAAAGTGCTGGGATTACAGGCTTGAGCCACCGCGCCCGGCCTAAAGCTTTTCTTTAGAGCAAAAGTCAAAACTAAATGCTGTGTTCTTTGGATTTTTATAGCTCTTGGAATACCTTGTTTTTTGGGAAAAATTCATTAACTACAAGTTGAAATTCCATAACTCTCCAATTCCCCATCCCCCTTTGCCTAGTAGTTTTTATATGCAATATTGTATAAAGCCAGGTGTTTCAGGAGTGAGTTTTTCTTTTTTTTTTTCCCTTAATGGAACTTTCAAATATAAACATCAGTGGGGACTAGATAATTAATCCCCACACCATCATCCAGGCCTAATAAATAACAATCAGAGTTTTACCATACCTCATCTATTACCTTTTCCCCTTTTTTTTTAAAGTATTTAAAAGTAATCCCCAGTTATGTTATTTCATCCCTATATACTTGAGTATATAACTATGAAAACCTTTTAGTTATCCTGTATATCTAGAATGCCATTATCAGATCTAACAAAAATCTTAAAAGCACTCTATCATTTCATTTCCATGCACTGTAATTTTCTTAAATGATCAAAAACAGTATCATACCAAGGCTTACTTGTATTGGAATACTATTTTAGAAATACTCTGTGTGTGGAATTTAGTTAAAAGATTGTCAGCATATAAATTGGATAATTATTGGATAGAAAATTATTGGTTAGAAAAACTTAAAACTTCTTCCCTTATTCTGATTCAACTATTTCTAACTTGAGAATTGAGGCTCGTATTTGACTTTCTGAATCTCACCATAGTTAAACTTGATTTCCTTTAACAAATGAACAGCCAGTACATATAACTGTGCTTAAGGATATGAGTTGACCTGCAGGAATGACCACATAACCAATTTCTGATCTTCGGGCAATTCTATTATGCTTTCAATTTTGTGATGTGCTACTGAAGAAATACACTGTGTAAGAAGCACAAAGCCAAAGATAACCCACATACACCTGCCCTATGAAGTTGAGGGCTGTGTGGCCTGATTGAAGAAGCGTGCATTTGACATCAGACCAGCTCTGAAATCCAGCCTTGCTACTTAACTAGCTCGGTGACCTTGTGTAAAGCCCCTGTCTTCCCTGAGCTGTACTTGGGTTCCCCTTGTAAAATCTCCTTCGTGAGATTGCTGTGGATGCAGCAGCCTGTACAGGACCCCAGCTAGTCAGTAAGCATGCGCAGGTGATGCCACATGCACACATCACTATAGATACAGATGGAGGGTGGAGGAAAAAGTGTGGATATCAGGAGGATGGGAGAGATTTCCTTCAGGAAAGACTGGGAGAAATGTGACTTTTGAGCTGCCCTCTAAAAGATAAACAGTGGGTTGAGACTTGCAGTGAGACTCAACAAGTCAAAACTGAGCAGGGATCTATCTACTTAACCCCAAAAGGTTGTTTATACATGCACTCAGCAAGTAGGTGGCAAGGGCTGTTGTTTTCCTGTGGGATAGGACTGTGGTAGAAGTGCTGTGTCATTTAGTACCTTCCGTGCTTATGGTACATGGGTGCATCATACAGTCATTTACAATGTAACTGCCATAAATCCCATTCTTCTGTCTCTTCCATTTGAATTCTAGATTTTAATTTAAACTTAGTTTTCATTTGCTCATACTCAACCCACTCAAAATGAGTGTTTTTTTAAATCTGTGTATAGGCCTGAAGCTGCCCAGCAGGCATTCCAAGGCCTGGGTCCTGGTTTCTCCGGTTACACACCCTATGGGTGGCTTCAGCTTTCCTGGTTCCAGCAGATATATGCACGACAGTACTACATGCAATAGTGAGTCCTTCCCGCTGTGCTGGGTGTGGCCAGGGCTCCCGGGAATTGAGAGGAATTTTATCCATGTTACCTGTCAAGTTCAGAATGGAGGGATGAATGTATTTTCATCAGTCTGCAGAGCCCTGCTCTGTTTGGTCTGTGGGTGGAGTAGAGTGTAAATGACAGCTGTTACCTGATTTGTATATTGACACAAGGGTGTTTTTGTCTGATACACAGTTTAGTGACTTTATTTAGAACATGTTACTTTCTTTTCAATTTGTGGTACCTTCAAAGTTTTGTGAAGATTTTAATTTGCTACTGTGCCATAATCTTACAGTGGCCTTGATGTTTAATTCCAGGTGAAATTCACCACGTGGCTTCTCTTAGAAAAGGCATTTATAGATATAGTTAGTAAGGAAGTTCTTCACTAAATTGAAGGAAAATCAAATGCATATCTACCTACTTCAAATTCTTAACAGTAAAAGACTGCTGTGTAAATAAGCCACAGCCTTCACGGTGCTTTGGTCTCAACAGTATCTGCCTCTGTCATTTTTATTTTAGTTTAGCAGCCACTGCTGCATCGGGGGCTTTTGTTCCACCACCAAGTACACAAGAGATACCTGTGGTCTCTGCACCTGCTCCAGCCCCTATTCACAACCAGTTTCCAGCTGAAAACCAGCCAGCCAATCAGAATGCTGCTCCTCAAGTGGTTGTTAATCCTGGAGCCAATCAAAATTTGCGGATGAATGCACAAGGTGGCCCTATTGTGGAAGAAGATGATGAAATAAATCGAGATTGGTTGGATTGGACCTATTCAGCAGCTACATTTTCTGTTTTTCTCAGTATCCTCTACTTCTACTCCTCCCTGAGCAGATTCCTCATGGTCATGGGAGCCACCGTTGTTATGTACCTGTAAGCAGATGGTTTCTCTAATACAAATTACGCTACATTGTGTTCACACTAAGCAGATTTTGCTCTTTTTTGTTTTTTGTGTTTTTTTTTTTTTTTGAGACAGAGTCTCGCTCTGTCACTCAGGCCGGAGTATAATGGCACGATCACTGCAACCTCCGCTTCTCGGGTTCAAGCGATTCTCTTGCCTCAGCCTCCTGGGTAGTTGGTATTACAGGCACCTGCCACCACGCCTGGCTAATTTTTGTATTTCTAGTAGAGACGGGGTTTTGCCATATTGGCCAGGCTGGTGTCGAACTCCTGACCTCAAGTGATCCGCCCACCTTGGCCTCCCAAAGTGCTGGTTTTACAGGCGTGAGCCACTGCGCCTGGCCAGATTTGCTCTTTTTTGAGCAATCTCAGTTACTGTAGAAGGAGGTGTGTTTAAATAGCATATCATTCTGTGGCTGGGCGCAGTGGCTCACGCCTGTAATCTCAGCACTTTGGGAGGCCGAGGCAGGAGGATCACATGAAGCCAAGAGTTCAAGACCATCCTGGCCAATATGGTGAAACCCCGTCTCTACTAAAAATACAAAAAATTAGCCGGGTATGGTGGCGCGGGCCTGTGATTTACTTGGGTAGCTGAGGCAGGAGAATTGCTTGAACTGAGGAGGCAGAGGTTGCAGTGAGCCAAGATCGCACCACTGTGCTCCAGCCTGGGTGACAGAGCAAGACCCTGTCTTAGAATAAATACATAATAAATAGTATATCATTCTGGCACTTTCAGTACAAGGAATTCATGCCTTGGTTGGTTGTATGGTCCCAAGAACATATCAATCCTGTATTAATACAATAATATTCTCTTGTCCTCTAGATAAGCTACCTTACCTTCCAGGCTCACAAACCAGAATTATGTAGCCATACTGAGGCATGGAACAGCAAATTGTATTTGTTTTGAATGAGAACATATTTGCCTTTATCAGGCCACAGCTGCCTTCCAGGGTAAAGGTCAGGCACTGACTGTTAGCATAGCCCTGAAAGGCAAGGGAATCTTCACATACCTGACATTTGGTTTTAGCTGTGGCCTGGAGCAGTACTCACCTGGGGGTGGTTTTGTACTCTCTCTCCCCAGGGGACATTTGGCAATGTGTAGGTATTTTTGTTTGTCACATCTAGGGGAAGTGGTCCTGCTAGCATCTGGTTAGTAGAAGCAAGAGTGCTGCTGAATTTTCTACAATGCACAGGACAACTCCCACAGTAAATATTTGGCTCAATATGTCACTAGTGCGAAAGCTGAGAAAGCCTGGCCTAGAGTGATGAGTCTTCGTGGTTGAAACTAAAAGAAGAAATTTTCCTTTATAGTAAAAATGGATTTTTATTTTAGCTTTTAAAAATAAAAAATAATTAGAATATAATGAACACTCAAATATCCACAATTAATCATTGCTAATATTTTGTTATATTTGTTTTAAGACTTGGGATTTAATTGGTTTCTTCAAATCAAACAGTTAATATTTTCTATAGTCTCTAGAATCATATATTTAAATGACCAAATGTAGGTTGTCATTATGTTATATATAATGATAGTTTTGTAGGTATATGCTTTCTCCCCACTTTGTGCAGGTTTTCAAGGGCAAGGTTTAGTTCATATAAATGAGCATTTATTGAGTGCATACCATGTGCCAGGTGCTATTTATATTGCTGGGTGTGCAATGATGAATAAAACACAGTCCCTGCCTTCAGTGGGCAAACGCCTCTGTAGATGGGTCTTGCAGTGAGCTTATCATCAGGGTACTGCTATGATTAGAGGGTGGGGAGCCTTGGATTCTTGAGTAAGTCTCACTGTGACATCAGCTAAGATGGATTTTTATGTGCTTCCTTTGAAGGCATCACGTTGGGTGGTTTCCATTTAGACCGAGGCTGGTTCAGAACTTCCCAAATGATGGTCCTCCTCCTGACGTTGTAAATCAGGACCCCAACAATAACTTACAGGTATGGAGCCTCCCGTGAAGCCCAGGCAAGCTTGACATGATATGCCAGGCTCTCAAATCCGTAACCTTTAGATTTCCAGCTTGTGGTTTACCATTTTATTGGGCTAAATATTTCATGATTTTTTTCTTCTTAGAGCAGCAGCTATTTTTAAAACATTGAATGTGCCATCACATTCTATCACATATTTTTGACATGTGGCAATTTGCATTTTGGCTTAAGTAAATAACATTTTTTTAAACCCACTATTTTGAGCGTTCAGTGGTCTGTAACAGTGTGTTATACCATAAGAACTGGTATGAAGTGGTTAACTACTAGTTTAATAATAGTTGAAGCCTGGGTGTGGTGACTCATGCCTGTAATCCCAGCACTTTGGGAGACTGAGGCAGGTGGATCACCTGAGGTCAGGAGTTCAAGACCAGCCTGGCCAACATGGTGACAACCCATCTCTACTAAAAATATAAAAATTAGCCGTGCCCGTATTCTCAGCTGCTAGGGAGGCTGAGGCGGAAAGATGGCTTGAACTTGGGAGGTGGAGGTTGCAGTGAGCCAAGATTGCACCGCTGCACTCCAGCCTGGGTGACAGAGTGAGACTCTGTCTCAAAAATAATAATAGTTGGCCGGGCGCGGTGGCTCAAGCCTGTAATCCCAGCACTTTGGGAGGCCGAGACGGGCGGATCACAAGGTCAGGAGATCGAGACCATCCTGGCTAACACGGCGAAACCCCGTCTCTACTAAAAACACAAAAAATTAGCCGGGCGAGGTGGCGGCGCCTGTGGTCCCAGCTACTCGGGAGGCTGAGGCGGGAGAATGGCGTGAACCCGGGAGGCGGAGCTTGCAGTGAGCTGAGATCTGGCCACTGCACTCCAGCCTGGGCGACAGAGCGAGACTCCGTCTCAAAAAAAAAAAAAAAATAATAATAAAAATAATAATAATAGTTGCAGATCTAGTTGTTTCATTTGCTCTGCTATTTGCTGCCAGGAGTATTCAAAACTCTGACAACATCAACACGGTTGTGCTGTGGAAGCCTGAGAAAGAGCCCTATCCAGCCTAGGACATCATGCCCTGGGGTCCTGGCTGCCTGCTGCTGTGCCTGTGGGGCGGGGGGCAGGGATTTACCCTGCCCTTTCCTAACATTATTTGGTATTCATCACAGCACTAATCGTTTTCTCATTGTGTTTCATTACCTGTAGGAAGGCACCGATCCTGAAACTGAAGACCCCAACCACCTCCCTCCAGACAGGGACGTGCTAGATGGCGAGCAGACCAGCCCCTCATTTATGAGCACAGCATGGCTTGTCTTCAAGACTTTCTTTGCCTCTCTTCTTCCAGAAGGCCCCCCAGCCATCGCAAACTGATGGTGTTTGTGCTGTAGCTGCTGGAGGCTTTGACAGGAATGGACTGCATCACCTGACTCCAGCTAGATTGCCTCTCCTGGACATGGCAATGATGAGTTCTTTAAAAACAGCGTGGATAATGATATGCTTTTGTGATCAAGCAAAAGCAGAAACGTGAAGCCGCGATACAAATTGGTGAACAAAAAATGCCCAAGGCTTCTCATGTCTTTATTCTGAAGAGCTTTAATATATACTGTATGTAGTTTAATAGGCACTGTAAGTAGAAGGCCTTAGGTGTCGCATGTTTATGCTTGAGGAACTTTTCCAAATGTGTGTGTCTGCATGTGTGTTTGTACATAGAAGTCATAGATGCAGAAGTGGTTCTGCTGGTACGATTTGATTCCTGTTGGAATGTTTAAATTACACTAAGTGTACTACTTTATATAATCAATGAAATTGCTAGACATGTTTTAGCAGGACTTTTCTAGGAAAGACTTATGTATAATTGCTTTTTAAAATGCAGTGCTTTACTTTAAACTAAGGGGAACTTTGCGGAGGTGAAAACCTTTGCTGGGTTTTCTGTTCAATAAAGTTTTACTATGAATGACCCTGGGAGAGACTCCTATCATCCTAGCAGTTTACTCTGCGTTTGTTGTATCTAGATAGTCAACAGTTGAGTTGCCAGTGTTTAACCTGAATGCTTGTTTTTCCAAAGAGGACTGTTTGTGCCAGTAAGAATGATCAGGTAAGGCCATGAAAGTTTTTGTTGGTGTTTGTTTTTGAGATGGGGTCTCGCTTTGTTCCTTGGGCCAGAGTACATTGGCTACTCACAAGTGGGATGGTAGCGGGCTACAGCCCCAAACTCCTGGCTTAAGCCACCTCTTGCCTCAGCCTCCTGGGCAGCTGGGACTACAGGCATGCACCATCACATTCAGCTTAAAAGTTTTAATTTACTAAGAATATACCTGTGTTTCCCCCATTTCGTGATTTAAACAGTGCTTGCTTATATAGGAACCCATCAAAGTTAAATTCCCCACATTTAAAGTTAGTAGTTAGTGGTTTCACCTTGGCAAATCTGCAATAGTTTCACCTGCTCAAATTTCATGCTTTTTGTAAACTGAGCTTATGTTTGTAATTTTAATCCTTTAAATACTACTGTGGTGACTAATCTTTTTTTTGTTTTTTGGTGGTGGTTTTGTTTTGAGACGGAGTCTCGCTCTGTCACCCAGGCTGGAGTGCAGTGGTACGATCTCAGCTCACTGCAACCTTCGCCTCCTGGGGTCAAGCGATTCTCCTGCCTCAGCCTCCCGAGTAGCTAGGATTACAGGCGCCCACCACAACGCCCGGCTAATTTTTTTGTATTTTTAGTAGAGACGAGGTTTTACCATGTTGGCCAGGCTGGTCTCGAATTCCTGACCTCAGGTGATCTGCCCGCCTTAGCCTCCCAAAGTGCTGGGATTACAGGCGTGAGCCACCGTGCCCAGCCAGCAACTAATCTTTAAAGCACAGTTTTATATATTTTTACATGAGTAATGTTATGGTAGGTGTTCTACTTGGCAAAGTAAATCAGCCTTTTGTGATCATTTAAATGAATCCTTATTGTAAACATTGTTTACATAAGATAAACATTCACTAAACAACTCATGGCAAGACGCTGGGTAGGTACAAAGATGTCTTATGTGTGGTTATGCTTTCAAAGCCAACTGAAACCCTTTTGTAAGGAGTTAAATAGCAAAAAGTTTCAATTAACTGTGCCTCTGGAACAGAACTATCAGAAGGCAATGAATATTCACAAATTGCGAAGAGATAATTTGCTTCAAGGAAGAAATGACTTGTAACTAGAGTGGGTATGAAATGATGGGGGAAAAATGATGAGGTGTGAAATTACTCACCTTCTTTCCAGTTCAAGGAAAGAAGGGTAGCAGCAGGAGTAAAAGCTCAGCCACAGGATGTGCTCTTCCTGCCAAACAGCTGGATTCTGCACATGCTTGGGAATGAGGTCCTGCTAGTTTAGGAAAACGAACATTAAGGATTCCCAAAGTCTTGGGTGGAAAAGCCTGTTTCTTTTCAGAGGCAAGGCCATCACCATTTGGCAAAGGGCGCAAGGCCCCAGGCAGCTGTGGTACCATCTGCTTCTAAAGGAGCCGAGGTTTCACCCCCTGAAATATCAGTTTGTGGCTTAAACTCTAGGTTCTACAGGTCCAAAATAAATAGTGCCAGGAAGGTGCCCCTGAACAGAGCTGTCCAGGGTTCAGATTGGCACCCCATCTGCACGGGGGCAAACGGGACTCTCAGCAATTAGGGCCTAAGACGGCTGACAGGTGGGACATGGCAGAAATTCAGGGCTTCCACCACAGCTGCTCAATGTGGCATGATCATGGGCCACACACCACTCTGAATACTTAGGAAATTATTGGTTTGGACCTTTATTAAGTAGCAAATAACTGAAAAAACAAAACCCCAGATATCAGTTCTGGCTATAGCAGCTTTCTAAGTCTGTGTTTTTAAGGTGTAATTTCTTGAATCCTAGTTCTGTAGAAGAAACACTCCACCCCCGCCCCTAAAAAATGAGCTTCATGATCAAGTACATTTTGGAACCCGCAGGTTGATCCAAATTCATAAATTTCTTCACTGCAGGCCTTCTGGGGCCTTTAATATGCCTGAAGCTGGGGCTTTCCCTTCCTGAGAACGGCCTAGGACTATCCATGTGCCTCATTTTGGGAAATTTAGTAATGAGTTACTAAATCAACACTTCTTTGGCATTCTACATAGCAAACATACTTTGTTAGATGTGACATCTTACACAATAAACAATGGAGATAAACTTTTTTAAAATTTATTTTTGGCCAGGCACGGTGGCTCATGCCTGTAATACCGCACTTTGGGAGGCCAAGGCAGGTGGATCACTTGAGGTCAAGAGTTTGAGACCAGCCTGGCCAACGTGGCGAAACCCTGTCTCTACTGAAAATACAAAAATTAGCCAGGCGTGGTGGTGGGCGCCTGTAATCCCAGCTGCTCGGGAGACTGAGGCAGGAGAATCACTTGAACTCGGGAGGGGGAGGTTGCAGTGAGCCAAGACCGCGCCATTGCACTCCAGCTTGCGCGACAGAGTGAGACTCTGTCTCAATAAATAAATAAGTAAATGATTTCTTATTTATTTATTTATTTTTACCAGTGCTCTACATGTTCAGAGAAACTTCTCTGGTAACCAACCATAGAAATGATCCCTGAAAGTATAGTCTTAGGAGATAAATATTCTTTCCATAGCCAGGAGGGAGACGAGAAGCCATACCTGTCTACAGTCTGACTGACAAAGGGGGAGGCTCCAGGTCCCCTGGAGAATCCCAGGTTTTATGGAATAATTACTTGGTCCTTTTCAAAGTACTTGAATGTATGTAGGATAGTCTCTGTCTTATCAGCCAGCCCTGCGATCTAGGTGTTCTCCCATTTTGTAGAGGCTTGCAGAGATGAGAGACCTGTCTTAAGGTCTCAAACCCATAACTGGCAGATCTGAGACTATAAATACTCCCTCTCAGGAGTGGACCTCTTCTACAATTTTTTTAGCAGTCCTTATGTGCCAAATATGGCGTGGGGGCCAGGAGACAGAATGAGGCATAGGTTGGGCATGGCCCCTGCCCTCTTGGGTCTTGTAGTCGGCTGTGGGTGGCAAGTACAGCAGCGAGGGCAGACAGGTGTGAGGAGTTCGAGGACGGGGAAATAACACCCGCAGCCCCATCCCAGCACTCCCGCGCAGCAATGGATGTGTGCCACCGACACAGGGGCCGCAGGGTGAGCAGGAGTGACAGGCAGAGAGAGGAAGAGAGCTCTGCCGGTGCAGAGGCGGAGGGAACGTGGTGTGGGAGAACTGGAGAGAATTCCACATGAGTATGAAGTGGGTAGGGAGATTGAGACTGGAGAAAAGGGGAAGCCGGGGCTGCTGACCATGCAAAGCACTGAAAGCACAGCACTCCCAGCCTCAGGGTCCTCCACGATTGGAGACTGAGCATGAATTCAGAGGAGCTTGTGGAAGTCACCCAGTCAGGCCCAGAAATCTTACAGCGCATCCCTTCCCTTACCCCTGTCATAAATGGGAGAAGACAGCATCCACATGATGCAGGGGAGAGTGCAGGCATGAGCCAGCAGCCATACTATCCCCTGCATCTGTCCTCCTTGGCTATGTTTTACACCCCCCACCCCTTAGAACATTGTAGTCAAACTAGGGAGTATTAAATTGGCTGGTTGCTCCCAACTACACTGGACAAAGTGGAGAAAACAAAGGATGAGCTCAGAGTTTCAAATTCCCAGCTCAAGCTCTGCATAAAAGCACACCTCTTCATGGCTTAGAGTGTGCACCTTTCTCTCTGGGGCCTGGTGGGACTTGAGTCTAGTTACAGGTCCCGAAAAGAGGGGAGGGCATAGGATCTAAGAAAAATCCAAAGTGCCCTGCAAGGCAGCTACCTCAGGGAAGGCCATACTTCCAAAGGCCATACTTTTCTCAAAGGGTTAAGAAATTGTGATGAGGTCAGGCACGTGGCTCACACCTTTAATCCCAGCACTTTGGGAGGCCAAGGTGGGTGAATCTCTTGAGGTCAGGAGTTCGAGACCAACCTGGCTATTGGGGTGAAACCCTGTCTCTACTAAAAATACAAAAAAATTAGCTGGGCATGGTGACTTCCTTAGAAGAGACCTTTATCTCCTGTAGCTGCAGGGCTGAGATTTCTGAGCTCAAGTGATCTGCCTGCCTCAACCTCCCAAAGTGCTGGGATTACAGTTGTGAGCCATCCTGCCTGGCCAGGGCTAAGACTTGTGAAAAGGAAACCCAAAGTCTCATCTTGCATGTGGCTGAATTATGTCGCAGATCAAATTCCCGAATTCCAACCTTGCAGGACGTCTTCAGTTAAAGTGAGGGCAACTTGAAAATTGGAATGGGAACATAAAGGAAGATTCCAGTAAAGCTGGGGACATTGAATCCCTAAATTCTGTTATGCTCCTTGCCAGCAGAAACAGCCCATCTACCCCTCCCTGGGTCCAGCTGTGTGGACACAGATTCACAGCAAGTGTGAGGGTGTTATTTCCCTACTGTCGTAATCATCACACTTTCTTTTTCTTTCTTTTTTTCTTTTTTTTTTTTTGAGTTGGAGTCTTGTGCTGTTGCCTAGGCTGGAGTACAGAGGTGCAATCTCGGCTCACTGCAGCCTCCGTCTCCTGGGTTCAAGCAATTCTCCTGCCTCAGCCTCCCGAGTAGCTGGAACTATAGGCACGTACCACCAAATCCAGCTAATTTTTTTGTATTTTTAGTAGAGACAGGGTTTCACCCCAATAGCCAGGTTGGTCTCGAACTCCTGACCTCAAGAGATTCACCCACAGCCTCCCAAAGTGCTGGGATTAAAGGTGTGAGCCATGCGCCTGACCTCATCACAATTTCTTAACCCTTTGGGAAACCATATGGCCTTCCCCGAGGTAGCTGCCTTGCAGGGCACTTATGATTCTTCTTAGATCCTATGCCCTCCCCTCTTTCCTGGATCTGTAACTAGACTCAAGTCCCACCAGGCCCCCGAGAGAAAGGTACAGACCGTGAGCCATGAAGAAGTGTGCTACACGCCAAAAGAACTGCATGATTTTTCCAATTTATACAGACAAATCCAAGAGATATGTATAGGAATAGATTTTAAGGGTGTGAGATCATGGAAGGACCATAGTGTTGAATCTGGCTGAACTTAACGATATGGGCCCACTAAGCAGAGATTCTGAACTCAGTGCTTTAGCATGAGGGGTTAGAAAGGGCTCTAACTTGGTTGGTTGGTTGGTTGGTTGGTTGGTTGGTTGGCTGAAACATGGACCAAAAGGTAGGTGGCCTACACTGTTCCTTATTTTGCTATTACTATATTTGTATATTCATATACAAACTTGTATGCTATGATATATAATACATATTATAGCTATAAAACAAATCTTTAGGCCAGGCGTGGTGGCTCACGCCTGTAACCCAAGCACTTTGGGAGGATGAAGCAGGTGGATCACAAGGTCAGGAGTTCAAGACCAGCCTGGCCAACAGGGTGAACTCCCATCTCTACTAAAAATACAAAAATTAGCTGGGCATGGTGTCAGGCACCTGTAATCCCATCTGCTTGAGAGGCTGAAGCAGGAGAATTGCTTGAATCCGGGAGGCGGAGGTTGCAGTGAGCCGAGATCATACCACTGCACTCCAGCCTGGGTGACAGAGCAAGACTCCGTCTCAAAAAAAAAAAAAAAAAAAAAACTTTTGTTTTCTTTCCTCTCTCATTCCCTTATCACCTAACATGAGATGGATCATCACAGCATTGAAGTGACAGGATGTCAAGCAGAAGAGTAAACAACACCCAACAATGTTGCAGCCTCTCTGGGGAAAGGATTGGCATGTTTTCTGTTGTATGCAGGACGGTTGAGTCATGTTAGGTGGAAGTATAGCTTTGTTACTGTCTTTATCTGGAGATTAAGTGTGGTTTAAGGAGATGCATACAGGTGCCAGGTTGACAAAGAGAGTACTGTGATGATTAGTTTGATGTGCAAACTTGGCTAGGCCCAGTTATGTAATCAAACATGAATCTAGGCCAGGCTTGGTGGCTCACACCTGTAATCCCAGTACTTTGGGAGGCTGAGGCAGGCGGATCACCTGAGGTCAGGAGTTTGAGACTAGCCTGGTAAACATGGTGAAAATCTCTACCCATCTCTATCAAAAATACAAAAATTAGCCTGGCATGGTGGTGTGCGCCTGTAGTCCCAGCTACCTGGGAGGCTGAGGCAGGAGAATCACTTGAACCTGGGAGTGGACACTGCAGTGAGCAGAGATCATGCCACTGCACTCCAGCTTGGGCAACAGAGTGAGACTCCATCTCAAAAAACAGAAAACAGAAAACAAAACCCCCGTGAATCTAGGTATTACTATGAAGGTATTTTGCAGATGTGATAAACCTGTGTGGGCCTCATCTAATTATCCGAAAGACCTTAATTGCAAAACTCAGGTTTCCCCAAGTACAGAGCAATTAAGTCTATGGCCTGCAGCCTCAGCTTCCACCTGAGTTTCCAGCCCACCATCCTACCCTACAGCTTCAGACGCGCCTAGCCAGCTCCCACAATCGTGTAGGACAATTTCTAGAAGTGAGTTAATGAACACGCTATTGGATCTGTTTCTCTGGAGGAACCCTAACTGACACAGGGGCCGACTCTGGAGGTTGTGAGGTCCAGTTCCTTATCCCTGTGTAGTGTATTGGCCAGTGGGGGTGGGAATTGCTTCCAGACAGGCTGTGTCATTTGTTCAGGCAGGGGCCCCTCCGCGTGGCTCTGCCTGAGAGCAAAGGCAGGTGGGGGTGGTCTTGGGGAGGGCCCGAAGCTTCGCTCTGTGCCTCCTAAAGCTTTCCCACTCCAGGAAGCAGGCCAGACAGGTTAGCAGGAAGAAGCAGGCTTCATCTGGAAGGATGTCTCCAGGGTGGAAATGATGAGATTTAAATGGTGTGAGGACCCGGAGGGTGAGGTGCGACAGCACCACTGACCCAGCTGCAGAGTTGGACTCTGTGATGCCCGTTGTGTACATAGGAATCTGTGTGCCTGAGTGTGTAGGTGCCTATACTTGGATAGGCTGCGAATCTGTGTGCACACAGCTGGCTGGAGAGCACATGAGTGCCCACTTGTTGCAGGGCCCACTTGCTGCAGGTGATCCCCGTCCTCTTGGGCTCTACACCCTGGCGGGTGTCAACAGAGACTACAAAGAAACAAGTGGACATAAAATGACAAGTGCTAGGATAAAAAGCATGGAAAGGAGAGGGGATAACGCGGCAGGGGACATTTTGGAGTGCGGTGATTTCGACACCAGGAGGATGAGTGGTTAGACAGTGGTCGGGGAGGGCCTCCGAGGAGGTGACACCTGAATGATGAGCTGGAGCAAACCAAGCAAAGATTGGAGGAAGAGCCTCCTAAGCAGAAAGAACTGCAAGGACAAAGGCCCTGGGGCAGGAGTGGATACGTGTGTCCTGTATGTGTGTGTCCTGCGCAGTGGCAGGTGTCTGAAGCCGAGCCCAGAGGAGCTGCGGAGATGAGGCCCAGAAGTGGAGCCAGAGCATGTAGGGCCGGAGACCCGCAGTAAGAAACGGGATGTGGTCGAGATGGGCTGGGAGCCACCGCAGCACCATGGGGCGGGGGCAGCAGATTATGATGTTGTGTACTTCAAGGAGCTGGAGTTTTATGAGGGAAGAGCGAGGAGATGTGTGGGAGGAAGAGCAGCCCCACTGAGGCTTGCAGGAAAGGCAGCAGACCCCAGGTTAGAGCATGAAGGTGGAGGGAACGTTCCAAGAAGTGGGTGGGGGAATAAGCACTGGACGGCTGATGACAGAGGGCAGGGTGGAGTATGCGGGGCCAGGGAGGGCTGCACAGAGCCCTGGGAGGGTAAGCGGTGGCCCTGCAGGCTGGGAGGCACCACCTTGAGGTGCTACTGGATGATACGCCTCAGGGAAGGCCGGTGGTCTCTTCTGATGACAACCTTCTTGCTGGTGTTAGACTGAAGGGGGAGGCGATTTGTAGGGAGGAGGCCAGAGGGGTTGTCCGCAGGGAAGGGCACCAGATGTGGGGCAGGAGAGCTGGTGTGAGATGCAGCCGTGGGGCCTGGAGGAAGCCATATCACCCCACTGAATTCTCACTTCACTTCCTCATCATAACAGACCCTGTGACATATAAAACCTGCTCTGCCTACCGCACAGGCGTCACGAGGCTGGAGTGAAATAGTGGAGCGCTTTCCCAGAGTGGCACACGGGACCCAGGGACGGGTGTGCAAAACCATTCTAGGTGGAAGAACACTTTTTTTCTTCTTTTTCTTTTCTTTTCTTTTTTTTCTTTCTTTTTTTTTTTTTTTGAGATGGAGTCTCCCTCTGTTGCCCAGGCTGGAGTGCAGTGGTGCAATCTTGGCCCACTGCAGCCTCTGGCTCCCAGGTCAAAGTAATTCTCCTGCCTCAGCCTTCTGAGTAGCTGGGACTACAGGCAACCACCACAACATCTAGTTAATTTTTGTATTTTTAGTAGAGACAGGATTTTACTGTGTTGACCAGACTGGTCTCGAATTCCTGACGTCAAGCGATCCACCCGCCTTGGCCTCCCAAAGTAGCGGGGATTACAGGCATGAGCTACTGTGCAAAGCCAAAAACACTTGATTATAATAGCATGCTATTTTTCAATGTATTAGATAAATGTATTTTTCCATTTAAAGTGGGGATATAAAGCTCCGCTTTAAAATCCACATAAGTAAAAAAGCTAGTCCGTTTAAAAGGTTAAGTAAATAACAGTCTAGGGCAGATACAGAAAAGACAGCATCATGACCGTGGTTCCTGAAGGATTAAGGTTGCAGGAAACACTGAATGCTAAAAGCTTTGTGAATGTATAGTCCATGAAAATGTCTTTTTAAAAATGAGGTGCATACCAAGATGTTTGAGTGTGTGTATTTGGAGTAGGCGCTGTGGGCATACAGGTGTACCTGTGTGTGTCTCACAAGCAGGTGTAGCTGGGTGCTTGTGTGTACGTGGTGTTTGCGTATCCGTGCACACTTATCTGTGCACACGTGCTCATAAGGCTCTCTGCGGCCAGGTGCGGTGGCTCACGCCTGTAATCCCAACACTTTGGGAGGCTGAGGCGGGGGGATCACAAGGTCTGAAGTTCGAGACCAGACTGGCCAAGATGGTGAAACCCTATCTCTACTAAAAATACCAAAAATTAGCAGGGCATGATGGCAGGTGCCCGTAATCCCAGCTATTCGGGAGGCTGAGGCAGGAGAATCGCTTGAACCCGGGAGGCAGAGGTTGCAGTGAGCCCAGATTGCACCATTGCACTCCAGCCTGGGCAACAGAGCGAGACTCCGTCTCAAAAAAAAAGAAAAAAGGCTGTCTGCATGTGCATGTGCATTGATCTAGCTGGGCAGGCATGTGGGTGTGGGTGTATTAGATGTGTGCACATCTTGAGTCACTGCTGTTAACAGTGACATAGCATGTGTGTAGAAATGCCTCCTCCTCCCCAACCATCAGCATTACCCAGTAGGGCTGAGCTGTGCAGGAAACTTGGGGCTGGAGGGTCACTAGCCACCAGAGGGCAGAGGACGGCTGGGCAGGGGCTGCATCTTCTGGTCGGCTGTGGGCTTGTTCTCCCAGGCAGCCTCAGGATCTTCTCAGCTCTGCACTGGGTCAGGCAGGTCTGCCTTGAGCCTGACACTGGAGGCCATCTGGCATCCTTCTCTGCCCCTTCCCCACCTTCCCTGACCTCCTGCAGGCCTCTGCTAGACTAGACAGTAGCCCCTGGCTGAGGCCTTCTGGAAGGCCCGAAGCTCAGAAAGTGGACCTGTTGTTGGAGGGGCGGTTGGGACCCATGGCCAACCGTGGATGGTCTCATGGGGTCCTGGGAAAACGGGTACTCCTGGCTCAAATGGCCTGGATCCTGAGGTGTTGGTGACTGGGCCTCTGGTGGCAGGGCTGACCTAGATACTTCGGGCTCTTCTGCAGCCTGGGCTCGGTGGCTCTGACTTTGGGTCCTTTTGGGGGTGCTATGTGGCTGGCTGTCTCCTCTGCTCTCAGCTCTAAGCCTGTTCAGAATAACACTAATCCCCAGGCGCCTCCCTGGCTTGTGGGGAGTGGGCCCTCTGAGGTTATAAGGTGGCCACGGGAGGGGCAGCTGGACCCTGGAGCCCTTCTGCTCAGATGTCCTCACATCCCGGGCCACCACCTGCCTCCTGCCAGCACGAACAGGGAGGAGCACCCCAAGACCAGCCTGACGGTGGCAGTGGTGATTAGCTGCAATCCTCGATCCTCCACACATCCCTTCTCTCCACAAGCACTTAGTGAAGTCCTGCTGTGTGCCAGGCACTGTCCCAGGAACTCGCCTTTGGGTGATGGGTGGCTCCCTCCTCTGCCAGCCTGGGAGGACCAAGGCCTTGTCAGAGTGGGCCATGTGAGTGGGCAGCAGTTTCCCCCACCCAGAGAGGAGGCTGCTAAGCCATAATGAGAAAGCAGCTGACTGCGGGCCAGGTGCTGCAAGGAGCACGGGCCGTGCCATCAAGCATCTGATTCTACAGCTGCCCTGGGAGATGAGGACGACTCACCCCACTGTACGCTTGAAGATACTGAGGTTCTCTCACCCAAGTCGCGCAGCCAGTGAGTGACCCAAACTGGCATCACACATGGAGCTTGGTCTCATTCAGCAGCTCGCTTTTTTTTCTTTTTCTTTTCTTTTTCTTTTTTTTTGAGATGGAGTCTCACACTGTCACCCATGCTGGAGTGCAGTGGCACAATCTCAGCTCACTGCAAACTCCACCTCCCGGGTTCAAGCGATTCTCATGCCTCAGCCACCCGAGTAGCTGGGATACAGGTGCCCACCACCATGCCCAGCTAATTTTTGTATTTTTAGTAGAGACAAGGTTTCACCATGTTGGCCAGGCTGGTCTCAAACTCCTGACCTTAAGTGATCCACCCACCTCAGCCTCCCAAAGTGCTGGGATTACAGGTGTAAGCCACCACACCCAGCCAGTAGCTAGCTTCCTTCTTTCCTTCCTTCCTTCCTTCCTTCTTTCTTTCCTTCCCTCTCCCTCCTTCCCTCCCTCCTTCTTTCCTTCCTTCCTTCTTTCCTAACTTCCTTCTTTCCTTCCTTCCTTCCTTCCTTCCTTCCTTCCTTCCTTCCTTCCTTCCTTCCTTCCTTCCCTCCTCTTCCTTCTCTCTTTCTTTCTCTCTCTCTGTCTCTCTCTCTCTCTCTTTCAATGAACTTTCACTCTTGTTGCCCAGGCTGGAGTGCAATGGCAAGATCTCAGCTCGTTGCAACCTCTGTCTCCTGGGTTCAAGTGATTCTCCTGCCTCAGCCTCCCAAGTAGCTGAGATTACAGGTGCCCACCACCACATCCAGCTAATTTTTGTATTTTAGTAGAGATGGGGTTTCACCATGTTGGTCAGACTGGTCTCAAATGCCTGACCTCAGGTGATCCACCCCCCTCGGCCTCCCAAAGTGCTTGGATTACAGGTGTGAGCCACCATGCTCAGCCTCTCTCTCTTTCTCCCTTCCTTCCTTCCTTCCTTCCTTCCTTCCTTCCTTCCTTCCTTCCTTCCATTTCCTTTCTTGCTTTCTTTTTCTCCTCTCTTTCTCTCTTTTTCTTTCTTCTTTCTTTTCTTTCCTTTCTTTTTTCTCTCCTTCTTTCCTTTCTTCTTTTTCTCTTTTTTTTTTTGAGACAGGATCTCATTTTGTAACCAAGGCTGGAGTGCAGTGGCACAATTATGACTCACTATAGCCTCTCAGCCTTGACCTCTTGGGCTCAAGTGATCCTCCCACCTAAGACCTTCTTACTCTGAGTAGCTAGGACTACAGGCATGCACCATCACACCTGGCTAATTTTTAAAAATTTTTGTGGCCAGGTGTGGTGGCTCACGCGTGTAATCCCAGCACTTTGGGAGGCCGAGGTGGGCGGATCATGAGGTCAGGAGATTGAGACCATCTTGGCTAACACGGTGAAACCCCATCTCTACTAAAAATACAAAAAATTAGCCGGGCATGGTGGCAGGGGCCTGTAGTCCCAGCTACTCGGGAGGCTGAGGCAGGAGAATGGCGTGAATCCGGGAGGCGGAGCTTGCAGTGAGCTGAGATGGCACCACTGCACTCCAAGCCTGGGCGACAGAGAGAGACTCCGTCTCAAAAAAAAAAAAAAAAAAAAAAAAAAAAAAAAAAATTTGTGTAGAGACAGGGTCTCACTATGTTGCCCAGGGCTCATCTCGAACTCCAGGGCTCAAGCAGTCCTTCTACCTCAGCCTCGCAAAGCGCTGGGATTAGAGGCGTGACCCATGGTGCCCGGCCTTTGCTCTTTGTTTAGAGACCTCCAGACACAGTGGGTTACTTTTTGCCTGTGCCCAAATGTGAAGGAAGTAGGCAGTTCCTGGGTCTCAGGAGGAGTTATCCTGCCCAGGTGGCCAAGTTCACAATTTAGTACATGTCCTTCCAAGTAATCCTCTACAGGCCTGTCTACATGTAATCAAAGTCTGGAGTTTTGTCGTCTTTATCTGCGTTATAGAAATGGGATCATATTACACTCCTGTGGTAGGCAGAATAATGGCTTCACTCTCCCTCCCCTAAAACATAGCTCCATCCTAATCCTTGGAACCTGGGGAATGTTATCTTATATGTGGGGGAAAAAGGATTTTGCAGGTGTGATTAAGTTAGGAATTTTGAGATGTGGAGATTATTCTGTATGCATATGCATATGGACAGAAGAGGTAAGAAAGAACTAATTAATTTATTTATTTATTTTGAGCTGGAGTTTCGCTCTGTCATCCAGACTGGAGTGCAATGGCATGATCTCAGCTCACTGCAACCTCTGCCTCCTGGCAGAGTGATTCTCCTGCCTCAGCCACCCAAGTAGCTGCGATTTCAGGCGCGAGCTACCACGTCCAGCTAATCTTTGTATTTGTAGTAGAGACGGGGTTTCGCCATGTTGACCAGGCTGGTCTCTAACTCCTGACCTCAAGTGATCTGCCCACCTCGTGCTCCCAAAGTGCTGGGATTACAGGTGTGAGCCACCACGCCTAGCAATGAAATAATTTTAGAAGTCCAGGCAAAGAAATCAGGGGAAACTTCCTGGAAGAGGTGGCCTTAGAAGGCAAAAGGGAGAATTGGTGAGTGGAAGAAGCCATAGGCCGGTTGGTGGAGCAAAGCTTTGAGAGCCAGTTGAGCTAGCAGGGCAGAACCTGGACAAAGCCTGCTTTCTAGACTCCGACTCAGTGGTGTGCTGGTAAAAGTTTAACAACCAGCTCTTTCCGGGGTCCAGGCAGGAATCCCAATCTGTAGCCTTTGCCAATTTCTTTGCCAATTTATACCACACATATTTACCTCCCACCATAGCCAACTTGAAGCTACGAATGTGATGCCACTGAATGCAGAATTGGTAAGAAATACACAGTAGCACACAATTCCATAGTATAGCCATTTCCACTATACAGATCCAGTCAATATCAATAACCACAGAGCATCAATAATAGTATGCTGGCAAGTCTCTGAGCCTACTTTGACTCAGGAGGCTGCCCAATAAAAATAAATAAATAAATAAATAAATAAATAAATAAATAAATAATAATACATTGTAGCAAAGTAATTCACAAGTGATGAGTTTTGAGTGTTAACTTTGTTCACCTCAGCTTCCTAAGTAACTGAGACCACAGGGATGTGCCACCATGCCCGGTTAATTTTGTTTTTATTTTTTGCACAGACCAGGGTCTCCCTATGTTCCCCAGGCTGATCTCCAACTTCTGGGCTCAAACGATCTTCCCGCCTTGGTCTCCCAAAGTGCTGAGATTACAAGCGTGAGCCATGGCACCCAGCCTATTTTATTTTATTATTTTTTTAAGACAGAATCTCCCTCTGTTGCCCAGGCTGGAGTGCAATGGCATGATCTCAGCCCTTTGCAACCTCTGCCTCCTGGGCTCAAGCAATTCTCATGCCTCAGCCTCACGAGTAGCTGGAATTACAGGTGTGAGCCACTATACCCAACTAATTTTTTTGTATTCTTGGTAGACACAGGGTTTTGCCATATTGGCTAGGCTGGTCTTGAACTCCCGACCTCAAGTGATCCACCATCTCGGCCTCCCAAAGTGCTGGGATTACAGACGTGAGCCATCACGCCCAGCCTATAATTTTGTTTTTAATAATAGCTGTGTTTAATAACTGGCTCACAAAATTCCGAAAACTTAACAATAGACTCCCATGAGCAGACCAGGCTTCTCCAGCCCTCCTCAAACTGCATGAGACTGCCTCTTGGAACTTAAGAAGCTCCAAACCTGACAACCCACCAGGGTTTGCGCTGGGACAATGAGCTGAGCTCTGTCCTCAAGCATGCATTTCTCCAGGTCATTGACCTATGGCAGGAATGCCCGGCCCCTCCCTCAGCCCTTGGTAGCAAACAGGAGGCCACAGGCTCCTCACGTCCTTCCAGTCAAGGCGAAAGGTCTCTCCTTGCAGCCCAGAGTGAAGCCTTCCTGCCCCAGCTGGCTGACCCCTCATTCTGCCTCTCTCTTGAACCTAGAGGCGTCTTGATCCCTGGGCCCCACCTCTGCAGGACAGAGCCAGGATTTCTAGGAGGGGTCATTACAACCATCCCCCATCTCAGCCTGGGACTTTCTGCAAAAGAGTTAGGGGAGCAGGCCACAGAGCAATGGCCTTCCTCAGGTCACAGATGCTTTTAATCCGAGCTCCCATCAGGCCTGGGTAGAAACCCTGCCACCCCAAATCACGAGGCACAAAGTCCCCTCACTGGGGCAAATCATAATGTTGGGCCTGTCTTTTGCCCCAGCCTCTTCGCCCTAAGTTTATTTTCATCTTGACAGTACCCCATTTCCTCCTACCTAATCCCCACATTCATCTTCCCTTCTTCACCATCAACAGTTACTGTCAGGGGAGGAATTGATTAGCTAGTTCTTGCTATTAATTAAATACTTGATGCATATGGCCAAGCTTAGATGGATGGAATCCCTGTATTGGTAAGGTGGGAATTTTTATTTTCTTTATTTCTTTTTTTTTTTTTTTTTTTTTTGAGACCAAGTCTCACTCTGTCACCCAGGCTGGAGTGCAATGGTGTGATCTTGGCTCACTGCAACCTCCACCTCCCAAGTTCAAGCCATTCTCCTACCTCAGCCTCCCTAGTAGCTGGGATTACAAGCACACAGCACCAAGCCCAGCTAAGTTTTATATTTTTAGTAGAGACAGGGTTTTGCCACGTTGGCCAGGCTGGTCTGGAACTCCTGGCCTCAAGTGAGCTGCCTGCCTCAGCCTCCCAAAGTGCTGGGATTACAGGCGTGAGCCACCACGCCCGCCTAGGGTGGGAATTTTTCCACCAGGGTTCTGGGTTCAGCTCTGCCACAGATTCCTCTCTCTGGGCTTATCCTCTGAAGGCGTGATTTTGGCATGACTGAGTGGATGGAGGAGGAACTTGGGGTCAGCGGGCTGTCACCCTGCTCTGATGTGGAACCGGCTCAGCAACAGGGCTGCAACAGGCCTTGTTGGACATGGAAGCAAATGAGAAAATTAGTAATACTGATTCAATGTTTACTTAAGATACTGATACTTTGTCCATTATAGATCTTTTGCATTAATTTTGATTTTTTTATTATAGGAAAATATATATAACATAAAATTGATCATTTTAGTCATTCTAAGTGTACAGTTTTATGCATTTAATACATTCACATTATTATATAACCCATCTCCAGAACTCTTTTCACCCTGAAAAACTGAAACTCTATTACCATTAAATATGAACTCACTCCCTGTTCTCTCTTCCTCCAGCCTCTGGTGGACCTTCATTCCATTATGATCATTATTAGAGACAGTGTCCCTCTGTTGTCCATGCTGGAGTGCAGTGGTGCAATCACAGCTCATTGTAGCCTCAAACTCCTGGACTCAAGGGATCTTTCCACCTCAGTCTCCTGAGTAGCTGAGACTATAGGCAAGGCCACCACACTCTGCTAATTTACTTATTTTTTGGAAAGATGGGGTCTTGCTGCATGGCCCAAGCCAGACTTAAATTCCTGGCCTCAAGCGATCCTCCCACCTCAGCCTCCCAAAGCATTGAGATTACAGGTCTGAGCCACCACACCCTGCCCATTCTACTTTCTGGCTCTTAAATATGACTACTCTAGATACCTCATATAAGTGGAATCATACAGTATTTGTCTTATTGTAACTGGTTCATTTTACTTGGTATAATGTCCTGAAGGTTCATCCTCATTGTAGCGTGTGTCAGAATTCCCTTCCTTTTAAAGGATGAATAATATTCTGTTGTGTGGATATAGTACGTGTTGTTTATCCACTCATCATTGATGGACGCTTGCGTTGCTTCCACTTTTGGCTACTATGAAAAATGCTGCTATGAACATGGGTGTGCAAATATTCATTTGAGTCCATAATTTTGATTGTTTTTTTCTTTTTGAGACAGAGTATCACTCTGCTGTCCAGGCTAGAGTTCAGTGGTGCAATCTCGGCTCACTGCAACCTCCACTTCCCAGGTTGAAGTGATTCTCCTGCCTCAGCCTCCCGAGTAGCTGGGATTACAGGTGTCTGCCATCACACCTGGCTATTTTTGTATTTTTAGTGGAGACAGGGTTTCACCATGTTGGTGGCTGGTCTCAAATTCCTGGGCTCAAATGATCCACCTGCCTTGGTCTCCCAAAGTGCTGGGATTACAGTGAGCCACCATGCCCAGTCCATAATTTTGATTTTTAAATGGTGACTACTAAGTTTTTCTGGCACCCCTTAAATTTTGTCAGGCACTTGCCTTACCCTAGTCCTGGCCCCAGTTTGGGTTGTCACAGCAAGGTGGAAATGTACTGAAAAGCTCGTGTTTTATCTTTAAACGTTCACATGGGGACCAAAAAAGGGGGAAAACCCACTTTGATAGGAATATGACAAAGGGATGCAGGAACCAACTGAAAGAGCCCCCAGGAGCCAAAGATGGAGCAACTTGAGCAACAAAATAAATAAAGTAAGCATCAAATTATAGCCCAAAGTATAAAATAAGTGTCTATGAGTCTATACTAACATAGATGATTGAATACATTCACGTTAATAAATGGGAGCGCACTTTGAGAGGCCAAGGTGGGCAGATCACTTGAGTCCAGGAGTCTAAGGCCAGCTTAGGCAATGTGATGAAACCATGTCTCTACCAAAAATACAAAAATTAACCGGGCATGGTGGGGCATGCCTGTAGTTCCAGTTACTTGGGAGGCCGGAGTGGGAGGATTGCTTGAGCCTGGGAGACGGAGGTTGCAGTGAGCTGTGATCTCGCCACCACACTCCAGCCTGGGCAACAGAGTGAGACCCTGTCTCAAAATAAATAAATATATAAATAAAATAAATATATAAATAAAAATAAAAATAAACGGGAAATAAGAGACAAATCTTCCATGCAGAAGAATCCCAAATGAATTCTGTAGATTCTCCACCCTACAGGAGGGCACACACGACTCCAGGCTGCCTTAGTGACCTTCTTCCAAAGAGTACAGCACAGGAAGGGGGAGCAGGGAGAATTAACTTCACAGTGGAGAAATTGGACAAATACGACCTCAGTCAGGTGATCGAGGTCACATCAGCTGTCATGAATTATGTTGATAGTAGGCATCCTGCATATGATGGGATGAAATGGCACTTTACCTCCGTGACCCTTTTCACAACAGCCCATAATGCCAGTATAAGGGAAACATCAGACCAGGCGTGGTGGCTCACGCTTGTAATCCGAGCACTTTGGGAGGCCAAGGTGGGTGGATCACAAGTCAAGAGTTTGAGACCAGCCTGGACAACATGGTGAAATCCTGTCTCTACTAAAAATACAAAAATTAGCCAGGCAGGGTGGCACGCACCTGTAATCCCAGCTACTCGGGAGGCTGAGGCAGGAGAACCACTTGAACTTGGGAGGCGGAGGTTGCAGTGAGCCGAGATCGCGCCATTGCACTCCTGCCAGGGTGACAGAGTGAGACGCCGTCTCGAAAAAAAAAAAAAAAGAAAAAAAGAAAAGAAAAACATCAGACAGATGCCAACAGAAGGGCATCCTACAATATACATGACCACTGCTCCTCAAACCTGTCAAGACCATCAGAAACAAGAGAAGCCTGAGAAACTGTCACAGCCACAAGGAGATGTGACAACTAAATGTGAATTTTTTTTTTTTTTTTTTTTTTTTTTTTTTTTTTTTTGAGATACAGTCTCACTTTGTCATGCAGGTTGCAGTACAGTGGCACAATCACAGCTCACTGCAGCCTTGAACTCCGGGGCTCAAGTGATCCTCCCATCCATCTCAGCCTTCCAAGTAGCTGGGGCTACAGGCATGCACCACCATGCCCAGCTAATTTTTGTATTTTTTTTAGAGACGATATTTCGCCATGTTGCCCAGGCTGGTCTTGAACTCCTGGATTCAAGCAATCCACCGGCCTTGGCCTCCCAAAGTGCTGGGATTACAGGCATGAGCCACCGTGTCTTGCCAAATGTGATGGATACTTGACGGGATCCTGGAACAGGAAAAATATATTAGGTAAAAGCTAAGGACATCTGAATAACCATGGATTTTAGTAATGTATCCACATTGATTCATTAATTGTAACAAATATACCATATGAATGCAAGATGTTCATAATGAGGCCGGGGTGGTGGCTCAAGCCTGTAATCCCAGCACTTTGGGAGGCTGAAGCAGGAGGATCTCTTGAGCTCAGGAGTTCAAGACTAGCCTGGGTAACATAGTGAGAGCCCCATCTCTACAAAAAATTTTTAAAAATTAGCCAGGCGTGCTGGCACATACCTGTAGCCCCAGCTACTCAGAAGACTGAGACAGGAGGATCGCTTGAGCTGAGAGGTTGAGGCTGCAGTAAGCCAGGATCACGCCACTGCACTGCAGCCTGAGCAACAGAGTGACACCCTGTCTCAATAATAATAATAATAATAGTAATGGAAACTGAGTATGGGTTGTATATGGGAACCTTGCTCAGTTTCTCTGAAAATCTAAAACTCTTCCAAAAAGCAAAGTCTGCTTAAAATTTCACACAGGGTTTACATTCTCGTCCACGACAAGGTTTTGCAGGTTATGATTACAGAGGCAGGAGAGGGTGCAGGTTATCCTGCCCCTCCCTGTCCCAGAGGTCCCCTTCCCCAGGAGCTATCTCCCCTGTGAGAGAGGGTGAGTTTCTGTGCCCCAAGCCTCTTGTCCTCTGACTCCAGTATTCTCAGAAGCTGGGACCAGCTCTGAGCCCAACTTCCTGAACTCAAATCCTGGCTTTCTGTCCCTATGTGACCTGGAGCTTGTAGCTTCACTTCTCTCTGCCTCATTGTTTGACCTATAAAGCAGGGCAACCAAGGTACCCCGAGGGTGGCTGTGAAGAGTGAATGAGATGGCAGACAGCCCAGACGCCCACGGATGGGTGAAGGGACCAATACAATGCGGTACAGGTGTATAAGGGAATGAAGTACGGACACAGCCTAGACACAGACAAACCTTGAAGACATTCCTCTAAGGGACACATGCCAGGCGCAGTGGCTCATGCCTGTAATCCCAGCATTCTGGGAGGCCAAGGCAGGTAGATCACTTGAGGTCAGGAGTCAAGACCAGCCTGGCCAACATGGCAAAATCCTGCCTCTACTAAAAATACAAAAATTAGCTGGGCATGGTGGTGGGTGCCTGTAATCCCAGCTACTCGGGAGGCTGAGGCAAGAGAGTTGCTGGAACCTGGGAGGTGGAGGTTGCAGTGAGCCGAGATCATGCCACTGCACTTCAGCCTGGGTGACAGAGCAAGACTCTGTTGAAAGAAAGGAAGGGAAGGGAAGGGAAGGGAAAAAGAAAGAAAGAGGGAGGGAGGGAAAAGTAAAAGAAAGAGAGAAAAGAAGGAAAGAAGGAAAGAAGGAAGGAAAGAAAGAAAGAAAAAGAAAGAAAGAAAGAGAAAAGAAAGAAAGAAAGAAAGAAAGAAAGAAAGAAAGAAAGAAAGAAAGAAAGAAAGAAAGAAAGAAAGAAAAAAGAAAGAAAGAAAGAAAGAAAGAGAAAAGAGCAAACCCAGAAACGAAAGATCACACACTGTGTGACTCTATTTACGTGGAATGTTCAGAGTAGGCAAATCCATAGAGACAGAAAGCACATTTGTGGTTGCCAGGAGCTGGGAGAGGGCAGGATGGGGAATGACTGTTTATTGGATGTGGGGCTCTATTTTGGGGTGATAAGAATGTTCTGGAATTAAATTCATGGCCGCATAACATCGTGAATGTACTAAATGCCACTGAATTGTACACTTTAAAATGGTTAAAGTGGTAAGTTTTCATTTATCAGTATTTTAAAAATTCTACTACAATTTTAAAAAGACTAAAAAATAATAAAAAGAATTAAATGAGATAATGCAAAAAAGCATTATCTCAAAAATATAGCTGATATTAGTATGATTAGTAAGCTAAGTTTTAAGAGTCTAAGGTGCAGGATTCTAAGTTTAAAGGGATAGGCTCTTGTTTTTTTGGTTTAGTTTTATTTGTTTTTTTTAATCCATTATCCCAAGGGTTTCCCACCCTGAACGCCAGTACCCTGGTCAGGGGCACCCTGGGTCATTGTCCTCTGTGGCCCCAGGAAGGGAAGAAAAACAACAGCCAGGAAGATAATAGCCGCCAGGAAGTCCTCACGTTTCTGGAGAAATAGAGCCCAGTAATGAAGTTCTTTCAGCCTGATCGGCAGACGGGGTGCTGCGGAGGCCTGGGCTAAAGGGCTCACCTCCAGCCCCGACCCTGTCAGGGCAGATGGTACATGCTCACTCAGTGAGGGGGCTCCAAAGGCCTGTGGGTACGAACCTGAGGGCTGGTGCCCAGGGGCAATCAGCTTCTGTCTCTGAGCCTTGGGAAACGGTGAGGGTCAGTCCGGCTCCCCACGTTGTTCTGGGCAGCTTTGGGCTTGGAGCAGGTGCAAACTTGGGACTAGGGCAGGACCTCCTGAGAGGTGACTGAGCAAGGCCATCCCAACTCATGTTTCCTTGGCCCTGCCTGGAGCACAGCATCCTGCCCACATCCCTGCAGCTGGCTCCTTCCTAGGGGCTCTGAGGAGGCAGTACTTGGCCATCTGGTCACAGTTGCTGCAGGGCAGTTCTTGGCCCCAGCTGTAGGTAAAGTACTGTATGTTGTAATTTTTTGAAAGATAACACATTCACATGACTCAGAATTCAAATGCCACAGACGTCCCCCCCGCTCCGCCCCTTCCCCCAGATACCCTGTTTCTCCCAGAGGCAGCCAATGATCTCAGAGGCTGGGTACCCATCCAGAGTTATTTTATGCATATCAAGGAAAGTCTACATAGAGGACTCTTTCTGGGGTACCCAGATGCAGCATCAAATGCCATGGAATACTACAGTGAGGACATTATCTTTTCAAGCTTTCAAATCAGAGCAAGGGAAAGGTCGATGCTAGAGTTTCTCTAGCGCTCTTGAAGCCCTCTCCCTTTTTCTACTGAGTTTTACTTCACATGCAACAACAGGCTTCAAGCTTGGGGTCATTGTCGGGCAACAGCATCTGGCAAGAATTCAATGTCTTTTTCTCATAGTCATTGTATTTTGGCCTCTATTTATGGCAACTGAGAGAGAAAGTTTATTCTTAGATATATTTAAGTAAAAAATAAATGAATTCATGGAAACATATTAAGCAATTATCCAGATAACATAAGGGATGGCAAAAATGGTGCAGAAGGTTGAGGGGAGACAAGGAGAAGTTGGGGTGCTCTTGTCGAATGTCTGGCTCTGAACTCGAGAGGAGGCCGCCGGGGCTGGGCAGGAAGGAGGTAAATCTCTGGGGCCAGGAAGACCCCGCTGCCCGGAAGAGCCTCATGTTCCATGGGGGCTGGGAGGACATATATATACAGGCTCCAGGCTGAACGGCTCGGGTCACTCATGCACAACTGCCTGATAACCATGCTGGCTGCCACCGTCCTGACCCTGGCCCTGCTGGGCAATGTCCACGCCTGCTCCAAAGGTACCTCACACAAGGCAGGCATTGTGTGCCGCATCACCAAGCCTGCCCTCCTGGTGTGTAAGTATCAGTGCATCTGTCTGCCCTGCCAGGGGTCTTTTCACGGACACCCACTGTGCCAGGAGCCTCCCTGGTCTGAAGCCAGCTCTGAAGCTGGCTGCCACACTAGCCCAGAGAGAGGAGTGCCCTGGGAGGGAATGGGCTGAGTGGAGCTGTCCTCACCCTCTCCTGACCTCACCTTCAAGGTCAAGTTCTTTGGTGAGAAGGTCCTAGCTCGGTTGCAAATAGCCAGGTGTAGGGATTTCTGTTTGTCTGAGACCCAGAATCACTGGGGTTCGAGTTAAGGTTCAGATCTGAGCCAGGTTAGGGGGTTGAGTCAGGCGGTAAAGATTAGGAGGTTGGTGTATATTTGGTGTTGGGAGTCACTCTATGGCCAGAGTCAGGGGTTGCCATGAGCTCAGGTGACAGAGGCTCTGTCACTGCTTGTTGTGTGACTTTGGCCAGCTCCCCTGCCCTCTCTGGGCCTCAGCCTCTTGCTCAATACAATAAGGGTATAGGGAGGCTAAATGATACAATTTCTAAACTAGAATATCGCCAAGTTCAAGAGCCAGGATTATAGACCCCCAGGACTACAGAGAGTGTCACAGCATCGTCTGGGTGAGGCTAAGGTTAGTGTGTGGCTGGGCTCAGGGCTGCCATTTGACTAGGATCATGGGGTTCCCATGTGTCAGCATCCAGAGACTAGGGTATGATCAGGATCTCTAGCTGGGGTCAGGGTCAGAGCTCTCTGTGTCCCCTGGAATTGCCATCAACCTTAAACTGAGAGGGAGGCCCAGTCCAACCCCTCAGCTTTAAGCCCTGCTGGGGAGCCTCATCCCAGAGAGGCTGAGTCATGGCCAAGGCCGCTTGGGGGTGGGAGCAGGGGGTTTGGCACGGGCCTGCAGCCCCTCAGCCACTGCCCTCCCCTCTAGTGAACCAAGAGACTGCCAAGGTGATCCAGTCTGCCTTCCAGCGAGCCAACTACCCAAATATCACAGGCGAGAAAGCCATGATGCTCCTTGGCCAAGTCAAGTATGGGTTGCACAAGTGAGTTGGGCCTCGAGTGTGACCAGGCTGGGGGTAGGGAGGAGGGAGGAACAGCCTGGGGCTTTCCCCCAGCCCACAGGGAGGAAGGTCAGTGGGCGAGGGGAGGGTGGGGGGAACTCAGGTCTTTTCCCTTGATCTGGAACCAGAGCCTGACACCTCCCCTAACCCCACGCTCCATCCCCTGGTGACCTGGGGGATTTATTGGAGTGTATCAACCTCTCTAACAGCCCCTCTAAGAGTCAGGCTTCACAGGGTCCTTTCCCACTGCCCTGGGACGATGGAGGTCTTATTTGGGGGTGAATACGAGGGTAGGGTAGAGAGATCTCAGCAAAATAGGTATTTTTTAGAAAAAAATTATAAATGTTGTTTTCTTAGAGACAGAGGTCTTGCAATGGTGGCCAGGTTGGTCTTGAACTCTTGGCCTCAACCAATTCCTCCCCCCAGGCCTAAAATGAGTATCTTGACTTTATTTGGGATGATGGTTAACAGCCAAGGGTTGGTTGTGGGCCAGGTGCTTTTACAAACAATATCTAATTCTATCGTCACCCTTATCATACATTTGTTCTTTCTTTTTTTTTCATTTTTTGAGACAGAGTCTCCCTCTGTCACTTAGGCTGGAGTGCAGTGGCACAGTCTTAGCCCGTTGCAACCTCCGTCTCCGGGTTCAAGCAATTTTCATGCCTCAGCCTCCAGAGTAGCTGGAATTACAGGCACACGCCACCACATCCGGGTAATTTTTGTATTTTTAGTAGAGATGGGGTTTCACCATGTTGGCCAGACTGGTCTCCAACTCCTGACCTCAAGTGATCCACCCACCTCAGTCTCCAGAAGTGCTGGGATTACAGGCGTGAGCCATGGTGCCTGGCCTATCTTAATCTTTATCATATATTTTATTTAGCCTCTTCTGTAAAAGAGGATAATGCCATCGCCCGGGTGGCCCTGCCCAGCTCTTTATCTATCTTAATCTTGATTGATTGATTGATTGATTGATTGATTGAGATGGAGTCTCTCTCTGTCACCCAGGATGGAGTGCAGTAGCGCGATCTCAGCTCACTGCAACCTCCACCTCCCGGGTTCAAGATATTCTCCTGCCTCAGCCTCCCTAGTAGTTGGGATTACAGGCGCCCGCCACCACGCCCGGCTAATTTTTGTATTTTTAGTAGGGACGGGGTTTCACCATGTCGACCTGATTATGAACTCCTGACCTCAAGTGATCCGCCCGCCTCGGCCTTCCAAAGTCCTGGGATTGCAGGCGTGAGCCACGGCGCCCGGCCTATCTTAATCTTTATCATATATTTTATTTAGCCTCTTCTGTAAAAAAGGATAATGCCATCGCCCGGATGGCCCTGCTTAACAAATACGGAAATAGGAGCTGATAGAGGTTTCGCAGCCTGGCGGAGCTCATGTGCAAACTCAGCTCAGTCTCAGGAACTCAGCCACCTTCCTGGCACCTCAGGCTGCCCTGGAGCCTGGGTCCCCGTCTGTGTGTCGGTCTGAGGCCCCAAGGGTGGGGCAGACATTGTTCAGGGACCTTGTCTTTGTCTTAAAGCCAATCTCCTCCTCCTCCCCAGCCCCGCTAAACATGCTCCCCAGTGGTGGTCTCTGCTACCCGCGCACATTGGGCCTGGAGTCTTGCTAAATGTTTCTGAGCCACCAGGGGGCGCCGGCGGTGCAGGGATGCCGCTTCGCCTTTTGCAGGAAAACTACTGCCGCTAGGGGGTGCTGTGGGGGCGTCCCAGGTCTCGCGCAGCCACGCCCTCTGTGCGACCTTGGGCTTCAGTTTAGGCTTCTGAAAAGGAGAATAATGGGCAAGGTCCAGTGGTTCACGCCTGTGATCCCAGCACTTTGGGAGGCCGAGGCAGAAGGATTACTTCAACCAGGGTTCAAGACCACCTGTCTCTATGAAAAATTTAAAAATTAGCTGGGTGTGATGGTGCGTGCCTGCAGTCCCAGCTACTCAGGAGGCCAAGGTAGGAGGATCACTTGAGCCTGGGAGGTCAAGGCTGCGGTGAGCTATGATTGCGTCACTGCATTCCAGCCTGGGTGAGAGAGCAAGACTCTGTTGCTAAGAAATAAAAGAGGATAATGCTACCCTATGCCTATGTTGCAAGAGGTCAGACATGGCAAAAGCGTCTTGAGAAGTTAAAGAGATAGCACCCTTAATAAATTAGCAATAATTCAGTGAGACCAGACTGCCATAGACTAGATGTCACAGTCATTAATATATAACTGTTATCCCAAATATATATGGGTGGGGTAGAAAAAAATATGATTGGCCATAAATATGATTGGCCATGATTAACATTAGATGAAGCTGGATCATGGCTAAAATGAGAATTCTCCACACTATTCTCTCTAAAGGGAATAGAATAAGATAGAACAGAACAGACGGGAAAAGCCAGATATACGTAGATTCTCCTTGCTAGGCGCAGTGTGTCATAGTGGCTTATAATATGGGATTTGGAGCGGGATGGACCCAGGATCAAATTCACTTCTGCTGAGGTTTTCTGAAGCCACATAAGCTGTCTGAGTCATTTCTGTCTCAGTTCACTGGGTACAGCAATAGTGACCACCTCGTGGGTAGCTGTGAGGATTAAATGAGGAAATGTGTGTAAACTCTCAGCACAGTACCTGCCACACAGCATGTGTTCGGAACGTGATGGCCGCTTCTATTGTGTCATATTCCATGTGCTCAAGCCGGGCCCTGGGGAGAGTTCAGCAAGGGTAGAGGGGTTTGAAAGTGAATGTGGCCCACTGGCCTCCCTGCCTGCAGTCTCTCCTCTCTGATGCTTGCTTCCTAAGGGCCTTCATGAGCCCCACCTCTGACCAAGTCCCCGGCGGCACAGATCCTCTGCTGGACCTACATTAAGACCCCAGGTCCAACACTTCTCCCACTGTGCAGCTCCACCTCTGCCCCTGGGGCCTGGCTGAGGCCTCCTCCAAGCCGAGCCTCCTACTATCTTCCAAACTCCCACCCTCCATCCGGTGTCACCTCCTCTGGGAAGCCCTCTGTATCAGTTTCCTATTTTCTGCCGTAAAAAATCACTCCAAGTTTAGTGGCTTAAAATGACACAAGTTTATCATTTTACAGTTAAAAAGGCTAGAAGTCCACCATGGCGCTCCCTGAGCCAAGATCAAGATGTCAGCAGAACCAGATTCCTTCTGGGGGCTATAGGGAAGAATTAATTCCCTCGCCTTCTCCAGCTTCTAGAGGCTTCCCCCATTCCTTGGCTTCCCTCCATCTCCTTTTATTTCGGACGAGGGGGGCTCCCTGCTCTGACTTTCTCATTTATGGTATTCCCCCCTGCTTTCCAGCAGCTGTGATGGTCCCAAACCTGTCCTCTGGTTCTCTAGGCCAGAAAAACTATGATCTACCAGAGTTCAAGACCTTGAAAGGGCCTTTTCCCACTGTCTTTTCTCACAGTGCAAGCTGGAGCCCACCTTCATGCTAGAATCTGTGAAAATGGGGAAACGCACCTTGTGCTGTTCTCTTCCTCCACCCGGCATCTCCCCTGCAGTCCAGCTGGATTTTTCTGTTTGTTTGTTTGTGGGTTGTTTGTGGGTTTTTTGTTTGTTTGTTTTTAAGACAGAGTTTTGCACTTGTTGCCCAGGCTGGAGTGCAGTGGCACGATCATGACTCACTGCAACCTCCGCCTCCTGGGTTCAAGCGATTCTCCTGTCTCAACCTCCCGAGCAGCTGGGACCACAGGCATATGCCACCATGCCCCACTAATTTTTTTTTTTTTTTTCATTTTTAGTACAGATGGGATTTCACCATGCTGGCCAGGCTGGTCTCGAATTCCTGACCTCAGATGATCCACCTGCCTCGGCCTCCCAAAGTGCTGGGATTACAGGCATGAGCCACTGCGCCTGGCCTAGTCTGACTATTTTCACTTACTCTCTAATGCCTCAGGTAGTATTTATTGTATTCTGTGCAGAGGTCAAGAATTTAGTCATCAAAGGAGGTTAGTGTGTTAGGAGCTTATGCAGCTATTACCAGAAGAGACTCCACCCCTGGCACAGTGGCTCACACCTGTAATCCCAGCACTTTGGGAGGCCAAGGCGGGCAGATCACCTGAGGTCAGGAGTTCAAGGCCAGCCTGGCCAACATGGTGAAACCCTATCTACTAAAAATATAAAATTAGCTGGCGTGGTGGTGCATGCTTGTAATCCTAGCTACTCAGGAGGCTGAGGCAGGAGAATCACTGAACCCAGGAGGTGGAGACTGCAGTGAGCTGAGATTGCCCATTACACTCCAGCCTGGGCGACAAGAGCAAAACTCTGTCTCAAAAAAAAAAAAAAAGGCTGGGCATGGTGGCTCACACCTGTAACCCCAGCGCTTTGGGAGGCTGAGGTGGGGCAATCACCTGAGGTCAAGAGTTCAAGATCAGCCTGGCAACATGGTGAAACCCCGTCTCTACTAAAAGTACAAACATTAGCTGGGCGTGGTGGTGGGAGCCTGTAATTTCAGCTTCTAGGGAGGCTGAGGTAGGAGAATCACTTGAACCCAGGAGGCAGAGACTGCAGTGAGCCAAGATCATGCCACTGCACTCCAGCCTGAGCAACAGAGTCAGACTCAGTCTCAAAAAAAAAAAAAAAAAAAAAAAAAAATTTGGTATGAGGTTTAAATTTCTGTAGAACTGAAAGAGGATTGGAGATTGTAGTACGGTCTAATTCTACATTAGAGCATTTAGAAGAATGTGGAGTCTGTTCAACATAGTGAGACCCCCATCTGCACCAAAAATACGAAAATTGGCCAGGCACTGTTGGTGCCTGCCTGTGGTCCCAGCTATTCCAGAGGCTGAGGCAGGAGGCTCATTGGAATTCGAGGCTGCAGTGAGCTGTGATTACACAACTGCACTCTGGCCTGGGCAACAGAGAGCCACCCTGTCTCAAAAAACAAAACAAAAAAAAGAACAAACTAAAAAAAAAAAAGAAGAAGAATTTGGAGCAATCTGGTTGTTTCCTATACTGTAAGTCTTTGCCAATCTATTTAAAAAAAAATATTTTTAATTTTTGTGAGTACATAGTAGGCGTATATATTTATGGGGTACATGAGATGTTTTGATGTAGACATGCAACGTTTTGTCTATTTTTTTGTTTTTTTTTTGGCGACAGAGTAAGACTCTGTCGTCTAGGCTGGAGTGTAATGGCGCGATCTCAGCTCACTGCAACCTCTGCCTCCTGGATTCAAGCTATTCTCCTGCCTCAGCCTCCTGGGTAGCTGGGACTACAGACACCCGTCATCATGCCTGTTTAATTTTTTTTATTTTTGTGGTGACGAGATTTCACCATGTTGGCCAGGCTGGTCATGAACTCCTGACCTCAGGTGATCTGCCCTCCTCAGCCTCCCAAAGTGATAGGATTACAGGCGTGAGCCACCACGCTGGCCTGCCAATCTATTTTTGATCTAACTTGACTTCTGCTGGTGTATCCATACTCTTCCGAATCAATTTTCACCCTTCCTCACATACCATTTACATTTCTAAGAATTTGTCTATTTCATTTCATCTAATTTATCTCATTTGTTGGCGTACAATTGTTCATAGTATTCTCTTATAATTCCTTTTATTTCTGTAAGATTGGTAATTATAGCCTTGCTTTTATTTCTATTTTTAGTAATTTCAGTCTTCTTTTTTTTTCTTGCCAGTCTAGCTAAAGGTTTATTGATTTTGTTGATCTTTGGGAAAAACCAACAATTGTTTTCACTGTTGTTGTTCTTCTATTATTTCGTTCGTAGGCACTAAGATCCTGATTACTTCCTTCCTTCTGCTAGCTTTGGGCTTAGTGTCCCCTTATTTTTCAAGTTCCTTAAGGTGGAAAATTTGATTATTGACTTGAGATCTTTCTCTTTTCTAAAGACAGGCATTTCTATATATAAATTTCCCCGTGAGCATGGTTCCCTCCATCTTCAGCCCAACAGGGTTGACTCTCTCTGGGCATTCTTCCCTGGTCACCCCTCCCCCACCTCTCCTCTTCTGCCTCCTCTTCCACTTTTCAGCAGCCTGTGATTACATTGGGACAACCCAGAAAATCTAGGATCATCTCCACACCTACCCCCAAGGTCCTTAACTTGACCATATTTGCATATGGGTAACATGAGTTGAGTGCAGTACCCAGGGTTTGACATGTTGGGTAACATATTTGCAGGTTCTGTGGATTAGGAGGCGGACAGTTTGGGGGCCATAATTCTATCTTCCACCCTCACCAAGGCAAAATTGGAGGCTCGCTCCTTGGGCTCCCTGGATGACCCCCAACATCCTTCCTCACTACCGTTCCTTCCCAGCATCCAAATCAGCCACTTGTCCATCGCCAGCAGCCGGGTGGAGCTGGTGGAAGCCAAGTCCATTGATGTCTCCATTCAGAACGTGTCTGTGGTCTTCAAGGGGACCCTGAAGTATGGCTACACCACTGCCTGGGGGTAAGCATTCCTGTAAGCTGATGCCTTATGCCCTGGCCCTCTCTGGGCTGGAGAGCTGAATGAGAGTCCTGGGTCCTTGGCTCTTTCCAGGCTGGGCATTGATCAGTCCGTTGACTTCGAGATCGACTCTGCCATTGACCTCCAGATCAACACACAACTGAGTATGTGTATAGCATCCCCTGGGGAAGTGGGAGCCGGACTCCAGGGCTTGTCCTCAGCAGAGCGGGCGGTTATGCAGGTGGAGGGTTCTGGGGCCACCAAAGGAAGCCTGGCCTGGGAAGTTTGCAGGGCTGGGGAGCCAAGAGCTGGCCAAGCTCTTGGCTGGCCTGGGCAGCATGTGGATACCATCCAATAGTGGAGGCTGCCCTGAGGTCGTGTCGGGTCTCCCTGCAGCCTGTGACTCTGGTAGAGTGAGGACTGATGCCCCTGACTGCTACCTGTCTTTCCATAAGCTGCTCCTGCATCTCCAAGGGGAGCGAGAGTAAGTACACCGCCCTGTGGCCCCCATTCCTGCTCGTGCCCATCCTGTGAGCATGTCCACGGCCCCCTCCAGGCTCAACCCCACACAGGGCACGCTTGTAGGTGGCCAAACCTGGGGGTAGTAATACCTTCAGTGGGGTCACTTCCTACTCCTTCCCATCAATACACCCTCAAAGGCTGGAAAAAACAATAACCAACAGCTAGTAACTAACAGTTACTAAGAACTTGCTGTGTGCAAAGCACTATTCCAAGCCCTTTTCATGAATTAATTGATTTTGTCCTTAAAACCAACCCTAGGATAGAGATTCGGTTATCATTCCCTTTTTACATATGGGTAAACTGAGTCACAGAGAGGTTAGAAAGGGAAAGCTCGTATCTACAGAGTGCATCCTGCATCCCAAGGACCACACTAACTCACAGATAAAACTCCAGCCAAGCTAAGTAACTTGCTGAGGACACACAGCTCGCCACTGAGTGATGGGAGTAGGATTTGAACCCAGCATTCTCTGACCCCAGAAGCTGAGTTCCTAGACATTTTACTCTCCTGCTTCCCAGGGTGGGGCTTTTTGTCTTGGCCAACACCCTCTGTCAAGGATCTGTGGGTAACCCCATTGCACAGAGGAAGATAACGAGGTTTGAAGACACCCTAGTCATGTAACCAATGCCAAACCTGGAAGGCAGAAGGGAACTGGTAGGTAGGGTCTGGAGAGGAACCCTCTATTCAGGCCATTTTCTGCCTCTGGAGCAGATGGACACATGTGTGAATCTGGACTCCAGACACGTTCTCGTGTATGTGACAGGTGTGAGCGTCACAGGAGCTGGGCCCCTCCCGAGGAATTCTGGGATGGTGCCACAGTTAATTCTTGGGTCTGAGGCTCTGTGTTCTCAGCTGCAAAATGGGGGTGATAATTCTTACTTCCTGAGCTACACGAGTCAGGGCCAGCAGAGCCCTGAATGGTGCCTGGTACACAGTAGGCGCTCCATGGATGCACAGGACTGGTCAGGGGCTTATTGTGGTGCTTGCTGCCCTCAGGCCCGGGTGGATCAAGCAGCTGTTCACAAACTTCATCTCCTTCACCCTGAAGCTGGTCCTGAAGGGACAGGTGAGTGGGGCTAGCTGACTCCCTGTGGTCCAGGGCCACGCCTGGGAGGCTGGAGCCCTTTCCTCCCTGCCCTTCCCTGAGAAGGTGCCACTCCCACCTTCCCCATGTGGCCAGTCCCCTGTGCCAGTTCCCAGCACTGCCACCAACACGCAGCTGGAAGGAGGCACTGCCTTGCCCCTCCTCTGGCCTCCTTTCCTCCCTGGAAAGCACCTGCTCTGTCTGCCCCAGATCTGCAAAGAGATCAACATCATCTCCAACATCATGGCCGATTTTGTCCAGACAAGGGCTGGTGAGTGTGTTTCTGTCTGCATGCCTCAGAAGACAGTGGTGGGAGCCAGAAAGCCATCTGCTGCACTACATGGCCTTGGGACCATCACTCCTCCTGTCTAGGTCCCATGGGCTCTGTCTGGCTCTGACACTTGATGATTAGTTACGGGCAGGCTTTGGCAAATCTCTGCCCCTTTGGGCTGCAGCCTCACAAGCTGTGTGACATTGGGCAAGTCACTTAATCTCTCTGAATCTCAGTCTCTTCATTGATAAAAATGGGGCGATAATAGCATCTACCCCACAAGGTGGCTGTGAGAATTGCATGGGAAAAAACTGTATGTAAAATAAGATAGTGCCTTGTACCTCATACCTGGCTCATGCTGAACCCTTATTATTATGACTGCTATTATCATCACCAACACCCTGAACCTTGCAGTCACCAACATTTCAAGTAGAGAAAACATCTGATGAAAGATAAGGAGGAAGAAAGCAGTGTGGAGATTAGGAACTCCCCGCCCTTTTGGGACCCTTCCCTCCCCTCCCATCAGGCCTCCGGTTAAGGGAGCCCTCCCACCAGGCTGTGCAGTGTAGAAGAAACTACTCAGGACCCAGTTTCATCCTCTGTCCCGTGGGGACGCCCCTGGTCATGGAGAGGGACGCCAGACAAGAGAAGAAGGTGGTCTGAGAAGTGAGAAGCACTGTCCTGTGCCAATCATAATAAGAGTTATAGCCATCATTTGCTGATCAATGCCCTGAATGGTACCCTGCACACAGTAGACGCTCCGTCATGCCCAGGACTACTGCATACCAAACATTTACATTAGCTATGAAATCCTCACAACCACCCAGCGAGGGAGGTACCGCTAACCCCCATTCCACTGAGGAGGACATAGAAATTTCTGGAGATGAGAGGACCCCCTTCCCCCCACTAGGAAGTGGAAGCAGAATTTGAACCTTGGCCCTCCAACAACTCTTAAGTCCCCACTCCCAGCTATTGTGCTGTGCTGTAAGGCCTCCCACTGTGCACCTCACCTGTGGAGAGGGAGATGGCTGGCCTGCTCCTTATACCCTGGCACACAGTAGGTGCTCAGTAAACAGAGGCAGTGAGGGAACAGTGGAACTCCAGGTGAGGGGGTCCTCTGGGCCACTGTGGGGTATCAGGTGGGGAGGCTCCAGGCAGCCCCAGGCCTGTGGCAGGCATCCTAGGCTCCTGCCAAGGCACAGATGAGCAATGCAGGAAGGGCTGAGCACAGTTCTGTCTCCTTGAGTGGCCAATCCCTTCCTCCCCTCCCCTCCCCTCCCCTCCCCTCCCCTCCCCTCCCCTCTACTCCTATGGGTGCATACACCTAGACTGGAACCTTGCCTGTCTCTCTGGGATCCCTATGCCGGTAGCTGTGCCATCAATGGGAATGCGGGTGGGCAAAGCTAACAGGAAGGGAAAGTGAGGTAGGAGTCCCTGGACTGACCCAGGCAGCCACAGAATTCAGAGGGGGCTGGGAGGTCGGAGGGGCTGTTTCATGGGGACGTGGCTCTTGACGCAGGTTTGAGGGAGGAGGAAGGGAGGGGGACTTATGCTCCCATCTGTGCTCCGTCCCTCACATTGGTTCTGCACCAGGGGTTGGAAACTCCAGCTAGTGGGCCAAATGTGTCTGGCTGCCTACTTTTGCGAATACAATTGTATTGGAATGGAGCCATGCCCACTGGCATGCATATGGCCCGTGGTTGCTTTTGCATTACAGCGGCAGAGCAGATGATTGCAATGGAGACCACATACGCTGCAAAGCCTAAAATATTTACTGTCTGGTTCTTTATAGAAAAAATCTGCTACCCACTGTTCTGGACTATAGAACTCAGGACAGACAGGTGATTAAGTCCAGGAGGACTCCAAGATTCTCCTGGAAGTAGATTGGGACAAAAGATAATTAGATTGCTCACATGGCTGGGCACTCATCCACGTTTACACAGCCTAGCTCATTGGAGATGAGGACACGGACGCTGAGTGAGGTCAGGGCCCTGCCCTGTCCTCTGCAGTACAGAGCAGAGCTGGGTTTCAGCCCAAGTCTTGGACTCAAAGTGCCATGCTCTGAACCAGCCTTCTAGAAGGGCTCTACCTACCCAGACAGACAGACTTGGGAAGAAAGAGCATGAAAAAGTGCCACACCCCTCCCCGCACACCCAGGTCCCACTTTACAGAGGGGAACACTGAGGCTGGAGGCTTGGGCAGCTGTGTGGATGCAGGGGAGCGGTGACTCAGGGCGGTTCCCCCATCCTAAGGCCCTGCCTTGATCTTTTCCTCCTGCAGCCAGTATCCTTTCAGATGGAGACATCGGGGTGGACATTTCCCTGACAGGTGATCCCATCATTACAGCCTCCTACCTGGAGTCCCATCACAAGGTAGGAGTTGTGGGAGGGTGGGGCAGGGCCCAGCTTCCCCAGGGGAGTTGGTCCTTTCCTGTGGTCTGACAACCCCGTCCCCCAGCTTCAACCTTATGGCAGCCAAGAGTCCTGGGGCGCTCCTCCGCATTCCTGATGCTGCGAGGCGGGCAGGCCACAGCGACGTGCCCCCGAGCCCTCTCTGCAGGCACCAGGGCTCCCCACTACAAGGATCCCAGCAAAGCACCAGCTTCTTCCTAGAGGACTTATTTGGCTTCTGTCATCCTCTACAGCAGTGGATTGTGGCCCCTCCGGGGGTACTGACAAAAGCTTTGGACCCTCTATTACTTAGGATACAGGTTCTACTGCTGTAACAAAGAAATCCAAAATGATAGCTGCTTAAACACAATAGACATTTATTTCCCTCTGTTGCGGTCTGAACATGTGCAGTCCCGGGGGATCTGGAGGCTGCAGGGTGTCAGGCACGCAGGCCCCTTCCACTGGGTTCTCAGCCAGCCCCAGGTGCGGCCTCATCCCAGGGTCCTGGCTGGCTGGCCTGACCACCACACCCACTCTGCTCACAGCCCATTGGCCTGAACTTGATCGCAGGACCCCACCCTAGCTGCAAGGAAAGCTGAGGAATTTATTTCAGCTAAATATTGAGACCAGCTAAAAATTAAGTGGTACAGAATGGAGGGAGAGATGGGAGAAGATTTTAGGGCACACCCAGCCATCTTTGTAACAGAGCCTCTCCCCGGAAAACTGAACAGAAGGATCATTTTGGAGGTTCATGGACACTCCTGAAGCCTGTTCACAACCCGTGGGCTGGATGATCTAGAGGGGCGGGGGACTGGGCAGCAGCTTGTTTTCCTGATTTTAGCCTCCAGGAGCTGATGGTCAATGGACTGCCCTCTGCAGGGGCAGAGCCGGTGGTCAGCTAGGGCGGGGTGGGAGCTGGAGGTCCATGGTCACCAGCTGTCCTGACCAATTGAATATAACCCTGTGAAGGCGGGAACCACATCTGTCTGGTTCACTTCCCACGGTGTTTGAGACATAGTGGGCACTCCAGAAGTATTTGTTGAATGAGTGAAAGCCCCACTGGGGGAAACTGGATGCAGCTCTTTCCTCAGTTTCCCCATCTGCACTCTGGGCACTCTACACTCTGGGGCTCCACTGTATTGGAATGGAGCCATGCCCACTGGCATGCGTATTGCCCGTGGTTGCTTTTGCATTACAGCGGCAGAGCAGATGATTGCAATGGAGACCACATACGCTGCAAAGCCTAAAATATTTACTATCTGGTTCTTTATAGAAAAAATCTGCTACCCACTGTTCTGGACTATAGAACTCAGGACAGACAGGTGATTAAGTCCAGGAGGACTCCAAGATTCTCCTGGAAGTAGATTGGGAAAAAAGATAATTAGATTGCTCACATGGCTGGGCACTCATCCACATTTACACAGCCTAGCTCATTGGAGACAAGGACATGGACGCTGAGTGAGGTCAGGGCCCTGCCCTGTCCTCTGCAGTACAGAGCAGAGCTGGGTTTCAGCCCAAGTCTTGGACTCAAAGTGCCATGCTCTGAACCAGCCTTCTAGAAGGGCTCTACCTACCCAGACAGACAGACTTGGGAAAAAAGAGCATGAAAAAGTGCCACACCCCTCCCTGCACACCCAGGTCCCACTCTGGGCTCCTCCCATCTCCCTGAAGCTGGACCTGAGCCCAACAGGGACACATGGGGTCCAGCCAGCGTCCTGGCTTCCTCCAGGGTTATTTCATCTATAAGAATGTCTCGGAGGACCTCCCGCTCCCCACCTTCTCGCCCGCACTGCTGGGGGACTCCCGCATGCTGTACTTCTGGTTCTCCGAGCAAGTCTTCCACTCCCTGGCCAAGGTAGCTTTCCAAGATGGCCGCCTCACGCTCAGCCTGATGGGAGACGAGTTCAAGGTGAGTGGATGGGGCTGCTAGGCAATCCAGACGGCATGTGGTATGTGTGTGTATGCACACGCATGGGGAGGAGGGAGGAAACTCAGAAACTCGGGGGTGGGCAAAAGAACTAGGGACCACCTAAGCTGGAGCAATGGCAGTAAAGTCCAGTCTGGGTGCAGTGGCTCATGCCTGTAATCCCAAACCTTTGGGAGGCTAAGACAGGAGGGTCCCTGGAGGCCAGGAGTTCGAGACCAGTCTGGGCAATATAGGGAGATCCCTGACTCTACAAAAATAAAAATACATTTAAAAATCAGCTGTGCACGGTGGTGCATACCTATAGTCCCAACTACTCAGGAGGCTGAGGTGGGAGGATCACTTGAGCCCAGGAGGTTGAGGCTGCAGTAAGCTATATTGGCGCCACTGTACTTCAGTGTGGGTGACAGAGTAGGATTCCATCTCAAAAAAATTAATGAAGTTCAGCATTTATTGGAGTCAACTATGTGTTGCCGGACAGACAGATAGATAGACAGAGTGATCAATAGATTTAGGTGTAGATATAACTTGGCAGGTAGTAATTGTGCATTAAATATAAGATGATATTAGTCTTACATTTATTGCACAGTCATATTTGCTACACTTTGTCTTGTTGTACTCATCCTGTGAGATGAGTACTGTTACCTCTCTTTTGCAAACAAAAAACCACAAAGCTCAGAGAAGGTAAGTGACTTACTGAAGATCACACAGCCTGTAAGAGGTGGCTCCAAAGCCTGTACTCTTCACCTATACTGTACTAGAAATGCTTAGGTAGTTTCCAGGGCATGCTTGTCATTGAACTCATGAGGAAACTGAGACCCACAGAGGGGAAGAGACCTGTGCAAGGTCACGCAGCCTGCGTGGGACACAGTGGGGAGCAGAACTCAGGCCTCCAGCCGGGACAGGGGTTCCCTGCCCCACACCCCACCCGGAGCATCTCACATGTTGTCTGGGAGGTTGGGAGTTGCATCTGAGGAGGGGTCCAGTCCTTGAAACTGCACTTGGTCCCTGCGAAGTTTTCTTCTGAGGAGTGGCCTTTACACCGTCTACCTGCCAACTTCCCCATCTCTTTTCAGGCAGTGCTGGAGACCTGGGGCTTCAACACCAACCAAGAAATCTTCCAGGAGGTAACTGCCCCTGCCCCTGTGTGGGGTTTATCTCGTGTACCCCAATCCTGCTCTGGCTTCAAGAGCCCCCACACGGCCAATGACAACACCAATGACAACAATTACAACAGCGAACACAGCTCTTTGTAGGGTGTTTGGCATGGAGCGAAGCGCTTAGTGAGTGTGACTTCCTTCAGTGCTCACACTGATGCTATGAGTGGGGCAGTCAGACCATCCCCATTTTACACACAGGAAAACTTAGTGAATGGCAAGGCTGGGTTTGAGCCCAGCTCTATTGCCCCCAAAGATAATGCTCCATTCTCTGCTCTATTACCCAAGCATAGGGACTTGTAGGGGGCTGGAACCTCAAGATCAACTCCGGGCTCAGAGGGCCCCAGCAATAAGTAACTTGATTACTCCTGATCCCAAAGCTGACTTCAGGCAAGCTCCTTGCCGGTCGCAGCCTCTTCTTGCTATGCCCAGTGGCAATGATGTTCATAATCCCACTCCTCAATGCAGGGTTCCACTAAGAACCCATGATCTCCTACCTCAAATGGACCTCACGCTTTCTGAATAAGCCTCGCTCAGCTTTCTGGTTACCTCACTCCCCCACCCACTGCAATGACTTCTTCAGGCCTTCCCTGCCTTCCTCAAATCTCCAGCTGCCCCCTCCTGTCTACCTTCCACTTCCCTCTCCTCACACAACCTACTTCCCAAGAGCTGAGCACAGCCACCAACAGAACTTCCCCCGCATGTCTCCGCTCCCAGTCCTACCCACTCACCCACACCTGCGCCTTCCTGTGGCCCTTCTCCTGTTCTAACAGAGGATGGCCCGTCTTCCCTTCTGAACTCAGACCGTCCAGCCTTCCCTGGCTCTGTGATGTCTCTCTCCCTGCACATACGCAACTCACAATATTGGGCAGGCCCCTGATTGGGTCTTCTCCCTCAGCCTCTTGTCTGAGTCCTGTTCCTTTGATGTCCTATTTCTAGTCTTTTCAGTTCTCTCTGTCTCTACCTCCTCCCCAGGCCAGGCTACCATTATCTCTAGTGGGGACCCATCTGTAGCTCCTGGTGGGTCTCCCTGTGTCCTGATACCCTCCTACAATCTGTTCCCCACAGCAGCCAGAAAAATCTTTTCAAGAAATAAAACTGATCATTCACCTGCCTGCTTAAAGCTGGTGTAGGATACAGGCTAAGTGCTCTGCCATGGCCTCCAGGATACTGCATTTTCTCATCTTGTCTACCTCTCCATCTAGTTGTATCCTACCCAGTGTAACTGTTCAGTTTAAGAGTTGACGACGTCGTTCATCAGCTCTGGAAATTTCTTTTCTTTCTTTCTTTTTTTTTTTTTTTTTTTGAGATAGAGTCTTGCTCTGTAGCCCAGGCTGCAGTGCAGTGGCACAATCTCAGCTCATTGCAACCTCCACCTCCTGGATTCAAGCGATTCTCCTGTCTCAGCACTGAAATTACAGGTGTGAGCCACAGCACCTGGCCCATCAGCTCTGGAAATTTCTTCATCACTTTCTTTTCCATGATTGCCCCATCCCTATTTTCTCCATTTCTACCTCCTCAAATTTCCGTGAGACACACACCGGGCCATCTCATTCCATTTTCCGTGTCTCTTACAGGCTCTGTCATGTTTTCCATCTCTTTTATCTCTACGCTAAATTCTGGATGATTTCTTCAAGTATCTTTTTAGTTCATTAATTCTTTTTACAGCTGTGTCTTCTTTGTTTACTTACCGACTGAGATTTTCATTTTATTTTATTTTATTTTATTTATTTTTGAGACAGAGTCTCGCTCTTTTTCCCCAGGCTAGAGTGCAGTGGCACAATCTCAGCTCACTGCAACCTACACCTCCTGGGTTCAAGCAATTCTCATGCCTCAGCCTCCCGAGTAGCTGGGATTACAGGTGCACACCACCGTGCCTGGCTCATTTTTTTGTATTTTTAGTAGAGACGGGGTTTCACCATGTTGGCCAGGCTGGTCTTGACCTCCAGACCTCAAATGATCCTCCTGCCTCAGCCTCCCAAAGTGCTGGGATTACAGGTGTGAGCCCCTGCACCCTGCCGCCCCTTTCTTTCTTTTGAGCTCAGCTATGTATTTAATGAAACCTTTTCTTGTGTATCCAGTGGTTCGGTGGTTTCTTAGGGCATGTGGTCTCCTTGAGCCCAGTCCCACAGGCTGTAATTGAAGGTCCTCAGGCCACACTCCCCAGCCCCTGCCTGCACATTCCTTATCTTGGCCAGGCTCCTTCCACAGGGCTCTTGTCCACTGTCCCCTCTGCCAGAATGGTTTGCACTCCCCCATCCCATCTGCTCCTCCTCCTGCCTCCTCAGGGATGGCCTCTCCCACCTCACTGACTAGGTCAGATCCCTTTGTGTCACAGCCTGGTGTGTCTCTCCTTTAAATATTCCTCAGATGCAGTCTTACCTTCTGTTCTGGGATGCCCTGGAAAATGCTGGGCTCCTGCAGATACAGCCCGCAGCTCCTGCACTCTCTGCTCTATCCCCACCCCTAGCCCAGCTGCTACAGCAGCTTCCCTCGGAGGGTTACCATGCAGCGTGTCCTGTTCTAAGATCTTTCCACAGATTATCTCATTTCATCCTCAGGACAACCCTATGAGGTAGGATCTATGATTATCCCCATTTTACAGATGAGGAAAGTGAGGCTGGGAAGGCTAAGTGAAGGCATCCTCAGCACATCCTGAGAGAGGAGTTCAGGGTAGGAATAGCCTCACTAGCACACAGATGAGAAACTGAAGCCCACAGAGGACGAGAGTCCTAATTTGCATGGCCTGGGGCCCGGGTACTACCCCAGGCTGCCTCCTTTTCCCCAGCCCTGGGGCCCCAAGCCAGCTTTGTCCTTCCCATTTCTGAGGGCAAGGACTGCTGCTGCCCTGATGGGCCCCCATCCTGGCCATGAGACCCCTGTCTTTCACAGGTTGTCGGCGGCTTCCCCAGCCAGGCCCAAGTCACCGTCCACTGCCTCAAGATGCCCAAGATCTCCTGCCAAAACAAGGGAGTCGTGGTCAATTCTTCGGTGATGGTGAAATTCCTCTTTCCACGCCCAGACCAGCAACACTCTGTAGCTTACACATTTGAAGAGGTGAGGCGGGTGCAGGGAGAGTGGTGGTGGGGGAACCTGACTCACAGATGGGCAGGGGCCTGGGGACCTCTGAAGCCTCCAGATCCTTCTCACCACCTCTGCCGGCACTGGTTGTCTCTTGCACATGGCCCCTTAACAATCAAAGTCACATCATGCAAGTAATGAGGGGTGCACACGTGGCTTCCACAGCTTAGGTCATATTTTCTCTCTTTTCTTGTTTTTATTTTTTTAGAGACAGGGTCTCATTCTGTCACTCAGGCTGGAGTGTAGTGACACAATCATAGCTCACTGCACCCTCGAATCCTGGGCTCAAGTGACTCTCCCACCTCAGCTCTCCTGAGCAGCTGGGACCACAGGCAAACACCACCACACCCAGCTAATTAAAAAAAAAGAAAAAATTCCTTAGAGGCAGGGTCTTGTTATGTTGTCCAGGCTATTCTCAAACTCCCGGCCTCAAGCGATTCTCCTGCCTCAGCCTCCTAAGTTGCTGGGGTTATACGCATGAGCCACCATGCCAAGCATATTTTCTTTCATTCTTATTTTTATTTATTTATTATTTATTTATTTATTTATTTATTTGAGATAGAGTCTCACTCTGTTGCCCAGGCTGGAGTGAAGTGGCACAATCTCGGCTCACTACAACCTCTGCCTCCCAGGTTCCAGCGATTCTCATGCCTCAGCCTCCCAGGTAGCTGGGATTACAGGCATGTGCTACCATGCCCGGATAATTTTTTGTATTTTTAGTAGAGACAGGGTTTCGCTATGTGGGCCCAGCTGGTCTGAAACTCCTGGTTTCAAGTGATCTGCCCACCTCGGCCTCCCAAAGTGCTGGGATTACAGGCGTGAGCCACGGCGCCCGGCCAATATTTTCCTTCTTAAGCTGAGCAGTGGACAATGGTGTTTGTTACCCAAGTCTACAACCCTCCATCCATTAGGGCCACATGGGTTTCCAAATTCAGAACTTCTGTGAATTTGTAAAAGTAGTATAGTGTATAGACACTGGATATATTACAGAACACCACAATTGGGTGTGGGGTGGCACCACACAATCAATTCTCCTCAAATGCCTCAATTGGCATTTCTCCTCATATGAAGCAATACCACAGATAGCTTCCTAGATAATGGCCAGGTTTTGCCAACAAACTTAAGAAAAAACTTGTAGTTTTCAAATCCTGTTTGATTTTATCATTGCAAATAAGGAATTAAGGATCAGTATTATCTTTAAGGCCTCTTAGAATATCTTCAATTTTTTTTTTTTTTTTTTTTTTTTTTTTTGAGACAGACTCTCAGGCTGGAGTGCAGTGGTGCAATCTCGGCTCACTGCAACCTCCACCTTCCCGGTTCAAGCGATTCTCATGCCTCAGCCTCTGCAGTAGCTAGCTGGGACTACAGGCGCATGTCACCACACCCAGCTAATTTTTAGTAGAGGCAGGGTTTCACCATGTTGGCCAGGCCAGTCTCAAACTCCTGACCTCCAGTGATTGACCTGCCTCAGCCTCCCAAAGTGCTGGGATTACAGGCATGAGCCACTGTGCCTGGTCAATATTTCTTAATACATTAAGAATTAAAGACAAGAACAATGCAAGCACATTGTGGAAAATATAGAAAAATAGAAAGAAGGAAACCACTGTCACCATAACCCCCTTCTCCAGGGGCCTTCGATGTGGTTACTGGGCGCATTTCCTTCTGGTGCTTTATTATTTTTAAATAAACTTTTTATTTTGGAGTAACTTTAGATTTGCATAAAAGTTGCAAAATACAGAGTGTTCCCATATACCCCCCACCCACTACCCACTTTGTTCACATCCTACATAACCACGCTACATTGTCATAGCGGAGACATCAACATTGGTGCACGACTGTTAACCAAACTCTAAACTTTATTTGAATCTCCCCAGTTTTTCCACTGATATCCTTTTTCTTTTCCAAGATCTGATCCACGATAGCACATTGTATTTAGCCGTTGTTTTTGGTTGTTGTTTGTTTGTTTCTGCCCAGGCTGGAGTGCAGCAGTACTCACTCTAGCCTTGATCTCCCTAGCTCAGGTGATCCTCCCACCTCAGCTTCCCGACTAGAGATGTGTACCTCCACATATTGTTTTTTTGTAGAGACAGGGTTTTGCCATGTTGCCCAAGCTGGTCTCAAATCCCTGGGCTCAAGTGATCCACCCACCTTGGCCTCCCAAAATGTTGGGATTACAGGCATGAGCCACTGTGCCCAGTTTCTTTAGCCTTTTAAATATCTCTTTAATTTTTGTATTATTTTCTTTTTTGTTTTTCTGTTTTATTCCTTTTGGCTTTCTCATGTGGATGGATATGTATTATTTTATTTACTTTTTTTTTGTTAAGAATCTGAAACATTGAGCATTTGTTAAAAAAGAATTATTCGGCCGGGCACGGTGGCTCACGCCTGTAATCCCAGCACTTTGGGAGGCCGAGGTGGGTGGATCACATGGTCGGGAGTTCAAGACCAGTCTGGCCAATATGGTGAAATCCCGTCTCTACTAAAAATACAAAAATTAACCAGGCGTGGTGGTGCACACCTCTAGTCCCAGCTACTTGGGAGGCTGAGGTAGAGGAATCGCTTGAATCTGGGAGGCGGAGGTTGCAGTGAGCCAAGATCATGCCACTGCACTCCAGCCTGGGCAACAGAGCAAGGATCCGTCTCAAAAAAAAAAAAAAGAAAGAAACGAAAAAGAAAAAATTATTCATGTTAAAGCATGGTAAGAGAGACCATTTGGGACTCTCATGACAGGTATAGGAACCACTACGGCAGGGCTTACAGTAGTGGAAGAACTTGGCCTCAACTTCAAACATGAGCAAGTGAGAATTTATAACCACAGAGCAGGATGGGATCAGGGATGGAAAATTACTAAGAGAAAACATCAGAGCTAAGGGGGATTCTGGCTAAAACCAACCTAACAGGATTCCAGCTGAAGACAGGGTGATCAGACAACATCTAGGGGGAGGTGGAGGCAGAGAAATCTGATCAGATTTCAAGGGTGATCACATATCGAGAATAGGGGGTTCTTGCCAAATTGACTTAGCCAGGTTCTTTGGCTAAAACTGGAATTTTTTTTTTTTTTCTTGAGACAGAGTCTCACTCTGTCACCCAGGCTGGAGTGCTCCGCTCACTGCAACCTCCACTTCCCAGGTTTAAGCAATTCTCCTGCCTCAGCCTCCCAAGTAGTTGGGACTATAGGCACGTGCTACCACACCTGGCAAATTTTTGTATTTTTGGCAGAAACGGGGTCTCACTATGTTGGCCAGGCTGGTCTCGAACTCCTGACCTCGTGATCCACCCCCCCCCCGGCCTCCCAAAGTGCTGGGATTACAGGTGTGAGCCACCGTGCCTAGCCTACTGGATTTTATAAGAAGTGTGCAGATGGTCCTAGGGGAAGGTTCACGGGCCTGACTGAAATTAGTCTTTACCACTATAACAAATACCTGTTAGCCCCCTACTCACCCAAACTCATCCTCCCCTTCCTGGAATGTCCTGTTTCATTGCAAAGCACTTCATTCCCCCTCCCCCAACTTTCCTAGGCGTCTGCCCTTGTTCCTGCCTCCTGAAGACCTCTCCTTTGGCTTTTGAGTCTGGCTGTGTACAGAAAGGATTTTTAGAAATTTGTGTTCACTAGGACGTGTGTGTGTGTTGGAGTTGAAGGGAGTGCTTCCAGAAGGGAGTTTTGACTGGATCTCAGGGGCAGGGAGAAAGCCATGGGAAGGTGCCGTGGCCCAGGGAAAAACACAAATAGAGCCAGGGGAGGGGAATCCCAGTGTGGCCAGGGACAAGGGTTGTTGTGAGGTGAAGGCTAGGAGGTACATTGAGACTATCTCATGGAGGTTTAAAGACCAGAAGGAGAAATTAAAAGCCACAGAGGCTTTGGGATTAGGGGAGGGAAGAGATGACATGGCTGGTGCTGGTGAAGGACTGTGGGATTGGAGAGGCATCAGACTGAGCCCTGGCTAAAGTGACAGAAAGCAGGAACAGCCTCCAAGCCTCAGCTGTGCCCACCGCTTCACTGCAGAGGGCACTCCAGAGGCCTAGAACCAATGGGACACTTGTTCAAGGCCATACATCACATTCAGACCTGAGCCAGTAGTTTCTGCACCCCCAGCACATTCATTCATTCATTCATTCATTCATTCATTTTCTTTCTTTCCATTTATTTATTTATTTTTTTTTTTGAGACGGAGTCTAGCTCTGTCACCAGGCTGGAGTGCAGTGGCGTGAACTCGGCTCACTGGCAACCTCTACCTCCTGGGTTCCAGCGATTCTCCTGTGTCAGCCTCCCAAGTAGCTGGGATTACAGGCACATGCCGCCACACCCAGCTAATTTTTGTGTTTTTGGTAGAGACAGGGTTTCACCATGTTGACCAGGATGGTCTTGATCTCCTGACCTCATGATCTGCCCACCTCGGCCTCCCAAAGGGCTGGGATTACAGGCATGAGCCACCGCGCCCGGCCTCATTCATTTTCAACAATCTGTTGAGGTTTTACTGTGGGCCGGGACCATATGGTTCCTGATCTCATGAAACTTACAGTCGAATGGGAAGAAAGGGACAATAACTAGACAAACAAAAGACTATATAACTACTAATTGTGCCCAGTGCTATGAAATAAAAATGGGTGGTCAGCAGAGGTGCTTATACAACTTATAACTCAAAATCCAGCGTCTATTTAAAGTGATCTAGCGTCACGGGCCTCAGACTTTGGCGGGGTGTTACTGCACAGACTTCTGGACCCACCCCTAGGGTTTCAGGTTTGATGGGTCTGTAGTGGGGCCTGAGAACCTGCCTTTCCCACACGTTCCCTTCTGCGTGGTGAGAACGATGCCGGTTAAGGGACCACATTTGGAGTAGCACCGCCAGTGGAGGAAGCCTCACCTCGCTTTAACGATGGTTTCACTTGGGAGGTGGAGGGAGTGAGGTATGCAGGAAAGCCCAGGACTGTGATTGTTTCTCACCAAACAGGAAGAAACTATTGGTGATGTGGATAAGTCAGAAACCGGGAGAGAAAGTGCCCACGTGGGCCGGGCACAGTGGCTCAAGCCTGTAATCCCAGCACTTTGGGAGGTCGAGGTGGGTGGATCACTTGAGGTCAGGAGCTCAAGACCAGCCTGGCCAAATGGTGAAACCCCGTCTCTACTAAAAATACAAAGATTAGCCAGGCATGGTGGCACACACCTGTAATCCCAGCTACTTGGGAGGCTGAGGCAGGAGAATCGCTTGAACCTGGAATGTGGAGGTTGCAATGAGTTGAGATCGTGCCACTGCCCTCCATCCTAGGCGACAGAGTGAGACTGTGTCTCAAAAACAAACAAAACAAAACAAAAAGGAAAAGGAAGTGACTTCTCAGGTCCTAACCCCAAAGCCACAGGTGCTGGGGAACTTTCCTCAGTTTTCAGAAGAGCAGTAGCTAAGCCTGGTTCCCGTGTCACCCATGCCTCTCCGGTCCCTCAGTGGAAAGAATCAAGGGCCCTGAGCTAGAAGGTTGCTCTCTGCTTCAGGAAGAGCCCCGGCTCACAGCAAATTTGGTTTCTCTCCCCAGGATATCATGACCACCGTCCAGGCCTCCTATTCTAAGAAAAAGCTCTTCTTAAGCCTCTTGGATTTCCAGTATGTGCTGCAGAGAAGAGAGGGGCTGGTCGACTCTGCAAACCTCTCCCTGGTCCCTTGGAGTCAGGCACAGCACAGGGTGTTGGTGGGGAAATGTGGCCCCTTCCCCTTGGGGCATATGGCCTGACTGCAGGGAGATAAGACCCTACCTAGATAGAATCTTCTTTGGGAAGAAGGGGCGCCAGGAGGAATGGAGGGAGGGCCTAGCAGGAGGAGAGCACTGCCGGAGTGAAGGCCTGGCAAATCTCAAGAGATGCCCCAAAGGGCCTGAGCTATGAGATAGAAGCACTGGCTGTTATTCTTAGAGTTTCTTTCCCAGGAGATGTTACAGGAGGGGGCCCAATGGTGGGTCAAATTCTCATCTCTTTTTTATTTCAGGATTACACCAAAGACTGTTTCCAACTTGACTGAGGTAGGTGGTCTTGGATAGACTGGGGGAAATAAGTCCTGTGGGACCTCCTGCCTTAAAGAAAGCAGGTGGAGGGCCCTAAAGGAAATCAGGCAACCGGACCAAAAGAATCTGGACCAGATGGTCCATGCTGTGTCTCTTGTGACCCTTCTTCTCTCTGCCATGTCTTTTGGGAGAGCCCTTGTTTTGCAAAATTGAGAGCGTGGTGGTATGGATTAGAGTTTAGGCAGAAGAGTACTGGCCAAGCAGCCCCTCCATGGACCTCAATTTTCCCTCTGTGGAATGGGCTAGCAATACTGGGCCCCCCGAGGGCGAAGGAAAGACCACTGAGGAGGGGCACCGTCTGGGGCAGGAAGAGGGAGTGGGTTGGATGTATTGTTTTCACGGATAGGCATGTGGATGAATGCTCATCCAGGCCGTGCAGCATCTGCCCTGTGGGTCATTTCCATGCTCCACGGAGCACTCACTATGGGCCTCTGATTGGCAGAGCAGCTCCGAGTCCGTCCAGAGCTTCCTGCAGTCAATGATCACCACTGTGGGCATCCCTGAGGTCATGTCTCGTAAGTGTGGGCTGGAGGGGAAACCGGGTGCCGAGCCTGACAGTTTCCCATTTCACCTTGTGGGCCCTTCCCAGGCAGAGCTCCAGGTGCCCCTCTTCCCAGTCATTGATACTTAGCAGTCTGGGCCCCCTTCCTTCTCCCTGCTGGTGTCATTGCACGCCAGTGACTCGGCCAGATGTACAGAACTCTGTTCTTGGTTTACTTGCAGAATATTATCTCTGCCACCCAGTGGGATGGCTCAACCCACTTTCAGGATGCAGGTCTCCGAACAGCAACCTGATATAGCAGAAAGAGCCCTGGGCTGGGAGGCTGAGACCTAGTTCTAGCCCAGTCCTGAACCTCAGTTTCCCTTTCTGTAAAACAAGAATGTTGAACATGATGACTCCCAATTTTCCTTTTGACCTTGAAATGGTAGAATATTTATCCCTCTGAGGTGACTCGAATGGTAGACTCTCAGACACCATAGCACGCATGTGCTGGGGATAATTTGGACAAGGCTCTGCTGAGAGCTTTCTGCTCCATTCCCCACAGAGTATGCTGAGCTGACTATGCCTTCCTTTTGAATATCTGCTTGTCCACATGGCTTAGGTAGGAGAGGAAGGGCGTGGAAACTGGAATGATCCTAGTGGTGTGTCTTGGCATCTCTTGGCCTCATTTTCCCCCATCTGAACCATGAAGCTAAAGCTAGGGGGTGCAGATTAAATGGTTCCTACAACTACTTACAAGGAGACCACTCTGTGGTTGCAAAGAACACTTTGAGAAGCTGTGTGGGAAAGCTTCCTTCCTAGCAGGGTAGGTAGATTCAGCTAACTGCAGGTCATGTGGCCATAGTGAATGGGTTGGGAGCTCAAATTCGGGATAGAGGGAATTTTTTTTTTGGCAGCAGAGTGGCAAGCCCTGCCACCACGCAAACTCTGCTCTTCCTCCTCCTCAGAAGCACTTGCCCACTCTTCTAAGTCAAAGTGAAACACATGTTTACAGAATATTGGTGCAAAGGGGTCTCAGCATCTCCCACTGCCCAGGGTGGCAGAGCCTCAGGCCAGCCTTGCTCCCCAAGAAGGGCTGACTGGGGCTCTGTCCCCTGCCCCAGGGCTTGAGGCAGTGTTTACAGCCCTCATGAACAGCAAAGGCCTGAGCCTCTTCGACATCATCAATCCTGAGATTATCACTCGAGATGTGAGTACAAAGCGCCCCTCACCAGTCCCTGTTCCTGGGGAGGGAGACCCAGACAGGATTCCCAGGGTGACTGGGGGCTGTTGGGGAGACAGGCAGAGGGGACTTCACCAGCTTGGCTCCCTCCTGGTGGCCTGGGAGTCAGCCCAGCCTGCCCCTCTCTCCTCCCGCCCCTCCCTCCAGGGCTTCCTGCTGCTGCAGATGGACTTTGGCTTCCCTGAGCACCTGCTGGTGGATTTCCTCCAGAGCTTGAGCTAGAAGTCTCCAAGGACGTCAGGATGGGGCTTGAACCAGAAGGCAAGCACCAGGCTCACAGCTGGAACCCTGGTGTCTCCTCCAGCATGGTGGAAGTTGGGTTAGGAGTACAGAGATGGGGATTGGCTCCCAACTCCTCCCTGTCCTAAAGGCCCACTGGTATTAAAATGCTGTATCCAAGAGCTGGAGAGTCCTTCTTCTGTGGCTGATGGGTAGAGGGAGGGGGAAGGGATGTGTATCACCAACGCTGTCCTCCTCCTTTCAGCCCTTCCAAGGCAGCCGCCCCCAAACCCTCCAAGCTCCATGGTGCCTGGAGGAAGAAATCTGAACCTCTCTCCTTGGGACTCAGGGTCCTCCCTGATCAGGTCCCTGGATACCTTCCAAATTTATCTCCTTTAACCCAGCACTCTCCTTGTCTGACCAGCTTCCTGCAGGAGCTGGCACACACTCTGTGTCCCATAGGGTTCCAGTGCTGGACAGGAAGTGAGGGAGGACAGGGGCTTCAGATCATGAGGATGGCGGGAGGGGAAGGGGCCCTCAGAGGTCTGGTTTCTGGTAGAAATGGAGGAAAACAGAGCCTCTAAAAAGGCAAAAAACTTTATTCCAGAAGATAAACTGCTCATGAGCCTGAGCCTATTTCCAGCTCACCACTTTTTTTTTTTTTTTTTGAGATGGAGTCTCTCTGTGATCCAGGCTGGCATGCAGTGGCACAATCCCAGCTCACTGCAACCTCCACCTCCCAAGTTCAAGCAATTCTCCTGCCTCAGCCTCTCAAGTATCTAGGATTACAGACACGCACCACCACACCCAGCTAATTTTTGTATTTTTAGTAGAGACGGGGTTTCACCATGTTGGCCAGGTTGGTCTCAAACTCCCGACCTCTAGTGATCCACCTGCCTCAACCTCACCACAGTGCTGGTGTTAAATATAGTGAACCCCAAGTTTCTCTTCAAAGAATCAGTAAGTCAGTATGTTCAGCTCTCTTATTCTTTGATTTTCCATTTTAAAGTTTAACTTCCTGGTTCTCTTTGCCCCCTTGCTTCTAATTTCAGTAAACAACCTTTTCCACCAGTTCTTATCAGCAGTTCACATCTGTTCCCCTGGTCACTTGCTCCATCCTGACTCATCCCAGTCACCTGCTTTGACCTGAGTCACCCCTGGTCACCTGCTCTGATGTTCCCTTATGGGAACACCTTTAGTTATCTCTTCCTAACAGTTCTTCCCACCAAACTACTCACCTCACCACTCTGGCTCATACCCCTGCTCTTTTTAAAATAGCCAATCGGAATTAGCTTAGACTGTGCAGTCCAACCCTAGCCATCAGGGGAACAACACAGCAGTAGGGACTACCTGGGTCAGGAATAAGAACCCCTTCCCCTCCCTTGTTCAAGTGTGCTCTTGCCATTGTTCCATCTGTGAGGAGCACCCTTTCTGCAGAAAGTAAAAATTGCCTTGCTGAGACAATTAAATTTATGTCTGAGTGCTATTTCTTTGTAGCAGGCAGTGGGGAACAGCATTTCTAATACTGAGATTACAGGCATGAACCACCATGCCCGGCCTCCAGCTCACCTTCTTATGCTCAAATTGTGTCTTCTCCTTCCCACCCTCAAGCTACAATACAAAAAGTTTCTTCCAACCGTCTCAGTCTTGGAAGGTACCAGGTTCTATTTTCTCTGGGTGTGTAAAGAAAATGCCTCTCCCATGTTAGCTAAGTGAGATGGGAGGAAGCACAGCAAGATGCTGGCTAGTGCAAGGTCCCTGGGGTAGAAAGAATCATGATGGATTCAAGAACGGTCAAGAGGGCTGGTGTGGCACTGAAAGCAAAGAACTAGGGGCAAGAGATGAGGTCTAACCAGCAGGCAAGGTCACATAACAAAGGTGGTAAAAGGGCCTGGTCTTTATTTCAGCAGCCAAAAGAGACAGCTAGGAGGCTGGGGCTGTGGAAAGCTCAGAAGTAAGATGCCCCTTCAAGTCTGGGAATATGTGAGGGGAGGGCACCATCTTCTGAGCCAGGTTTCTTCCAAGCCCTTCCCTCCTCCTCCAAGTGCTTTCTGAGACCTGTTTCTCTTCCTTCTCCGGGGTCTAATGCAAGGGTCTGACTCACTAAGCAGGAGCACTCATGGGCAGGATGGGCTGCTCTCAAAGGGCCCTGGCAGAAGGAGTCAAGGTGGTCTCACCAGTCCCTGAGTCCAACGTGGGAATTCTAGGTCTTGGAATATTGGCCTCTGAGGTGATGACACCAGTTAGGAGCCACATCCCACCCAAGAATACTCCCTCGAAGAGGCTGGAAAGGCCCAAGGCCCCCACCCTGATGCTACAATGACAGAATCAGGATAACTTGGCAGCCCTAGGCAGTTCTTCCTTGAATGGAGACTTTTATTAGCACGAGGGACAGACAGAGAAGTCACTTGGAGTCTTACCCCTTGTAGACCCCAACCCGGCTGGGACTCCAGAAGGCCCCAGGGCTCTGCTCCAGAAAGAAGGGCAGGGGCATCCCGCCAGCTTCCTTCACTGTCCTTGGAGAGGTCTCCCCAGGGCTGAGCTGGGAGGCACTTCCATGTCATTTCCCATCCAAAGAGTGCAATTAGCAGGAGATATGGAGTCCAGTGGGTGAGAGGCTTACAAAAATGGGGCTGACCTCCAAGCCCCTCTCCCAAATTCCAGCCCCTCCATCCAAGCCTAGAAGCTCTGACCTAGTCCTATTTAAGTCCTCCTGGCCTGGCTGTGTGTGTAGGGGGGTCCTGGCCCCAGCCCAGTCAGGATCAGTTCCAAAAAGAAGGCCACACCTGCTGCTTCCTCCAGGGAAAAACAAGTGCTCCCCAAGGCCAGCACCAGGCAGAAGCACATCCTGCCACCTGGGCTACTGACTTTGGGCAGGATGGGGCCCAGGTTTTTGGCAAATAGGAAGGGTAGAGGGAAGGCCTGGTTTTCAGACCTGGGACTAATCCCAGCTCCCCACAACCCCAGTTACTAATTCTACCCTCCTGGGGCCCCTCTGTGCCTCTATTTCCTCTTCTATTCAATGGGATGATAATACTTTCCATGTAGGATTCTGGCAAGGGCTGGGTTAGCCCAGAGGAGGAGCCCATGGTAGCCAAGAACAGCGGCTGCAGAGGTGGCCTGCCTGGGTCCACCGTTCAGCTCCTCTGCTTCTGTGTGATCTCAGGCAAGTTATTTAGCCTCTCTGTGCCTCCCTTTTCTCACCTATCAAAAGAAAGATGACAGTTGCCATGAAGAGTAAAGGAGAGGCCAGGCATGGTGGCTCAGACCTGTAATCGCAGCACTTTGGGAGGCTGAGGCAGGGGTATCTCAGGAGTTCAAGTCCAGCCTTGCCAACATAATGAGCCCCCATCTGTACTAAAAATACAAAAAAATTAGCTGAATGTAGTGGTGCACACCTGTAGTCCCAGCTACTCTGGAGGCTGAGGCGGGAGAATTGCTTGAACCTGGGAAGTGGAGGTTGCAGTGAACCTATATTGCGCCACTGCACTCCAGCCTGGGCGACAGAGTGAGACTTTGTCTCAAAAACAAACAAACAAACAAAGAAAAAGATTAAAGGAGAGAGCGGCTGCACTTTGGGAGGCCAAGGTGGGCTGATTGCCTGAGCTCAGGAGTTCAAGACCAGCCTGGGCAACACAGTGAAATCCAGTCTCTACTTAAATACGTTTTTAAAAAGTTAGCTGGGCATGGTGGCATGCACCTGTAGTCCCAGGTACTCAGGAGGCTGAGGCAGGAGAATTGCTTGAACCTGAGAGGTGGAGGTTGCAGTGAGCTGAGATCGTGCCAATACACTACAGCGTGGGTGACAGAGCGAGACTGTCTTTCTCAAAAAAAAAAAAAAAAAAAAAAGAGAGAGAGAGAGCACAGTGTCTGGTACATCCTAAGTGCTCCATGAGTGCCAGATATTGGTTATACTTCATGGAGGTGAGGTACACAGAGGTGTCAGGTCATGCGGACTCACTCCATTCTCCAGTGAACCCCGACTCCCTCCCCACCCACTTCCTGAGTTCTTCTGCTGTCAGACTTTCCTCTCACATCTCCAGTTTCCCACCCAAAAGTCCAAACACTCAAGATTCCTTCTCATCTCCAACCCATAAAATCTGATTGGCTTCTTCACACTCAAGTGTAAATGACTGATGGCCATTTGATTGACACTGGAGGGGCTGGCACATTTTTAGCCAAAGGTGTGATGTGGAATCTCAGGCCGCAAGCCAGTCTGAGGACAGGGGAAGTTTGAGAAGATCGCCCTTCCAGAACCCTTTGGTGATAACGTTTCTGGCAGGCCTGGTACCCCCAGAGTGAAAAGGGCTCCAGGTTCAAGACCCAGCTCTGCCCCTGATTGCTGTGTGACCTTCAGCAACTCGCTTGATCTATCTAGACCTCAGCCTCTTCATCTGCCTAATGGGATAATAATCTTTGTCCTGCCCTCCTCAAGGGGCTGTTCAGAATTAAATGCATCTGAAAATGACCTGCATGTGTGTCTCGGACTGTGGTTATTTGTTCATGTGTCTGTCAATCCTGCCTGCACAGGGAGCAGGTCAGTGTCTTTCTTGGGACTTTGTGTAGGACCAATCATCCAGTCGGTGCTCAGTGAACCTGCTGCTTCCGTGTAGGATGTCTGGGAGGTGGGTGGAAGGCCTTCCTAGCAGGCACATACTGAAACATAATCAATCCCTCCCATGCATACAGCTCACACCCACATTCTCATCCATTCCCACCATGCCCCTCAGTGGCCTGGGGAGGCTAGAAATACCCCACTTGACAGATAAGGAAGCTGAGTCCAGGGGAGGTCAAGGCATTTGTCTGAGGTTATACAACTGGGAGTGGTGAAGCTGGGAGTTACACACAAGCAATCACTGCAAAGTCTGTGCCCTTCCCACTCTGAGCTGTCATGCAATTTGCAGATATCTGAGTTGGTCCTAGGAGGAAGGCAGTTCAAGTCTCATGGGGATTTGGGGCCTGCAAAAGGGGACAAAAATATAAGGGCAGCTTATGGGCTTCAGGTACAGATTGCATCAGTCTCAACTTTAAGTCATCAAATGATCACAACCACTCTATGTGGAGTTTGTATTAACATCATCCCTATCTTACAGATGGCAAAACTGATGTGCACATCCATTCCCACCTGGACCCAGATGGGAATGCAGGTGCAGGGTGAGTGGGGGCCTGGCACACCCACTCTCTGTAGAGCCTGCATCCTGGCACCTCCCTGAGCCCCTGTGCACCACACCCAGGGGCAATCTCAGGAGTCTTGGGGGCTCTTGCCCCTTTTGTGGACAGGACATTGAGGTAGGCAGGTAAAGGTTGGCTCACCTGCAGAGCACGGATGGGCGGGGACTCCAGGCTGAGTCCCCCCCTCCTCCACCCAAGGTGGAGACTAGGTTGGAGGAAAGGGGGGATGCTGTGCAGGAGGGGACTTAGAACCTGGGGGTCCCGGGGTTGGGCACAGTGGCTCACGCCTGTAATCCCAGCACTTTGGGAGGCCGAGGCAGGCAGATCACAGGTCAGGAGTTCAACATCAGCCTGGCCAACATGGTGAAACTCCATCTCTACTAAAAATACAAAAATTAGCCGGGCGTGGTAGCACATGCCTGTAATCCCAGCTACTCTGGAGACTGAGGCAGGAGAATCGCTTGAACCTGGGACGTGGAGGTTGCAGTGAGCTGAGATCGCACCACTGCACTCCAGCCTGGGGAAAAGAGCGAAACTCAGTCTCAACAACAACAAAAGAACCTCAGGGGGTCCCCGACTCCTGGCCTGGAGGTGCACTCCAGTATGAACAGAGGAGTCAAGGCATTGGGCCTATCTAACACAGTCAGTAAGCTGGAGAGTAAGACTTGAACCCGGGATGTCTGATGCTGATGCTTGTGTCCTGACCACTACCTTGCAGCATCCTCACACCCACACCCCACCCTGGCCTGGGAGGCAGGGGAGCATCATTGGTCTGGGAGTGAAAGTTGCTTCCCTGTGGGATGTCTGGGAGGTGGGTGGAAGGCCTTCCTAGCAGGCGCAGCTGCCCACAGGATGAATATGTCCAGGGGGAGAGGAGCCACCTGTCCCAGGATGTGGGCAGAAACCTGGAGGAGCTGAAGCTGGACTTTGAGGACGGCCCCTGACCCCATCCTGGGAGAGCCACCTCCCCTTCCTTCTGCCCCCTCCAGTCCCTCCTCTCCTTCCCTGCTCTCCCTCCTCCCTCTTTCCATCTCCCCCTTTCTGCCTGTGATTCCTCGTGTGACTGGGGCAAGATCCTTCACCTCTGTCCTCCCTGAGCCTCAGTGGCTCACCTGGAAAATAGGGTGATGCCTGCAGGAGTATTTTAGGGTTACTTAATGAGATAAATTGGTAGACTGTTTTTCCCAGGTCAGCCAGCCAGGGGCTCAGTGAATAGGAACGAACGCTGCTGCCATTCCCTTCTCCCCTAGTTCGTCCTGGAGGCTCTACACTCTCTAAGTCCCCTCCTCCTGCACTGCATACCCCCTCTCATCCAACCCAGTCTCCACTGAGGCACTGAGGCAGGGTCTCAGCGCGGAGTCCCCACCTACCTGCGCTCCGCATGTGAGCCGACCTTCACCCGCCTGCCTCAGTTTCCCGTCCACGAAAGAGGCGAGCGCCCCCACGTCTCCTGGGACTGTCCTTGGGTGCGATGCGGGGCTCCAGGGAGGTGCCAGGGTGTGGGCGAAGCAAGGAGCGGGTGTGTTAGGCCCCCGCCCATCCCGCGCCCGAGCCCCATCTGGCTGGGGCTGGCACCTCGAATCCACGTGATTTCTCGGCAGCAGCCGCCGGTTCCAAGCACTGGCCGGGCAGCTCTAGGCGGCTTCTACTTTCAGTTTCGCGCAGAGCGCAGAGCCGGGAGCGCAGAGAGTGAGTGCCGGGAGCTCTGAGGGTGAGTGCCGGGCGTGCCGCGGGGCTGCGGGACCCGGGCTGCGGCGAGCGGAAGGGGGAGGTTCGGGGTTGGAATTCTGCACGGAGAGGGGTGGAGGGGATGTCAGAGGCCCTGGAGCGGGGGGTACCGGTCGCCGGGTGGTGGACAGGGCGCCTGTAGCTGGGCAGCGCGCGCAGCCTGCGGCCCCGGGAGTTTGGAGGAGGAATTGCCGGCCCGGAGAGGATTGCAGATGAGGGTCACCTGGGTGGGGGGACATGGTAAGCGGCTTGCAGATAAGGGTCACCTGGGTGGGGGGACACGGTAAGCGGCTGTGCTTCCCTCCCTGCTCAGTCCCTGTCACTTACCGGAGCCACCCACTCTCTCTTTTTCTTTGCAACTTTTCATTGATTTTAAAACGATTAAGGAAGGAAGTTACACTGTTCATTATACGCAATTTAGACTTTTTAGCCCAAACAACTTTTTATTATGGAAAATTCCAAACATATACAAGAGTAGAAGGAATAGAATTAAGTTGAGCCTTGTGCACCTGCGGGTTTTCATACAGTGAAGCACCACGTATCCACGCTCCGCTTGGAGAGTCACGACCCTAAGGCCACCTAGGTGGCCCAATCTCCACCGCTGGTTATTTTGAAACAAATGGCAGACAGCATAGCATCTCAACTGAGGTATTTCAGAATGAACTAAAAGATAAGACATCTTTTAAAAACAAAACCACAGTACCACCAGCATACTACAAACATTTTAATAGTTATTCCTTAATGTCAAATCTCCAGATTATTTCTAAGGAACATTTAACCTCACAAGTAATAGGTGAATACGTGGGTGTTGTTTTGCTACTTGCTTTCTGCATTCCCATGTGGTTTTTGGTCACTATTCTCACCCGGAAAGCCAGGACCTGGAATTAGCTGGGGTGATCATTCGGGGAGGTCCGAAGAGGCTCCTACCTTCAGTGCTGTTTGCGTCCATTTTATAAGTTGGGGTTCTTACGTTTTCCTTTTTTAAAAGGTTGAAGTTTCTGCAGACCTAAAAAGCAGTTTGAAAACTGGCAGTTCCTAGCCTCTAAAACTTGGGGGTAGCAGGAGGCAGAGAGGACCCGGGGCCAGATCCTGGAGCCTCATAGTCCCTTCAAATCACTTTCCGTTTCTCTAAGGGAGAAATAAACCTTGACAAGCCATGGGCTTTTCAGATGTATCTGATGCTTTTCAGATGTATCTAGACTCCCATCCAGCGTGCTTTCTGCAAACCTTACTGACCATAGCCCAGAATGGCCATCCATAATGCCCATCCCCCTTGTCTCCAGAAGCACAGTGCCAGGTGGACCTGCAGCTGGTGTGGACGGTAGACAGACTGGGGCTCTCAACACCTGGTATTTGATGGATGACCATGAACTAACCATTCCTTTTCTCAAAACTTTGGTTTCTCATCTGTAAAATGAACATATGCAGATCTATCCTACAATGTGTGTTTTGTGGATTGAATGAGATGACGCACACACGCCCAGTGCCTTGATCAACCTTAAAGTGCTGCACAAGTGTGAGAGGAGATGATCCTTGAAGAAGACAGATAAGCAGAGGGGAAAGTTCTTGGAAGAGTTTCACAATATGCTGAGCTTTATTCCTGGATCAGATACTGAGCTGTCCCGGTGTCCACAGGGCCGGATCAGCCTCCACAGACCCCAACACACATACCCTCTTCCCCTCTGAGGAAAGTTCAGCAAAACTTCTTTTGCTTGTTGTTGTTGTTCTTTATTCCGTTTTTGTTTGTTTGTTTTTTGAGACGAAGTCTCACTCTGTTGCTCAAGCTGGAGTGCAGTGGCGCAATCTCGGCTCACTGCAACCTCCACCTCCTGGGTTCAAGCGATTCTCCTGCCTCAGCCTCCGGAGTAGCTGGGATTACAGGCGCCCACTACTACACCCAGCTAATTTTTGTATTTTTAGTAGAGATGGGGTTTCACTATGTTGGCCAGGCTGGTGTCGAACTTTCAACCTCAGATGATCCACTCACCTTGGCCTCCTGTGGGATTACAGGTGTGAACCACCTCGCCTGGCCGCTTTTTTTTTTTTTTTTTTTTTTTTTTTTTTTTTAATAGAAATGAGGTCTCGAACTCCTGGCCTCAAGTGATCAGCCTGCCTCGGCCTCCCAAAGTGTTGAGATTATGGGCGTGAGCCACCACACCCAGCCATAACTTCTTAGCATGACTTTTCCCATTTGTTATGAGTTCAACTGTGCATCCCCACAAAAGATAATGTTGAAGACCTAAGCCCCAGTGCCTCCTAACGTGACCTTATTTGGAAATAGGGCTGTTGCAGATATAACTGGTGAAGATGAGGTCATACTGGAGTAGGATGGGCCTTGAATCCAATAGGACCGGTGTCCTTATAAGACAGGAGATGGACACATGAAGACAGAGACATACGGGGATCAGACAGTCATGGACGGCGGAGGAAGAGTGCAGTGATGCATCTAGGAGCCAAAGGGCACCTAGAATTGCCAGCAGTCAGCGGGAGCCAGGAGAGGCAAAGAAGGATCCTCTCCTCTAGCCTTCAGAGGGAGCCTGGCCCTGACCACACCTTGATCTCAGACTCTGACCTCCAGAAGTGCGAGAGAAGAAATCTCGGTTGTTTTAATGTACACAGCCTTGTGGCACTTTGTGACAGCAGATACAGCAGTACTGTGACAATACTAGGAAATGAAGATACCATCTCAGCATCTCTGCTCTGTTTTCCATACAGAATTGGACTAAGGATCAGGCAAGCTAATGCAAGTGCAAACACTGTAAAAACTTTGGAGGCAATCTAAGGATGTGAGCGAGATTTGTTTGCCAGATCTTTTTTTATTTTATTTATTTATTCTTATTAATTTTTTTTTTTTTAGTGAGAGGGAGTCTCACTCTGTTGCCCAGGCTGGAGTGCAGAGGTATGATCTCGGCTCACTGCAACCTCCACCTCCCAGGTTCAAGAGATTCTCCTGCCTCAGCCTCCTGAGTATCTGGGATTACATGCATGCGCCACCATGCCCAGCTAATTTTTGTATTTTTAGTAGAGACGGGATTTCACCATGTTGGCCAGACTGGTCTTAAATTCCTGACCTCAGGTGATCCACCTGCCTTGGCCTCCCAAAATGCTAGGATTATGGGCATGAGCCACCACGCCCAGCCTGTATATTCATATTTTAATGGACTTATACATGAAAATAGTATCTCACTTTTAAAAATAAATGATATGGTATTATGTGTTAAAGGAAAATTAAATCTTACAATATCATTTTTTAATTTTTTAAATTTTTCATAGCTAATACATTTATATAGTTTCTAAAAATGTAAAACATTTGGAAAAATATATAATGAAAAATAAGTCTCCTTCCATCTCCTGTCTCCCAGCCACCCAACTGCACTCCCCGAAGTCAATCAATGTTATCAGGTTCTTGTGTCTCCTTCCAAGGACAGTCTAAGTGGGTTTTTACAAACATGGATACATACATATATACATACATATACACATACATAGATACACACACACGTGTACTTTTCCCTTCTCACAAATGGCAGTATACTATATGTAGTGTTCTCTAACTTGGGTTCTTTTTTTTTTTTTTAACTTAGTGCAATTTGGAAATCTTTCTACATCAAAATTTTAAAATCTGCCTTTTCCCTCTTTCTTTTTAACGGCTGCATAGTATTTCACTGTATGACTGCTCTGTAGTTGATCTAACAGTTGTAGAACACTTGGGTTATTTCCTGTCTTTTGCTGTTTCAGCAGTGCTGTAATGAATATCCTTGGTCAAGCATCATTTTTCATATGTGGGAGTGAATCTTTAAGAAAGCCAGGAGTGGATTTGCAAAGTCAAGGGGAATATGCAGTTTGAACTTGGATAAATGTGGCAAATTATCCCCCCTTAAATGTTGTACTAATTTTTGCTCCCACCAGTTGGAGTGGGGAGGGGCCAAATATCCATATTTGCAAATCTGGGAGATGAAAAATGGTGTGTTTTCTGTGCCTCTTATTATGAATGAGTTTGAACATCTTTTCAAAAATTTTAGAGTCACCTATAGCTCCTTTTCCATAAACTGTCAGTTCATATCCTTTGCCCACTTTTTATTGGTTTTTGGTCTTTTTCCTGTTGAGTTGTAAAAGCACTTTTCATGTTGAGGGAATTTGCTCTTTGTCTATAATATGGTTATACTGTCATTTAAAATGGTGGCATCGTTGCTTATAGAATGTCTGAACCATATCCATCATTGTTAGATATTTATATTCGGTCTCATTTTCTTGTATTATACATGGGATGTTTTCCCTGTTTTCTGTTAAAAAAAAAAAAAAAAAAGGAAAATATGACATTTTAATTCTCCCAATAGCTCTCACCATAATGGTGAAGGAAAGGAAATATGTTTGGGAAAATACTTCGATAGGATTTGGGGTGGCTGGAACCTGTGTACAAAATGGCCAACAGGGACCAGGACATGTTGGGTGGGAACAGAGTGCTTTGCATGATGTATGCGTGTGGGGTGGAGGTGCTGTATTTGCTCCTGAAAGAAAAGGGGGTCGAGGGAGGGGAGAAGAAAGGAAGGAGAGAAGATGGAGGGAGGTTAGCCACATAGGGAGATGACTCCCAGAAACTTCTTAGGGGTAGGATGGCAAAAGGGCATTTTCGGTGAGTCCAGGAATGCCCTCTGCTCCGTATGAGTCGGATACCAGCACCGCAGACACCGGCTCTGGCTCCACACTTGCTGTCATGAATGCATTCAGCTTCTCCGCTGAGCTTCCACACCATACGAGGCCCTGCTCTAGGCACTGGGCCACAGCTGGGAACACAACCAAGTCCCTGCCTTATGGAGCTGATATGGCAGTAGAAACAGACAAACAAGTAAACAAAGATGTGCGTGTCATACGAGGTCAGGTGGAAGTGACTGCAGTGAAGAAGGCAAGGCAGGCAAGGGTGGAGCATGCTGGAGAGAGAGGTAGACGTGGCCTTCTCATAGGGATGTTGGGACATTTGAGAGAGAACTTGAAGGGAGTGTGGCAGGGAACCCTGGGCCATGATGTCTGGAGGAAGAGGGAACCAGTCAGAGGGGATGGCAAGAAACAAAAAAAGTGGGGAGAAGAAGAAAGCAGAGAAGAGGTGGACAGGAGGGAGAGGAGGAGACAATGCTGTTTAAAGTCTGCTTTTGTGCTCCCAAATGCTCACTGTGAATGACATTTTTGCAATTTTTGCAATTTTGTTTTGTAATTTAATAATGGGCTAGGCGGGGCGCAGTGGCTCACGCCTGTAATTCCAACACTTTGGGAGGCTGAGACGGGCAGATCACTTGAGGTCTGCAGTTTGAGACCAGCCTGGCCAACGTGGAGAAGCCCCATCTCTACTAAAAATACAAAAATAGCCAGGTGTGGTGGCACGCGCCTGTAATCTCAGCTACTCTGGAGGCTGAGGCAGGAGAATCGCTTGAACCCGAGAGGTAGAGGCTGTGGTGAGTTGAGATCGTGCCATGCTCTCCAGCCTGGGTTACAGAGGGAGACTTGGTCTCAAAAAAAAAAAAAAAGTGGGGGGGGGGTGCTTGAATTAGAGCAGGAGCCCTCAGCTAGAGGAGCACCCACCCACCTCCTCCCCAGGAATTGCAGAGCTCCCAGGGGAGGCCATAGCCTCCTGTAGGCCGTGGCATTGCAGGTGGGTTGGTGTCCCAGCTGACTGTTTCTGTCTCAAGAAAGGGAGGGCCGCTTCTACTGACATCCAGGCGTAAGCAACGCCCTGGTGAACATCCTCGTAGCTAGAGCTTTACTCACATTCTGGATTGCTTCCTTAGGCTCAGTCCTCAAAGTGTACTCCTAAAGGGATATATGAACTTTTATTTTTAAAATCTTTGAAACCGTGTTGTCAAATTTATCTCCTAAAAGATTGTGCCAATCTAGAGAGGCTGCCGACCGCTGGAAGCTTCCCGATGCCCTAGCACCTATCCCTTGCGGGTGGGATGGATCCTGTACCATCGCCAAACCCTCAAGAACCCTGTGTCCTGTCGGGTCCCTTCTGTCCCTCCTGGTGAAATGTACGCAGCATGAACGCCTTGGGAAGCTGGTGCTTTGAGGCATTCAGATCTTACCATGGCATCATGTTTGAAGAGAGAAATAGCTTGCTGTTTTGTGTGTCTCTCAATAGTCTTATTCACTGAGTTCTTGAAGGTGTGCTGTGTGTTTCTGGGCTGCAGAATCCTTTTATCGAAATGTACAGGTCAGTGTTTTCCCGAGAAAGACCTATCCAGTAGGCGTTCACAAGAGGATTTTAGGAGGTGTGTGGAGAGGGCATCCAATTCCATTGAATCACAAAGTGACAAAGTTGTTCCCTTTTCAGTTCTTTTTCATTCTTCCGGACTAGTCAAAGAGAAAGCCTCAGTCAAGTGCTAATGCATCTGTAAACCTCTCACATTCTTGATATTTTCAGCAAGGGGAGGCCAGGGCTCCGGTCAGAGCCCCAGGTCTGCAGCAATACCCAGCTACAGTTCAACAGCATCATGGTATTTTTTGTTTTCCTTGGCTTTCTTTCTTTCTTTTTTCTAGACAAGGTCTCACTCTGTCACCTAGGCTGGGGTGCACTGATTGCACAGCTCCATGCACAGTTTCCTGCAGCCTCTATTTCCCAGGTTCAATCGATCCTCCTGCCTCAGCCTCCCAAATAGATGGGACTACAGGTGTGCACCACCACACCTGGCTAATTGTTTTTGGTTTTTATTTTTGATAGAGATGAGATCTCATTATGTTTCCCAGGCTGATCTCAAAATCCTGAGCTCAAGCAATTTTCCTGCCTTAGCCTCCCAAATTGCTGGGGTTATAGGTGTGAGCCACCATGCCCCACCCTTGGGTTTCTTTTCGATGTTACCTTCCGTTCGTGGCAAGTGGTACTTCAAAAAATAAAGTTAAAAGTGACATGGTTTCTAGAAAAACTTTAAGGAAATGGTGTTCTGGCTTTCAGATAAGGCAAAAAAAAAAATCTTCAAACATGAAAAAAGAGTTTTGGAAATTATACACATACCCCTAGAGGGTGAGATTGTGGGGGAAATTTCATAATGTATATTTCCACAAGGTTTAGGACTTTCCAAATGAGTACAGGTTATGTTTGTAAACAGGAAAAATAATAAAGACATGTTAAAATGATAAATTAGCTTTAAAAGATGACCATTTGTTGAAGGCAGTATTATATTTCGGTTAGGAAATGGCCTCTGGAATCAGCATAGATTTTATTGTTTTATTTTTATTTTTATTTTTCGAGACAGTGTCTCACTCTATTGCCCACACTGGAGTGCAGTAGTGTGATCACAGCTCACTGCAACCTCAACTTGCTGGGCTCAGGTGATCCTTCTGCCTCAACCTCTCAAGTAGTTGGGACTATAGGTGCACACCACTACGCCAGGCTAATTTTTTTGTATTTTTTGTAAAGACAGGTTTTCACCATGTTGTCCTGGCTGGTCTCGAACACCCAGGTTCAAGTGATCTGCCTGCCTCGGCCTCCCAAAGTGTTGGAATTACAGGTGTGAGCCACTGCGCCCAGCCAGCATAGATTTTAAATCCACATTTTGTTGCTTGACTTCTTGGAGCCTGTTTCTTCATCTATGAAATTCAGGAAATGTGCCTGGAAATGTTGCTTGAGATTCTAATGAGGACGTACAGGTGGAATACTGCAGCCTGATACCCAGCCTATGCCGGGAACTCAGTACATAAGAGCCAATGAGCATTGGCTGTGGACTGGACATGTCCCCTCCTTGTGCTGTAGTATTAATGTCTGCAACCCTCATAGTGATCCTGTGAAGTAAATGTAAAATCATCACCCAGATGAGGAAAACAGTGGCACAGAGAGATTAAGAAAACTGTCCAAGGTTGCACAGCTCTCAAATGTTGAAATAAGGATTTAAACCCAGCCCTCCTGACCCCAGAAGCTTTTTTTTTTTCCAAAATTATTTTATTTTATTTTATTTCGAGATGGGGGTCTTTCTCAGTCACCCAGGCTGGAGTGCATTCTCATGATCATGGCTTACTGCAGCCTCAACCTCCCAGGCTCAAGTGATCCTCCTACCTCTGTCCCCCAACCCACAGTTGCTTGGGGGCACAGGCACACAATACCATGCCCGGCTAATTTTTGTACTTTTTGTAGAGACGGGGTTTTGCCATGTTGCCCAGGCTGGTCTCAAACTCCTGGGCTCAAGCGATCCTCCTGCCTCAGCCTCCCAAAGTGCTGGAATCATAGGCATGAGCCACTATGCCCAGCATTAGAGGCTCTTTTAACAGTTCCACAATTCCCTGTGAGATGGGCTGCATAGAAACCATTACTCCTGCTTGACATACATATAAACCATGGCCCGAAGTGAGCAGGGATTTGTCTGGATATCACCCTCTAAGTCATTTGGGGCGGTGAGACCCAAAACCAAGGCTCCAGCCCTCCAGCCCCGCCAATCTTTCTTCTGCGCCTGTGTTATGGGTTTGGCAATGTCTGCCAGGATGGGAGGGAGCAGTTCAGATGATCCAGTCTGGAGGCAAAATTCTTCTAAATTCAAAGGGCCCAGCCTAGGGTCACTGATGTCTTTTTTTTTTTAACTTTTAAAAAATGTATTCATTTTAAACCACACAAGTAAGACATGACTCAGTCTTCCTTGCAGAAAGTTAAGCTTTTTATACATAAGGCTGAAATCTATTTTACTCACTGCTTCCAGCCCCATGCCTGTCCCCTCTCCTGCAGTAACCCCTATTTGACATGTTTCCAGAGCTTTATCTAAACCTTCACATAATAAAAATAATTCTTATATAGGGCTTGCTAACTTCCAAGCACTGATTTTAGGACTTTACATAGTTAAACCCCACAGGAACTCTGTGAGGTAGGTGCTGCTCTTATCCCCATTTTACAGATGAGAACACTGAGGCCCAGAGAGGCTACGTAACTTGCCTGGTGTCACCCAGCCTGCAATTGGTGGAAAGGTCAGTACCAAATCTAGGCAGCCTTGCTCCAAAATTCATGCTCTTAGCCTCTAAGTTATAAAACATGCTATTATCCACCTGTGGGAAGAAACGGTATTGCTGTTTGTTGATGTGTGTTTTGGGACAAGTGATATCATTTTGTGCATATCATTATACAATGTGTCTTGTTTATTCCATGATACATCTTGAGGATACAGCCCTGTCAACAAAAAAATGAGTCCCTTTCATGCACGTAATCCCACAGCATGGTTACACCAAACTTTATTGTGGCTGTCTAGGGTGTTTAAAGACCGCTGCTGGAATTTCTTTATCCAGGACTCTGTGTCTTAGCCCATTGGGGCTACTGTAACAAAGCGCCAGAGACTGGCTGGTTTCTAAACAATAGAAATGTATTTCTCACAGTTCTGGAGACTAAAGTCCAAGATCAGGGCGCCAGAATGGTCGGGTTCTGGCGAGAGCCCTCTTTCGGGTTGCAGATGGCGGACTTTTCTTTGTATACTCACATGCTGCAAAGGGGGCTGGAGCATTCTCTGGGGACTCTTATAAGGACATCAAACCCATTCACTATGGCTCCACCCTCATGACCTAATTACTTCCCCAAGACCCCAGCTCCTAATACCCTCATATTAGGGGTTAGAATTTCAACGTGTGAATTTCGGGGGAGCACAGATATTCAGTCCATCACATTGTGTATTCTGGGCCTCATGGCTGTCCACTTTGCTTTCTGCTGAGAAGTTTAGTGGTAAGGTCAAAGGGTGGAAGCGCAGTAAGATTTAGAAGTCATTGCTGATTTGCCCTGCAAGATGGGCAAACCACTTCCCGGGCTGCAGCTCTGAACCCTGGATCCAGGCCTTCTCTCCTTTATGTCTCGAGCTTACTTTGTCCCTTGCCTTAGTTACCAAACCAAAGCAAGATTCCTCTGGGACATTCCTGCCAGGCCCCATGGCAAGGTTGGAGCTGAGAAGGGGATTTCTAAACCTCGGTTTTATTTTCACTTTGGCCGTGCCAAGCCCTGGCAGAGCCACAGAGTTGGGGCACGAGGTACCAAGAAATAGCTCTGAATCTGAGGCAGGTGCTCTGCTCCAGGAAGGGGATAGAGCTGAGTTTTGGTTATGGGGAGACATCCTCAAGGTCTCCATCTAAATATGGTCAACTTGGTGGCCTTCCTGTCCCCAGTGCTTTTGGGGCTCTCAGAGGACAAGAATCACTCAGCTCTGGTTTGCTGGAGAAGCAGGGCGCCAGGTGAAGGTAGCGAGGAGCCTGTCTCTCCCCGCTGGGAGTGGAGAGCTGGGTGTCACAGCCTCCAACAGTCGTTGCCAGACGTTGGCACATGGGAAAACCCCCCAGGAGCTTCCCAAGGTGCCAGTGCCTGCGTTCTACCGCCTGGGATGGTGCTGTGATGGGTCTGGAGTGTGGCCCATTGGGATTTTTAAAAGGCCCTCCTCCTAGGTGATACCGATGTGCAGACAAGCATGGGAACCACTGACCTGGAAGCCCCAGGGAGAGGCCTCTGGGGCCCCGGACATGCAGGCGGAAGCCTTCTCCTAGCAGCCTTGCCAGCCACCAACCCCTTTTCTGTGTGTGCTAGACCCAAACTGCCAGGGCTGAGCGGGAGAAGCAAGGCCACCAGCTGGCCACCTGATGTCCCAGCCAGGCTCGCGCTGGCAATAGGGCACCCCAGTCCTGAAGGAGGGTGCATCTGGAAATCTTGGGGGCTCCTTGGAGGAAAGTTCAAGCCTTTAACATAGGAAGGTGACTGGGGTGAAGGAGGCAGTTTAAAGACTAGTGATGTGGGCTAGGACCCAGATTTCTGGGTTTCCAATGACCAGAAGAAGATGGCCTTGTTGGACTGGAGACAGGGACCACCCAGGCTCAGACCTGAGGCAGGGAGTGCAAGCATGAATTTGAGCACAGGCTCAGGAACACCTCCAGGGCTGCCAGGCAGGGAGACGCTTCTTCAACTCCTGTCTCTTCGACTCCAGCTGGTGACCTAGGCAGGTCCCTTCCCCTCTGTGAGCCTCAATTTCCTCACGTGTAAAGGATTGTGACTGTGCATTTTAAGTCCTTTCGGGCCCTCTCCTTGTGATTGTGCATTTTAAGCCTTTTAGGGCCCTATCTTTGTGACGGACAACAGAGACGATGGGTTTTTTTTTTTTTTTTTGGAGACAGAGTCCTGCTGTGTCGCCCAGGCTGTAGTGCAGTGGCGTGATCTCTGCTCACTGCAAGTTCCGCCTCCCAGGTTCCCGCCATTCTCCTGCCTCAGCCTCACTAAGTAGCTGGGACTACAGGCTCCCGCCACCACACCCGGCTAATTTTTTGTACTTTTAGTAGAGACGGGGTTTCACTGTGTTAGCCAGGATGGTCTCGATCTCCTGACCTTGTGATGCGCCCACCTGGGCCTCCCAAAGTGCTGGGATTACAGGCGTGAGCCACCGGGCCCGGCCAAGATGATTGTTTTCAAAGGCAACAGTCACCCCTGCGTCATCGCTGACTCACAGAAATGGATATGCCCTATAAGGACATCTCTGGCCTGCCCTGCCGGCATTTGTGGGCGGGGGAGGAAATGGCCTCTAACCCTTCCTGAAGGCACTTCCCAAGGGACCCCTGAAAGGAGGGTGACGCCTCCCAGAAAGAGACCAGTGGCCCAGCCCAGCCCTGCTCTTAGTTTTGTTTCCTCTGCTTTAAATGCCAGCAAGGCCTTTCCCTCCCAGGGCCTCAGATTCCCCATCTTTACAATGGGCCCAGCATAGACCCCATCTCCAGAGCTCTTTCTGCTCTGTTGCCCTGTGCGTCCAGGCTCAGGTGATCTCTGAAGCCCTGACATCCTCAGCCATTCCCCGGGGGGAAGGCAGAGGCGCTACGTTCTCTCTGTTCCCCTGGTAGGGCTTGGTGTAGGATTCAGGGAGGATTGGAGGGCCTCTGTGGCCTCAGGTCCTCCCCAGGGTCCCCAGGCCCTGATCTGTCCACCTGGACCTAAAGAACCAACAACAGCAGCACTTTCTGTTTCTTTAAGGTATTTCTGTCCAAATGTCTGTAGACATGACTGGGGTGCCTGGCTATTACCCCACAAACTGCATGCTTTCTGATCTGCACAGATGAGAAAACTGAGGTCCTGTTTCTCCTCCACCCCAAGGCCTAATGGGGCCTCCTCCTTAATCTACTCTTCGAGAGGCAGGAACAGGATGGAAAGCAAAGGAACCGCAGCCGGAAGTCTGTGGCTCCACTCCTGTCCTCTCTGCATCCCTCACTTCTTCCCTCACACCAGGAGCCAGGGGCTGGAGAGACCGAAGAAGCGACAGCAATGACAGCCACACTAGTGGTAATCAGAGCTTGGGTGGATTGAAGCTTTTTTAAAAATTTTTCATTTTTAATTTTTGTGGGTACATAGTAGGTGTATATGTTTATGGGTTACCTGAGATATTTTGATACAGGCGTGCAATGTGTAATCACATCAGGGTAAATGAGGTTTCCATCACCTTGAGCATTTATCCCTTGTGTTGCAAACAATTCCATTATACTTTTTGTTATTTTTAAATGTACAGTTAAATTATTACTGACTATAGTTACCTTCTTGTGCTATCAAATACTAGGTTTTATTCATTCTAACTATTTTTTGTACCCACTAACTATCCCCACTTCCCCCACCCCAGCCTCCTGCTACACTTCCCATCCTCTGGTAACCGTCCTTCTACTCTCTACCACCATGACTTAAATTGTTTTGATTTTTAGATACCACAAATAAGTGAGAACAAGTGACGTGTGTCTTTCTGTACCTGGCTTATTTCACTTAATATAATGACCTCCAGTACCATCCATGTCCTTGCAAATGATGGGATCTCATTCTTTTTGATGGCTGAATAGTACTCCATTTTGTATGTGTGCCACATTTTCTTTCATTCTATTTTTTTTTTTTTTTTTTTTTTTTGAGATGGACTCTTGCTCTGTCACCCAGGCTGGAGTGCAGTGGCACGATCTTGGCTCACTGCAACTTCCGCCTCCCGGGTTCAAGCAATTCTCCTGCCTCAGCCTCCCGAGTAGCTGGGATTACAGGCATGCCCCACCATGCCCTGTTAATTTTTGTACTTTTAGTAAAGGAGGGGTTTTGCCATGTTAGCCAGGCTGGTCTCCAATGCTTGACCTCAGGTGATCCACCTGCCTCAGCCTCCCACAGTGCTGGAATTACAGGTGTGAGCTGCTGTGCCCAGCTGCCACATTTTCTTTGTTCATTCATCTGTTGATAGACACTTAGGTTAATTCCAAATCTTGCCTATTGTAAACAGTGCTGTCATAAACATAGGAGTGCAGATATCTCTTTGAGATACTGATTCCTTTCTTTTGGGTATATACCTAGCACTGGGACTGCTGGATCATATGGCAACTCTATTTTTAGTTTAGTTTTTTTTTTTTTTTTGAGACAGAGTCTCGCTCTGTTGCCCAGGCTGGAGTGCAGTGGCATGATCTCAGTTCACTGCAACTCCCGGGTTCACTGCCTCCCGGGTTCAAGCGATTCTCCTGCCTCAACCTCCCGAGTAGCTGGGACTACAGGTGCTCACCACACCTGGCTAATTTTTGTATTTTTTGTAGAGACAGGGTTTCACCATGTTGGCCAGGATGGTCTCAATCTCTTGACCTCGTGATCCACCCACCTCGGCCTCCCAGAGTGCTAGGATTACAGGCGCGAGCCACCGTACCCGGCCCTATTTTTAGTTTTCTGAGAAACCTCCGAACTGTCCCGTAGTGGCAGTACTAATTTACATTCCCACCAGTGTGTGTGGCTCCCTTTTCTCCACATAGATTGAGGTTTTGTTGTTGTTGTTTGTTTGTCTGTTTGGAGATGAAGTCTCGCTCTGTTGCCTGGACTGTAGTGCAGTGGCGTGATCTCGGCTCACTGCTGCCTCCATCTCTCGGGTTCAAGCTATTCTCCCACCTCGCCTGGGATTACAGGTGCCCGCCACTATGCCTGGCTAATTTTTTTTTATTTTTAGTAGAGACGAGGTTTCGTCACGTTGGCCAGGCTGGTCTCAAACTCCTGACCTCAGGTGATCTGCCTGCCTCAGCCTTCCAAAGTGCTGGGATTACAGGCATGAGCCACTGTGCCCAGCCTGGATTGAGTTTGTATCATGTGCCAGGTTCCATGTCAGGGATTCCACAGGGCCCATCCCACAACCACCTTGCCAGGTGGGCATTATGATGACCCCCCTGTAGCAGACACTGTCAGAGCTCCCCCAACCCCATCTCTGCCCGGATGCTCCCCATTCACTGTGGGTGACACCTGCATCCTTCTCCCGGGGTGGCCTTTGCCTGGTGGGCATTGCCTTGCTCAGAGGTGCCTAGGCAGTCATGCCTCCCTCCCCGGCCCACTGGGCCTGCAGTGACATGAGGTGTGGCCACCCAGACCTCTTGCACCTGTGCAGGACGGACCTCTTCTATCATCACGCTCCAGTTCTCCCATGTGGCAGGCTGAAGCGAGACTTCTGAAACCATATCTTTGCTTACATGCCTCTGCTACGCTATTTTTCTTCCACCACCCCCTCAATAAACAACCTCCACAGGAATCCCCTTGGGCTCTGCTTCTAGGGACCTGACCTAGAAGATCCTCATTTTACAGATGAGGACACTGAGGTACGAAGAGGCTGCATAACCTACCAGCGTCACACAGCTTTGGTGTGAGTAGGGACTCAAATCCAGGGCCCTGGTACAGAGGCATTTGCCCTCACCAAGATTCAGGCCCTGAGAGAAGCTGACGGGCCTAGAGAACAGCAAGACTTGAGATAGCAGAGGAAGGAGACAGGGTAAGGAACGGAGCCTCATGCTGAAGTCTGGTCTGGAAGGAGAAGTCTGCAAGGTGGGAAAAAGAGGAAGTGGACGTGAGGTAGGGAAGCAGGATGTGCAAGGCAGGGAGTTGTGAAAGAGAATGCCGGTGGGTGGTGATCAGCATCTCATGGGTAGCTCAGCAGGTGCACGAGAGGCCCAGGAGGGCCGGGGACTGAATGGTGAAGGGGCATTTGTTTATTTATCCTTTGTTTTTGTTTTTTGTTGTTTAAATTGAGACCGACTCTCACAATGTTGCCCAGGCTAACATTGGCAACTGATGTCTGCTTACTCCTGGCCTCAAACGATCCTCCTGCCTCTGCCTCCAAAAGTGTTGGGATTACAGGCGTGAGCCAATGTTTATTCATCCTGAGCCTTCCCTGGACCCCTGATAGGTAGCTGCTTTGTGGTGGTCACAGCACCATGGTGTGACTTTATCCTGGAGGCAGTGGGAAGCTGATAGCAGGTTCAGACAGGCATGAGGCCAGACCAGAGCTGAGTTTTAAAGATAACTCCAGCCAGAGGCATGCGTGCATGTGTACATGTGGGTACATGTATGTGTGTGCACGTGCATGTGTGTATGAGTGTGGACTAGAGATGGGACAGCTTTCTGAGCAAAGGGAACAGCCAAGGCAAAGGCCTGGGGGCTGCAGGGAGAGAACAGGGTTTGATCTCTCCACTCCCTCCTCTAAACTCTGTGTCAGTAGCATTTTCAGGATAGCAGGAAGGATTCCCAAAAAGCACAGCAGTGAGGGCAGTGGGAGGGAGGCGTCTGCTGGGACACTGAAACCAGGGTGGGGCAAACTCCCTTCGCAGCTCCTCAGACTCAGAGCCCCCATAAAGCTTCCAGGTGCACCCCAGCCCTTTTCCCTCTCTCTGGACTGGGATGGCATGATCCCAGGACTGTGACTCCACGTAATCTGAATTCCCTTTACTGACTGTGTAACCCTGGCCATTTTCCCCCCACCTTTCTCTCAGCGGCCCATTTGATTAGTCTGCCTCAGGGGTGCACTGGGGATTCTTAGAGGTAACACTTTGAACTGAAAGCCAGGGGTCCTGGTGCCAAAATGCAAATGTGAGAACTTGAAAGTTTGTCGGGTTTTATTTCCTCTGTTCTGTTTGCAGCAGCTCCTCTTTCTTGTTTTCTATAGAACAGTAAAAAACTTTATGCATTTGAATATCGTGAACCTCATAATTAATATACAATATAAAAACTACTAGCTATGCATGGATAAATCAACTGAAGCACAGTGGCTGAGCGTGTCTTTCTCATTCTTTGATGGCTACCTCAAATCAAATCAATATGAACTTGGGGTCAGGCACAGGGGCTCACGCCTGTACTTTGGGAGGCCAAGGCAGGAGGATCACTTGAGTGCAGGAGTTTGAGGCTAGCTTGGGCAACATAGCGGGACCTTGTCTTAATATTTAAAAAAGAAAGAAATAAATAAAAAAGTGAACTTGGGAGGTATGAATGACAACTCGTATAGCTGAAGTAATAAATATATTCAACTTTTAAAACTTAATTTTGATTAGATAACACATGCATACGGTATAACATTCTAGGCCAGGTGCAGTGGCTCATATCTGTAATCCCAGCACTTTGGGAGGCTAAGGTGGGCAGATTGTTTGAGCCCAGGAGTTGAAGTCTAGCTTGGGCAACATGGTGAACCCCTGTCTCTGCAAAAAAACACGAAAAAATTAGCTAGATGTGGTGGTGTGCACTTATACCAGCTACTCAGGAAGCTGAGGTGGGGGAACCATATGAGCCCAGGAGGTGGAGACTGCAGTGAGCCATGACCACACCAAATGCACTCCAGCCTGGGTGACAGAGCAAGACCCTTTCTCAAAAAAATAAAAAATAAAAAATAAAAATTCCTTTCACTGGGGACAATTACCATTATGAATTTCTTCCAGAAATATTCCATGTATTGTATACACTTTTTTTTTTTTTTTTTTTTTGAGACAGAGTCTCGCTCTGTCACCCAGGCTGAGGTGCAGGGACGCAGTCTTGGCTCGCTGCAGCCTGGACACCCCCCCCAGACTCAAGCAATCCTCCCACCTCAACCTTCTGTGGGTAGCTTGGACAACATGTGTGCACCACCACTCCTGGCTAATTTTTGTATTTTTTGTCAAGACAGGGTTTTGCCATGTTACCCAGGCTGGTCTCAAACTCTCAACCTCAAGTGATCTACCCGCCTCTGCCCCTCAAAGTGCTGGGATTACAGTCATGACCCACCACTTTTATTTTTTCTTTACACAAAGGAAGCATATTCTACACCCTGTTTTGCCCCAGCTCTCTTTTAAAAAACAATATATCGTGGATACAATTCCATATCATTCCATATAGTTTGTCCTCTTTTCTTTTCTTTTCTTTTCTTTTTTCTTTTCTTTTCTTTTCTTTCTTTCTTTTGAGACAGGGTCTCACTCTGTCGCCCAGGCTGGGGTGCAGTGGCACTATCTCAGCTTACCTCAACCTCCCGGGCTCAAGTGATCCTCCCACCTCAGCCTCCTGAGTGGCTGGATGCTGCCTCTTTCTTTTTGATGGCTGCGAAGAATTCCATTGTACAGATGTGACATAATTTAATCATAATGTGTCCCCTTTGATCGTTTAGATTTTTCCAATTTTTGCTATTATAAGCAAGGCCACGTTAAATATCGCTGGGCATATTATTGTGCATATAATGAAGACATCTGTAGGTTAAATGCCTGTGTATGAAATTGCTCAGTGTGATTATATGGCATTTACCACTTTGGTAGATAAAGGTTGTGTCCTGTTACATTTCCACGGATGAATTTCTTCCAGAAATATTCATGTATTTGTATACACATTTTTTGAGACATGGTCTCAAAACTGTTGACACATTATTATTATTATTATTATTATTTCACATTATTTAGGGAAGTTTCATTTTTTTCTGAGCTACCACTGATAATTTCTTATTTACTCATCATCTTGTATTTCTCTTCCTTACACATTAGGGAAATGTCTATTCTAGTTTTTAATGTAAATGTTCTTGTGGCTTTTTTAGAAAAAATCAAAATATGCCCATTAAAAAATTTGAATGGTTCAAAGGGTCCTAAAAAGGGTCCACAGTGGAAAAGGCTCTCCTTTCCCAGCATCCCCAGACCCCTCCTCAGACACAAGCCTGTCGTCAGTTTCCTGTGTAGCTTCCCAGAATTGGTCTCTATGTATGCAAATACACACACATTTAAAATACACACATGCCAGGTCCACGTGGAATGATGCAGTGCGTCAAAGTGCCCATTCATTCACAACCTTGCCAACTCAGTAATATCCTTGCAAATCTAATAGTTAGAAAATGGTGTATCTTTTTTAGTTCTAAAGTATTATATTTGTTCTATTTTCTGTGAGCTTGAGCATCTTTTCATATATTTAAAAGTCATTGGGTCCAGGGGTGGTGGCTCATGCCTGTAACCCCAGCACTTTGGGAGGCCAAGGCAGGTGGATCACCTGAGTTCAGAAGTTCGAGACCAGCCTGGTCAACATGGTGAAACCCACTCTTATTAAAAAAAACAACAACAACAAAAACCATTAGCCAGGCATGGTGGTTCATGCCTGTAATCCCAGCTACTTGGGAGGCTGAGGCAGGAGAATCACTTGAACTGGGGAGGTGGAAGTTGCAGTGAGCCAAGATTGTGCCACTGCACTCCAGCCTGGGCAACAGAGTGAGACTCTGTCTCAAAAAAATTTGTTTAAATGTCATTGGTATTTCCCTTTTTTGTAAACCTTTTATGTTCTTTGCCTACTTTTCTATGAGGTCACTGGCTTTTTCAGTATTGATTTTTAGTAACTCTCGATTTATTAAAACATTTATACATTTATAGCTTTGTTTATGATATATACATTTATAACCTTGTCTGTGATGCAGATATTTTTCCAATTGGTCATCTGGCTTTTGACTTTATCTGTGGTATTCTTTGACAATACAAAAATTTTAATTTATATCTGATCAGTTTCATCCAGTTTTTTCTTTTTTCATGATTTCTGAGTTTTGCATCATGCTTAGCAAGACTCTCTCTACTCTGAAATTATTTTCTGTAAAATACTTTTTTCAGTCAGTCATAGTGGTTCACACCTGTAATCCCAGAACTTTGGGAGGTAGAGGTGGAAGGATTACTTGACTCTAGGGGTTCAAGGCCAATCTGGGCAACAGAGCAAGACCTTGCCTCTATTTTTTTAAAGAGAAATTTTTTTTAATTAAAAAAAGAATACTTTTTTCCATGTTTTGTTTGAGCACTTAAATTTTCTTAACTTTTTTGTCGTGAAACATAACACATAGAAAAATGTCATGTAAGTGTACAACTTCGTGAATTGTTATAAATTGAACATACAGCCTTCTGGTACTTTCACGGTTTAACTTCTTACATTTAAATTTTTGTTTCATCTAGACATTATGTTGATATAATTGTGAAATAGAAATCCATTTTTATTGTAAAAGAACACTTTTTAAATGTTAATGAAATGTTTTACAATTTATTATATACCAAGCAAAAAGAAAATCTCAACATATTCCTCAAAGTAGAAATTGCACAGGACTTATTCTTTGTACAGCATAATACAACAAAAACTAATGATAAAGCCATAAAAACAACTCTTTATTAAATTACTCCATTCCAAATTATAATTTCAATCTACTTAGCACATAAATGTTTGATACATATTTATCGAAATTGACCAAAAGTGTTTTATTATTTTTTAAAAGGTAAAGGCTAGCAATGGCTTAAGCAATACAGTTTATAATTGTAAAGAATAACAAACAGCCTCACTAAATCAGGGGAAAGAAATAAAAAGATAAAAGCAAAAATTACAGAACTAGAAAAGGGACTATTCCAGCAAAACTGATAAATGTTTTCAAACATAAGAGTTACCAACTGCTGGCAAATCTAAAAAGAAGAAAAAGACAAAAAGTAAACTAAATTAAATGTGAAGCCTTGAGGAGATTTAAAATTATAAGAAAATAGGCCGGGCACGGTGGCTCACGCCTGTAATCCCAGCACTTTGGGAGGCCGAGGTGGGCGGATCATGAGGTCAGGAGCTTGAGACCAGCCTGGCCAACATGGTGAAACCCCGTCTCTACTAAAAGTACAAAAATTAGTTGGCTGTGGTGGCATGCGCCTGTAGTCCCAGCTACTCGGGAGGCTGAGGCGGGAGAATCACTTGAACCCGGGAGGTGGAGGCTGCGGTGAGCCTAGACCATGCCATTGCACTCCAGCCTGGGTGGCAGAGTGAGATTCCATCTCAAAAAACAGGCCGGACGCGGTGGCTCACGCCTGTAATCCCAGCACTTTGAGAGGCCAAGGCGGGCGGATCACGAGGTCAGGAGATCGAGACCATCCTGGCTGACACGGTGAAACCCCATCTCTACTAAAAATACAAAATATTAGCTGGGCGTGGTGGCAGGCATCTGTGGTCCCAGCTACTCACCACTGCACTCCAGCCTGGGCAACAGAGCGAGACTCTGTCTTAAAAAAAAAAAAAAAAAAAAACACACACACACACACACAACAAAACCAAGAAAATATTATATACAACTGTGAGCTATACTATGTTTGACCATCTTGACAAAATGAGCAACTTTCTCAAAACTATAAATTGCCAAATGTTCATTAAAAAAAAAAGCCAACAATAACCAACCCACACAATGAGGATAAATTTAAAGTGATCAAGTTTGATTTTTTTTTTTTTTTTTTTTTTTTTTTTTTTTTTGAGACGGAGTCTCGCTCTGTCGCCCAGGCTGGAGTGCAGTGGCCGGATCTCAGCTCACTGCAAGCTCCGCCTCCCGGGTTCACGCCATTCTCCGGCCTCAGCCTCCCGAGTAGCTGGGACTACAGGCGCCCGCCACCTCGCCCGGCTAGTTTTTTTTTTTGTATTTCTTAATAGAGACGGGGTTTCACCGTGTTAGCCAGGATGGTTTCGATCTCCTGACCTCGTGATCCGCCCGTCTCGGCCTCCCAAAGTGCTGGGATTACAGGCTTGAGCCACCGCGCCCGGCCAAGTTTGATTTTTTAAAAAAAACTGTTCAAACATCTTGGTAGTGCTGGGCAGGAAGTTGGCTTTCATTCTGGGAGGGATGAGAAGGCTCTGAGGGGCATGGGACCTGATGTCACAGGACCTGATGCAGGCTGTGTCTTAACAGCTGACTCCTGCGCGGAGAAGGTTACTGGGGGACGGGTGGACGGAGACCAGGGAGGAGGCAGGTGCAGGCCTCCCCGTGAGAAATGATGGTGTCCAGGCTAGGCCAGAGCAGTAGAGGAAGCAAGATTCTGGAATGCACTTGGAAAATGAAGCCATCTTTGGGCTTGAGCTCAAGGAAGCATGAAGCTGCCCCTAACTGACGTGGGGAAGGTGATCTGGGGAGCAGCTTGGGAAGAGAGATCAGGAGCTCAGTTTCGGACTTGGAAGTTTTGAAACGCACATGAGGCATCCAGGTGGAGTTGGGAGAACTAAATCATGCCGAAAGGTACTCACGTGGCAAGTAGCAAATATTCGCTATATTGTCTGTTCAACTTTGTCAACTGCTTTTCCAGTAGAAATGTAGTGTCCTTATCACACATGCATAAATGTTAAACTCAAAAGTAAAATGAAATATTTTCTCAGTAGATATGAATTACTTTTGAATTTTTTTTTTTTTTTTTTTTTTGACATGGGGTCTCACTCTGTTGCTCAGGCTGGACTGGAGTGGCAAGATCATAGCTCACTGCAGCCTCAAACTCCTGGGCTCAAGCAATCCTCTGCCACAGCCTCCCGATTAGCTGGGACTACAGGCACACACCACCACGCCCAGCCAATCTTTTATTTTTTGTAGAGACTGAGTTGCGCAATGTAGCCCAAGCTGGTCTCCAACTCCTGAGCTCAAGCTATCCTCCCACCTCGGCCTCCCAAAGTGTTGGGATTACAGGCGTGAGCCACCACACCTGGCTGCTTTTTAGTGCAGATATTTTTCCCTACCTATTGCCTTCCTATTTCTCTTTTATTTCACATTATTTAGGGAAGTTTCATTTTTTGTGAGCTATCACTGATAATTTCTTATTAACTCATCATCTTGTATTTCTCTTCCTTACACATTGGGGAAATGTCTATTCTAGTTTTTAATGTAAATGTTCTTGAGGCTTTTTTTTTTAGAAAAAATCAAAATATGCACATTAAAAAGTTTGAATGGTTCAAAGGGTCCTAAAAAGGGTCCACAATGGAAAAGGCTCTCCTTTCCCAGCATCCCCAGACCCCTCCTCAGACACAAGCCTGTCGTCAGTTTCCTGTGTAGCTTCCCAGAGTTGGTTTCTATGTATGCAAATACACACACATTTAAAATATACACATGCCACAGCTTTTTAAAATTTGAATTTATGGGCCGTGTGCAGTGGCTCACTCCTGTAACCCCAATACTTTGGGAGGCCGAGGCTGGTGGATCACCTGAGGTCAGGAGTTTGAGACCAGCCTGACCAATATGGTAAAACCCCATCTCTACTAAAAATACAAAAATTAGCCAGGTGTGGTGGTGGGTGCCTGTAATCCCAGCTTCTCAGGAGGCTGAGACAGGAGAATCACTTGAACCCAAGAGGCAGAGGTTGCAGTGAGCTGAGATCATGCCACTGCACTCCAGCCTGGGCAACAGATAGAGACTCCATCTCAAAAAAAAAAAAAAAAAAAAATGAATTTAGACCCAGGTGAGCGGAGGCTCACGCCTGTAATCCCAGCACTTATGGAGGCCGATGAGGAGAGAATCACTTCACTTCAGTCCAGGAGTTCAAGACCAGCCTGGGCAACTCAGAGAAACCCTGTCTCTACAAAAAAATAAAAATTAGCCTGGCATGGTGGAGTATGCCTGTTGTCTCAGCTACTCAGGAGGGTGAGGCAGGAGGATCACTTGAACTCAGGGGTAGCAGGCTGCATGAGCTATGATTGCACCACACACTCCAGCCTGGGTGACAGAGCAAGACCCTGTGTCAAAAAAAAAAAAAAAAAAGAAAGAAAAGAAAATTAGATTACCGTCATAGGTGGTACAAAACACTTCCCAGTTTATTGCTTTCGTTTCGTTTGTTGCCATTTTTACTATACAGAAAAAAAAATGGCAATAAAGAATACGTTATTATGTTAATTTATAATGCATTATTTTTAATGACTTTATTGAGGTGTAATTTACATACCATAAAATCCATCCATTTTAAGTGTACAATTCAGTGATTTCTAGTAAATTTACTGAGTTATGCGACCATCACCACAATCTGGTTTTGGGACATTTTCATTACTGCCATAATAGTCCTCATACCCATTTAGAATTATTCCTATTTCTGCCCCCGGCCCAGGCAACCACTAATCTACTTGCTGTTTCAATAAATTTGCCTTTTCTGAACGTTTTACGTAAATAGAATCATACAATATGTGATCTTTAGTGATCTTTTTCCACATGGCATAAACTTTGTTCCTTTTTATTGTTGAATAATGTTCTATTGTATAGCTATATCATAGTTTGTTTCTCCGTTCGTGAGCTTTTGGGTGTTTGGGTTGATTTCACTTTTTGACTGTTATGGATAATGCTGGTATGAACATTCATATACAAGTTTTTGTGTGGATGTATATTTTCATTTCTCGTGGAATAGACCCAGGCATGGAATTGCTGGATTAGATGGTAATTCTGTTGTTTTATATTCTAACGCAGGGATCCCCAATCCCTGGACCACAGACCAGTGCGGGTCCATGGCCTTTTAGGAACTGGGCCACACAGCAGGTGGTGAGTGGCCGGCAGGCGAGTATTACCGCCTGAGCTCTGCCTCCTGTCGGATCAGCGGTGCCATTAGATTCTCATAGGAGCACAAACCCAGTTGTGAAATGCGCAGGGAGGGATCTAGGTTGAGAGTTTCTAATGAGAATCTAATGATAAATGTAATGAGCTTGAATCATCCTGAATCCATCTCCCACCTCCAACCCCCATCCGTGGAAAAAATTCTCTCTCACAAAACTGGTCCCTGGGCCAAAGAGTTTCGGGACAGCTGTTCTAAGGAACTGCCAAAACTGCCAAACTGTTTCTTCAGAGTGGCTGGACCATTTCACATTCCCATCAGCAGTATATACAGTGTCCTGCTTCTCTACATCCTCATCAACATGTGTCCTTTTCATTATAGCCATTCTATGTGGGTGTGAAATGCTATGTGGCTGTGTTTTTCATTTCCATGCAGAAATTTTTAATTTAATTACTTAGTTAAAAATAATTCTTTAAATTTAAAATACTCATATTGCCATATATATTTTTTTATACTACAAAGTGATACAATTTTTGTTAATTTTTCCTGCCTTGATTACTCTTTACCTGTATAATAGGTAAATCTTTACATAAGATCACAATTATATTGAATAGTAATTTATTCAACTCAAAATCTTCATAGGATTTAGAAAATTTAAGTCCTTTACCAAAGGGTTTGACTTTTAACTTCATTAAAGTTTGCAAACAGTACCAAATCCTTGGGAAAGCCACATTCAATCATTGGCATTCCAGGATTTTGAACTATAACTGTAGAGATCACTAATATGTCATTTCTAAGCTGACAGTCATAATGACTAAAGCCTCTCATAAATAGATTTTTAAATACTTCCTTCAAAGCCAGTAAACATTCCAAGTTACTAAGCTGTTGAACAATTTCTTCTTTTGAATATTTCTCTGATAAGTTCCAAAGTGTTTCTGATGAAGGAAATAAAAGCCATCCAGAGAAATCTGGGTCATTGAGGTGAGCACAGATTCCACTGGCTGCTTGTGGTTTCATCATTACAGTACAGTTAACTTCAGAAGTCGAGAGATGCTGCAGAACTTTGAGTACCTAAAGTTTCTCAACAAGTTGATTTTCAAGCAAGGTCATTAATTGGACCATTGTTTTTGCCAGTCCTCCAACTTCAGTCATTTGAATCTTATATGATGAACTCGCTTGCTGGTAACCTGGAATACACTTCTTTGGTAGTTCTGCATGATAAAAGTCAACAATAAGCTTACAATTCTGTATCCTCAATTCAGAACTTGGTATTTTCATTAAGTATCCAGAAGTGCAATTGAATTAGCAGTATCTCCAGCATAAGTTATTTCATCCGATACTTTCTTTTTCAAAAATAGCAAGCCACACTATTTTATGATGTCATATGCAGATTCCACAAAACGTGGCTGGCTTTCGATTTTTACTGCACGCAGATTCAGAATTTTAAATGTCTGTACTAGATCCCTTAAGGGAAGTTCATTCTGATAACACTGTACCAGTTTCTTGACAGATGTAAGTTGTTTTTCTTCTAAGCCATCTTTAGCAGTCTCTTCAAAAAGTTTGATGACACAATTAAGGTCCATAGGCTTCAAAACACCAGTTCCGCATGGTGAGGGAGGCCTCGGGTAACACCATCGTGGTGGAAGGCAAAGGGGAAGTCAAGACCTTCTTCATGGTGGCAGGAAAGAGACAGCGTATTGCTATGTATTTTAACACCACTTATTCCCCCCTTTTTTCTCTCAATATCATGGATTAAATAGTGTATTTTAAATGAGTGTGAGGCTCACTTGGACTCTATTCCATCCGTTTGGCCAATTTTTTTCCATTTTTAATTCAAGGATCTTAAAGTTTGAATGATGGTCACCTTATGATGCATTTTATCATGTTTGGAAGCTTTTTTGCTATTTCCTGATCCAACAAATAGCCTTTTGATAGAATTGCCTTTATTCGTTTCTTTATATCCAATTCTAACTTAAAATTAACTTAAACTGTTTTATTATGAAATATTTAAGTCATATAAATACTGCCTCTTTTCTCTAAATGACTGCTCATATAATTTTACCAAGTTCTGTTAAAGCATCCTGTTGTACATAAAGTGGCGGTTTTTTTTATCTGCCTGTTAACTTACAGTGGGTTTTATTTTCTTTCACTTTCTGTGGTCAAAGGCAAGTTTGTCTTAGTCAGCTTGGGCTGTTAGAATGAAATACTATAGACTGGGTGGCTTAAACAACAGAAACTTGTTTCTCACAGTTCTGTAAGCTGGGAAGTCCCTGGGAAGCCAGCAGACCTGGTGTCTGGAGAGGATGCACTTCCTGGTTTGCAGACGGCACCTTCTCATTGTGTCCTCACAGGGCAGAGAGCAAAGAGAAAGAGAAAGAGCAAGCACTCTCCAGCCTCTTCCTTTTTCCTTTTGTTTTTGTTTTTGTTTTGTTTTTGTTTTCTTTTGTTTGTTTGAGCTGGAGTCTTGCTCTGTCGCCGAGGCTGGAGTGCAGTGGCATGATCTTGGCTCACTGCAACCTCTGCCTCCTGGGTTCAAGTGATTCTCCTGCCTCAGCTTCCTGAGTAGCTGGGACTACAGGTGCCTGCCACCACGCCTGACTAATTTTTATATTTTTATTAGAGATGGGGTTTCATCATGTTGGGCAGACTGGTTTTAGACTCCTGACCTCAAGTGATCTGCCTACCTTGGCCTCCCAAAGTGCTGGCATTACAGGCATGAGCCACCGTGCCCGGCCTCCAGCCTCTTCTTGTGAGGGCAGTAATCCCATCATAAGGGCTCCACCCTCTTGACCTAATCACTTGGCAAAGGCCCCACTTCCAAATACCATCACACTGGGTATTTAGGCTTCACCAGGTGAATCAGTGGGTGAGTTGGGATACAAACATTCAGTCCACGGCAAGTTTTTATCTCAATTTGCTAATGCCTCTATTTCTCCTGTTACAATGTGATAATGCTGTTTTTTAAAATATCATTTAGCTGGCTGTGGTGACCCATGCCTGCAGTCCCAGCTACTCAGGAGGCTGAGGCAGAAGGATCACATGAACCTAGGAGTTTGAATCCAGCCTGGGCAACATAGAAAGACGCTGTCTCTTAAAAAAAAAAAAAAAAAAAAAAAAAAAAGCCGGGCGCAGTGGCTCACGCCTGTAATCCCAACACTTTGGGAGGCCGAGGCGGGTGGATCACCTAAAGTCGGGAGTTCAAGACCAGCCTGAACAATATGGAGAAACCCCGTCTCTACTAAAAATACAAAATTAGATGAGTGTGGTGTCACATGCCTGTAATCCCAGCTACTTGGGAGGCTGAGGCAGGAGAATTGCTTGAACCAGAAGGTGGAAGTTGCGGTGAGCCGAGATCATGCCATTGCACTCCAGCCTGGGCAACAAGAACGAAACTCCGTCTCAAAAAAAAAAGAAAAGAAAAAGAAAGAAAGAAATGAAAAGAAGCACTTAAAGAGGCTGAGCCTGGCAGATCACTTGAGGTCAGGAGTTCAAGACCAGCCTGGCCAACATGGTGAAACCCAGTCTCTACTAAAAATCTAAGAATTAGCCAGGCGTGGTGGCACACACCTGTAATCCCAGCTACTCGGGAGGCTGAGGCACGAGAATTGCTGAACCCAGGAGGTGGAGGTTGCAGTGAGCTGAGATCATGCCATTGCACTCCAGCCTAGGCAACAGAGCACGACTCCATCTCAAGAAAAAAGAAAGACAGAGAGAGAGAAATATAGACATATCTTATTAGTCCCCTGGGACCTCTTCAAAAGATCTCTTTTTTCCTTTCTTATTTCTAATTACCATACTACATACCACCTCCATTATGTCAGAATGTGCCCTATTTACATGGATTTGTCCAAAGTCATGGAACTCCGGGTTACATTCCTCGTATTTCACAGAGACACAATCAGAGCACACGCTGACCTTCCGCCTCTCTTCCTTTCCTCCATGTAGTCTGTAGCTACCTGTTCTCTTCTTTGTTCGTAGGAAGATCTCTGTTGTGTGGTGTGGGAATTTGTGCCAGCATGTCTGTTTACTGTGCTCTCTTTGAGCAGCTATCAATGCTTCCGGGTCTTCTCTTTAAGGAGAAAGTTAACTCTCAATTGTTTAAAAACTAACTAAAAAGGAAGAAGATTGCAAATCCTAACCTTTTTGGGGTTTTATATTGGGGGCGAAAGTTGGCATCTGCAGTAAGGATTAATTCATTATCATCTGAATAAATGACCAAAAATAACTTTGCTAACTTGCAGGGCTCATTGTGATGCCAAAGGACATTGTAAGGTGAATATCTGAATTGGAGGAGGAAGAGGGGCATCCTCTGAGCCAGGTGTGGCAGGAGGTGACATCAAGGAAAGTTAGGCTGCGTAAACCCAGGGACATAAGGAGCTGCAGTCAGGGAAGAACAAGGTCTACAGATGGAGTTGGAGGGACTGTGTCTGGATCCAGTGTTCTCAGAGGTGTCTCTGGCAGGCAGGGGCAAGGGCTGGTGCCTGGTTTACAGCATTCCTTTTGGAGTCTGGAATAGTGGGGACAACTCCCTGTCTTCTCTCCCCTTAGGGATCTGCACTATGGAAACAACCTGTCAATCCAACTCAAGGCACAAGGACATAGCCCAGACACCCATGAGACCCTCTCTGTGGGGACCTTAGAGCACCTATCATGAATGAGGAGACCAAGTAGGTGATTTTTCTCTCCCCTTCACCTCCTCTTCTCCCCTCCTATCTACTTCTTCACTCTTCTCCTACTGCCAAGACTGGTCCCTACCCAAATCTGCTTACTGGGCTGCCCCCAACACAACAAACCTGCCCTTGACCATCATTCAGCATGAGAATGTAATGATCAGACACAGAAAATCAGGAAGAGTTTTGAGACAGCATCTAATCTACCCATTTTAGAGATGGTATGACTGAGGCTTATGTAGGAAAAAGGCTTGCTCAAGGTCACGCTATGAGTGTATCAGTTATGATGGGCCAGGTTACACTGCAGTACATGCACCCTCCAAAGTCCCAGTGACTCATGGCAACAAAAGTTTATTTGCTGCTCTTGCTTCCTGTCTGGTGTGGATTGACTGGGATTGCTCCTCCACATCATCCTCTCTCCCAGACTCAGGCTAACAGGGTAGCCATGATTTGCAATATTTCTGGCCCCTGGAGTAGAAAAAAAGAAAAACTACTGTGAATCACACCTTGGTTCTTAAAACATCTACACAGGCATGACATGAGTCTTTTAAAGCATATTTCATTGACCAAAGCAAATTTCATGGCTGTGCCCAATTTCAAGGAGGCAGAGAATTGTAATCCCACCAAAGGCCTAGAAAGAGGAGAAAGAGTATCTGTGAACAGCCCAAATGCCTACCACAGACAATTAGTAACAGAGCTGGGCCATGGATCTTTCAACCATCGTCCACTGTCTCCAAGATTATTCCCCATGGAAATCTCAGTGACTGATAATGATGCCATGTGCTTTTTCTCCCGAGGATGGTTAGCCTTAAAGAGATTTGTGTCATCGCCTAAGGGGACAGAACACTAATGATGGAAACAAAGGTATTGTGTTAGACTGGCTGGAGGATAAATTTGAGGATGAGAAACATCACCAGAAATCACACCATCCAGGCACTACTTACTTCCATCTGGTGCCACGCTGTCCTGGACCATTTCTTCATGGGCAACATGGATGCTGGACACCATAGCCTGGAAAAGAAGTTATGCCCTAGGCTATGGCCACATCCTTTTTCTGAGATCACACAAAATCCAGGGACTTAGCCTTGTCTGGAGCCATCCAGGCCTCCAAGGCCTTGGAAATTTACTGGCCCGGGAGGCAAGAAACCTCAGTTCTGCTCCTGGCTCTGTCATGGACTTGTTGTGTGACCGTGGGCACACCCTTTGCCCTTCCTTGGCCATGGTCTTTCCATCTGTTTAGTGGAGATGGTGATCCCTGCCTGAGGATCATGGTGTGAACATGTTTCATAAATTCTAAGACTCTCTGCCTGAGTAACGACCTCCTGAGATTAGCCCAGTCGAGGAGAAATGACCAGTGGGGCTGGCGGCACATACAAGTATGTCTCTGCTGCATGCCGGGGAGCAGCTGGGCCCTAAACCCCAGCACGCATAGTACTGGCCTCAGCCTCTGGGGATTGGGAAGGCTGGCTTCTGGGTGGACCTCCTACTCTTTTCAGAGTTAAAGGTGGACTCTCTGGAGTTGTGAGGCTAAAATGAAGTATATAAAGCACTTAGACAGTGAGTGCTTACACAGTGAGTGCTTTCCAAGTGGGTACTGCTATGAGGAAGGAAATAGTACAAGAAGGTACATCTGGAAATGTGATAGCATGGTCCACTAGATGATGGACCACCATTTAGTTGGCCAGTCCTCAACTGTTAGACATTTAGGTTGTTTCCAATTTTTAATCATTATAAATAGTCTTGCAGTGAACATCTTTGTAACTAAATCTTGTACGTATGTTCATGATTGTTTCCCAATTGTTTCCCAGTTCTAGAGTACTAGAAATGGAATTACTGAATCAAAGGAACTGCACATTGTTTAGGCTTTCGCTGTGTAAATGCCCCTTGCCCTCTATTGGTACTTCTATGAGGAGGTGATTTAAGAGTTCCAGTTCAGCCAGGCATGATGGCTCACACCTGTAATCCCAGCACTTTGGGAGAGCGAGGTGGGCGGATCACCCTGAGGTCAGGAGTTTGAGCCCAGCCTGGCCAACATGGTGAAATCCCATCTCTATGAAAAATTACAAAAATTAGCCAGATATTGTGGTGTGCACCTGTAATCCCAGCTACTTGGGAGGTTGAGACAGGAGAATCGCTTGAACCCAGGAGTCAGAGGCTGCAGTGAGCCGAGATTACACCACTGCACTCCAGCCTGGGTGACAGAGCGAGACTCCATCTCAAAAAAAAAAAAAAAAAAAAAAAAAAAAAAAAAAAAAGAGTTCCAGTTCAGAAGGAGAGAATCTGCTTAGCAAAAGAGGTGATGGTCTGTGTTAGCTAGGATTAGAGTTCACTGTGAGTAACAGAAAGCACTAAACAACAGTGGCTTAACCAGAATGGAAGTGTATTTCCCTGCCATGTGATAAAAGTCCAAAGTCAGTGAGCACAGGGCAGATGGGCAGCTCAGTAGGAGTTCCACCTCATGATTCAAAATGGCTGCCCAAGATCCAGCCATCCCATCGACATTCCAGCCAACAGGAAGGAGCAAAGAAGAATAGACAACACTTCCACTTACATTCCACTGGCCAAATTACATGGCTACATATAACTGCAAGGGAGACTGGGAAATAATAATCTATTCTGGATGACCAGAGAATGTTTAGTAGTTCTAATACTGAGGAAGAAGGGAAGAACAGATTTTGGGAGACAACTAGTTGTCTCTGCCATGAGGTTAGCTCAGACTGAGAGCAGCGTAAATAGTTGACGGAAACAAGAATGAGTAATGCATCCTCAGCGGACTGTCCACAGGGGATGAACTAGGCCATTCCAGAGAGCCAGGATGTAGGCACAAATGGAGTGGGGAGGGGGAGCGGAAGAAACAGACTGATCTCTGGAGCCAATTCCTGGGCAGAGACATCAAGACTCCATGGAGAGGCCACTTCCCTGCCTATTTTTTGTTGCTCAGATGTAGGGAGTGGTTCTTGACTGCTTGACTTCCCCAGAAGCTCCCCTATCCCCCAACTCACCTTCCCCAGATCACCTTCCCCCTAGTTCACCTGTCCCCAACTCACCTGCCCTCAAGTCACGTGCCCCGCAACTCACCTGTTCTCCATCTAATCTTCCTCCCAGCTCCCCTGTCCCCCAAATCACCTGCCCCCAATTCACTTGTCCTCCAGCTCACTGGTTCCCCAGCTCATCTTCCCTCCAGTCCCCCTGCCCCCAGCTCACTTGCCTGCCCTAAGTTCACCTGTCCCCCAGTTCATTTTCCTCCTAGCTCGCCTGTCTCCTGCTCACCTGTGCCCAAGCTCCCCTGTCCCCCAGTTCCCCTGTCTCTCAGCTCACCTCCCCCCAGTTCCTCTGTCCCCCAGCTCACCTTCCCCCCAGTTCCCCTGTCCCCAGTTCATCTGCCCCCAGGTCCCCTGTCCCCCAGCTCATCTGCCCCCAGTTTACCTGTCCCCAACTCACCTCCCCCCCAGTTCCCCTGTCCCTCAGCTCATCTGCCCCCAGTTTACCTGTCCCCCTCAACTCACCTATCTTCCCTGTCCTTCCAGGGCCGGCTCCTTATGGACCCCATTGACCTCCAGCTCGGCAACAAGAACCTGTGGAGCTGTCTTGTGAGGCTGCTCAGCAAAGACCCAGAATGGCTGAACGCCAAGATGAAGTTCTTCCTCCCCAACACAGACCTGGATTCCAGGAACGAGACCTTGGACCCTGAACAGAGAGTCATCCTACAACTCAACAAGCTGCATGTCCAGGGTTCGGCCACCTGGCAGTCTTTCATTCATTGTGTGTGCATGCAGCTGGAGGTGCCTCTGGAACTCGAGGTGCTGCTGCTGAGTACTTTTGGCTGTGATGATGGTAAGGGCAGGTGTGAGAGACGCAAAGCAGCCAGGCCAGCACCTGTGTCATGGAGTCAGGGGGAGGCCAGGGACCCACCTGAGTCACAGACAGGGTGTAACCGAGTCAGGATCTCAATTCTGTATTTCTGGACATTTCCCAGAACAAATTCCCTAATGCGCCCAAATCTGCTGGGGCCTGGAGGACCCCTCCTTCCACCTGGCCTCACTCGAATTGCTTGAATTGCTGAGTGACTGCTTCCAGCCACAAAATCCCACATAGCCCATAATACCCGAGAGCTTTCTTTCTTTCTTTTTTGGTAGGGGAGGTTGTTTTTTGTTGTTATTCTTGTTGGTTTTTGTTGTTTATTTGTTTTTTATTTTTGAGACAGGGTCTTGCTCTGTTGCCTAGGCTGGAGCACAGTGGCACAATCATAGCTCACTACAGCATCCAGCTCCAGGACTCAGGTGATCCTTCCCACTTCAGCCTCCCAAGTAGCTTGGACTGCAGTAGAACTATAGGTGCACGCCGCCACATTAGGCTGATTTCTCATTTTTTTCTAGAGACAGGACATCACTTTGTTGCCCAGGCTGGTCTTGAACTCCTGGCCTTAAGTGATCCTCCTCCCTTGGCCTCCCAAAGTGCTGGGATTACAGATGTGAGCCATCACACCTGGCTAGAGGTGTTTTGTTCGTTTGTTTTGCAACATGGTCAGAAAGAGTGACGGGGAGCGCCTTCTGCCTTCTGCTGGTAGATAGTCAGGTTTAACTCTGTTCAGTTCCGTGGGGATTTCTTGGGCATCTTCTGTTTGCACAGCACTGAGGGGAAACACAGGACATTGAGGGGCAACAGCGTCCTTGGAGAGAAAATGGGAACTCACTTAAGAACTCTACTTCAAGGCAGTGTCGGACACGCAGGAGGCTGGGCGGCACACGCACACATGTGCAGACATATGCAGGTACACACAGTGTGTATACATGTGGGTATGTGCATAAACCCATATACACATGCATAACACATGCACGCCTGTGCACACACATACATCAACTTGCATGCACTTGCATATACACGTTTCTGCCCACCACTGCCTTCAAAGCTCATCACCACATTTTCTCCACGACAGATAACTGAGTGTTCAGTTTATTTCTTCTTTGCTGGGTACCCACCCTGTGGGATGAGCCCTGAGCCAGGCACCAGGCCAGAGCTGGTCACCAGCATCCCACGACAGCCCCATACCACATTACACTCTCCCCTCTTTTGCAGGGTTCACCAGCCAGCTGGGAGCTGAGGGGAAAAGCCTACCTGAATCTCAGCTCCATCAAGGTGAGAACTGGAGTTGGGGGGTGGGAAGGGGGTGGTGAGCACTGTGAAGTCCCCACTTCCAAGCTGGAGGAGGCTGGAGGTGGCTGGTCACAGCCATTTCTCATAGGCCATGCTCCTCGTCTGTCCCTGACCCTTTTGCAAGTGTGTCAAGCCCCTAACTGTGTCTCCCAGCCCCACCTCCTCCTGCTGTGACTTTCAAGGCTTTGGCTTGTCCTGTTACCAATTCTCAAGGGTCTAACCTGGAGCCCCTCGGGAAGCCTGTTCTCACTTTCCTGTCCTCAACTCGCAGGGCCTCATCTCCCAGCCCCAAAGCATCAGGCTTCACTTGTACACCTTGGACTTGACACTCACCCACAGCTGGTGTCTTCACTGGGGGTGCCTTTGACTGATTTTCTGAAGGAGCTCAGAAGGGCCGGTGATTAAATAATGACCACCTACTGATTCATGGGTCACACTTTCGTCTCGGCACCTTGATTTCTACAGAAGCATTGACTTTAATTATCACTGTGCCTGGCAGTAATGCCAACAGAAAACCCACCCTGTAATCTCAGCTCCCTAGTGAATCAAAACTGTCCAAGTCCCTGGTGCAATAGGCCTATATCACCGAACTGGCATCATTGTCTCATGGCTGTAACCAGATCTGATTGATATTTGACCAGTGAGTCCCTTTTTAATATAGGATTTGTTAAGATATTGAAGTGCTCTCGAACTGGTTCCAGCCTCTTAGCTGGGCAAGGAGCCCAGGGCCCTGCTCCAGGGGCTGTTCCTATTGGTCACTTAGCTTAGCTGTGGGAGCTGTAGGAGGACCCTGCTTGACTTCTTAAAATTTTTTCCTGAGTCCTCTTTCCTTTCTCCCTCCCTTCGTTTCTTGGTCCCCTTCTTTCTTGTTTTCCTTCTTCCTTTTCTCAAACTCTTTCAGAAAGGCATTAAAGTGATTCTTGAAAATCCATGCAATGAGACAAGACTCAGGAAATCATTAAGGGAAGTAAGGAAATGTGGGTGATAAGAAATTGGGATGATAAAACACTAACACAGGAGGGAGGTTGCAGGCCCAGCCAAACTCACTGGGAACTTCACTTATATGACCAGCGGTGGCTTCCATAGAGCTTGGTCCTTCCCTGATGGACAGATGGCCATTTAGTGCTTGGAGCTGAGTGTTTCTGGGGGCTGTTGGCTGTCAGCCATGCTTCCTGCATCCTGGACTGCAAGACTGCCAGGCCCAGAACATCCACCTCCCAATGGGGGGCCTAGAAGTCCCCTCTGCAAATAGAAGCTGATGTTGACCCAGCCTCTGCCTGCTGCCTGCCTTTCCAGTCCCTGCACTTGGCTGCCTGCCACCTGTCTGTGCACTGGAGTTCCCCAAAGGTTCTGGGTACCCCCTCAGCCCAGATCCCCAGACCCGGCTCCTCCACCCCATCTTTGCTTTTTCAGGCCTGAAGCGCCCACATCAGAGCTGTGGGTCCTCACCCCGCCGGAAGCAGTGCAGGAAGCAGCAGTTAGGTGGGTACCAGTGTGGGGAGGAACCTAAACAGAGAGATGGGGTTGCCTGGGGGCCAGGACCTGGACCCTGGACCTTGTCCCCTGCCAACAAGCCTCCAGAGGCCCAGTGACTCTTGTCTCACAAGTTTCCGGGAGAAAAGGACTGGAGGTCCTGCACAGGCAGAGGAGAAGGCTGGGCTGGCAGCGGTCTCCCCACCCATCTGGCTGCATGGGGACTTCTCTTGAGAGGGCTCCGCTGGAGGAGCTGGAAGCACCATACAGGTCTCAGCTTCACCATCCAGGCTCTTCCAGGGACACCCTATGTCCTCAGTGTTGAAGGAGACCCAGGGAGGAGACCAATTTGGGGGTGAGCAGGGATGGGGAGGGGTGAGGAGGCCTGGGAGAAACCCCCAAGACAGAGGCCCTGGGGGCCCATGGGGAGCTGCTTAGGGCAGGCCAGGCCAGTGAGAGGAGAGGGGACTTCTCTCATTCTTGACCAGTTCTCAGAATGGTCCTCATTCTCCACTAGTTGTCCCACTAACAGGAGCCCTCTCTGTCCCCACTGCTGCCAACCATGGCCATAACCAGAGGATTCACATCCACTCAAAATAGGCCACTACCTTGGCCTCTCCCCCTAGGGTTCCCCCAAAAGCAGCCCCAGCCCTTTCCCTGGGTCACCTGAGACCTCTCAATGACCCAGGAATTAAAGGGTTAGCATCTGGCACTGTAGGGGCCCAGCTCCCACAGTTCTGATCAGTAACGCCTAGGCCTACAGGTTGTTAGTGCTCACCCCTGGGCATTGCAGAACTGAAATATTGGGAAGGGGCACTGGGATCCAGATATCACAGAAAGAGGTTGTTTCAATAAGATATTGCAAAGGGGCCAGGTGCGGTGGCTCACACCTATAATCCCAGCACTTTGGAGGGCTGAGGCGGGTGGATCAGTTGATCCCAGGAATTCAATACCAGCCTGGCCAACATAACAAAATCTTGCCTCTACTAAAAATACAAAAATTAGCTGGGTGTGGTGGTGTGCACCTATAGTCCCAGCTACTCAGGAGGCTGAGGCAGGAGGATCACTTGAGACCAGGAGTTTGCTGCTGCAGTAAGCTAGGATCATGCCACTGCACTCCAGCCTGGGCAACAGACTGAGACTCTGTCTCTGGGAGGAAAAAAAAAGGAAAAAAAAAGAGATGTTGCAAAGGAGGTGCCCTATTCCCCTCCCCGCATCTTACTGAACCCTTACAACACGTGTACTGTTGCAGAATGGATAGAACCACGACCCACACTTCTCCATTCCCACCTGCCTGTTTAAATAGCTACCAGAGAGCCTGTGCTCCCTTAGAACTGATTCCTCCTGGAAGCTGGGGTGGCACAGATCCACCTGTGGTGCTCTTGACACCCCCACCCTCATCCCATCATACATACACACCTAGGGCTAGAGGCTCCCAACAGCCCAATACTGGGGCAAGAAGACATGAGCAGAGGGCCAGGGGGTCCTGTCCTCATGCCATGTCCCTGCACCTTGCAGAGTTGGCCAAGAACTACCTGCAGCTCCTGCGGACCTCTGCCCAACAGCGCTATGGAAGCCGAATCCCTGGGTCAGGGCAGCCCCACGCCCTCCACCAGGTCTATGTACCTCCAATCCTGCGCCGGGCCACAGCATCCTTAGACACTCAGGAGGGGGCCATTATGGGGGACCTCAAGGTGGAAGATGGCACTGACGTGAGCATCTCGGACCTCTTCAACACCAGGGTTAACAAGGGCCCAAGGGTGACCGTGCTTTTGGGGAAGGCCGGCATGGGCAAGACTACGCTGGCCCACCGGCTCTGCCAGAAGTGGGCAGAGGGCCATCTGGACTGTTTCCAGGCCCTGTTCCTTTTTGAATTCCGCCAACTCAACTTGATCACGAGGTTCCTGACACTGTCCCAGCTCCTTTTTGATCTGTACCTAAGCCCTGAGTCGGACCCTGATGCTGTCTTCCAGTACCTGGAGAAGAACGCTGACCAAGTCCTGCTGATCTTTGATGGGCTAGATGAGGCCCTCCAGCCTATGGGTCCTGATGGCCCAGGCTCAGTCCTCACCCTTTTCTCCCGTCTCTGCCGTGGGACCCTCCTGCCTGGCTGCCGAGTGATGGCCACCTCCCGTCCAGGGAAGCTGCCCGCCTGCCTCCCTGCAGAGGCAGCCACGGTCTACATGCTGGGCTTTGATGGGCCACGGGTGGAAGAATATGTGAATCACTTCTTCAGCGCCCAGCCGTTGCAGGAGGGGGCCCTGGCGGAGTTACAGACAAATGGGCGTCTCCGAAGCCTGTGTGCGGTGCCTGCACTGTGCCAAGTCGCCTGTCTCTGCCTCCACCATCTGCTTCCTGACCATGCCCCAGGCCAGTCTGTGGCCCTCCTGCCCACCATGACTCAGCTGTATATGCAGATGGTGCTCGCCCTCAGCCCCCGTGGGCACTTGCCCACCACATCCCTGCTGGACCTGGGGGAGGTGGCCCTGAGGGGCCTGGAGACAGGGAAGGTTATCTTCTATGCAAAAGATATTGCTCCACCCTTGATAGCCTTTGGGGCCACTCACAGCCTGCTGACCTCCTTCTGCGTCCGCACAGGCCCTGGGCACCAGCAGACAGGCTATGCTTTCACCCACGTCAGCCTGCAGGAATTTCTTGCTGCCCTGCACCTGATGGCCAGCCCCAAGGTGGACAAAGACACACTTACCCAGCATGTTACCCTCCATTCCCGCTGGGTACAGAGGACCAAAGCTAGACTGGACCTCTCAGACCACCTCCCCACCTTCCTGGCGGGCCTGGCATCCTGCACCTGCCGCCCCTTTCTTAGTCACCTGGCGCAGGGCAATGAGGACTGCGTGGGCACCAAGCAGGCTGCCGTAGTGCAGGTGTTGAAGAAGTTGGCCACCCGCAAGCTCACAGGGCCAAAGGTTGTAGAGCTGTGTCACTGTGTGAATGAGACACAGGAGCCTGAGCTGGCCAGTCTCACTGCACAAAGCCTCCCCTATCAACTACCCTTCCACAATTTCCCACTGACCTGCACCGACCTGGCCACCCTGACCAACATCCTAGAGCACAGGGAGGCCCCCATCCACCTGGATTTTGATGGCTGTCCCCTGGAGCCCCACTGCCCTGAGGCTCTGGTAGGCTGTGGGCAGATAGAGAATCTCAGGTGAGTAAGAGTGGAGGAGGCCCGGGGAGGGGACTGGGCTTTTGGGGGAGCAGAAGCCAACCAGTCTGGCAGACCTCTGCCAAGGGGACTGGATAGGAATCTTGAATATCAGAACAGAATGGCTTGCAATGCAAGAGAGGAAGCTCCATGCCTTGACAGGACCTCTGGAGTCCAAATGGACCCTCCTCTTTTCTGTGGTTTCTGGATTCTCAATCTCTGTCTGTTAATCATGGGCTGAAGCCTCAGATCCAGGCTGTGTCGATAGAGGCTGTTGGACTTTGGGCAGGTGCGTGGAGCACACACATGCGCACTGTCTAGGCCAGAGCTTCTCCATTCCTAAAACGAATCTGTAACAATAGCCAACTCATATGGTCATTGCGAGAATGAGATGGGATAATGCATGAAAAAACACTTTGTAGCACAGTGCCTGGCACAGAGCAAAGGCTCAGTGTGCATATTAGCTAGAGAAAAGGCTAGACTGTAGTAACAGAGAAACCTCCTCCCCAAATACAGAAGGTTAAATAATGTAGACTTTTATTTCTCTCTCATGGAAGAGTCAGAGGTAGGTGGTCCAGGTCAATGGAATGGCTCAACTCCACGCAGTCATGCAGGGACCCAGGTCCCTCCCATTTTGCTTCATTATCCCCTTGGGAATCCTATCTGCACAGTCAAAGCTAGGTCATGGGTATATCTGTGCTCTGGCTTGGGAACAGGGAAAGAGCATGGAGGAACATGCCAATGCATTAAAGTTCAGTCCTAGAACTAGGACACATCCCTTCCACTCACATTCCGTTGGTGAGAACATAGTCACCTGGCCACACTGAGCTGCAAGGGAGGCTGGGAAATGTGATCTCTGGCTGGGAAACCATGTTCCTCACAATAGCTCTATTGCTGTAGATGAAGTGGAGAATGGGCTTTGGTGGACGATTAGAAGTCTCGGCCATAATATGTATTTGTTACTACTACTGCATTAAGCCCCATCTGTCTGAGGGAGTGGCGATGACTTCTCAGCTCTGCCCAGCACTGATCCTCTGACACTTTGCTTCTTCTCATGGCAGTTTTAAGAGCAGGAAGTGTGGAGATGCCTTTGCAGAAGCCCTCTCCAGGAGCTTGCCGACAATGAGGAGACTGCAGATGCTGGGGTGAGCCAGGCCTTGGAGCTGAGAAGGGTCTTCAGCTGGGGATGCCTGGTACTCTCCTCCCTCTCCTTAATCCTACACAAGGCAGATTCCTGGCCTCGCCCTTTTCCCCTCCTCGTTCCTCCCTACCATCTTTGCTTACTCTGTAGGTTAGCAGGAAGTAAGATCACTGCCCGAGGCATCAGCCACCTGGTGAAAGCTTTGCCTCTCTGTCCACAGCTGGAAGAAGTCAGGTGAGTGGTCTCCAGGAGGGCTCACTGGCTGGGGAGATGAGTCACTGCCCAGGTCCCAGAGTCCCCCTGGGGCCTGCCTGGGGCCTGCATGTTCCTCCAAGTCTGACCAGTAGTTTTTCACTGAGACCCAGAGAGGGAAGGCATCAGTCCAAGTACTCAGTAGGGCTGAGTCCAAACCCAAGGCTCCCAGAGTCCCCAGAGGAAGGCTTCCTTCATCTAAAATTTTGGACCATCTTGGAGGAGCATAAGTGTTAAGTTATCCCTTATGTTATCCCTCTTTCTGCAATCCCAGGAGAAGGAATGGCAGTGCGTAGGCAGGAATCAGGCACTGTGGGTACACATAACTACATGAAGCACTGCACACCTTCACATTTGTGCACACGTGTCTACACTTGCACAGAAGTACACAGGCACATGCAAGAATATGCACCCACACATGCCCACTCATAGGTGTGCACATGTATGCAGCACACACATATACAGTTAACTGCATGTACACATTTAGATGCCAGCACACTGTAACTAACTAAGCTCATATGCACAAATATACTCCTGCCCTGTGTCTGGGACTGAGTACCATGGGGAGTAGTGGGACCAGTGACTCTCCTCACTGGCAGGACGCTGCTAATTTATATGGCACTTTTATGACATTTAGAGAAGGCACTCCTTCATCCACACAGATGCAGCCTGTCACTAAGGTTCACTTGTTGAGTGAAAATAATAAGTTGGACCACAGTCCCTATTGTCGTCTCGGCTGGGCATCTGTGAACAGTGATTAGGCAAGGGTTCAGAAGTATTGAACTTGTTGACACTTTTTCCTGGCTATTGAGGGTGACTTTAATTTTGTCTCCCATCACCTACCATTGTTCTCAATCACCCTCACTCCCCTCAGCTCATCAGTCTCCCCAGCTAGGAACCCAGGCAGGGCTGACTTGTGAACAGGTGGGGAAAGTGGGGTCAGAGAGGAATGTGCTTGGCTCAGGGCTCTGGGTGAGTCAGGGCCACAGCTGAGACTGGAAGCGACACCTGCAGCATCCCAGTCTAGACTTTACTCATTGCCTGCGGGCCTCAGACACATCCCAGACATAAGCCCTGGGAGCAGGGTGCTGGGTCTCCTCATTGCACTTCATGAAGAGGCCATCAGTCTCTCTTCTAGATTCCTTGAGCCACCAGGCAAAATCTTCCCTACAGGAACCAAATAGACCCAGAAGTGAGGCCAGCGGAGGGCCTTTCCTCCTAGCTGTGCCTGTTGGAATCCAGCGAGCAGGTCATCAGCTCTTTCTGGGCCCCTGTCTTATATCTCCCACATGAGGGTGGCCATCCTGTCACTTGCTAACTGGGGCTTGCAAGTGCCCCAACCCCAGGGTAGAGAGACTGGGCCTTCGTCTCCTTGCAGTTTTCGGGACAACCAGCTCAGTGACCAGGTGGTGCTAAACATCGTGGAGGTTCTCCCTCACCTACCACGGCTCCGGAAGCTTGAGTAAGTGATCTTTCCACTGCCCCTGCAGCCCAGTCCCTCTCTATGCCTGAGTCACCCCACACCCTTACAAGGCAAGGAAGGTCTGGGGCCCATGGGATAGGGAATTCCACTCCTGACACCTTTGCCACAATCATGCAGCCTGAGCGGCAACAGCGTCTGCGTATCAACCCTACTCTGCTTGGCAAGGGTGGCAGTCACGTGTCCTACCATCAGGATGCTTCAGGCCAGGTGAGCAGAAGGAAGGGGATCTTGGCCTTCAGGGCCTTGAGAAAAGGGGAGGGGAAAGTGGGATGGGAAATGGAGGAGGCCCCTCGTCTGCAAGATAAATCTGTGCATGCCCTACTGTTTTACTCACAGCTCTACCTTCAGAACCTAGCTCAGGCTTGGCACCTGGTACTTGGTATATATTGAATTAATGGATGGATGAAAAGATGAATTGATGGATGGATAGATGGAAAGATAGATGGGTGAATGTAAAGATGGATGGATGGATGGATGGATGGATGGATGGATGAAAAGATAGATGGGTGGATGAAAAGATGGATGGATGGTTGGATAGATGGATGGATGGATGAAAAGATGGATGGGTGGATGAAAAGATGAATGGATGGTGGATGGATGGATGGATGGATGGAAAGATGGATGGATGGAAAGATGGATGGATGAAAAGATGGATGGATGGATAGATGAATGGATGGATGAATGGATAGATGGCTAGCTGAAAAGATGGACGGGTGTATGAAAAGATGGATGGATGGATGGATGGATGGATGGATGGATGGATGGATGGATGGATGGATAGGTGGATAAGGGAATGAGTCAATAAGTCTACGAAGCACAGGCATAGCCTAAGGAATAGTTAGCCATGTGTTGCCCTCCATGGTGCTGAACCAACATAGCCAGTTTGGATCAAGGGGTAGGTTAGGTGTCATGCTTCTTAATCATAAAAATTTCTGTTAAAAAATTTAAGCCTGGCCCAGTGGCTCATGCCTGTAATTCCAACACTGTGGAAGGCTGAGGCAAGAGGATTATTTGAGCTCAGGAGTTCAAGACTAACCTGGGCAACATAGTCTCTACAAAAAATGAACAAAATCAGTGGGGCATGGTGGTGCATGCCTGTGGTTCCAGCTACTTGGGAGGCTGAGGTGGGATTGCTTGAGCCCTGGAGGTTGAGGCTGCAGTGAGGAGTGAACACACCACTGCACTCGAGCCTGAGTAACAGAGTGAGATCTCCATCTCAAATTTAAAAAGAAAGAAAAAACTCACAGAATCCTTAATTTTTATTATATTTCTTTGAAAATTGTTTTTATGACTTTTTAAAAGACTCTTGCAGGATTCATCAAGCAAAGACATAATCAGTATTTCACATGCCTGATTTGAAGCACTTTTGCTGGTTCTGTTACGTTTCCCTGTCAATTGCAAAATCAGCTTCATCTGGATGTTTGGACATTTGGGGCAGAAAAGGGTGTGCCTGTGATGGGTGATGTGCTGGTTTCCAGTCCCTGGGTTTCATGGTTTGGTATCTGATCCTGCAGGAAGGCGGACCTCATCTTCCTTCTTTCCCCGCCCACAGAGACAACTGCAGAGCTACAAAGGTAAGAAGCCAAGAGGCAGTGGGTCTGGGACTATCTTTAGAAGCAATTGGGCTCAGGCAGTTGAGGGGAAAGGTGACCAAGAGACTAGGAAGAGCTGGGATATGGGGATTCTTCCTGCACTGCTGCACTGAGGAATGAATTACTGCTTAGGTTGGCAAAGGATTTTGACTTCCTCTAGCGTGTCCAGACCACATCTGGTCCCTGGGGAAGGAAGCATCCCCAGAAGTCTCAGAGGAAGGCAAACGCTTGGGGATGACATAAAGATACTGTAAGACTGGCATTACTAGGTGGTGAAAACTCTGGGAAAGTCCTTACAACTGAAAAAAGGCAGGGAGGGCAATGATGGTGCCTACATCTCAGGGTTGTTCTGAGAATTAAGTGAGTTACTACACTTAAGGAGTTTAGAGCACTGTTGGCGTGCAGTGGGCAGTCAAATGCTGGCTATTCCAGCTGTGCATGGATTCCAGCTTGGCCAGTCTTGGATGGGCCAAGACAAGGAAGCTGCTTTTCCCTAAAAGACCATCACAGCTGTGCTCTCCCACACTTTGCTCTCCTGGCTAAGACTCAGAGACAGATGTATGTATGCCCCTGAGCAATCTCTTTCCCTTCTCTGGGTCTCAATTTCCTTGCCTGTATAATGACCTGGTAAGGTAGGACCAATGTTGCTGGGTGCGGTGGCTCATGCCTGTAATCCTAGCACTTTGGGATGCCAAGGCAGGAGGATATCTTGAGTCCAGGTGTTCAAGACAAGCCTGGGCAACATAGCAAGACCCCATCTCTAAAAAAAAATTAGCCAGGAGTGGTGGTGCATGCCTGTAGTCCCAGCTACTCAGGATGCTGAGGTTGGGAGGATCGCTTGAGCCTAGGAGCTTGAGCCATTATCACACCACTGTACTCTAGCCTGGGCGACAGAGAGAGACTCTGTCTCAAAAAATGACCCGCTAGGACCAGTGTCACTTTCTTTCCCCTCCAACTGCTTAAAGCTGTGATGTTCAATAGGATAGCCACTAGCCCCATATGGCTATTTAAATTTAAATAAATTAAAATTAAGCAAAATGAAATTTTCAGTTCATTAGTCACATTAGCTATACTTCAACTGCACAATGGCTGTAGGTGACTAGTGGCTCCCATAGCGAGTGGTACAGATGCCAGGACATTTCCATCATTGCAGAAAGTTCTATTAAACAGGCTGGCATGGTGGCTCATGTGTGTAACCCCGGCACTTTGAGAGGCTGAGGGAGCAGGATCACTTGAAGCTAGGAGTTCAAGACCAGCCTGGGCAACAAAGTGAGACCTCCATCTCTACAAAAAAAAAGAAAAATAGAATAGCTGGATATGGTGATTCACTCCTATAGTACCAGTTGCTCAGGAAGCCAGGGTGGGAGGATCACTTGAGCCCAGGAGTTTGAGGCTGCAGTGAACTAGGATAGAGCCACTGCACTCCAGCCTAGGGACTGAGTGGGACCCTATCTCTAAAAAAAAAAAAATGGTTGGCACCAATCCAAAAAGTCTGTGAAACCTGGCTCATAATGTCCTAGCTTCCCTGCATCCCCTAACACTCCCTTAGCCCAGTGGGGGAGAGTCTGTGGTTTACCATAGCCTGGACTCACTGCATACAGTTCATGCTCCCTGCCTTCCGAACCACAGACAACACATCCACAAATGGAGACCATCACATCATCCACAATAGCAGCTTCTGTTTACTAAACTTTGATTTTACACCTATGCTGGGTACTTGGACGTACATTGTCTCATTCAATCCTTCAGGTACCTATGTGTCAGATGTTGTCATCTCGTTTTAGAAAAGAGAAAAGGGAGCCAACGGCAGTGACTTGCCCAAGGCCACATGGCTATACACCACAGAGCCAAAATTTGAATAAAGGTTCCATTTCACCTCAAACCTTTTGCCCCTCCTGCTCTGCTGAATCACACCTTGGGCATCTGTAAGCAATCTTCTTTGTTACCAACTCACTTTGAGTTGTGCTTCAGGGTCTTCAGCCTCTAGAAGCCAAGGAAAGAGGCTTGATCCACCAAGCCCTGGATGCCTGAGCCCAGGCCAGTGTTTGATTTGTTTTTGCCAGAGCTCCAGACCTGCAGGAAAGTGACGGCCAGAGGAAAGGGGCTCAGAGCAGAAGCCTGACACTCAGGTACCTTGGAGGGATCTATTGCCTTAGGAGGGGGATATGATGTGGGGGAAAGTCCCAGGCAAGGGAAAGCAGGGGCAGGGAGGATAAAGGGGAAAGCAGATGAGGGACAGGGAAAGGATTAGCCGGGTGTGGTGCCCATCCTGGCTCGAATAGGGAGCATCTGTCATAATAACAACAATAATAACAACAATAGCTGCAACTTTGGACCCTGGCTATATATATGCCAGGCATTGTGCTAGAAGTTTTATATCCTTTACCTCACTGTAATTCCTTTAGAATATCTGTGAAGTACATGTTATTTTTCCCCTTTGAGGGAGGAGGAAACTGAGTCTCAGACAGGTTAAGTCCCTTGCTCAAGATCACCCAGCTATTAAGAGGTATGGCCAAGATTAGACCCAGTTCTGTGGGCCCCCTGACTCCCCAGCACTGGAAGCTGGAGGGGCCCTGGAGTAGCTGTTTGCCCTGAGCCCTTCTGTCCCCCATTCCTACCCAAGGCTGCAGAAGTGTCAGCTCCAGGTCCACGATGCAGAGACCCTCATAGCCTTGCTCCAGGAAGGCCCTCACCTGGAGGAAGTGGAGTGAGTATCACGGGAAGCCCTGGGGTAGGAGCCAGGAAAGGAGGTTGAAGGGGGTGGGCAGGGCCTCGCCTTTGGGTGGGTGGTGTGGGGGAGGGATATGCTGCCTCATGAAGAATTTGGGGGAATCAGATCATTATAACAGCTGCTACTATTCAGCACTTGCCCTGGGTCAGGTGCTGTGCTAGGGACTGTACATGCCTCCTCTCATTCACTCCTCACATCTCTGTGATGTAAGCACTGTTACTGTCCACGTTTTATAGAGGAGGAAGTTAAGCTGCAGAAAGGTAAACTTGCTCAGGGCCACACAGGTAGGAAGAGTCTAGGCTAGGGTTCAAGCCCAGACAGTCTGGCTCCCAGCCTCATCCTCATAACCACTGCTACCTCTCTTGCTGAGATCTGCCAAGTAGAAACCCCACCACACCTGGGTCTGCCTTCCAAACCTCAGGGTTCCCCCCCACCCCCTTCATCCTTCTCCCAGAGTAGAGTGGGATAACCTTCTTTTTTCAGGATGGAGAAATTCCCATGACATCCAGCCCCTGGCTGGAGCCGATGACAGTAGTGCTTGGGGATGGATGGAGGCTCTGTCACGTCCCTAGGAGGGGCGCCCCTCCAGGAAACCTCCAAGTGAACATGAAGGCAGAGGATGGAATGACATGATGTGTTCTGGGGCGAGTGGCCCCAGCTCAGGGGAAGATGGATGGGGTGAGGGTTGCCATCGTGATCACCTCTTGATCCTGGACCTCGTCCCGTTGGGAGAACCAGGATGGAATTAGGGTTTTTTTTTTTTTATTTTGTTTTGTTTGTTTTTTTGTTTTTGAGACGGAGTCTCGCTCTGTTGCCCAGGCTGGAGTGCAGTGGCGCAATCTCGGCTCACTGCAAGCTCTACCTCCTGGGTTCACACCATTCTCCTGCCTCAGCCTCCCAAGTAGCTGGGACTACAGGTGCCCGCCACCATGCCCGGCTAATTTGTTTTTGTATTTTTAGTAGAGACGGAGTTTCACTGTGTTAGCTGGGATGGTCTCCATCTCCTGACCTTGTGATCCGCCCGCCTCTGGCTCCTGAAGTGCTGGGATTACAGGCGTGAGCCACCACGCCCGGCTGCAGATGGTTTTTTTTTTTTTTTTTTTTTTTTTGAGACGGAGTCTCGCTCTGCCGCCCAGGCTGGAGTGCAGTGGCCGGATCTCAGCTCACTGCAAGCTCCGCCTCCCGGGTTCACGCCATTCTCCTGCCTCAGCCTCCCGAGTAGCTGGGACTACAGGCGCCCGCCACCGCGCCCGGCTAGTTTTTTGTATTTTTTAGTAGAGACGGGGTTTCACCGTGTTAGCCAGGATGGTCTCGATCTCCTGACCTCGTGATCCGCCCATCTCGGCCTCCCAAAGTGCTGGGATTACAGGCTTGAGCCACCGCACCCGGCCGGTTTTTTAAGAAGCTCACACACTTCTACCTGCCTCACCAGCACTGAGCATGCCCCTCCCCAAGTGCCGGCACCTGCAGAAACAGCCCCATCACACGCCTGGTTACACAGCCACCTCCTATCCCCCTTGCCCTTCTCCCACATTTAGTCCCTCCAGATGGACCTACTGGCAGTGCTCAAAACTATCCTCTTTTCCTCCACCTTTCTAGTCCAACCCACCCTCATCTCTTATGTGGATGACTCCTCGCCTTGCCCTCCTTGCTGGCTTCCCTGCTTTCACCCTGGCCACTTCCACTTGGCAGAGAGTAGATTACATTTCACTGATGCCTGCCCCCTTCACTCTTTCCCACTGCTCAGCATAAAGCCCACATTCTAAACTCCCAGGTGGTCCAGAACCCTGCCCCCACCCTCCCAAACCCCATCTGACCCCATCCTTCCAATGCAGACACACTGGCTCTCTTTCAGGTCCTTGTATGGGTTATGCCACAGGACCTTTGACTGTACTGCTTCTACCACCAGGAACACCCTTCCTCCATCTCTCTCCTGCCTTTTACCTACTGAACTCCTTCTAGTTCTTTCAGTCAAGTACCTTAAGCATCAAAGAAGCCATCCCCGACCCCCAGACTAGGTCAGATGCCCCCATAATCATGAAGTTTATCACAAAAAGCAGTTATGTAGCTTGCAGCATAAAGGAAGAGTTGAGGGTGGGACCTCGAAGGCAGGCTGCCTGGGTTCAAATCCAGGTTCACCCTCGAGCAGGTGCCTTAACTACTCTGCACTTCAGTTTACTCATCAGTAAGGTGAGGATAATTACAGTGCCTACATCATCGGCACCATGAGGACGAAATAGGCCAAAAGTCACAGAAGCACCGAAGATGTTGCCAGGCATGTGGTATGCAGTCTGTTGATTTCAGTTATTATCAAGGTTCATTCCTGAGAGTGATGCTTTGACTAAAGTCAGCAAAGAAAGAGTAAGTGATGGGGATTGAGGGACGACTCCAGCCCCACAGTACGTGCATTGGGCACCTCTGTCTCAGCCTCTCAGGGAACCAGCTGGAAGACGAAGGCTGTCGGCTGATGGCAGAGGCTGCATCCCAGCTGCACATCGCCAGGAAGCTGGAGTGAGTTGTCCACCCCACCGCTGGGTACCAGGGAAGGCCCTGTAGAGCCCCAGGTGGCCCCTGTGTTCACAATCAGCAGTAAGGGTGCTGATCCACTGCCACCCCTGCTTCCTCCCAACTCCAGCAGAGTCAAGATGGTTCAACCATGCCTTGCCTTCACCTCTGGCATGAGCCACTCTCTTAGTCCAATCATCCAGCACCCTTACATGTATAAAATGCGTTTACTGTACATCAGTGGCTTGCATTCCAATTCATCTTTGTAGCAGCCCTGGAGTAGGGTGGGGTGGGGTTTTGCACTGGGGAGGTGTCATGCTGGGGTGCTGGGGTAGGGAGTGGTGTGTTCCTGTGGGGATACACTGTTGGTGTGAGGGGTGGTGAGATGGAAAGGAAGGCTATTAGGCTGCTGGGTGTGCTGTGGTGTTGCGTGGGGTGGGGGTGATGTTTGGGTGGGGGTGTCTTGGGGGTCTTAGATCAAGTGTGGGTTGGGGTTGGGGAGAGTTGAGATTGGGTAGCGGTGATTTGGGGCCTCGGCTTTGGATTTCAATCCTGGCTCTGTCACTTAGTAGCTTTGTGACCCTGAGAAAGTAATTGAATGTCTCTGGGTCTCAGTTTCCCCCTCTGTAAAATGGGATGACATGAAACCACATATGTACAAAGCCTTTTGTACAGAGTCTGGTACACTCAGGGCTCAGAAAATGGTGGTTATTTTACAGATGAGGAAACTGGGGGTCAGAGAGGTAAAAACACTGAGTTCTTGCTGTCAAGCTGGACAACTTTATTCTCTGAGTGGGGTGGGGGTATCGTGCATTTCTTGGCTCACTCATATGCACCAGAATCCTTTGAGATCCCCTGGCAAGGGACCCAGGACATCCAGGAGTGACAGCCAGCAAGCTGCTGAGCCACGAGGAGGGGCTAGAGCTGGCTGGGGCTGGGGACCTCAGCCACATGCCAACAGCTGCCTTCTGCTCTCCACAGCCTCAGCGACAACGGGCTTTCTCTGGCCGGGGTTCATTGTGTGCTGAGGGCCGTGAGTGCATGCTGGACCCTGGCAGAACTGCATATCAGGTGGGAGCTCCCCCAGACCACAGTACCCAACCCCCCATCATGCTCTCTCTAAAACCCTTGGAATTCCTTCTGGGCCCAAGCCTTGGGACCGGCAGAAGATGCTGCTGCTGTCCCACCCAGACCCCGTTACAGCCAGCACCCCCTTCCTAGCTGCTGCGGATATAGGCTGCTCACAGTTTATACCTCTGGAGAATTACCCTTGGCAGATAAGAGTCAGAGATGCCTGGGAGGGTACAACCTCCGCTTTCCACTAACCTGGAGTGGCCAATGACAGGGCAGAGGGCACAAGTCTCCAGCCCAAACTCTCCAGTGGGCCAAAGCTCCCTGGAGATCAGGCCAAGGACCTGCTCCGTGTGGCTTCCCTCAGTCCCTGACTGTTTCTCCTGAGAGCAGACTGTCAGTCCATGACTTGCACAACTGACAAGCGACATGTGACCCCCTACCCCATTCACAGACCCAGGCCCTGCCATTAGGGAACCCAATCCTATTTCTGTAAGTCTCGCTGTTGAGTATGGGGAGGTGAAGATGGATGCTGATTAATGTCAACTCAGTTCCCACTCGGAGGAAAGCCTCATTCTCAAACGAGTAGGGTGGTCCCTGCTTTAAACACCCCTCAAGGGAGGAGAGGGAAGCCGATTCACCCAAAAGGTAGATGAGGGGACCTCAGTTCACTGTATATGATGATTCAATAAAGGGTCCCTAGTGCATTCCGAGCGATGCCCTGTTCAATCCCAGGAACTTATACTAAATAAATTATCATGATTGTGCAAACACATTCAGCTGTAGGGAAGTTCACCTACACCTTGAGCCCAGAAGTTCGAGACCAGACTAGACAACATAGACTCTGGTTATAACAGGAAAAAAAATGAAAATAACTGGAATGTTTAACCAAGGGATATTAGTTAGACTAAGTTACTTCCAGAGAGAACTCAGTGGAACCAGGAAAATAAATGATAACATAGTTGCAGTTTTAATATGGAGGGTGACAGGGGGTTATTAAGTAAACATAAAGAAATTTCTTTGGAGACAGGATCTTGCTCTGTTACCAAGGCTGGAGTGTAGTGACACAATCATAGCTCACTTTAACCTCCAAATCCTGGGCTCAGCAATCCATCTCTCTCAGTCTCCCAAAGTGCTGGGATTACAGTCATGAGTCACTGTGCCTGGCAATTTTTTTTATTTTTTGTAGAGACAGGGTCTTGCTATATTGACAAGGCTGTTCTCAAATTCCTGAGCTCACATAATCCTCCTGCCCTGGCCTCCCAAAGAGCAAGGATTGTAGGTATGAACCACTGCACCAGGCCAAACATAAAAATGTTAAGTCATCATCTTAAAAGATTATAAAAGATTATAATAAAGCTTTTCAAGATACGCAATGGCAGAAAGAATGGTATAATCTGGGCCAGGTGCTGTGGCTCATGCTGTAATCCCAGCACTTTGGGAGGCTGAGGCAGGTGGATCACCTGAGGTCAGGAGTTCAAGACCAGCCTGGCCAACAGGGTGAAACCCCGTCTCTACTAAAAATACAAAAACTAGCTGGGCATGGTGGCGTGCACCTGTAACTGCAGCTACTCGAGAGGCTGAGGCAGAAGAATCGCTGGAACCTGGGAGACAGAGGTTGCAGTGAGTCGAGATTACGCAACTGCACTCCAGCCTGGGAGACAGAGCGAGACTCCATCTCAAATTAAAAAAAAAAAAAGAGAGAGAGAGCGAGACAGCATGGTATAATCTGTTCCCATCAATAATGATCAAGTATCAATAATTATTTGTCACCCCTTCTTCTAGCCCTTAAAAAACTAATGTTTAAAAAGAGAATCTATAATTTAATCCCATTTTTGTAAGACAAAAATTATTGCACTAGAAAAAGGAAGGTTTGACGGACCTACTCCAAAGGTTACCAGGGGTAATCCACACATACTTTGAGTACAGACAGAACCCTGACTAGCAGAGAGATGGGGGTTCAGCCTGGGGCTAAAAGAGAGAGCACATAATTTGTTTTCTTTTAAGACTTGCCAGGAAATGGGGCTTATTTAGGCAATAGATACATTTGTGAAATATCTGTGGTAGAAAGATTTCAGCCCTCGGAAAGCTCAGAGGAAGTCACAGGGGAGTCAGAGGAAGTGGCTACAGCTGGAGGCAGGGGGATAGCACTTGAGAGGTCCTCCCGGGCCAAGGGTAAAAAGTGACAGGCCAGCCACGGTGGCTTACACCTATCATCCCAGCACTTTGGGAAGCCAAGGTAGGAGGATCACTTGAGCCCAGAAGTTCGAGACCAGACTAGACAACATAGACTCTGTCTCTACATGCTTTTTTTTTTTTTTTTTTTTTTAAATTAGCTGGGCGTGATGGCACAAGCCTGTAATCCCAGCTACTCGGGAGGCTGAAGTGGGAGGATTGCTTCAGCCAAGGAGGTGGAGGCTTCAGTGAACCATGATTGCACCACTGCACACCAGCTTGGGCAACAGAGTGAGACTCTGTCTCAAAAAGAAATAGCAACAGGGAGCCAATAACCTCTTGCTTCCTCACCCCTCTTTTCTTTTCACAGCCTGCGGCACAAAACTGTGGTCTTCATGTTTGCCCAGGAGCCAGAGGAACAGGAGGGGCCCCAGGAGAGGTAGGGCCCGATTTCACCCCAACTCCACGCTCAGTCAGGGACATTCCCCTCTCTGCCCTCCACAGCTGGGCAGTGCCAGTGAACTGCCACGGTGACCTGGACAAATTCACGGAAGAGCGGGAATTGAGCAGGCTTGGCAAAGGATGCAGCCCCAAAGCGGGAGGGTCCAAAGCCAGACCACCTCCACCTCTCTTGGTACCTGAAAGGAGCCCCAGTGTTTAGGAAATAGACAGCATGCCAGGGGGATGCTGGGAGACTGGAGCCCTCCAGCCTGAACCCAGGGGATTGTCTGGCCTGTAGCTCTGGTCTTGATCGGAACTTCTGGATCCCTTTCGCACAAGGACCCATTAGGGTCCCTGATTGCCCCAGCCTAGCACATGGGCGGAGACTCAGCTCTTCGCTCCCGAAGCCGACCCACAATCTCTTCTGTAGAGTGTGAACTACTGAAGGCTCGATTCGAGCCGGGGCTGACCTCTCTGAAGCACAGATGCGGAGGAGGATGAGATGAATGATAATAGCAGTCAAGGTTAATTGAGCACTTGCCATGTATGCACCAAGCACCAAACTAAGGCGGTTCACATGCAGTCTCCCAGTGAGAGGCTGTGATTTGTCCAGGGTCACACAACCAGGAAGTGGAGATGCCAAATTGGCACCAAGGTCTGATTGACTCTAAGTGGAGTATAGGGCTCAGTGGTGGAAGGCCAGGCTGAGAATGGATTCTGGAGATGGCAGACATGGCCTTTGCTCAGCCTGGCCGTGGTGATGTCCCTCCAGGGCTGCATTTCTTGACAGCCTCATGCTCCAGATGCCCTCTGAGCTGCCTCTGAGCTCCCGAAGGATGAGGTACAGTGATGGCCTCCAGCCCTGTGTGTGATTCCAGCCCCTTCCCTTCCCCTGCTCAGATCCTGCTCCCAAACCTGTGCCTAGGCCCCACGTGCTCCCTGAAGGACGCCTGACCCGCTGTGTCCAGGAGTCATGGCCTGGCTTCCCTACCTCCTACCTCCCCTGCCCAACCCACCCCGGACAGGGCTCACAAGGCAGCCCCCTCAACCACCTTCTCAAGCCCAGGGGACCCCACTCCCCTTAGCTCCCTGACCCCCAGCAGCTGAGGGGTTGTGGGGACTCTGAAAAGAGGTGAAGGGGAGCACTGGGCTCCTTCTCTCACGATCCTGGGGCCAGGGCATGGGGGCTCCCACCAGCACTCTTCCTGCCTTCTCTCTTGGTCTGTGTCTGTCCCAATCTCCCTAAGTCCCTCTGCCTCTTTCTCTCATTTCTTCCCTCTCTCATTGTATATTTCTGTTTTATCAGTTTATTTATCTGTTATTTCAGTCTTATCTGTCTTCCTCTGATCTGCTCTCTCTCTGAATCTCTCTGTGTCTTGGTTTCCTTCCGTCTGTGTCTCTGCCCACCCTCTGTCTATCTGTGACATCCTATGGGTGTGGGGTGTGTTAGTCCCTCTTTGTCCATCTGTCTGGGTGCCAGATGCATCCCAGTCCCTCCTCTCCTGCAAGCCTCTTTTTCTGCCTCTGTGTCTGGGGGGTGGGAAAGCGGCTCCTTCCCGCCTCTGTTCCGCGGGACATGCAGGGCTGTGGTTTTGCCCCTGGGCAGGCTGACACATTGTGGCCTCCAAGCAAAGCACTTAGAGCAGCTCTGCAAGGCTCTGGGAGGAAGCTGCCACTTCGGTCACCTCCACCTCGAGTGAGTGGTTTGTATGTTGGAAGGTGGGTGGGTGGGGCCAATTACAGTGAGTTAGTGTTTTGTTTGTGTTTGGTTTTTAAGATTTAGATCAACTGTTCTTTCTCTGCTGAAATCAGAAACCCCTTGGAGAATCTGGTGAAAGTTGTGACTCTTCCTCCCAAAATACAGATCCCCCATGTCTGACACACTTGGAGGCTCACCCCTGGTCCCCCAGGGGTCCATGAACCTCAGAATAAGAACCTGGGGGAGACAACAGCTGCCCACGCAAGATCTGCTGAGATCTGGCCTGGCAGCCCGGGGCTATGTCCAGTTTCAGGAAGTTGAGTAACTGGAATGCAGGGACCATGCTGCCAGCAACCCACTCCCCACCTGCTGATGTTCTCCCCTCCCTTCTCCCCACCCCAGCTTCTCAGGCAATGCTCTGGGGGATGAAGGTGCAACCCGGCTGGCTCAGCTGCTCCCAGGGCTGGGAGCTCTGCAGTCCTTGAAGTGAGTAACCCGCTAGGCAGAGCCTCTGAGGCTGGGGTTGGACGGGGGGGTGGGGGGGAGTAGGGGGAGCATTCTCTGTCCCATCCCCATCCTTCCTGGGGTTACTGTAAAGATTAAATCAGAAAATGCATGAAAATTGCCCCTAACACAATGTAAGTGCTCAGTGAAGGCTAACTAATAGATGATTCTTACTCAGAGAGTCTGTGACTCAATAATCCCACTTCTGATTCAAGGTTTCGCTTCTGGAACCTGTCTCTGCAGCTCTGAACAGGCTTTCTGAGGCCACCCTGGGGAGGGCAGGTGTGGGTGCGAAGTATGACTAACGGCTGGCAGCTGTTGTTCTGGCCCTGGGGTGCCGGAAGGGGCTGGGGCTGTTAGCTGGGGTACGGTCAGGGTAGGCAGGGAGGGTTTGTACCAGAGAGGACATTCAAGCAGGGTACCCAGGGCTGCCAAGGAGCCCTGAGTACCTGGCAGAGAGTGTGTGGGAGCAGTCCCCAAAGTTTGCCTGCAATGTACCAGAGTTCTTGGTCCCTAAATGCCCTCGGTCCTTTTGGCTCAGAGAGTGCTCCCTCCTCCCAAGCTCTCTGGGCCAAAGCCAGAGGAGCCCCGGGAAGAGGTCACAGGTACTATATTCCAGGCTGGCTCTGTGACACACGCTTTGCTGTGTGACTTTGGGCAAGTTACATCCCCTCTCTGAGCTCCTGGTTCCCAGTCTGTAAATACATAAATTGCAGGCGTGGCCTCTGTTGGTGGCTACAGTCTCTGGAATGAGTGCTGTGGCCTAAGGATCCTCTGCTCACACCCTCTTTTTGTGCAATGCTGGGAAGGAAGGGAGTTGCCTTGGTTCCTGTTCAGGGCCTGCACCTGGGAAGGAAGGAAGGCCTAACAATTGCAGGCAAATTACATGAAGACTGGAGGTTTTAGCACATCCTCGTGTGACCTTCTTATTACTCTGGACTCGTGACCTGGTGCTGTGAGGGTCCACACTCGCCCTACCCGTGTCCCCGTGGGAGGAGAGTGCAGCATTAAATAGTAAATAGAAAACAATGACAAGTTGACAGGAGACCCTGAAAGAAAGGAGACACTTTGTTCCTGCTTTCTGAACAAGAGACCCCACATTTTCATTCTGTACTGGGCACCACCCCTCCCTTATCAGGTGGAGAAAATGAGGCCCAGCTCCAGCCAGAAAGCACTCCTCAGATCCATCACAAACCGAGGGATCCACTGGGTTCCCATCTCAGCTCTGTCACCAACATGTCTCATAACCTTGGGCAAGACCTTGCTTCTCTCTGGGACTCTGTTTCCCCATCTGCACCAGGAGGACTTGAAAGGGGCGCTCTCTGACCATCTTGGGTTCAGTGGGTTCTGTCATCTGGGACCAGGACCCCTGCCCTGTGCCCTGACCACAAAGAGGATGTATTTGGGTCCTGAGTGACCTGCATTGTGCCACTTCTATGATCTCCAGCCTCAGTGAGAACGGTTTGTCCCTGGATGCTGTGTTGGGTTTGGCTCGGTGCTTCTCCACTCTGCAGTGGCTCTTCCACTTAGACATCAGGTGAGCGTGCCTCTCCGCCCCCAGCCCTGCCTCTTTCCCCCATCCCACAGGCCGTCTGCTCCCACGTGAGCCCCTCATCCATCAAGTTCATGCCGAACTATCATCCTTAGCACCTTGGGCAGTGCCAGATCCAGAGAGCATGTGATGGGTGTCCACTGAATGAATGATCAAATGAATGAATAAGTATGGCCTCACGGATGCTCAAATTTCTCCAAATCCACCATTAGAGAGTTCACTGACTCTGCTTCACTCATTCTTTGGATTGTCCTCAGAGACTTTTAAGAAATCTGGGGGCCAAGCACTATGGCTCACCCCTGTAATCCCAGCATTTTGGGAGGCCAAGGTAGGAGGATCACTTGATCCTAGGAGTTTGAGACCAGCCTGGACAACATAGTGAGACCCACCCCCACCTCTATAGAAACTTTTAAAATTAGCCAAGCATGATGGCATGCACCTACTTGGGAGGCTGAGGTGAGAGGATTGCTTAGGCCCAGGAGATCGAAGCTGCAGTGAGTTGTGATCACACCATTGCACTCCAGCCTGGGCAAAAGAGCAAAACTCTGTCTCGAAGAAAAAAAAATGTCAGGCACAATGGCTCACATCTGTAATTCCAGCACTTTGGGATGCTAAGGCAGGAGGATCGTTTGAGCCCAGGAGTTTGAGACCAGCCTGCTCAACATGGCAAAACTCCATCTCTACAAAAAATACAAAAATTAGACAGTTCATGGGGCATGCCTGTAATCCCGGCTACTTGGGAGGCTGAGGTGGTAGGATCAGTTGAGCCTGGGGAAGGTTGAGGCTGCAGTGAGCCATGACTGCACCACTGCACTCCAGCCTGGGCAATAGAGCGAGACCCTTTCTTTGAAACAACAACAAAGAAGAATTTCTTACCTCATTGTTCATTGTGAAATCAAATGAGAAATGTCAGTGGTGTGTTTTGCACATGCCTTGATACGTGTAATTGTTGCTTGATCTGTTTTTTGTTTGCTGAGAAAGCAGGCCACCCCAGGCCCTCTTTGCCCTGACCAGTCTGGATTCTTGCCACTACCAGGGAAGTTGGTCTTTGCCCATTTTCAAACTGCTGCCTCCTCTTTGCTTCCAGCTTTGAGAGCCAACACATCCTCCTGAGAGGGGACAAGACAGGCAGGTGAGAAGGGAATGCTCGGGGTGGGGGAGTCCCCTCCCACTCTGGTCCCCATCTGCTACAGGTCCCCCACTCCCAGACCCATGCTGACTACTCAGTCTTCAGTTAAACCACCCAGGTCTGGCATACTAGGTTTAATCACCACTTCAGTAACCACCGCCCCCACCCCCAACTGCCCTGTAAATTGTCAGTAATCGACTGCCCTGTTTTCCCCTTGGAAGGAGGCAATGCAGATGGGAGGAAGGGAGGGATATGGTTGGGAGAGGTACCAGAGCAGAGCAGGTGCCAGCAGATTGCAGCAGATTGTGGGAGGAGACAGGAGAACATTTGTGCTTTTGCCTTTTGGGGAATTTTGTAGACTCACCCCTTCATACATGTCACTGCCCTTTCACGCTCTGAAGGCAGGGGCCGTTGGTGCTCTGAAAAAAAATTTTCCATGTCTTCGCAGTAAACAACCAATACTAGTTTAGCTCTTCATGATGTTCCCGGCTGCCCTCTAGTGGGATCAGGCCTCTTGGCCTCAGCTGGGAGCAGTGGCAGAGGATAGGGTGGGCCCAGGTGCAGCTGGCTGGGCAGACAGAATCCACAGCTAATGTGTCAAGAAAAGGCACTGCTACACAGGTGGGCTGTCAGGAGCCAGGGGTGGCTCAAGCCTGGGTGGTCTTGCTTCCCAGGATAGGAGCTCTGTTTCTGGGGAACCCCCAGGTTCTTGAAGCCCAAAGAACTGTCGTACAGGGAGGCAGAAGTCACGTGATGCCAAGCAATGGTCAGAGAGGCTCTGTCTTGGATCCTCCTGCCTGCTCACCTGGACAGGAACAAGCTGCTGGCTTTTCTAACTCGGGCTTCCCTTCCCTGAGCCTCAGTTTTCCCATCTGAACAATGAGGGACTGAGCTAGGGTCCAGTGACTTCATTGTCTCTGAGATGCCTTCCAGCCCTGACTTTCCAAGTCTGGGAGTCCAATGTGGGTGATCTGAGCTTTCCTTTCTAAACGATCCCCCTCCTAGGGGTATATGGGCTGGGAGTCCAATGTGGGTGATCTGAGCTTTCCTTTCTAAACGATCCCCCTCCTAGGGGTATATGGGCTGGGAGTCCAATGTGGGTGATCTGAGCTTTCCTTTCTAAACGATCCCCCTCCTAGGGGTATATGGGCTGGGAGTCCATGGGGGTGATCTGAACTCTCCTTTCTAAATGATCCCCCTCCTAGGGATATATGGGCCACTGGATCTTCACCAGACTTCCCAGCTGGAGCCGAGTTCTTGGGGTTCCGTCGGCGCTGCATACCCAGGAGCCTCTGGTACTGTCCCAGCACTTCTCGTTTGGGGGTAACCACAACAGGGATGAGGCGTCAGAGGGGTCAGAGCTGGCAGGGGCTAGGGCTGGGGATTGGGATAGAGGGAAGAGAGGGAGTTTAAGAGAAGAGGAAAAGAAAGAGTGGTGGGTGTGAGGGGTGCGGGAGTGGGGGGGGCTCTGACCCCTGAGGGGCAGCTCAGCTGGCCCATGCCCCGCATTCTCCTTGGAGAGAAGATTCCACATTTCTGTGAAGCAAACAGAGCAGCTCAGCCACTCTCTGCCTGGGGTCTCCACCTGCTCTAGGGAACACCCATTTTCCAGAAAGAAAGGGGTTGGCCTCTCTCCCCACAAATGCACTCCCCATCTGCAAGCTCTGCCATGAGAGGCTGTGAGACACTGACTTGGCCCCACCTCTCTCCAGGCCTCCAGGAAAGTGGAGGCAAGTGAGGCCCTGGGAAGGACATTTCAATTTCACTTTTAGCCCCAGGGCAATGGGGAGCCACAGAGGGTAACAGGGAGAGGCCTGGTCAGATTTGCAGTGTTAAAATGTGAGACATTTGCGGGGTGGAGAGGGATTGCAGGGAGGCAAGAGTGGAAGCCCAGAGGGTGTTCAATGGTCAAGGTGAATGAGGATGGTGGCCTGGGCTCTGGAGGGGGCGGGGGGGGGGAGGACTTGGGGAGTCACTGACAAGGGCAGCTGGGAACTCAGGGTCCTGCACTGTTGCTGTCAGGGCAGGAGGAATGGGGGCTGCAGGGGAGACTCGGGAGGGTAGCGAGTGCCCCACAGGGGAAGGGGCCTGTGGCCTCCTACTTAGAGTGAGGAATGATAGGAGAAGGAGAGAGCCCCTGGGGCTAGCCAGGGACCCTGGGCTTTCTCTGATTCCCTGCCCTGCCCATTGCCCCTTTGCAGCCTCAGTGAGTGTCCTCTGGAGCCCCCAAGCCTCACTCACCTCTGTGCCACTCTGAAGGAGTGCCCAGGACCCCTGGAACTCCAGTAAGTAACGAAGACACAGCCCTAGAGGGCGCCATGTGGGGATCTGCCCAGTGACCTGGGAGGGGGCTTCCTGGTTAGAAGCCAGGTGGGTCTTTCTTGGTTTCTTCCCACCAGCCCTGCCCCACAAGAGTCCCCTGGCCTTTGGTAGAAACTTGGCTGTCTCTCGGCAGCCCCCAGCCTTAGGCAGCACATGTCTCCCACTGGGAGATGCTGTGCTGGTCTGGGGAAGCCTTCACCTGCACCATCCACTCAACTCAGGGCACCCGGGGGCCCTGTCTACCTCCGACCCCACCCCTGGAGCCTCACCCGGGCCCTCACTTGGACCTGCCTCCATGGCTGGAGCGTAGCACTTCTGAAAGCCCTTCCTCAAGGCACCCCCTGTCTCCGTGGGGTTATCACCTCACTCACCCCAGAACACCTGGGTCTGGGACCAGAGACTGGACCTGGAATCAGGACTCTTGGCTCAAAAGGGCTTTAACTCCCCGGGCCTCAGCTTCCTTATCTGCACAGTGGACGGTCAGCCTTTCCTTTTATTATCATTGTGGTGATTCTATTACAGTAATTACCTTAAAATAAAGAAATCCAAGACAAAACCTGCCTCACCTAAACAACCTCTTCTCTCATCAAATCCATGTTGTCATGTGTCCACAGGACCGTCTACTCCTTGTCTATTTGCATATTCAGTTTCTACCTGTTTGCCGTAATCTAGCTGCATTCTATAGTTTCATGCACTGTGTTTTCATAGCATCTGTGTTTTCCATTTTACTTCAGCCTTTTTTCTTGCTTTCCAGCCCCATCTCAAATGCCCTTCCAGCCCTTCCAACCAGATAATCCAGTTTGACCCCCTGGAGTGTGGCCTTCCCATGTCCTTCTCCAGGTTCAAACACATAACCATAAAATCATTATCAGACCTACACTATTTTTTTTTTCTGAGACAGAGTTTTGCTCTTGTTGCCCAGGCTGGAGTGCAATGGTGTGATCTCGGCTTGCTGCCACCTCTGCCTCCTGGGTTCAAGCGATTCTCCTGCCTCAGCCTCCTGAGTAGCTGGGATTACAGGCGCGTGCCATCATACCTGGTTAATTTTTGTATTTTTAGTAGAGACAGGGTTTCATCATGTTGGCCAGGCTGGTCTCGAACTCCTGACCTCAAGTGATCCACCTGCCCGAGCCTCCCAAAGTGTTGGGATTACAGGCATGCGCCACTGCGCCTGGCCCAGACCTACCCTATTAATGGTAATTCCTTAAAGTCATCCAATGGTCAGTGGTCCCTGATTGTCTCTTACCTGTTTTCACAGAATGTATATTGATGCCTTTTAATACTAAATTGCCACAGTATGGGATGAGCTGCAAGTTATTCCACCACACCCTTCTAGAGTCTAGATCAGGGGTGTCCAATCTTTTGGCTTCCCTGGGCCACATTGGAAGAAGAAAAAGAATTGTCTTGGGCCATACATAAAATACACTAACACTAGTGATAGCTGATGTGCTAAAAAAAAAATTTTCTTTAAAACACGAAAAAAAATCTCATAGTGTTTTAAGAAAGTTTACGAATTTTTGTTAGGCCGTATTCAAAGCCATCCTGGGCTGCATGCAGCAGGCCATGTGGGCTGGACAAGCTTGGTCTAGATTGAGATCCAAACTGCTTCTAGGTATTGTGTTTTATTTTGTGTAGCACTGCAGTCAGTGCTACAAAAAGCACTCTTATGTGATTTGACTGGTAAGTACCTATTGTATACCAAGCACTGGGCCACATCCTGGGAACACAAGGAGACTAGGATGCAGGCTCTTCTGGCCAAGACAAATCACCTGCAGAGGAAGCTTCATATAAAAAGCCCACTGGGGGTCTGGCACGGTGGCTCACGCCTGTAATCCCAGCCCTTTGGGAGGCCAAGGTGGGTGGATCATGAGGTCAGGAGTTCGAGACTAGCCTGGCCAACATAGTGAAACCCCATCTCTGCTAAAAATACAAAAATTAGCTGGGCATGGTGTTGCACACCTGTAATCCCAGCTACTTGGGAGGCTGAGGCAGGAGACTCGCTTGAACCCGGAAGGCAGAGATTGTGGTGAGCTGAGATCGTGCCATTGTACTCCAGCCTGGGCAACAGAGCAAGACTCCATCTCAAAAGAATAAATAAATACAGCCTGGGCAACAGAGCAAGACTCCATCTCAAAAGAATAAATAAATAAATAAATAAATAAAGCCCACTGGCAGTGCTGGGTGGTTTGAGCACAGGTGGGAGTTTCAGGGCCCCCTCTGTCACCTGTGGTTCGAGAAAGTGCAATAGTGAATATGAAAGCACTTTACCAACTGTAGAGTACTGTGATCACTTGCAGGATTATTGTTATAAATAGTCATCAAGGTACTCAATGCTGAAGTCCAGTTACTCACCAACTGTGTGCTGGGGTTCCACCGGGGAAGCCAGGGAAGATAGATAGTGGGGCTCCATCCCCACTCCCTGAATTCAAGCACTGCAGGTCCACTTTGCCTGTGTACATATGGGCATACCATGTGGGATGTGGTAAAGAGTAAAGATTCCATTGCTTAAAAAATAAATAAATAAATAAATAAAAGGAGGGTGTAAGCACCTCCTTTGCCAACGAGAACCCATGGTGTATTTGGGGTCTGGTGGGACGCTATCGGGAGGTGTTTCTGGAAAGACCACCCCTCAATGAAGGCCCCAGTCCTGACTGTGCCTCAGCAGCCTATGCCCAGTCCCTGGGGCAGAAAGGGTAGAGTTGGGGCTCCAGCCCAGGCCCTGGCAGAGGCTCCAACATGAGGCTTCCAGCCCCAGGACCACAGATTGCTCCTCCCGTCCTACCCTGCCCCCCAGCTCACCAAGCCAGTTGATGTGGGGTCCCTGCACTCCATGCCTCCCCTCCAACCAGCCAGAGGAGAAAGCAGCGGAGATGGGCCAGGCTCTTGGAGGCCCCGGAGAGGGGAGAGGGCAGCCTGCAGAGGATGAAGACAGAGAGGAAGGGGAAGGTGGAGAAGGCAGAAGGAGAACATAGTAGAGGTCCGCGGGGGTCGGGAAGTGGCTCCAGGCCCCCCAGGAAGGGGCTGTATGTAAACCCCAGGGCGCTCAGAGTCTTGAGTTGTCCTGGTCCTCCATCTAGAGCAGAGAGAGCAAGGCGGGTATCTGGAGTTTCTCCTAAATGCACTGGGTTCTGACAAATTATCTGGACAATGATGAGCTGGTTGGTCTGGTGTTAGTGGGCAACTAGAGACCCCAGCCAGTCCCTGTCTCCTTTGCTGACCTGTTGTATGCTGAATTTCCATTGTCATATCCACTTATCTGGGTTGAGGCAGCATTGCATTCTTTTCCTTCCTTTCTTTTCTTTCTTTCTTTCTTTTCTTTTTTTCTTTCTTTCTTTCTTTCTTTCTTTCTTTCTTTCTTTCTTTCTTTCTTTCTTTCTTTCTTTCTTTCTTTCTTTCTTCTTTTTGAGACGGAGACTCACTCTGTCACTCAGGCTGGAGTGCAGTGGTGTGATCTTGGCTTACTGCAACCTCTGCCTCCCAGGTTCAAGCGATTCCCATGCCCCAGCCTCCTGAGTAGCTAGGACTACAGGTGCGCACCACCATGCCTGGCTAATTTTTTGTATTTTTTTTAGTAGAGGTGGAATTTTGCCATGCTGCCCAGGCTGGTCCCAAACTCCTGACCTCAGGTGATCCACCCACCCCAGCCTCCCAAAGTGCTGGGATCACAGGCATGAGCCACAGTGCCCAGCCACATTCTTTTCCTAACAAACATGTTTGGCAGAACACTGACCTTCATGGCCCTCAAAAATTAATTCTGCTAGTCCATTTAGTTTGGGGAAAAGTCTGCTGTAGCTCCTTGGAAATTCATAATGCACAGCAGCCTATCACAGCCTCAGAGAAGCCCTGCAGCAAACAAAACCATTTAATTTGGCTTAACCCCATATTTTCCAAACTTACAAGACCTTCCTCTTCTTCCAGCCCCACAGATAACCCATGGACCCAGTGCTAGGAGAGAATGTTTCAGGTGACCCTGGTTAGGTCCCATCTCCAGAAGGCTCTGGCTGTGAGGCCGTGCTTCCTGCTTTCCTAGAAGGTTTCCCCCACCTCATCCACATGCTTTGTTTCACAGATTGTCCTGCGAGTTCCTGAGTGACCAGAGCCTGGAGACTCTGCTGGACTGCCTCCCTCGACTCCCTCAGCTGAGCCTGCTGCAGTAAGACGAGAGTTTTTCCTATTTCCCAGTTCCTTGTGCTCGTGTCCCTAAGGCTCCTCCATGGCAAAGCTGTACCTGCCCTCTAACCCCTCAACTCCCCTTTACCCCCTCCAACCCCCTCTACCCGCTCCGTTCTTTCCTTAGATTGTTTTCTCATTTTACCCGGCACAACTGGGGACTCAAATCTGCTTCGAGTTCCACCCTAATACTTTGTCAACCTCAGGGGGCATCGTTTGCCTCCTCTGCGTCTCAGTTTCCTCATCTGACAAATGGGATTAATATCCCCCGCCCATTCCCCCAGGGTTGGGACTCAAATAAGTTGTTCTAAAATCAACTTAAGAAATGGAAAATCTGTGACAAATGAGCCGTCCTACTTCTCCCCATCCATGGGAAGGTCACCCACTCGTAGAAAGGGGCTGTACAGATGTAGGTCCTGTATATATCACATGCTGCTTTTGAAAGATCACCATCAAACTCTGCAAAAAGGGAATTTAAGCAGCATGCCCCAAAGTATTAAAACTATTTTCTAGTTTCAGCTCAGACTGGTTAGAATTTAAAAGGATTTAGGCCAGGTGCGGTGGCTCATGCCTGTAATCCCAGCACTTTGGGAGGCCAAGGCAGGCAGATCACCTGAGGTCAGGAGTTTGAGACTAGCCTGGCCAATGTGATGAAATCCCGTCTCTACTAAAAATACAAAAATTAGCCAGGCGTGGTGGTGGGTGCCGGTAATCCCAGTTACTTGGGAGGCTGAGGCAGGAGAATTGCTTGAACCTGGGAGGCGGAGGTTGCAGTGAGCCAAGATCGCACCACTGCACTCCAGCTTGGGCGACAAGAGCAAAACTCCATCTCAAAAAAGAAAAAAAAGAAAAGAAAAGAAAAAGAAAAAACCTTTTTTAAAAGAAAAAGAAAAAAAATAACTTTCTTACTTTAAACATTCTTCTAGCGGTGGGGAAAGCAGCTGCAGCTGAGATGAAAAAATATAACAGGAAAGTAAATCATAATGTTAATAACATCAGTGCAAAGGCTGGGGCTCTCTGAAATGCCTAAGATGGCTCACATCACCTCCATGATCTCGCTTATGCTTGGGTTTTATCTGGGAGGGAGGGAGGGAGGAGACGTGACCACATTCCAGGGGCAAGTACAGCCCAGCTCACAGCACCCCATGGCACCCTGTAATAGTCCCCCCTGCCTGGAAAGAATGAGTCAGAAAGGACTCCTTTGGACATAAAAGGTGACAGGTTAAAATTGAACAGGTTGGTAACCTCAGACCAGAGAGGAACTTCTCTTTGCCTAAGTCACACAGCTTCACCCCGACTCCTCGTCTGCCTTTGGTGGGGTGGTCAGCCTGACCCCTTGCCAGGGTTTAAACTTTATAGTACTCAGCCTGTAGTGCTTGTGCCCCTACTGTGGGCCAGGCACTGTGTGAGGGGCTGGAGACACGGCAGAAAAAGTTGACTATGTCCTTATCTTCTTGGAGCTCATCTTACGGTAATGGGAGCTGAAAAATAAGTAAAGTAAAATCAAATAAGATGAACTTAGCTAGTTATAAGGGAATTTTCTCGGGATGTGGTGAAGAGTGGCTGGAGAGGTGACTTAGATGATGGCAGAAGCCATCAGGGAACATCTCTGAGGAGGGATGCTGAGCTGGGACCTAAAGGAAGAGAGAGCTCACCTTGTGAAGAGCAGGGAACTGCATTCTAGGCAGAGGGAACGGCATGTGTGAGGCCCTGAGGCATAATTAAGCTTGGTGGGCTCCAGGAACAGCGCAGAACCAATGCAGTAAGAGCACAGTGGCTGGCAGGGACAGTCCAAGGAGAGGAGGAAGAGAGAGATGGGCTCAGGTTGGGTCGCACGGGGGCCTGGCGCCCATGGGGAGAGTTTAGACTTTTGTTTCTGGGAACATGAAAGGGAGAGGAATAATTTGGGTTTTCTTTCTTTCTTTTTCGTGGGGGAGGGTGGGGACAGGGTCTCACTCTGTCACCCAGGCTGGAGTGCAATGGTGCAATCTCAGCTCACTGCAACCTCCGCCTCCCAGGTTCAGGCAATTCTTGTGCCTCAGCCTCCCAAGTAGCTGGGATTACAGGCATGCACCATCATGCCCGGCTAATTTTTGTATTTTTAGTAGAGACAGACCAGGCTGGTCTCAAACTCCTGACCTCAAGTGATCCACCCGCCTCGGCTTCCCAAAGTGCTGAGACTACAGGCATGAGCCACTGTGCCTGGTCTTCATTTGGGTTTTCAAAAGTTCAGTCTGAGTGCTGGGTAGAGAAGGGATTGGGAGATATGAGTGGAAATGAGAATGGGAAGAGATGTGTGCAGCAGGTTGAATGATGCTGGAGGCTGATCATTGCTGGGGTGGGATGGAAGTGGGTAGACTCAGGGTGGATCTTGAGAGTGGAATTTACAGACAAGCTGATAGGGCAATTACTGGGTGAGGCAAATGGACGTGCTGAGGCTGCCTCTGAGAGCAAGGTGGACCCATCTCATTTTCTCTAAGGCAGTGGTTTGTAACTGGGGGTGATTTTCGCCCTTGGGGGTCATTTGGAAATGTCTGCAGATATTTTTGGTGGTCGTGACCGCGGGTGAGGGGTGCTGCTACTGGCATCGAATGATTGGCATCGAATGATTAGAGATCTGGGATGCTGCTAAACGTCCTGTAGAGCACAGGACAGCCCCCAACAACAAGGAATTATCAGACCCCACATCTCAATAGCGCTAAGGTTTAAAAACTGTGCCCGAAGGGCCTGAAGCTTCCCACTCTCTGTGAGCAAGGACTCGCCTGTGAAATGTGTGCTTGCAGGTAAAAACAATAGTAATAATAGCAGCAAGCACAGGTCCCATGCCTGGCAGCGCACCTGCATGATGTAATTAAATTCTCATATACCTCGAGCGTCATACATGACAAGTCTTGATTTCCAGATAAGGAAACTGAAGCTCAGAGGGGTGAAGTCACTTGTACAAGGTCACACAGCCAGTAAGCAGAACTGGGACTCAAATCCAAATCTGCCTGACCCTCAGCCCTATTTGTGCCTCTTGAGCCCCTGCCTGCTTCCCTATTGCCTTGCTGAGCTGCTACCCCTCCCCACCCTCCCTTTCCTTACCCTCCAGCCTAGCCAGATTCCTTGTCCACTCATCTTGCTGGGATCTACCCCCTTTCCTTTTCAGGCTGAACCAGACGGGACTGTCCCCGAAAAGCCCCTTCCTGCTGGCCAACACCTTAAGCCTGTGCCCACGGGTTAAAAAGGTGGATCTCAGGTGGGCATTCTCCTGGGACAGCCAGGACTAGTCCTGAAGGGTTGCGCCTGGAGTCTGGTGGGTATGAAGGGGTAGGATGAAGACAGTAGGACCCAACTAGAGACTGGGCTTCTGGAGGAGGGGTACTGGCCTCGTGGGGACATCCTGAGGCTGTGGCCGCAGCTGTCTGACCCAGGTGCTGTCTGCTCCAGGTCTTTGCACCATGCAACCCTGCACTTCAGATCCAATGAGGAGCAGGAAGGCGTGTGCTGTGGGTAAGCCCCCTTAAACCGTGCCCAGGCAGCTAGTTGATGTTGGGAACCAGTAGATCTGCCTCCTGGGTGGCCAGAGCAGCATACAGACTGCCTAGAACAAAACATTCCTGTGGAACAGCCCTGCAGAGGGACTTGTTTCTCCCCAGCATGAAGAAGCACAGGTCCTGGTGGGATCTACTGTGGGGGTGGGAGCAGTGGATTCTGGACACTTCCAGAGGGTCCAAGCTTGAATGGAGACCCACCTGGAGCTCGGAAGCTGTGCCCTGGACTAGCCAGGGTGGAGGTGGTCTAAGTGGCCAAACGCCCCATCCCCTGCTTGTCCCCTCTACCTCCGTCCAGCAGGTTCACGGGCTGCAGCCTCAGCCAGGAGCATGTGGAGTCACTGTGCAGGTTGCTGAGCAAGTGTAAAGACCTCAGCCAGGTGGAGTAAGTTGAGGGAGGAGGAGGAAGGAGAGGAGCATGGATGCATGCCTGAGGGGCACTGGAGGGGAGAAGAGGGTCCGTGTGTGCCCATATAGTCATGTGCCTGCCTACGCCTCTCAGGACCAGCTGTCAGGGATGCCTGGGACTTTGGGTCACATACCCAAAGCTTCCCTGAATCAATTTTCTCTCTCCCGCCCCCACTTTCGGAGTGGTGGAGCTAGTTCCACGGTGCGCCCTCTGACTTGGCCCTCAGCCTCAAGTGTGTGCAAGCTCTGCTGGCAGATGGGGGCTAAAACACAAGATTCATTGTTGGCTCAGCAGGTGGTTAAAAGCAGTAAATGACTCTGCCTGAGGAGGGACGCACAGCCAGCCAGGGTTGGGTCTTGCAGTCTCTTGTATTGTCGAGATGTGGTATCCGCGTGGCCTGTCTTGGGTACTCGAATAGTCAGCCCCTGCATGGGTGGAATAATAATAGCTAACACCTATTGAGCACTTTCTCCTCTAAGTGCTTGACGTGTTCTTTTTATCTTTCCCGTATCCCTGGATACTAGTATTGTTCTCATTTTACAGATGAGGGAACTGAGACACAGAGTGTAAAAACTTACCCAAAGTCACACAGCTAGTAAAATGCAGAGTCCCTACTCACACGCATTAGGAATCCAGCCTAGGACCAGTGGGAAATAAAGAGAGAGCAGTCCACCAAAAATGCCACACAATTTTCATTTCTGAGATTACAAGCATGAGCCACTGCGCTTGGAATGTATTTTAAAGAGATATGAATCAGAAATATGTCTTTGAGGTTTTTGTTTTTCATTATAGAGGGAAATTTTTCTTTTCTTTTTCTTCCTTTCTTTTTTTTTTTTTGTGATGGCGTCTCGCTCTGCCGCCCAGGCTGGAGCGCAGTGGTACGATTTCGGCTCACTGCAACTTCCGCCTCCTGGGTTCAAGCAATTCTCCTGCCTCAGCCTCCCGAGTAGCTGGGATTACAGGCGTGAGCCACCACGCCCGGCTAATTTTTGTATTTTTAGTAGAGACAGAGTTTACCATGTTGGCCAGGTTGGTCTCGAACTCCTGACCTCAGGCAATCTGCCTGCTTCAGCCTCCCAAAGTGCTGGGATTACAGCCTTGAACCACTGCACCCCGCCAATTTTTCTTATTTTAAAGACTATTTTATTAAGTGGCTTCATAAGACAAACTGATTTTTAAATGACGTTTCTCAGGAAAAGAGGAAATTAACAAGCATCAAAAATGTCACAGACCTGGAGGAAAATCAGATGCTCCAGGACACACTGGTTATATTATTTCTGACACTGTAGCTAAAACTAGCTGGGCGCAGTGGCTCATGCCTGTAATCCCAGCATTTTGGGAGGCCGAAGTGGTTGGATCACCTGAGGTCAGGAGTTAAAGACCATCCGATCAACATGGTGAAAACCTGTCTCTACTAAAAATACAAAAATAATTAGCCGGGTGTGGTGGCACATGCCTGTAATCCCAGCTACTTGGGACGCTGAGGCAGAGAATTGCTTGAACCTGGGAGATAGAGGTTGCAGTGAGCCAAGATCGTGCCATTGCACTCCAGCCTGGGCAACAGAGCAAGACTCCATCTCAAAATAAATAAATAAATAAAACCACGGAATGCTACAATGAGGGGAAATAAGAAACTTCAGGTGAGGTTTCCAATATTGACATTGTATTCCCAGATTAAAAGAAGAAATCTATGGGTTTAATGCATCCTCCAAACATTTTTTTTTCCCTTGAATTTCCTCTCATTCAAAAACTGTGGATCCCAAATGATGCAGGCTGAGGGCGTGGTGAAGGCAAATTGGGTTTTCTTTAACCCCTGAAAGCCTGCTGGAGGCACATGAGCTGGGAGTGGTCACCCGATATGGAAAAGGACGATGAGGACGGATTTACTGTGGTGCTGGGGAGGGGATGGTAGCAGAGAACGTAGGAGTTGCTGGTCGTTCTAGTGGTGATGGAAGCAATGGTGATGGTGGTACTGGGCTTGGTGGTGTAGAATTGTGGTGATAATGAAAGTGGTGGTGGTGATGGTGCTGATACTGGTGGTGGTGATATTGGTGGTGGTGGTGGTGATGGTGGTGATATGGTGGTGGTGGTATTGGTGGTAGTGATGGTGGTGATACTGGTGGTGGTGATATTGGTGGTGGTGGTGGTGGTGGTATTGGTGGTGGTGATGGTGGTGATACTGGTGGTGGTGATATTGGTGGTGGTGGTGGTGATGGTGGTGATGTGGTGGTGGTATTGGTGGTGGTGATGGTGGTGATACTGGTGGTGGTGATATTGGTGGTGGTGGTGGTGATGGTGGTGATACTGGTGGTGGTGATATTGGTGGTGGTGGTGGTGATGGTGGTGATATGGTGGTGGTGGTATTGGTGGTGGTGATGGTGGTGATACTGGTGGTGGTGATATTGGTGGTGGTGGTGGTGATGGTGGTGATACTGGTGGTGGTGATATTGGTGGTGGTGGTGGTGGTGATGGTAGTGATATGGTGGTGGTGGTATTGGTGGTGGTGATGGTGGTGATACTGGTGGTGGTGATATTGGTGGTGGTGGTGACTGATGGTGGTGATGGTGGTGATAGTGGTGGCGCTGGTGACCCTGACATGGGGTCCAGTAGCAGTGACAGTGGATGCAGGCTCCTGGTAACTGAGGAGCATCTCAGGCTGAGGAGGCACCTCTGATCACCGCCACTGCTCCTTACTCCCTACAGCCTCTCAGCAAACCTGCTGGGTGACAGCGGGCTCAGATGCCTTCTGGAATGTCTGCCGCAGGTGCCCATCTCTGGTTCGCTTGAGTAAGTGGAAAGCAGCATGAAGGACAGATAGCAAGGAGGAAGCCTTCCCTGGGCCAAAAGCACGAGGGGGCTCCTTCTCAGGGCATCCCCCGGAGCCCCAGAGAACAAGGTCTGCAGAGGGCAAGGGGCGAGTCTTCCTTTGCCTTCACTCCCCTGGCCTTGAGTCCTATCCTCTGTCCCTCACACCCACCATGGTAGAGCCTCCACCAAACACCCAAGAGAGGCTGTGACTCATGGCAGGGTGGAGTTGCCCCTCCATGCACCCCTACAGCCAAATGGACCTGGGGACAGGGAAGCAACATTCCATCCCCAGCCAGCTGATGTGGGATTGCAGCCGCCTGGCTCCTGGTCCATCCTGTCCCTGAAGTTCTTCTGACCCAATCTGTGGGACATAAATTTGGAGATGCCCCTGCAGCAGGCAAGGTGCCTTAGGAAGTCATCCACATGCTTGCCCCATCTCCCCAGTGACCCGGGGGAGTGACAGCCAGCACCAGGATGCCACTTGTTGCTAGGCAACTGAGCTTTATGCTTTTTTGGGGCTAGAGCTGCCAGCCCGGCCTTGCCAGTGCCCTGCCCCAGACCACAGCGGCAGCGGGCAGGGTGAGTGCAGCGCTCACGGACTCAGGGTTTGGTGCCAGTTCTGCCTCTGTGGGGATGGTATCCTTCTGGGCCTCAGTGTGTCCATCTGGAGATGGATGCTTAGATATGGAGGTTTCTCTTCCTAGAAATGACAGCTGGAGGGGAGATGGAGGGGGCTGGGCAGGGCTCCATGGAGGTCCTGCCCTCACTCCCATTCTCATCCCCATTTCCCTTCTAGTCTGAGTCACAACAGCGTTTCCCAGGAAAGTGCCCTGTACCTGGTGGAGACCCTGCCCTCCTGCCCACGTGTCCGGGAGGCCTCAGTGAAGTAAGGGGATGTTGGTCCCCAAAAAGCCCTTTTCTGCTGGTCAGCAGGTGCCCCTGGCTGATGATAGGAGAAGTAAGACACCCACATTTTATAGCCTTCCATCTGGTTGGCTTGGGGCAACCTCTGCCTCTCTCTGAATCTCAGGGTTTCCTGAGCATAGGATCATAATTTCTATCCCCTGATGCCCGGGTGCCATAGGGACCACAGAGGACATGGGGTGGGAAGGCCCGGTATTGCCATGGTCACAGAATGAGTTTGTGGGTCTCCTCTGGTTCTGAGGCCTCCATCCCCCCTTGTCCCTGTGGGTGCAGCCCTGCTTCCCTCTCTGTGCCCCGTGGGTGCCCTGGGTGCCTAGGAGGATGGCACGTCTGGGCACCGCGCTTCCCGAGGCCCTTCTCTCTGCAGCCTGGGCTCCGAGCAGAGCTTCCGGATTCACTTCTCCAAAGAGGACCAGGCTGGGAAGACACTCAGGTAATCCCTGCGGGGTGATGGGACAGGGGAGGGAGAGGGGAGAGGAGGCTGAACCCACAGCGGCTTCCATGGCCCCCTCTTCCCTGGGCCGTCTCCTCCTTTAGAGAGCAGCTTCAAGCTCACGGCCTGGGTCTGTTCCCCAGATCTACCCCTGATGCCCTCGTGCCTCCAGTCTCAGCCGGGGCCTTGGCATTGAACTTGTGCTTTTTAGTCATGTCCTGACTACAGCCCCTGAGGTTTCTGAGTGTCATGGTTAAATATTTTGAAGCCACTTGAAAATAAATCCCTGATCTGCTACTTACCAGCTTTGTGGCCCTGGACAAGTAAAATGGGGATAATAGCACAACCTACCCCTTAGGGTTATTGTGAGGATTAAATGAGTTAATAAATATAAAGTGCCAGGAAAAGGTCTGGCTCATGGGAGTGCTGTCAGCTGTTATTATTACTGTTATTATTATTATTATTATTATCATCATCATTACCCCTGGTAGCCCTGATTCACTGCCACTGCCTTGGGCCAGTTCCTTTACATGTCTCACTTCAGCTGTGAACAGAGCCTCCAAACTGATCCCTGCATCCAGTCAGGTCTCCTCCCCTCCATTCACTCCACGGCCCGCAGAGGGATCTTCACAACACACATCTGAGACTGCTCCTCTGCTACTCTGTGCCCCTCAGTGGCTCTCCATTAACCCCAGGGTGAAGTTCAAAGTCCCTAGCATCTTCTCCCTCACAGTCTGATCCAACTGTCACCTTCCACCACATTCTTTCCCACCTCCCCTACCCCACACACACACCCTACACACCAACCCCACATACCACATATACACCATGCACACCCTACACACAGCACACAGCACACACAACACACACAGCACACATAACACACACACACACCACATACCATACACATACCACATACACACACATACACCACGCACACCACACAACACACACACACCCCACAAAAACAAACCTCCCATATACATACCTGGCACATTACAAATATGGCACACACACACCACATAATACCTACAAATACCACATACACAACACACACACACACACACACACACACACACACACACAGTTCAGCCACAACCTTCACTATTTGCTCCTGGATCAAGCCCTGCCTGAAGCTTATCTGCCTCTGCTCACACCGCACTCAGCCCAACATTCCCTTCTTTGCCTTTTCTGAAATAAAATTTTCCCAATCCTTTAAAACCCATCTCAAACATCAGCCCCTCCTGTAAGCATCCCAGCAGCCCTGTTCCATCAGAGTGAACCGCCCCGACGTTCACTGGGCCCGTTCGCTTGGCTGGGCCCGTCTGCTGGCCACCCAGGGCTGAGGTGCCTTGGATAGCAGGCCCCACGGAGAATCCCAGGCACACCTTCCTCCCCAGGGAGCTCAGCCAGTGCTGGTCCTGGAGAGTAAGGCAGTGGTTAAGGGTTTGGGGTCTGCAGTCAGACTGACCTAGATGGAAAACCGATTCTGCCCTTCTTTCTTGTCTGCTGTGTGTCCTTGGCTTAGTCAGTTTCCCACCTCTAATTGGTGCTATGAGAATTAAAGGAGACCCTGCGGGTAAGGCAGGAAGTCCCGTGACCCAGAGGCTGACACAATGCCTGGCCTAGAGTCAGGCTCCCTAAATAACTTACTCCTAATACTTTCTTACAGGGGGTGCGGGAGGTTCCTCCCCAAAGAGACAGGAAGCTCCCAGGGCAGGAGCTGCATCTTTGGCCTCTCAGGCCCTGATCCAGGCCTTTGCCCTCAGGGGTGGGATGCTCCCCCAGTAGGCCCTCAGGGAGGCTGAGATGAAGCTGGGCAGCAGTGCCCACAGGCCTCACCCAGGCTCTGCCTTGGCTTTCTGCCCTCAGGCTGAGTGAGTGCAGCTTCCGGCCAGAGCACGTGTCCAGGCTGGCCACTGGCCTGAGCCAGTCCCTGCAGCTGACGGAACTCACGTGAGTGACCCGCCCAGCCCGTGAGGACAGCAGAGGGGTGGGGCACCCTGCCAGAGCCACCTCAATGACTGACCTCTGTCCCCAGGCTGACCCAGTGCTGCCTGGACCAGGAGCAGCTGGCCATCCTCCTGAGCTTGGTGGGACGACCCGCAGGGCTGTTCAGCCTCAGGTACCTCCTCCCCCCGCTGCCTCTGGGAGGGGCCATGGCGTGAATGGGAGCAGGGGCAGCACCGGAGTAACAGGCCCCCAGGATCATGGCCTCGGCCATTTCCTGTACCCACAACCCTGCCATCTGGACCCTGAGCAAACCCTGTCCATCTGTGCCAGAGACCTCACAAGGCACACAGAGAAACTGTCCTTCCCCGGGCTGGAGGCCTGTGTTTTGGGATTTAAGAAAAAAAAAAAACAGCAAAAAAGAAAGTTCCAGAGGATACTGAACTGAGGACAAAAATAAACTGAAACAAAGTTCTTGTCTGTCTGTTCACCATGATCATTTTAAAACACTCAGAAAAAGAAAATACCAAAGTAGAAAGAAAAATTTTTTAAAACCCCTGTTCCCAGTACCTAGATTTGACAGTTGTTCATAATTTTTTATACTTGCTTCATATTTTTATTTTTATTTCAGCTGAAACGGTTTCAACTAAGTTATAGACCTCATAATCCACTCCTAAATATTTCACCATGAATCTCCAAAAATAAGGACATTTTCTCTGTAATCACAGTTCCATCAGGACACCTAAGAAACTCAGTGAGCCATTCCTTAGTGTCAGGTACTACCTAGTCTAATCTAAAATGTCCCCATTGTCCCCCAGATGACATAGCTGGCTTGTGGGATCCAGGATCTAGTCACATCTGGTCTCCATTTGCACAGGGTGGCGATGGTCTTCTGACTTTTCTAACCTGCGGCATCACCGCCCCACCCCCTCACCACAGCTTTCTGTTTCATGTCAATGTCTGTTGACAAAATCAGCAACTGTGTGTACTGCAGACTGTCCCGCTCCTGACTCTGGTAGCTTTCTCATGATGTCATGGCTCGTGTTCCACTAACCCCTGACTTTCCTGGAAACTGGAAGTTAGATCAAAAGGCTCCACGACATTCAGTTTCATGTTTGTGCCCAAAAAACTTGCGTCACTGACAGAGCTGTGCACTTCTCATTGCAGCCTGTGACAAGGCACCTAAGGACTGGCTGTTCTCCAAAACAACCTGTAAAAAATTGTTATAAAATACACATAACGAAATTTACCATCTTAACCACTTCTAAGTGTACCATTCAGTTGTGTTAAGTACATTCACTTTTTTGTACGGCCAATCTCCAGAACTCTTTTCCTCTTGCAAGAATGAATCTCTGTCCCCATGAAACCACATCCCATTTTCCCTCTACCCCAACCTCTGGCAACCACCATTATGCTTTCTGTCTCTATGAATTGGACTGCTCTAAACAGTTTATATGAGTGGATTCATTTGTATTTGTCTGTATTTATCTTTTTGTGACTGGCTCATTTCATTTGGCATAATGTCCTCTGGTTCATTCATGTTGCAGCATGTGTCACTATGTCAGACTTTCCTTCTTTTTTTTTTTGAGACGGAGTCTCGCTCTTGTCACCCAGGCTGGAGTGCAGTGGCACTGTCTCAGCTCACTGCAACCTCCACTGCTTGGGTTCAAGCGATTCTCCTGCCTCAGCCTCCTGAGTAGTGGGGATTACAGGTGCCCACCACCACACCCAGCTAAATTTTTTTGTATTTTTGTAGAGACAGGGTTTCACTATGTTGACCAGCTGGTCTTGAACTCCTGACCTCAGATGATCTGCCATTTCAGCCTCCCAAAGTGCTGGGATTACAGGTGTGAGCCACAGCAGCCGGCCCTTTCCTTTTTAAGGCTGCATGATATTCCTTTGTATGGATAGGCCACGTTTTGTGTGTCCACTCATCTGTCAATTGACACTTGGGTTGTCTATTCAAGTGTCCAATTGACAGTCTCTGCTTTCTTTTTTCAATGTTATTTTATTTCAAAAACAATAAAGACGAGGTCTCACTGTTTTGCCCAGGATGGTCTCAATCTCCTGAGCTCAAGTGATCCTCCCACGTCAGCCTCCCAAAGTGCTAGGCATGAGCCACCATGCCCAGCCAGAAAGTCCCAGCTTTCAATTATTTTGGTTATATATCCAGAATTGCTAGAGCACCCAAAATAACTTTTTTTTTTGAGACGGAGTCTCGCTCTGTCGCCCATGTTGGAGTGCAGTGGCACGATTTCACCTGTGGCACATGCCTGTAATCCCAGCTACTTGGGAGGCTGAGGCAGGAGAATTGCTTGAACCTAGGAGGCAGAGGTTACAGTGAGCCGAGATCATGCCATTGCAGTCCAGCCTGGGCAAAAAGAGCAAAACCCTGTCTCAAAAATAAATAAATAAAATAAATCATAAAATATAAATATAAAATATCATTTGAAAAATAATATTTTCTGTTTGGATTGTCACAATCATGGTTGTTGGAATAAGGGTGATGTTAATTTGCTTTTTTAGATTGATGCCTAGTTGTATTTTATAGTTTTAAAACAAGCAAAAAAACTCAAAAAGCCTCTAGGCCCCCCCTTGACACTCCTCCCCCGGCCCTGTCATGTGTGCTGATTGTCTGCTGCTCACCCTGGGGGACCTTATCTGTGTCGCCTTCTGTGACAGGGTGCAGGAGCCGTGGGCGGACAGAGCTGGCATCCTCTCCCTTTTAGAAGTCTGCGCCCAGGCCTCAGGCAGTGTCACTGAAATCAGGTGAGTCCAGAGAAGAGGCCCCCTTGGAACTCTTCATCTTTCATGAGCGTTGGAACCTTTCCTTGACCTTCCTTCATCCTGTGGGATGATAGCTGTGGGGTAATAGCTGTGTCACCAGCTAGTTCTTCATGTCCCCAGGGTGGCAGGAGCTCCTGGGGTATGTGTGAGGGGCTACACATTTGTTGGGACTAGTGCAGTAGTCAAGCCACAGTGTCAGCAGAAGACATCCCCAGATTCAAAACAAAGCGCTATTGGATCCAGGCAGACATGGCTAGGAGTCCACGCTGGTTGCTTGGAAGAGGCCCCCAGATGCAGTAACGCACATGATGGCTCTTCAACCAGAAATAACACAGTGACACACAGAGTAGCTAATAGCAAAGGTTTTTAGCATCCCACTCACCTATGTTCAGATCCCAACTCAGTCGCTTACTGGTTGGAGCCCATTACTGTGTCTCTCTGGCCTCAACCTCCTGCTCTTACAAAAGAGTCTAATTACAGCCCTTTGTGGGGCTGGGAGGATTACAAGAACTGGAGCCTGTAAAGATGTCTGATGTACTGTCACCAGCCACACAGGCTGCCCTGCTTCTTCCTTCTCTCCAGGAGTGAACAAGGGGATGCTCTGGGGACTTTATCCTCTCCCATAGCCCTCTCCCCATAAGCACCTCCATGAACATAACATTCAAGTAAAGGCGGTGAGCTTAGAGCGCACATGGAGACTCCAGACACACCCCCTACCCCACCCTTCCACCACACTGTGGTTCTTGTGCCCCTCCCTCAGAAAATTCTGGAACTGCCCTTGGATCCCTCTAATGGCTTTCTGTCATGGTCTGAAAAGCCTCATCAACTTATTAACTTTAAATCGTTGAAAAGGGCCAGGCGCGGTGGCTCACACCTGTAACCCCAGCACTTTGGGAGGCCGAGGCAGGAGGATCACTGAAGCCCAGAGTTCAAGGCTGCAGTGAGCTGTGATCATACCCACCAGGCTGCACTCCAGCCTGGGTTACAGAGGAAGACCCTGTCTCAAAAAAAAAAAAAAAAAAAAAGAAAGAAAGAAAAAGAAAAATTGTTGAAAAGGCACTACTTGGGGTATCGTGTGTGATTCACGGAAGCGCCTACTTTCCCATCCTAAGCTGGTCCCTGGCAGGGGAGAAGGGGACCCAGGCAAAGGGTCTCAGAGTTGGAACCGGGCAGCCCGGGTGCCAGCTGGGCCCTCCAAGGAAGGCTGCTCGGCCTCACATTGTCTACTGCTCGCTCCTCAGCATCTCCAAGACCCAGCAGCAGCTCTGTGTCCAGCTGGAATTTCCTCGCCAGGAAGAGAATCCAGAAGCTGTGGCACTCAGGTGGGACCCAGCACCAGGGACCCCAAGGCAGGTGCTGGTGTTGGGGAGGCTGCAGGGCTGCTTCTGACCAACAGTCGCCACCCTGCCCAGAGTCCTTAGAGGTTCCAAGTCTTTACACAGCCTACAGAGGTCTGACCAACGCACTTCTGAGGCGCTTCAGCCCCACCCCAGGCCCCAGTCTCAGCTCCAGTCACCCCCACGAACTTTCAGTTCCCTGAACACCATCTTGCTTAGACCTCAGGGCCTTTGCACTGGCTGTGCCCTCTGCCCAGAATGTTCTCTTCGTGCCTGCCTTCTTCACCTGCTTAGCTCCTCTTCATCCCTCAGGTCTCAGCTTAAATGCCACCACCTCAGGGAGGCCCCCTGGACCCCAAGACTTCATCAAACACTTCCATTATCCACTGTTATAGATCCCTGGATTCATAGCACCTCTAATCCATATGGCACAGTTTTGGAAATGAAAATGTCACCCTTTTGAGTGGCTGCAGCCCTGCCTGTGTACATTCTGGGAAATAGAGCATGGTAGGATCTCAGCCTCACTTCACCTCCTCGGCTGCGTGTCCTTGTGCAGTGAACAACCTGCACAACCATACCAGCTGCCCCATCTGGACTCCTGCTTCCTAGCACTTCTCATAAGTGAATAGCAAACTGTAGGACTTCGTTTGATCGGCATTTAGTTCCCCCTACACCATAAGCTCCTTGCAGGTGGAGACTGAATCCCCCATACTGGACTAGATGTTCAGAAACTGTCATCTCCCTGTCTGTGTCCAGGTTGGCTCACTGTGACCTTGGGACCCACCACAGCCTTCTTGTGGGGCAGCTGATGGAGACGTGTGCCAGGCTGCAGCAGCTCAGGTCAGCACCTGGAAACTCTGTGTGGGGCCCTGAGTTGTCTGGTTGACCCTGGTGCCTACTCCAGGCCACGTGTGACCCTAGCATTCTTAGCATTCTCTCTTCCTTGTGCAGGAGAAAATCACACTTGGCCAGTGGAGGGGAGGGAGAGCCCCAGGGTGGCTGAGGGGAGCTCTTGGGTGGCCCCTTCTCCTCTCTTGGCATCCCCTTCTGGATGTGATGACCCCTGAGGTGTGTCCAGCCTGAAATTCTCTGGAATATCCTTGGACCTTTTCAGCTTGTCTCAGGTTAACCTCTGTGAGGACAATGATGACAGTTCCCTGCTGCTGCAGAACCTCCTGCTGTCCCTCTCTGAGCTGAAGACATTTCGGTATGCAGACAAGACATTTACTCAGGCCCCTTTACAGCCCTGCCCTGCCCTGACACCTCCCGTCATTCCCAGCCCTGGGCTCAGAGGACTCAGTGTCTCACCCTGTGGACAGAAACCACAGGTGGCCCTGGAGATGATTTTTAGGGGTACCCAGTTGTAAACATGACCTCAGGAACATTAAGCCACATGGCAAGAAAGTTATTCCCTTTTTAATGCTCTTTCATTGCTTTTCTTTTAAAATAACTGCAAACTAATACAAAGTTTCAAGAAGACTGAGAACTGCTGTGTGCCATTTACCCAAATTCACCCTTAGAGCCGGGCGTGGTGGCTCATGTCTGTAATCCTAGCACTTTGGGAGGCCAAGGCGGGTGGATTGCCTGAGCTCAGGAATTCGAGACCACGCTGGGCAACATGGTAAAACCCCGTCTCTACTAAAATACAAAAAATTAGCTGGGCGTGGTGGTGCATGCCTATAATCCCAGCTAATCGGGAGGCTGACGCACAAGAATTGCTTGAACCCGGGAGGCTGAGGTTGCAGTGAGCCAAGATTGTGCCATTGCACTCTAGCCTAGGTGACAGAACGAAGCTCTGTTTCAAAAAAAAAAAAAAAAAAAAAAAAAAGGAAAAAGAACAAATTCACCTTTTGCCAATATTTTTCCACATTTGCTCATTTCTTCCCTCCCTCCTTCTTCCCCACCTCCCTCTTCTTCCACTCTCTCCCTCTCTCCTTTTCTGAACCATTTAGAAGTTGTAATCATGTCCCTTTACCCCTTAACATTTCAGCAAATTTGCTAAAAATAAGGACATTCTCTTCCATAATCCAGTAAAATTATAAAATCCAGGAAATGTGACATTGATACGCTACTATTATCTCAACTACAGTTTATACTCCAATCTCACCAGTTTTCCCAATAATGTTGCTTATTGCATGTTTTTCCCAGTCGTGGATCCAGTCCAGGATCACAGTCTCATTTAGTGTCATCTCTTTAGAGTATTCTTCAACCTGGAACAGGTCGTTGGCCCTTCTTTGTCTTTCACAGCATTGTCTCTGACATTTACAGGCCAATTATTTTATAGAATGTCCTTCCACTTGGGTTTGTACGGTGTTTCCTCATGTTTAGAGTTGGAGTCTGCCTTTGGGCAGGAAGATCACACAGGTGATGCTGCGTTTTTGTGCCTTCCATCGGGGCACCTGATGTGTCGGTGTCCTCGGGCTGGTGATGTTAACTGTGATCACCTGTGACAGTGGTGTCTGCCAGGTCTCTCCACTTGCAAAGTTACTGACTTTCTCTTTGTAATTAACATAGATTATGTGGTGAGGTACTTTAAGATTATGTAAATATCCTGGTCTTCCTCAAACTCTCATCGGTGAATTTTAGCAGCCGTTAATAAATGTTACTTGAATCAATGAATTACTATGACAGTTGCAAAATGTAGCTTTCCTAACTTTTGATTTTCTTTCCACCTAACTGATTACACCAAGAAGAAACTCTTGGGTTGGGCACAGTGGCTCAAGCTTGTAATCCCAGCACTCTGGGATGCCGAGGAGGAAGAATAGCTTGAGCCCAGGAGTTTGAGACCAGCCTGAGCAACATAGTGAGACCCCCATCTCTACAAAAAATAAACAAAATAAATGTTTAAAAAGGAAGAAACTCTTTAGGACAGACAGATCTTTGACACTTCTTCAGTATTTGCTTTAAAGATGCAGAGTTTTTGATAAACAACAGTAACTAGCTAAACTACAGTGATACCTAATTCTGGCTTAAGTTGTGAAGTTGCTACCTGAATGATTGTGGCTTAGGAAATACTGAACTAGTCCATGCTTCTGCTTCCAAGCTCTATGGTGGCTTAATGAGTTCATGGTGGAAGAGATTTATGAAGGAAAGGAGGTCCCCTCACATTGCCCCCCACATCCCTACCCCACATCCTTGCCCTCTGCCACCAGCATTCAGAGCTCCCAAGACCCAGGGCTCCCGACTGACCTGTTGCCCTTTGACCCCCACCAGGCTGACCTCCAGCTGTGTGAGCACCGAGGGCCTTGCCCACCTGGCATCTGGTCTGGGCCACTGCCACCACTTGGAGGAACTGGAGTGAGTTGTAGAGTGGAGGGATCGGGGACACGTGGCCCAGCTGAGGGTGAGGGGTGGAGAAGAGAGCAGGGTATTTGGGAGGGCAGGCAATGGGACTTCGACTAATGACCCTTCCCCCAATGAAGTGCAGCAGTGCTGGGTGTGGCCTGGGGAAGGATGAGCACCACAGCTTGGGTCTGAATTTCACCACTGACTCACAGAGGGGCTGTGGGCGTGGCTGCTCTGCTCTGGGCTTTGATCGCCTCATTGGCAAAAATGGGGCTCATGAGCCTTGCTCTGCTGGGCCGGCTGTGGGAATCAGGCTATGGAGATGGCTGAAGAACAGGAGGGTATGTGTGTGTGTGTGTGTGTCCCTGGTCCCCCAGCTTCCTCTCTACAGCCTTCATCCAGGGCATCATTTCTTAGCTGGGCCAGCTGTGACTATCATGCCTACCCAGAGCCTGAGCCCTGGGGCCAGAAATACCCATGCAGAACATGGACAGCGAGGGTGGCCCAGGGCGTGCAGATGCAGAGTTGCCCTCCCAGGGGACAGAGCAGGAGAGGGGAGCTGACAGGACAGCTCAGCTCCAGGGCTGGGCAGGCTCCACTAACCCTGGCCTCTGTTTGGTCTTCTGCAGCTTGTCTAACAATCAATTTGATGAGGAGGGCACCAAGGCGCTGATGAGGGCCCTTGAGGGGAAATGGATGCTAAAGAGGCTGGAGTAAGTGGTGATGGTGGTTAATGGGGAAGGGGGTGAGTGAGTGGTGATGGTGGTTAATGGGGAAGGGGGGCAGTGAGTGGTGACGGTGGTTAATGGGGAAAGGGGGCAGTGAGTGGTGACGGTGGTTAATGGGGAAGGGGGTGAGTGAGTGGTGATGGTGCTTAGTGCTGCATGGTCAGTGAGTAGCATGCCAAGGAACCTTTGCATGTTTTGTAAACACAAACTGCCATGTTTCTGGATGGACCCAGGTGAGCCGAATGCCCTTACATGACCTTTTACTTTCTATTCTGGCTCTGAGTGCCAGCAAGAACCTTGGTCATAGGAAACAGAATACGCAACTCAAAGCAATCCAAGACAAAAATGTACTGGCTTATGTCATGGAAAATTATGAGGCCACGGACTTCAGGCACAGCTGGATCCAGGGGTTCTGTATTTGTCAGGCTTCTCTCTCACGTACTTCACTCTGGCCCTTACTCTTTTTCTGTCCACCTTGGCTTCCTTCTCAGGCGGGCCATCCCTATACCTGCAGGCTTGCTTTCTCTCAGCTTAGTGGAAAGGGAGTACCATTCTCCCGGTGGTTACAACAAAAGGTCCTAGATTGAGTCTCACTGCACTAGCTTGGGTCACCTGCCCCACCCTAAAGCAATCACTGTGGCTGTGAGCACAAAATATTCTCATTAGCCAGATCTGGGCACATGCCCACCCTGTCTCCTGGACTTAGAGGGGTGGTATTTCAGGGTGTGAGTAATAGAAGAGGAAACAAACTCTGGGCAGAAAAAATCTACAGATGTCCACTACATTTGTCTACAGTCGTTTCCTTGGTAACTGGCAGCTTTTACTACTTTATTCCATAATTTGAAGTCACCGAATTCTTAGAAATGCCAGAAACAGCCTCAGTCTAAAAGTCAGGTCCCCGTCCTGCACAGATTCCTGTTTAACAGTATCTGGACAGAAAATTTAACAGAATATCTTCCGCTTTTCATCTCATAACTTTTTCTGATGACCAAAAATATACACTGGCTATAAAAAGTTCCATCATTCTAGAAATATGTAACAAACAACATGAAATGCCCTGGAGATGACACCCCCCGAGAAAACTTCTGTTGAACAGTTTGTGAACTTTTCTCCAGATTTTTTTTTCTACATATGTTTTGAATTCAGCTTGAAAGTAGCCTTTTGACTTTTTGCCCCTTAACATTGAAATTCTTCCACTTGTCCCTCTTCGCTTCTCCTGGGGAGAGGATCAGGTAAAAGGAGAAGAGGGATTACAGAGACCTTTGACCACAGGGCCCTCCTGTCATCTCACTGGTCTGTTTCTTTGCCCACTCTTCATGTGCCTGCATCTAGGCTCAGCCTTCTGGAAGCTTTTATTCAGGGGATTAGAGGCCCAGTGAGGTCATTCATTGGCTCATTCATGCATTCGACAAATATGTACTGAGCTGGGCACCTGGGCCGGGGCCAGGAGCTTGTGGTACCATGGGGGACAGGACAGATTCATCCATGCCCCCGGGGGCCTTTTTCTTCCTTCTGATTTCCCAGGCACCAAGTGCTGCTCCTTACCTCCTGCTGCCTCACTTGCTCTATCTGTAAACTGGGCATATGATATATTCTCTGTCCAAAGAAAGGGGATGGATCGTCAGTGCCTGGAGTTCTCTTCCCATCTCAGATCTGTCATTTCCAAGTGTAACTCCCCACGGGCAGCTACCCTCAAATCCAGCCAGCTTCTTCCAGCTGTCTACCTGTGATGGAGTGGGTAGGAGCATGGACACTAGTTAGGAGCCTCACTGCCTGGGTTCAACTCTGGGTAGGGTAACTGACACTTCCAGTTTGCTTGGCGCTTTCCCCATTTTAGCACACGAAGTCCCACATCCAGGAAAAACCCTTCTGTTCTGAGCCAAGCAAGACAGTTGACCATCTTTCGCTTCTGCCTCTTTTTTATTTTATTATTATTTATTTATTTATTTGAGACCCAGTCTCGCTCTGTCGCCCAGGCTGGAGTGCAGTGGCACAATCACGGCTCACTGCAACCTCCGCCTCCTGGGTTCAAATGATTCTCCTGCCTCAGCCTCCCAAGTAGCTGGGACTATAGGCGTGTGCCACCAGGCCCAGATAATGTTTGTGTTTTTAGTAGAGACAGGGTTTCACTTTGTTGGCCAGGCTGGTCTTGAACTCCTGACCTCAAGTGATTCACCTGCCTTGGCCTCACAAAGTGCTGGGACTACAGGCATGAGCCACCGTGCCCAGCCAGTTCTGCCTCTTCATGTGTGAACTTGTGCCAGTCCGTCAGCCTCTCTGTTCTTTGGCCTCCTCATCTTAACTCTGAGGATGAGAGCAATCTCCCCTGCTAGGGTTGTTGTGAGGATTAAATGAGATAATATGTGTTACATTCTTACAGTCTGGTCAGAGTTCACACTCTACAAGTGCTAGCTATTGTTATTCTCCTCTCCTGCCTAGGCTGGGGGCCTCTAGAAGTACAATCGCCTGGGTCACATATGGTTGGAGCTGAGGAATGGGATTTCTATAGCTTTGGGTTCTGTTCCTGAAGCAACCACTTTGTGTATGACCTTGAGCAAGTTCTCTAACTCTCTGAGCCTCGGCGTTCCTCACCTGTAAAATGGGGATGATGATAAACCCACCTTTCCAGATGGCCCCAAGCCCTGCATTTGGCCCACATTTTATGCTCAATATGTGACTGCCATTATTACTGGTCATTAGTCTGGGTCTATGAGGTTCAGAACATAGAACTGCTGCCTGCCTGACCTCAGTAATTCATGCAGAGAAATAGCATTTGGACCTCCCAGTACAGTTCATTTCATAGAATTTTTACACTGTGTGGATATAAGTGGCTGTCTTGGAGGTCCCTAGGCTTGCTAAGCACAGAGGCCTCAGACCCCCAGACAGGACAGTGCCCCACCCCTAGATGCCAAGTTCACCTGGCCTCCTCTTCTCCAGCCTCGGTCACCTTCTGCTGAACAGCTCCGCCTTGACCTTGCTTACTCACGGACTAAGCCACATGACCCGCCTGCAGAGCCTCAGGTGAGTGACCGAGTGGCCCGTGGGGGTGAGTGGGAGGAAACACTCCCCACTCAGTTGCGACCACATCCAGGGAAGCACGGAGGGCACCTCCCTGGGGATCCTTTGTGGCTCCCTCCCAGGCCCATCCCTGTGCCCTCCCAGGTGGGTGCCCACTGCTCTTGCCTTCTAATGCCACCTGTTTCCTCCTGGTTACAAAAGTGGCCTAAAGGGCTTAGGCCCAAGTTGCAGAACAACCCTTGAAGCACACACAGTTCACCCTGGGCTCTTGTTAAAATGCTCATTCTGATTCCCCAGGTCTGGAATTCTGCCTAGGTTGTGTGTGTGGTTTTGTTTCTGTTTTTGTTTTGAGCTGGAGCCTCACTATGTGGCCCAACCTGGAGTGCAGTGGCAATGCACAGGTGCAGTCATGGTGCACTGCAGCCTCAAACTCCTGGGCGAACGTGATCCTCCTGCCTCAATCTCCCAAGTAGCTGGGACTACAGACCTAAGCCGTTGTGCCCAAACTCAGCATTTCTTTTTTTGTTTGTTTTTGAGACGGAGTTTCGCTCTTATTGCCCAGGCTGGAGTGCAATGACGCGATCTCAGCTCACTGCCACCTCTACCTCCCGGGTTCAAGCAATTCTCCTGAGTAGCTGGGATTACAGGCATGTGCCACCACACCCGGCTAATTTTTGTGTTTTTAGTAGAGACAGGTTTTCTCCACGTTGGTCAGGCTGGTCTTGAACTTCTGACCTTAGGTGATCTGCCCACCTCGGCCTCCCAAAGTGCTGGGATTACAGGCATGAGCCACCGCACCCGGCCCCAGACTGCATTTCTAACAAGCTTCCGGGTGGTAGCAATTCTGGGGGCCACAGTCTGCACTTTGAGTAGTGTGTGTCTAGACTCAGATGAGGCGGCCTTTCTATACTCCCTTTGTGATTTCACTCCCTGACGCTAGGTTAAATAAACATGACACTTACTTTCAATGTAATTTTTCAAAACATGAAATCTTGTGACTAAAAAACAAATCCAAGCAGTGACACAAAGCGTTGCTTTGTTTATATCTAAGTACACCACCTCCAACCCCCCACCTCGGGCACAGCAGAGTAGGTAGGAAATGGGGTTAGAAAGTTCCAGGAGGATATATCATATTGGACCATTTCACCCAAAATTAATTTACTGAAAGGCGATCCGTTAATATGTATTTATTTATTTTTATTTTATTTTTATTTGTTGAGACAGAGTCTCACTCTGTCACCTAGGCTGGAATGTAGTGGCATGATCTCACCTCACTGCAACCTCCACCTCCCGGGTTCAAGTGATTCTGGTGCCTCAGCCACCCAAGTAGCTGGGATTACAGGTGTGCACCACCACACCCAGCTAATTTTTGTATTTTTTGAGCAGAGACGGGGTTTCTCCATGTTGGCCAGGCTGGTCTTGAACCTCTGACCTCAGCTGATCCACCTGCCTAGATTCCCAAAGTGCTGGGATTACAGGTGTGAGCCACCTCACCCAGCTCCATTAAAATTTAATTTGCAAAATAAAAGAAAGTAAAAACAACATACAAACAAATACTTCCCAAGGGGCTAAGACCATTTGCCTCAGCTGTTTCGTTGGTTTTTCCTACCCAGGCAGAGCAAGATCAGGGCTCAGTAAAGACAATACCCTGGGTTTAAGGAAAACCTACCATATGCATAGATGAGAACATGATATGCCCCTGAGAACTGATTTGTGTGAATCAGAGAACCCAGCGTGAAACTAACATTCAGCCGGGCCAGCCCGGAGATCCCTGACACAGAGGCTGAGGTGAAGCTTGGTAAAGAAATGTAGAGACTGCTCCTGGGCCAGGGGCTCTGGATTCATTTCCACCCAGCCTGCGAGTCCCTAAGTCTCACTGCTGAGTCTCAGTTTTCTCACCTGGACATTGGGGACAGTAATTCCCACCTTGCTCACCACCGCCCACCTGCCAAGACCCCCAGAAGTTTTGCTGCTAGCATATGAGTTCCTGGGTGTGTAAGGCTTTGCAAACTGTAGAGTTCTTAGCACAGTACCTGCAAAGGCCTTTAAGCTACTGAAAGTCTCTTGGTCTATTCCCTGCTTTTCCAGACTGAAGAGGAACAGTATCGGTGATGTCGGTTGCTGCCACCTTTCTGAGGCTCTCAGGGCTGCCACCAGCCTGGAGGAGCTGGAGTGAGTTGCCCATCCTGCCCCCAGACCCAGGCAATTTTGGCAGGGAAAGATGACAAGGACAAGGGGCTACCTGAGCACGCCCTTTGCTTCTTCATCTCATCTCCTTCACCCACTTCTACACTGTGTAAACAACCTGGGGCCTAGAACCTTGGGGGACCCAAAGACAGGATGTGAGAGTGTCAATTGCAGCAAGAGGGATTTAGGTCAGACAACGGGGAGAACATCCTAAACAGAAGCCAAGAGTTAGGAGCTGTCACTCAACATGGGGTGATGGGGTTCTCTGTGTGAGCCAAGGCCCTTCCTGGGACTTCAGCCTCCCCTTCTTTTTCTGGGAGTGGGGTGTGGACAAGATGAAATGGTGGAAGGCTGATGAAGCTGTTCTCTCCCCCAAGCTTGAGCCACAACCAGATTGGAGACGCCGGTGTCCAGCACTTAGCTACCATCCTGCCCGGGCTGCCAGAGCTCAGGAAGATAGAGTGAGTGGCCAGCCCTACAGAGGAGGGCCACAGGGGTCACACCATGGTCCTAGGAGATACTGGCCCCTAGCTCAGGCCAGCATGGTAAAATCTCCCCTGCGCCAACCTCAGTGTCCAGGCAGTGGGGCTTGGTGACCTCCTGGCCCTCACTGTAGGACCTTAAGCCACCCCAGCCCCTGCTCTTCTCTGGGCCTTTCTGCCTCATTGTCTGGGTAGGTGTGTGGTGTCGGGGGGTTGTCTCTTAGGCTCCCTGAAGCAGGACTGGCAGCCCCAGCAGACGTGCTGGGGTGTCGGGGAGAGGGAGCGTCAGAGGATCTGATGGCTGCCCCCCTCCCACAGCCTCTCAGTGAATAGCATCAGCCCAGCCGGGGGAATGCAGTTGGCGGAGTCTCTCATTCTTTGCAGGCACCTGGAGGAGCTGATGTGAGTGTTTGCCCAGGTAGCCTCTGCCCTCTGTGCCCCCCAGGCCCACCTGGCCTCCTCTCCTGCAGTGGGCACAGGGCAGGGCGGGGGTCCCGAGTGGGCCGGCCCAGCACTCAGTGCTCATTCCTCTCCTCTTCTAGGCTTGGCTGCAATGCCCTGGGGGATCCCACAGCCCTGGGGCTGGCTCGGGAGCTGCCTCAGCACCTGAGAGTCCTGCAGTGAGTGGCCCCCTGCCCACACCATGCAGTTCTGGCGGGGAGGAGGGTCCCCGGGAGCAGTGGGGGGGGGGGTCCAGGCCCCCATCAGTTGAGCTGCCCTGCCCCAAGTCAAGCTGTGGCATGTACCCACATGCCTGTTCCTTCCCTGCCTCTGATGTCTGCAGCAAGAAAATCAGGAGGCCCAGCCTAGTCCTGGCTCTGCCACGGGCCCCTGCCTGCCCTTGGCCAAAACCCTGCCCCTTCTCAGCCTCAGTTTCTTCACATGCAAAAGAAGTACAATGATCCCAGCTCAGTGCGCCCTGTAAGCGGGTCCCTGAGGGTGAATGAGAAATCCTAGCAGAGGGCTTCGCGGGAGCACAGCACCAAGCAACGCGGCCTCAGCACTTCACAGCTGAAGTCCTTGGCCTCATGGCAGCCCCAGAGGGCTGGGACTTTTTTTTTTTTTTTTTGAGATGGAGTCTCTCTCTGTCACCCAGGCTGGAGTGCAGTGGTGCAACCTTGGCTCACTGCAACCGCCACCTCCCGGGTTCAAGCAATTCTTGTACCTCAGCTTCCAGAGTAGCTGGGATTACAGGCATGCGCCAGCATGCCCGGCTAATTTTTGTATTTTAGTAGAGACGGGGTTTCACCATGTTGCCCAGGCTGGTCTTGAACTCCTGGCCTCAAGTGATCCACCCACCCCAGCCTTCAAAAGTGCTGGGATTACAGGAGTGAGCCAGCGAGCCTGGCCGGTGCTGAGACTTATACGTGCTCCCTTTTCCAGGCCAGGGAATGAAGGCCAGGAGAGGTGTGGAGAATTTTCCTTACTCCTACGTGAAGGACCTGGGTGTTGAATTTGGGATCTCAGACCCCAAAGCCAGGCTCCTTGATACCCACCCAGGTCCTGTGTGGATGTGGAATTAGCCAGAGACTGTCTACGGGCTGGTGCTGTGGCCTGAGACGAGGCTGAGGGTGGGGGGCTCTGAAAAGGTCCCCAGTCCCCACAGGCTCCTCTCACCCTCTCCTCTTTCCCCAGCCTGCCGTTCAGCCATCTGGGCCCAGGTGGGGCCCTGAGCCTGACCCAGGCCCTGGATGGATCCCCCCATTTGGAAGAGATCAGGTAAGTAGGGGCTGCCCGGCCCAGGTGCGGGGACAGTCCTGGGCGGGTGGGGGGTTCCTCTCACAGGTATCTCCCCTACCCTGCAGCTTGGCGGAAAACAACCTGGCCGGTGGGGTCCTGCGTTTCTGCAAGGAGCTCCCGCTGCTCAGACAGATAGAGTAAGTAGCCGCCCCTGCCTGCCTGGGGGGACCAGCAGTAGGCTGAGGGCTGCTCTTCTCTGAGCCTAACACCTGGGGAGGCCTTCGAAGTGATAGAAGCCCCAGGGATGGCAGGGGCCTGGCTCGAGAAAGGAAGGCTTTCCCAAAACTCCTAGCTTACCCCAGACCCTGGCGGCTCTGCTCCCTCCTGTGCTGATAGCGGGAGACAGGACCTGCTAGATCCCCTGACTCAAACACCCCCCATCCCACCCCACGCCCTTCTCCATCCCCAGCCTGGTTTCCTGTAAGATTGACAACCAGACCATCAAGCTCCTCACCTCCAGCTTCACGCGCTGCCCTGCCCTGGAAGTAATCTTGTGAGTGATTGGAAGAGTCCTGAGCTGGCTGGGAAAAGGAAAAGTGGGGAGGGGTGGGGGGAGTCAGCCCCAGCCTGCTGTGTGGCCTGGAGCTGCTCCCATCCTCTCTGGCCAGTCCTCCCATTTGTAAATGGGGAAGATCATTCTTGCTCAGACATCCTCTCAAAGACATTTTAACACGGGAGCTGCAGGTGATGTTGGGTAAAACAGTTTACCTTCTCCTGCCTTTTTCCCTATTTGCAGAGTGGTGGGAGGGGAGGTGGGCCAGGTGGTCTCTGAAGGTTTTTGGTCCAACCTTTCTTTTGGGAGGCAGTTGGATAGACCACCTTGTCTGCTTGATGAAACCTCCATTTATGAACCACAGTTGGTAGTGAACAGTGGCTAAAGGCAGAAGAAAGCCACTCCCAGACCTGCTGGCTGGCTGGCTGTGCTTGGTTGTGTCTTAGCAATCAGAATCCCCCAGACCTTGGGGCCTTGCAGTGCTGCCTCATGGGTAAACTAGAATTCTAGGACTAGCCTGGGACCCTAACCATGGTATGGAGGACACAGCTGTTTCCTGAAGAACAGGACACAAGTGATTACAAGATTATTTTAGTTTGCATCCTAAAGATCTTAACCCTTCTCATTACACCAAAGAGAAAGTCTCAGATCAGTGCTAATTTATCTTTAACACCTAACACAGGATTCTCCCTTTTTAACCAAAAGGGTTAAAAACCCAACATCTTAGGAAGGGCATATGTTCCAACTAGAAGTTAATACCATTGTTTGTACTATATTTATTTTTGTAACTACCTTCTATATGGGGTCTGTAACACAAGTTTTCCATTGATAGTAGTAATAAATGTTTCCTTTTAAGATTAATTTTATTTATTTATTTATTTATTTTTTGAGACAGGGTCTCCCTCTGTTGCCCAGGCTGGAGTGCAGTGGTGCAATCTCGGCTCACTGCAACCTCCACCTGCCGGGTTCAAGAGATTCTCCTGCCTCAGCCTCCCGAGTAGCTGGGATTACAAGTGCCCACCACCACACCCAGCTAATTTTTGTCTTTTTAGTAGAGACAGGATTTCACCATGTTGGTTAGGCTTGTCTCAAACTCCTGACCTCAGGTGATCCAACCGCCTTGGCCTCCCAAAGTGCTGGGATTACAGGCGTGAGCCACCACGCCCAGCCAAGATGAATTTTTTAAAGTAAGAAAAAAGAGGGGGCCGATTTAAAGAAAAATATGATGCATCCTAAATACAGGAGGTGCATGTGTGTGGCAAAAATGGCAACATCATGTGAACGTCATGATCCAAACTTGACGGGGAGGGGAGCAGGGAGGAAGGTAACCTGCACCCTGGCGTCTTCAGGGGAGGACACACAAGCACCCTATCAGGTGGCCTCTCTTGAAAACCCTTGCCCCCACGATTGGCCCCCTGCTCTCCCCACTCACTGCCTTGTCTCCGCCCCTCGACCTCCTTGCTCTCCTGCCGCTGACTTTGGGACCCCTACCCTGCAGGCTGTCCTGGAATCTCCTCGGGGATGAGGCGGCTGCCGAGCTGGCCCAGGTTCTGCCGCAGATGGGCCGGCTGAAGAGAGTGGAGTATGAGGGGCCGGGGAGGAATGGGGTGGGCTGAAGGGGGACCTACCTCCCGGGAACACCAAGAGGCCACCGGGGTCAGTCCCCCACCTCCCAGAAAGCCCTTCCTTGAGTTGCACACTCTGGTCTGTTCCAAGCCCCTGCCAGGCTTAGTTCCCCCTGGGTTCTAGCCTTCAGCCTTCCTGCTGCACCCACCACAAGTCCCTGTTGTCTTTTGGGTTCTCTGAGAAGGTAGTGTGGGAGACTGTGTCCCCCCACCTTGGCCTGAGGAAGGGACCTGGGAAACCCTCACACCCATTCTCATGACCGTGTCTCTCTTTCCCCTCCCCTCTCCGTCCACTGGGAAGCCTGGAGAAGAATCAGATCACAGCTTTTGGGGCCTGGCTCCTGGCTGAAGGACTGGCCCAGGGGTCTAGCATCCAAGTCATCCGGTAACAGAGGCCTGCAGGGGCAGGGATGGTGGGTGGGAGGCTACACCAACCCCCAGATCTAATGGGACTCCCTGGAGGGAGGCGGCAGGGCCTGGGTTGGGGATTATCAAAGGAGACTTGGACCACTCCACCAAGAATTTGGCAGCAAGCAGACTTGGATCAAATCCCAGCTCTGCCACTTGCCAATTTTGTAACTTTGTAGCCGTAACTCACCCTCTCTGAACCCCAATTTTCTCATCTATGAAATGGGGATACTGATGGTATCTACCTCAGAGAGTTGTAAGGACTAAACGAGCATATAAAGCACTGAACCCAATGCCTGGCACATGGTAAGCACTTAAAATAGTAACTATAATCAGAGTCATCACATACAGTTGTATAGGTTGTGCACTGCATGAGAGCATTAAACCTAAGAGGCACCATTCACATTGTCAACCTGCTGGATTTCTAGCAGATGAGAGTAAAGTGACTCGTTCTACCAAAATCATATATTATGACAATTTCAGACAGATGGCAGTAAAACATCTTGAAGAAAGAGGGCCTTTTCCTTATTTGCACAAATGTGTCATATGAGGTCTTAGCTGGCATCACTATCTCCCAGGGAGGAAGGTTGAGTTGGAGAACTCAGGAGGCAGGTGTAGAGGACACCCTCTCCCTAGGTCAGCTGGTCTAACTCCTGCCTCTGCCAGGTAACTCTGGGCACAGCTCTACCTTTTTGGGCCTCAGCCTCCCAATCTGCAGATAGGACAAAGGACAGAGATGGGAGGATGAACGAGTGCCTATATCTGTGCCCCACAGCCTCTGGAATAACCCCATTCCCTGTGACATGGCCCAGCGCCTGAAGAGCCAGGAGCCCAGGCTGGACTTCGCCTTCTTTGACAACCAGTCCCAGGCCCCTTGGGGTACTTGATGGCCCCCTCAAGACCTTTGGAATCCAGCCAAGTGATGCACCCAAGTGATCCACCCTTCACCCACTGGGATAAATGACTCAGGAGAAAAGAGCCTCAGCAGGGTGCTCTGCACTCCACCCAGGAGGAAGGATACGTGTGTCCTGCTGCAGTCCTCAGGGAGAACTTTTCTGGGAACGAGAAGCCGGATCTGGCCAAAGGAGTATCCTGCTTTACATGTAATATGTGTGATCAATTGGGGACATGCGGCACACAATGAGGGTGTCATGATAATGCATGACACGTAAGGTTGTATGAGGCAGCATGACCCCTTGACATGTGGTGTTACATGAAACTCCGTGTGATGCATGTTCAATGGCATGGGTCCTGGCATCCCAAGTGGCAGGATACATGATTGTGGATCCATATAGGACACATGACAAATGTCCATGCCACAGGACTCGTGGCTGGCCAGATGACCTCAGGCTGGCCCAAGATCTAATTTATTAATTTTTGAAGCAGACATATTTATAGACTGCATGTGTGGAGCAGCTAGGTCAGGAAAAGTCTTCTGTGCGAGCTGGGAGGGGAGAGTGTCCATGCACTGACCAGTCCAGAAGCCCAAGGGCCAGGACTCTGGGACAAGCTGGGGACTTAGCCATGAAGTCCCCTCCTGCCTCATTCCTCAGCCTACCCATCTGTAAACTTGATGACCTCTCCCTTACTTACATACTAGCTTCCAAGGACAGGTGGAGGTAGGGCCAGCCTGGCCTTGGGAGTGGAGAAGCCCAGTCTGTCCCGTGTAAGGGACAAAGCCAGGTCTAACAGTACTGGGTGGGGGGCACTGCCAAGACAATAGGCTAGGCTAGTGGGTCCAGCTATTACCTTGGTGGGATTCAGGTGAGCCTCCAGGCACTTCACATGTTACCCAGTGTTCTTGTTACTTCCAAGGAGAACCAAGAATGGTTCTGTCACACTCGAAGCCAAGTTTGATCAATAAACGTGATGGTCTTCCACCTCTAGCCTGAGTCCGATGTTTCCTGCTACTCCACTGAAGTCAGAAGTGGTTCACCCCCTGCCCTGGGGACTGGACAGCAGTGCAGACAACAGAGAGGTGTGTTGAGTGGAGCACTGGCCTGGGAGTCAGGAGACATGGGTTCCCAGCTCAGACCTTTTCTCTAGTCATGTGGTCATGGGCAAGTTACCTCCTCTCTCCAGACCTCGCCTGCAACATGAGGGTGTTATGGAAGCTCAGCATGTTAAAAGCATTTTTTGTTTGACTTGCATAACATTGAAACTACTTTCTGAACTCATTGTCAGTATTTAAAATTGGGAATTTTACATAAAAATTCAGATTCTGCCGGGCGCGGTGGCTCAAGCCTGTAATCCCAGCACTTTGGGAGGCCGAGGCGGGTGGATCACGAGGTCAGGAGATCGAGACCATCCTGGCTAACATGGTGAAACCCCGTCTCTACTAAAAATACAAAAAACTAGCCGGGCGAGGTGGCGGGCGCCTGTAGTCCCAGCTACTCGGAGGCTGAGGCGGGAGAATGGCGTGAACCCGGGAGGCGGAGCTTGCAGTGAGCCGAGATCGCGCCACTGCACTCCAGCCTGGGCGACAGAGCGAGACTCCGTCTCAAAAAAAAAAAAAAAAAATTCAGATTCTGGCTGCTTTTAAGTGCTAATCCAGCACTCCCACTAAAGAGTCACATGACTGTGCTTTTTAGATGCACACACATCCCTCAGCTTGCTGCAGTCCTCACCGCTCCCCATTGTCTTGACACCCCACCTGACCCCACTTTTTGCTGTTCTTTGACCCTGGCCTGGAGAGTTTGCATGGGGATGTTGTACCAGAGGAACATGGCTTTGGAAGTCAGACAGGCATGGAACAGAAGGTGACTTAACCCTTTGCTACCTGTCTATGAGGTACGTGGGTTAGCAGCCACCCCGCAACAAACACACACACACACACACACACACACACACACACACACACACACACACACACACATCAAGACTGCTGGAGAAGTCAGGAAAGCAAGACGAAGAAAGTTACTGGCAAAAAAAAAAAAAAGGTAAGTACTGGTTCCATCCTAGTTCTCCTCTCTTTTTATAGCCAAATATCATACGACGTGAAGAGATGCCCCAAATGACAGATCAGCATCCTCTCTCCCTCCTGTAGTTAAAACAAGTTGATTTAGGGGGAGCCTCCCACCTCATTGTGAAAAAACAGGTCGGGAGGGTGCAGTTACAGCTGAGCACCACTGGAGGGCAGGCTAGCCCACCGGCGATTCATGCGACAACTTCCTTCACTGTGGGACCCAGAAGGAAGTTAGGAGGTGATGCTAGGGCCTGTTCCCACCTGGCCTAGTAGCTTGGGATGTCCCCGCCTACCAGTGGCTCACCTGGATGGCTTGGCCTTGACCTTTGCAGCCCTCCAGGTTGTTCCCGAACCCCTCCAAGCATGAGGAGAAAGTCCTCCGGCCGAGTGCCAAGCACCCATACCTCACACAGGGCCACCCTTACCGGGCCACGGTCAGGGCACACCTAGCAGCAAATGGGCCCGTCTGCCTGGTCATGGGGGAGAAAGTAGGCAGGAAGAGGATCCAAGAAGTTTACCAGGCAATCCTGGGCCCGAAATTCTGTCTCCCTTTCCTGGGACATGATGCCAAGTTGACCTTGGCCTTCAGTGTGCCCAAGATCACCTTCACACTACAGGGGTTGCATTTCCTCCCCTCCTTGCCCAAGAATGAAGGATGAGTCCCTCAAAGCCTGGAAATGGCTTGGCAGGGGAGCCAAGGCTGAGGAAGGAGCAGAGGGTACCAACCAGAGGCACCTGGCCATGGGGGACAGGGGACCCCGGAGCTCAAGGACACTATTTTCATTTGCTGCATAGCCATTTTACTTTTCTCTTCTGCTTTTTCCCCCTTCATATCTGCCCAAATTCTACACTCCAAGAAACTTTCAGCAGCTTCCCTGAAATAAACCACAGTATTGCCGGCACTGCAGAGCTGGCTGGGCCTACATCAAGTTGGTGTGAAATCACCTTGTTCATTTTATTAAGAAACTTCCTGTCTTGCAAAACTTCCTCTCTTGCCACCTGCCTGCTTGGAGGTCTTAACTGGTTTTTCGTTTGTTTGCTTGTCTTGTTTTTGTTTTTGTTTTTGTTTTTGAGACGGAGTCTCGCTCTGTCACCCAGGCTGGAGTGCAGTGCTGCAATTTGGGCCCACTGCAACTCCACCTCCTGGGTTCAAGCAATTCTCCCACCTCAGCCTCCCAAGTAGCTGGGATTACAGATGTTCGCCACCACGCCTGGCTAATTTTTGTATTTTTAGTACAGATGGAGTTTCACTATGTTGGTCAGGCTGGTCTGGAACTCCTGACCTCAAGTGATCCACCTGCCTTGGCCTCCCAAAGTGCTGGGATTACAGGCATGAGCCACCATACCCGGCCTGTTTTTCTATCCAATACGGATAGAGTATAACCTCCCTGCCCCCTTCTTCCCCAAAGTAGGCTCAGTTTAAATATATACATGAAAACAAATAAAATTCAAAGAAAAGCAAGGTTATGGGGTGTCAAGCAGGATGATCCAATGGAAGCTCCCCATCTCTGCGTGTGAGCCCTCGCACTGAGAATGCGATCAGGCTGGTAAGTACCCGTGTCTATCTGCAAGACTGGGAAAATCTCCTTTTGCTACTTTGTCTCTCAGCCTCCATCTTATAATTGTACAAATTGAATGTTCATCTTTCTTTTTTATTTTTATTTATCATTATTATTTTATTTTTCCTTAAGTTATTGGGATACAGGTGGTGTTTGGTTATATGAGTAAGTTCTTTAGTGGTGATTCGTGAGATTTTGGTGCACCCAGTGCCCAAGCAGTATACACTACACCATATTTGTAATCTTTTTTTTTTTTTTAATTTATTTTTTAAGACGGAGTCTTGCACTCTCGCACTCTCACCCAGGCTGGAGTGCAGTGTCGCGATCTCGGCTCACTGCCAGCTCCACCTCCCGGGTTCACACCATTCTCCCGCCTCAGCCTCCCAAGGAGCTGGGATTACAGGCGCCCGCCACCACGCCTGGCTAATTTTTTTGTATTTTTAGTAGAGACAGGGTTTCACCATGTTAGCCAGGATGGTCTCAATCTCCTGACCTCGTGATCTGCCCACCTCAGCCTCCCAAAGTGCTGGGATTACAGGCGTGAGCCTCCGCGCCCGGCCATATTTGTAATCTTTTATCCCTCACCCCTCTCCCACTCTTCCCCACAAGTCCCCAAAGACCATTGTGTCTGAATGTCCATCTTTCTGATGGGAGTCACAGACTCCCCTTTCACTTCCTTCACACGCCTCAGGTGCTGTCAAATTGCCTCCTCTATCCTTCCGCTAAAGACACACACCTGTCCAGCCAGTGGTTCCCAAGCTGTAAAACTGCAGTTATAGAAATTGTAAGGGTGTCAGGATCTTGTCACCATGCAGATTCTGGTTCAGCAAGTCTGGGGCAGGGCCTGAGATTCTGCATTCCTAAGAAGCCTCCAAGTGATGGCCGTGTTGCTGGGCCATACTTAGCTTAGAAGACTGTAGATGAGAGGATCGCAAGCCTGACTGCACATTAGAATCACCTGGGAAGCTTTTAAAACTCACTATTTTTAAAAGGAGTATTTGGGCTGAGTGCAGTGGCTCACACTTATAATCCCAGCACTTTGGGAGGCTGAGGCAGGAGGATCACTTGAACTCAGGAGTTTGAGACCAGCCTGGGCAAAATGGTGAAACCTTGTCTCTACAAAATAAAATAATAAAATAAAATAAAACACACACACAAAAATTAGCCAGACATGGTGACGTGCACCTGTAGTCCCAGCTACTCGGGGTATGGGGAGTGGGGTGGGGTGCTGAAGTAGGAGGATCACTTGAGTCCAGGAGGTGGAGGCTGCAGTGAGCCAAGATCATGCCACTGCATTCCAGCCTGGAGGACAGAGCAAGACTCTGTCTTGGGGGAAAAAAAGAGTATTTAGAAAGCTCCCTGAGTGATTCTAGTGTGCAGCTGCAGTGGAGACCCACTGGTCTGGAGTATGCCATCTCTTGGAGAGGCTGGGCAAGCCTTTGCACCTGTACCCCTTATTTTGTCCTGAGGATCCCATGACCCTCCCTCTCCAGAGAGGGACACTAACTCCAGAGACTTTTCCTAACTTTTCTAAAGGTACAAAGCTGGTAACTGGTGGCACCAGGAATTAAACCCGGGTCACTCCTGTGACACCCACAGGGGCTACCCCAGTTTTCTCATCTGTATAGTAAGGGGATGAGCAAAAGGAGGTTAGGCATGAGGACCTATGTTCTTCGGCTGCAAAGATGACCCTTATGGCTCATTTCTGCACTCCCTTGGGGAGAGCTCTGGATCCTCAGCCACCTGCCCTACCTGGTTATCTCTGTAGAGCATCACCATCTGTGATATACTCTAGGCCCAACAATCCCAGCAACCACCTCCTCTGTTTCACAAATGAGGAAACCAAGACGCAGAGAGAGAACATGACTTGCCTAAGGTCACACAGTGAGTATTTAGTGGGGCTCTGACTCCAACTCTGGAACAAAAGGAAAGGGTGACCTTGGGGTGGTCCTGGGCTGGAGATTTAACTGGCCTGCATGTCTGTGTGCTCCCTGGAGAGAGAGGGGCCCTCAGGAAGGCAGGAGGACCGTGTACCCTTCTTGGGCTCTGCTTCTGCCCCCAACCCTACACTTCATGGCCAAAGCTAGGCCTGAGGACCTGCGGCCCCACTAGAGAAGGACATGCACTCTGGGCACATCCAGAGCTTCCAGGAAAGACCGTTCAGTGGCTGGTTTGGTAAAGATCATCTCATCCCGGGGCAAGGCTCAGGAAGTTCCAGGGACTGCTGGTCTTTGTCCTGCCTCCCAGTCACCCCAGTGAAGAACCCTCCCCTTGGCCCTTGGAAGCCACACCTGGTGGCTCATCCCATACACACCCCAACCCTGCCCTAGCTGCCCAGAAAGAGACCTTTGCCCTGGGAAGGAGGGAATGGTAGAGGAGCTTTCCCTGGGGAAGAAAGGCCAACTGGGGTCCCCTGGGTTAGGAGCCTGGGGCCAGAGGCATCAGTGGTCCTCACGGGACCCTTAGTCCTCCACCTACCGGCCCCACACACACACACCCACACATACTCCAGCACAGGGTGAGAGCTGAGGGAGGTGTCTGGGACTGTCTGGAAGGGCTGGAGAGGTCCGGATATCCTGATCCTAGAAAGGGACCGTCCTTGCATCAGAGTGACCACAACCCTGGAACTTAAAAAATAGCAATTATATGGCCGGGTGCGGTGGCTCACACCTGTAATCCCAGCACTTTGGGAGGCTGAGGCGGGCGGATCACGAGGTCAGGAGATCGAGACCATCCTGGCCAACACAGTGAAACCCCATCTCTACTAAATATACAAAAAATTAGCCAGGTGTGGTGGCGGGCGCCTGTAGTCCCAGCTACTCAGGAGGCTGAGGCAGGAGAATGGTGTGAACCCAGGAGGCAGAGCTTGCAGTGAGCTGAGATCGTGCCACTGCACTTCAGCCTGGGCGACACAGAGAGACTCCATCTCAAAAAAAATAGCAATTATACACCAGCCCTGGTGTCTACACTTGCCTGGCACGTTACAATCTCACTGAATCCTGTCTCATTGGATTCTCACAACCATCCCATAAAACAAATACTGTCTATCCTATTTTACAGAGAAGGAGAGCGAGGCCCAGAGGATTGAGTGATTTCACCCAGGGAGCCTCTGAGCAGCTGGGATTCAAACTTATGGCCATGACTCCATGCCTGAGGTTTGACACTGGAGTCAGCCACACCTGCCTCTAACCAGGAGATCCTTGAGGGGATCCCTCAAGGATCCTGATATGTTTCCGTATCAACCCCCTGTGGCAGATGCTATTTTCTAAAGACAGCCATCACGCTACCTTCCATCCCACATGCTCTTCCTACTATGTGACGGTGACACCCCTCTGTGACTACAACAGAAGTGACATTATGTGACTCCCAAGGCAAGGGCTGAAACAGACGATAACGCTTCCACTTGCTTCTGTGCAAATGCTCACTCATGGAACCCTGTGCCATGCCACTAGGAAGCCAGGCTACAAGGAATGGTCACACGTAGGTGTTCCAGCTGACAATTCCAGCTGAGGTTCCAGCGTCCAGTGCCGGCCATATGTTCAAGAAAGCCTTCTAGACAATTTCAGCCACCACCATGATCTGACTGCAACTGTATGGGAAACGCTGCACAAGACCTGCCCTTGATGAGCCCTGAGGACCCCGAGAGTGTGAGGGATAAGTTTTGGGGTGATCTGCGATGCAACATAAATAACTGGAACACCCTCCCTCCCCCACCCCTCACACACCCCTGGCCCAGCCAGATCCCTAAACAGCTGGAGCTCCTTCAATGTGTCTTTCATTCACAAGCACACTGATGTGCACAGGCAAACCTGGGTATTCTGATTCGTTTTTCCAAACAGCTTGGACTGTGAAAATAAACACCCCGATGGCAGGTGTTGACACACATACCCTGACATGGGTCTATTTCGGGGCCTGTAGGCCCTCCCACTGTGCACCGAGAGGCCTCCACCTGGGCAGGGAAAGACTTCGTTTAACATTTTGCAGTCTTGTGTTGGGTGTAGAATGAGGATAAAGCACGTAGAATCAACCTGTGACGGATGCTTGGCCTTAATCAACTGCCTCGGGGCTCTCCTGATCCCTGGCCTTCTTTTTTAAAGATAGCTTTATTGGGACATAATCCATACACCATGACCTTTGTCCTTTTAAAGTATGCAAGTCAGTGGTTTTGAGCACATCTACAGTTGTGCAATCATTACTATAATCTAACCTTTTTTTTGACAGGGTCTTGTTCTGTCACCCTGGCTGGAGTGCAGTGGTGTGATCACTGCTCACCACAGCCTCAACCTCCTAAGCAACCTTCCCACCTCAGCCTCCTAACTGGGACTACAGGCCTGTACCACCACACCTGGCTAATTTTTTTTTTTTTTTGGTAGAGATGGTGGGGTCTCACTATGTTGCTCAGGCTAGTCTTGAACTCCTAGCCTCAACTAATCTGTCTGCCTCAACCTCCCAAAGTGCTGCGATTACAGGTAGGACTGCACTCTGCCTAGAATCTAACTTTAGAACATTTTTTATCATCTTCCAAAGAAACCCTTTGCCAATAGCAATCACTCTCCATTCTCCACTCCTGGGCCAAGGCAACCACAAATCTGCTTTGTTTCTTTGTGGATTTGTCTATTCTGGACATTTCATCTAAATGGAGCCATATAATATTTGTCTTTTGAGACTGACTTCTTTCACTGGGCATAATATTTTCCAAGTTTGTCCATATTGTAGCATGTATCAATACTTCACACCTTTCTTTTTTTCTTTTTCTTTTTTGGAGGGGGGATGGAATCTCCCTCTGTCACCCAGGCTGGAGTGCAGTGGTGCAATCTTGGCTGCAACCACTGCCTCTTGGGCTCAAGCGATTCTCCTGCCTTACGAGTTGCTGGGATTACAGGTGCTTGCCACCACGTCTGGCTAATTGTTACATTTTTAGTAGAGACAGAGTTTCGCCATGGTGGCCAGGCTGGTCTCGAATTCCTGACCTCAAGTGATTGCCTGCCTTGGCCTCCCAAAGTGCTGGGATTACAGGTGTGAGCCACCACAACTGGCCAGTACTTCACACCTTTCTATGGCTGAATAATATTCTGTGTTGTGTGGATATACAACATTTTGTTTTTCCATTCATCAGTGGATGGACATTTGGGTGGTTTCCACTTTTTGGCTATTATGAATCATGCTGCTATGTACATTTGTGTACAAGTTTTGTGTGGCCATATGTTTTCATTTCTGCTGGGTACATATCTAGGAGTGGAATTGCTGTGACTCCTGGCCTTTGCACTCTTGCCTCCTTGGCTAGAGATCCAGTATCTTCCTTGACAGGCCCAACTATCTCATCCTTCAGGTCTCTTAAAGGAAGCCTCGCTGACTCCCATGGCTGAGTTGGGTCTTCTGTGCCACCCTATCTCCAACCTTTGCACATTTCATATGGCGATGTGATTGCCTGGGTCCTGGTCATGGCCCCCACAGGTGAGCAACTTGAGAGAGACCGTCTGCTTTTGTTCACCACTGTCCATTCCAGTGCCTGGCTCTCCTGCCGCTGGAAAGACAAGAGACAGATTCTGAGCAATCAGGAAAGGCTTCCTGGAGGACGTGGGGCTGGAGTTGGGTTGATAGGTTGGTTTGCCCCAGAGCTGGGCAGAGGGCTTTGATGGCTTCCATGGAAGAAAGGTGAGGAGAGCTTAGAGAAAGGAAGGATGGATGGGTGACAAGCAGGCAGAGAACAAAGCTCAGAGCCCCCGGGCTGTTTAGTCTCGGCCCCTCTAAGGCTGCAAAGTGCCAGTGACTCAGATGTGGAGGGAGGCTCACACGCTGCAGCGTGAGGCTCCCACATTAACCCTCACCTGCCTGGAATCGAAAAGCCACAATGGAAGCACTCGGCACGCGGCGTTAACCCTCAGCTGCCCAGTCCTTGAGCCCCAGGGCCAAGGGCTGTGGACATGGCCTTGAGATCCCCTGGAAGGCCCCGCCCTCCCTCACCCCAGAATCTGATTACGTTAGGCTCAGCCTTCTGATGCCCGGTGGTGAACTTGCCCAGAGAGCACCTAAACACCGTGGAGCGGCCAGCGGCTTGAGCGCCCATAGACAGACAAGTGTCCTAAGAATTGGTGCCTCTTCTAGGGAAAAGGAGGCCTGGGCTCCAAGACCTTAAAGACTCGCCTAATTTTCCGCACGTCTGAGTAGCCCCAGGCCCCGTTCGGATCCGTCTTTATCTCATCGTCTGTGTCAGAGAAATATGTCATGTTTCCAATCTCTGGCGGCAAGAAAATGCCGAGCTCTTTTGCTATTGGAGAAAAAAAAAAAAAAAAGGAAGAAAATACTGAGGCCCTAATCCTGCCCAATACATCCCAGAACCCAGCCTTGGGTGTTGCCCCGAGGGCGCAGCGCCGCTCCCATCCGCGCTGGGGGTCCGAGTGGCCCTGGGGCCCCGCAGGCCCGGGCTGAGGCCACCCCTCTGTTCCCGCGTCAGTGGCCCTGAGCGCACAGCGCTCGGAACTCGGAGGTGCCAGAGACTCCGGCGAAGCAGGCCTGGGGAGGGCGCGAAGCCACGTTGTTCCGATCCTCAGCCACCTGGGTCCCAGCCTGGAACCTTCAGACCCTGGCGTTCGGGCCCCCTCGGTGCCAGACGCCCCGAGTGCCGGGGCGCGCCGGGCGCGGGCTGGGAGCGGCGGACAGCGGGCGGGACAGCGCCCCCGCTCCTCCCGTGGGAGGGCGCGCGCCCCTCCAGGAAGCTCCCGCCTCGCCTCCCGCTTCCCTCCCCACTCCCCGCCTCGGCCGGAGGGAGGAGCCCGAGCCGCCACCGCCGCCGCCGCCGCCCGCCCGGCCCGGGAGGAGAACCGGACCCCGAGCGGCTGGGAGCGCACGCGAGCGGGCCGTGGCCGTGCGGGCAGCGCCCTGAGCCCGTCCCGCGCCCGCGGGCCCGGCCGAGCAGGAGCAGCGCCCGGGGATGCCCGGGCGGCCCGGAGCGCGGGCAGCGGCAGCCGTGCGGTGAGGGCGGTGGCGCCCGTGGGACCCGCGGTGAGTGGGGCCCAGGCAGGTGGGGCAGCTTGGCGCGAGTGCCCAACTTCGGCCTTGGGGCTGGGCTTCTGGATCCAGCGGCGGGTCCGTAGGAAGCCGGGTTCCGCCTCGGGGGGCTGCGGCCGTCTAGCCCCCACCGCCCGCGCGAACCCGGACACCGGCGCTTCGGTGACTCAGCTCCGACCCGGCCACGCGGGGGCGCCCCGCCGGCGCCCGGACTGCGGGGGAAGGGCGGGCGGGGTCCCTGGGGAGGGGCGCGCCCTTGAGGGTCCGAGCCCAGCTGCTATGGGGACCCTCCCACCCGCCCCAGGGACTTGGAGGGCGTATGGGAGGTGGAGTCCCGCCGCTGCCACAGCTGCTGAAGGCGTGAGGTCGCGCTGGCTCTTGGCCGGCGCGGGCCGCTCTCCGCGCCCCTCTGTCCTCCTCCCTCCCCTGAACACCCACCCGCAGCCCCAGGCAACTGCCGGAGGGCCAGCTCCCAGCCCCGGTACTGGGAGCGCAGAGGGGGAGTGGAGCTGGGCAGCTTCCCAGAAGTCGGAGTGTGTTTGCAAACTAGTTTTTGCGAAAAAGCTGTCTGGCACCTGTGTGTTTAAAGGGGGCGTGGGGGTGGGCATGGAGAGAGCGGGGGAGCAAGGCCCTCTCTTATTCCCTGTTTCTCGCAGCGATGCTCCTCTGAAAATAGAGGGGTCTTACTCCCCTCTTCCCTGCCCTTCCCACCCCATCCCCCAGCCTCGCTCTCCGTCGCCCCCAGTTAGAGAAGCTCTCCTATGGGGAAGGGGCTGCTTCAAAGGGGGTTGTGATTTGCCCTAGGTCACAGATGCTGCTGGCTCTGGTAGCCAATAGGGGGTTCATCTTGCATCTGAATCCCCTGCCCCATATGTACTGGGGGAAGGGACAAGTGGTCTGAGAGAATGATCTGAGCCGCCTTTTGTTTTGTCTACCTTAGTTTTTTGCTCCCTTAGGGGTGTGTGCTGTCTTCAAAGGGTGGGGGGCTTTTTCTGCCCCTTGGGCATCCACAGCTTCAGGGACTGCAGGGAGCCCGTGCTTTTCAGGAAACAGACGGTGTGGTGTGCGCAGATTGTAATCCCTGGCAGCTGCAGCCTGCCTGTGGCCAGCCCTGATGAGGAGGCCTGGGAGACCTGGGTCTGAACCCCACCTGTGACCAACAGGGAGCTTGGCCCAGACCGTTCACCCCTGTGGCCCTCCGGGTCATCATCTGTGAAATGGGCTAATGTTCCAGGGCCTGCCTCCTGGAGAATGGACACAGCATGAAGGTGCGGTTTCATGGCATTCCCCCTGGCATATGTCCCGGTGAGCTCCAGGACCGCCCCAGCCAACTGGATTGGAAGGGGTCACCCAGGCAGGTTTCTCCATGGAAAGAACCAGGGACAAAGGATGTGGATGCTTGGGTTCTTCTCGTGGCTGTCACTTCCTGTCTGAGTGCCTTGTCACCCCTTGGACTTGGGGGTTTGTGTCTGTAAAATGAGGCAAATTGTGACATGATCCAGCTTACAGTCGGGCAGCTGGGAGGCTGGAAGTGGGGAACGAGGAGCAGACGTTCTGCAAGTAGGGAGCACTTCATGACTGGCAAGTGTGGTGTCTCTGGTGGTGTTCCAACGGACACTCCCTCCCCTGGGATGTCAGGAGAATGAAAAACTGGGGCATAAGGGGAAGAAGATGGGTGAGAATGGAACCTCGGTTTCTATGTCTGTAAAACAGTAAGTACTGGACCCCATCCGGTCCTCCTCCCAGTCCTCAGTTTCTGTATCTATACACTTTTATATTTTTTTCAGGTAACTGTGTATTTCTGCAAAGGTAGGATTAAATTAGATTGCAAGGACTCGGGTGCCAGCACTTACTGGTACATGGTAAGTGCCTGGTTAACTGTCATTGTCATTATCCATGGGAATATTAAGAAGCCTGATGTGGGTGACTGCATCCAGGATTCTTTGTGGGATTGTCTCAGGCCAATTTGCTCCTCCCCCTCCCATCAGGACTTCTGGGCTGTTCTAGGGGCAGGGGGCTGGGGTGAAAGAGGACCAGGAGAGGTGGTAGTTCTCATCCAGGTGTCCCCATTTCCCCACATCTGACTGGCTTCACAGGGCTCTAAGGAGCGAACAGAAAACAAAAGAGCATTCTCTAGTAATTTTCTCCCTCCTGTCAGAGCAGGAGGCATCATCGCCAGGTACGGTCCCCAGTCTGAGAAGCCCTCAGCTCAGGGTCAGGGTGCCCCCAGCCTGATGGAGGTCTCTGTCCCTCTCCCCTCCCCTGACCCTTACACATAGACGGCACTGGGGCTACTGAATCAGGAGCAAAACACCTCAAGGACCCAGCTCCTTCCCCCTTGCAGAATATGGCCTCAGAGAGGCAGGAACCCTGCAGGACACAGTGGTGTGGGCTCTGTGGGAGCCGGGACGCCAGGTCACCCTGTGATCTTGGCAGGCAGCAGCTAGAAAAGTCCACAATCACATGTCTCCCCACCTCCCTGTCCAGAAGGGAGGACGTGGGGGTCCCACCATACCTGAGGACTGAGCCCAGGTTAGAGGCGCCTCCTGGCTCACATCCTATTGTCTTCTGCCGTCATTGGGCCACCGGACCTCAGCTGTCGCTCCCATGGCAGTCAAGAAGACTGCTATTCCACATCCTGGGACATTTCTTTCTTCCTTTTTTTTTTTTTTTTTTTTGAGACAGGATCTTGCTCTGTCACACAGGCTGGAGTGAACTGGCACAATCTCAGCTCACTGTAACTTCCACCTCCCAGGTTCAAGCGATTCTCAGGCTTTAGCCTCCCAAGCAACTGGGATCACAGGCGCGTACCCAGCTAATTTTTGTATTTCTAGTAAAGACGGGGTTTTGCTATGTTGGGTAGGCTGGTCTTGAACTCCTGGCCTCAGGTGATCCACCCACCTCAGTCTCCCAAAGTGCTGGGATTATAGGCCTGAGCCACTGTGCTTGACCATGTAACATTTCTTTACTTGTCCTGGCCACACCTGCTCTGAGGTCTGCAATGAGACTGACCGTAGTGAGACTGTGTCACCATCCCTCCTCACTGCTGCATCTCCTGGTTGTATTTTTCTTGGGGCATTTGCCACTCTTCAAAATCATCTTCTTTACTCATTGGTGCACCAGCTTATCCGCCTCGCTCCCCAAAGGGTGTCAGATCCACAAAAAGGCAAGAGCAAACAGTGTCCATCTTGTTTAGGGCGGTGTCCCTGCACTTAGAACAGTGCCTGGCACATGGTAGGTGCTCAGTAAATCCTTGTGTGAGGAATGACTGCACCTGCCCCTCCTTGCAGCCTCCTGTTAAATGAGTCTGTGATGTTGAGTGATGGATCCTGGGAGAATTATGAGCTTGCCCTCTTGAGTCTCTGGAGGGATCCCTGTCTCACCATGCTGAGTGCTGGAAGGAGCATGGCCTTGCTGACAGCTAGATTTCAAACTTGTAGCCTACAGAACTGTGAGAGAATCTAAGCCATTCAGTGTGTGGTGCTCAGCTAATCCATGGCCAACCAGAGTTTGAAACCCGGTAGCTCAGCTCCCAGCATTCACTGTGCTCTTACAATACACTTTTCTCAGGTTGGGCCACCAGGGGCATGTCTCTGAAAGACTGATGGGAGGGCCAGGTGTGGTGGCTCACACCTGTAATCCCAGCACTTTAGGAGGCCAAGATAGGCAGACCACTTGAGCCCAGGAGTTCAAGACCAGCCTGGGCAACATAGTGAAAACCCATCTTTACAAAAATAAAAAAATAAACAAAATTAGCTGGGTGTGGTGGTGCGTGCCTGTAGTCCCAGCTACTTGGGAGGCTGAGGTGGGAGGATTGCTTGAGCCCAAGAGGTCAAGGCTGCAGTGAGCCATGATTGTGCCACTGTACTCCAACCTGGGTGAAACACTGAGACCCTGTCTCAAAAAAAAAAAAAAAAAAAGACTGTTGGGGTCCAACCAGAGGAGAGAGGGATTGAAGGAGTTGTTTGCTAGGAGCTGGGCATACTCCCTCTGTGTTTTGGAGAGGGGACAGCCAGGGCACATCAGGCAGGCCAGATAGCCTCAGCTCCTGACAAGACACAAAAGCCTGCAGGGATACAGTTGAGTTGCAGGGAGAATGGGCTCCTGAACCACACTAGGAATGTCCCCACCGCAGGGCCTTTGCACATGCTGGGAAATAGGTAGAGGAAACAGCACATGCAAAGGCCCTGTGGTGGGGACATGCCTAGCGTGGTTCAGGAGCCCATTCATTCATTCATTCAGAAATATTCACTGAGTACCTGCTGGGCACCAGCTATGGCTGGGATACAGCCATGAACAAGAGAGACCAATGCCTTGCTCTCCTGGAGCTTCTGATCTATTAATATCCCAGCTCAAATGCGGCCTCCTCCGCACTGCCCCATCACAATCACTTCACCCTGCTTTATTCTCTTTGGGACATTTTCCACTATCTGAGACTTCCTGCCCTTGCCATTTGCTCACCTCTCTGTCCCCCAACTCCATCCTGAACGCCTATGCCCAGAGCCTGAGTGTGTCTTGATCATGGTTGCCCCCACCCAGCATGCAGCAAAGTCCCTGACCCAGAGGAACTGCTTAAGAAACATCTGTTGAACGACCAAATGGATGACTGCATGGTGAGGGAAGCCCTCCTGGAAGGTAGAGGCCCAAAGTCACAGGTGAAAGAGGGATTACATCTGTGCACAACCCTCTTCCGTTTACGAGCTTTTCACTACTGCCTTAAGAACATCATGAAGAAAGTAGTGGGGACAGCTCTAGTTAGCAGCAGCTCCATTTCCTGTATGAAGAAACTGAGGCTAGAGAGGTTAGGACACACGGCCCGGGTCGCATAGGGAATGGGTGACTTTCTCCAGCACACCTCAGTCCCTTGGGTGGACAGGCAATGGCAGCAGGTGATGTCCCACCCAGGGGACCTCACCTCCTCCACCTTCCCAACCCCCAGTCTTTCAGTCCTAGGCAAATCCACTTTCTCTTAGACACACAACTTTCCCCATTCCCTCCTCCATGGGAGTCCCCTGCCCTCTGAGCCTGGCCAGACCCACTCCCAAGGTCCCCTAAGTACTCAGTCCATGCCCCTCCCCACATGGAGCTTCCTGGGAGGCCGGAGGGGAAGGAGCTGAGACCCAGGAGGGAGGAGTGGCAGGAGAGGACAGAACCCAGTTCCTGCACTCATGGGGAGTACAGTGGAGGCTGCCTCTCAGCCTGCTAGGTCAGCCCCTCTGTAAGTGACACAAACCTTGCAGTGCAGGCTGAGCTGAACCTGAGGCCTGGGAGGGTGGGAGGGTCCCAAGGGAAGCCCCCTCCCCTAAGAGCCAGAGCTTAGTGATTAAGCGGGCGCTACAGAGAATGACCTCCCTCTGAATGTGGTCTGGTGGAAGCTGGGGGTCCCTAGGGGGACCTCAGGGCCAACCCCTGCTGCAGCCTCCTCTCGGTGCTGTCTGCATCTATATTTATCCCCGTAATGGCCTGGCTGCCTGTCGGAGTATGGTGTCTTTGGAGCGCAGCAGCCGGTGCCATAGCCGCGGTGGAGAAGTGATTTGTGTCAAGGTGCCGCCCCCACCTGGTCGGGAGTGCCAGCCTGCTCCCCGGGGGCTGCCTGTCGCCTGGCAGGAGCTGCTGCAGCAATGGGCATGCGGCAAGGGCTCCAGAGAATAAGGCTTGTGGCTGGACCCTGCCCACCAGAACCAGGATGCAGGATGTTGGGGCGGCCAGACTGTGGCCAGGGTTCCTGTGTGGCTGGAAAGTGGAGCCAGATAAATTCTAAAGTTTTTTAGCTCTGAATCTCAAAGAACTTGTGACTCTGAAATCCTAGAATTCCCAAATTCTGGAATTCTGTGAACCTGTAGTCCCGGTCCTCTACAATTCCAAGATGTCATGGTTCCTCTTCCTCTCACCTTTTCACTCTTCCTCACTTTGTTTTTTTTATTTTTTATTATTTATTTATTTATTTGAGACAGCGTCTTGCTCTGTCGCCCAGTCTGGAGTGTGGTGGCGCAATCTCAGCTCACTGCAAACTCTGTCTCCCGGGTTCATGCCATTCTCCTGCTTCAGCCTCCCGAGTAGCTGGGACTACAGGTGACTGCCACCACGCCCAGCTAATTTTTTTTTTTTTTTTTTTTTTGTATTTTTAGTAGAGGCGGGGTTTCACCGTGTTAGCCAAGATGGTCTCGATCTCCTGACCTCATGATCTGCCCGCCTCAGCCCCTCAAAGTGCTGGGATTACAGGCGTGAGCCACTGTGCCCGCCCATTCTTCCTCACTTTCAACAAACTTGTGTCGAGCTTCCATTCTGTGCCTCTCGGTGCTGGGAATAATGAGATGAAAATAGGGTTTGGTTCCATCTTTCAGCTCCAGTGAGGGCGATGCTTCTAAGTCAATGGTTACAGTATACTGGTATTGTAAGTGATTCCCTCTCAAGGAGCAGGGAATCCGGAAGGGCTTTGTAGAGGAGTCCCTGGATTGTTCGTTTTTTTTTTTTTTTGTTTTTTGTTTTTTGTTTTTTAACCATATTGAAGTGTAACAAACGAAATAGAGCAGACATTCTACATGGACCAGTCAATGACTGTTCACAAACCGACCCATCTGGGTCACCAGAACCCAGATCAGAAACAGACACGATCAGCACCAAAGCCCCCGGTGTCCCCTTCTGGTCAGTAACACCTGTCCACCTGTCCTGCCACTATCCTGACTTCCAGCAGCATAGGTTTGTTTTGTCCATGTTTAAGGTCACCGAAGTGAATTCATATAGGATGACATACTCCTTTCTGTCTGGCCCCCTTCACACAGCACGTGTGAGACCTATCCATGTTATTGCTACCCGTGTTCTGCCTTCAAGCAGGCTGTGTGTGGTCCGCTGTGTGTTCATTTACCAGTTATGTCTCCCTTCTTCCAATGATGGGGGTTTGGGTGGGGCGTTCCAATTGGGATTATTCGGATTAGCACTGCCATGAACATTCCTGTGTCTATCTTTGGGTGAACACATGTGAATGTTTTTATTGGGCACTAATGTTTCTCCTAAGTGGTTGCACCAATTTCCACTCCCTCTGGCAACCTGTGAGTGTTCTGCTCGCTCCGCATTATTGCCAACATGTGGTATTGTCAGCTTTTTAAAATTTTGGCCGTCCTGGGGGTGAGGGTGGGTGCATAGTGCATGTTTTTTTAAGACGGAGTTTCACTCTGTCGCCCTGGCTGGAGTGCAGTGGTGCAATCTTGGCTCACTGCAACCTCCACACCCCACCCCCATTCAAGTGATTCTCCTGCCTTAGCCTACTGAGTAGCTGGGATTACAGGCACCGGCCGCCACTATGCCCGGCTAATTTTTGATTTTTTTTTTTTTTTTTTTTTTTTTTTTGAGACGGAGTCTTGCTCTGTCGCCAGGCTGGAGTGCAGTGGCATGATCTCAGCTCACTGCAACCTCTGCCTCCTGGGTTCAAGTGATTCTCCTGCCTCAACCTCCCAAATAACTGGGACTACAGGCGCTCGCCCAGCTAATTTTTGTATTTTTAGTAGAGATGGGGTTTCACCATGTTAGCCAGGATGGTCTCGATCTCTTGACCTTGTGATCCACCTGCCTTGGCCTCCCAAAGTGCTGGGATTGCAGGCGTGAGCCACCACGCCCTGCCTAGTTTTTGTGTTTTCAGTGGGGACAGGGTTTCACCATGTTGGCCGGGCTGGTCTCGAACTCCTGACCTCAAGTGATCGGCCCACCTCAGCCTCTGAAAGTGCTGGGATTACAGGCGTGAGTCACCGTGCCCGGCTGCATTTGGTTTTACTGAGCTGAGTTTGAAGAAAGAAATCGCTAAGTGAAGAAGGGGGAAGGGCATTCCAGGCAGATGGAACAGCATATGCAGAATTAGGGAGGCATGAAAAATACTTGCTGCAACTCTGTGTGGCAAACAGCAGAGCTAGAGCCAAAGGTGTGAGGGAGAGGACTTTGAGAGCCTCATCAGGGAACCTGGATGTTGTCCTGAGAACAGCCGGGAGCCATGGAGAGGTTTTTCTCATTTTGAGTCAGTACCTGCAGTGTGTCAAGCATTTTGTAATTTCCATGTGTTGGATGAAAAAACTAAACTGAGACACAGAAAGACCAACGACTTGTCCAGAGTCACATTAGTGGAGGCCCAATAGCGAGAGTGGTATTGGGCTAGGAGCCAGAGGACCAGAACCATGTGGGTAAGGGATTCAACCTCCAAGCCTCAGTTTACTCACCTGGAGAATGAGAGTGCTGATGATAACACCCCATTTGGGGATGTTGTGAAGCTGCAGAATTTCAAGGACCTGGGGCAGGCATTATTATTCTCATTTTATTATGGTTATCTCTCCATCAGCATGGCCACACCCACCTTCACCTTTCTCTTGCAGCTGACAGGGTGGGGGTGGGCTCTCTGAGCTCCCACACTTAAGGGCTAGCCCAGAGCTCCTGCCCTAACACCCTGTTTTCCTGCCCCATGACAGATCTCCTAGGAACTAAAGATTGCTATGATGGTTAATTTTATGTGTCAACTTGGCAAGGCTTTGGTGACCAGTTGTTTGGTGAAATAAAGGTATTTTTAGGTGCAATTAACATTAAATCGGTAGATTTTTGAGTCCTGCAGCTTACCCTCCATTATGTGTGGCCCTCATCCAATTGATCAAAGGCCTTCAGGGCAAAGACTAAGGTTTCTCCAAAGACTGAATTCAGCCCCAAAACTGCAACATAGAAACCCTGCCTGGGTTTCCAGCCTTCTGGCTTGCCCTACAGATTTTTGACTTTCCAGCCCCCACAATCGCATGAGCTAATTCTTTAAAATCCATTTCTCTCTCTGCATAGATAGATATCCTATTGGTTCTGTTTCTCCAGAAAACCTTGACTAATATGGTTGTCATTTGTCTTCCTGGATCTTCTCATCTGGGAAATGGGACGAAGGAGGCAATTTAGACCTGGATTCATTCAAGATGTGTTCCAATCCCCCAGAAGTTCCGTAAACTTAGCAGCCATCAGGGCCCATAGGGAATGGGTGTATGGTTAGCTAAGGGTTCTGGTTAACAGAGCATTCCCATCCAGACTAGAGGTTGCAAACTCAGGGGTCTACAGAGACCTGGCTGGGAGCTCAGTGTGTGAAGCCAGCAGGGCTTATATGGAGACCAAGTGTGACACCTGCCTCATTATGCCAAATCCAGCTATGCTAGAGCCATCCCTGGGGTGTGGTCAGTCATGGGGTGGCCGCATTGCATCTTCTGATCTGTGGCCTCGTGCCTCAAAGTGTGGTTCCAGGGGGAGCAGCCCTAGCATCACCTGTAGCTTGTTAGAAACACAGAATTTTAGGCCCCTCCCCAGACCTGCTGAATGACAATCTGTATTTGAACAAGATGCCCCATGTACTCAGCTAACCTGTGATTTGTGTGTACTTAGCCCACATCAGAACCACCAGGAGAGCGTGTTAAAACACAGGCCTACGGGCTGCTCTAGGCCTTCTGCTAGAGCAGGTCTGGGTGGGCCCAGGATGCTACATTTCTTTTCTTTCTTTTTTTTTTTTTTTTTTGAGACAGAGTCTCGCTCTGTTGCCATCCTGGAGTGCAGTGGCACGGTCATGGCTCACTGCAGCCTTGACTTCCCGGGCTTAGGTGTTTCCCCCTATCTCAGCCCCCCACGTACCTGGGACTACAGACAAGTGCCACCATGCTCAGCTTTTTTTTTTTTTTTTTTTTTTTTTTTGCCATTTTTTGTAGAGACAGGGTCTCACTATGTTGCCCAACTGGGCTCGAATTCCTGAGCTCGAGTTCCACCCGCCTCAGCCTCCCAAAGTACGGGGATGATAGGTGTGAGCCACCGCGCCCACTGGGTGCTGCATTTCTAGCAAGCTCCAGGGAGATGCGTAGGTGACCCGTCTGGAAACCACACGTGGTAACAGCTCTGAGCCACCTCAGGAGCCTCTGCTGTCAGAGATGAGACCCCACTGACAGGATTTGCTGGGTGCAGAAGGCCTCAGAGGCCCTGAGGGTCCCAGAAGCCACAGCACCCAGGAGTGGGCCCCACCTCAGCACCCAGGAGTGGGCCCCACCTCGAAGACCTTGAAGGTTGTGTTTCCAAGCCCACAATTCACTCCCTAGTTCCCCATCACTACCGGGTCTCTCTGAGCTTTCCTGTGCTGTGTCCACCAGCCTGGAGGGAGAACCGAGAGCCATGTTTCTCAATCAGTTTTTTGTTTTTATTTATTTATTTATTTATTTATTTATTTTTTGAGAGAGGGTCTCACTGTTTGCCCAGGCTGGAGTGCAGTGGCACGATCTCAGTTCATTGCAACCTCCACTTCCCGGGTTCAAGCAATTCTCCTGCCTCAGCTTCCCGAGTAGCTGGGATCACAGGCACGTGCTACCATGCCCGGCTAATTTTTGTATTTTTAGTAGAGACGGGGTTTCACCATGTTGGCCAGGCTGGTCTCGAACTCCTGACCTCAGGTGATCCTGCCTGCCTCGGCCTCCCAAAGTGCTGGGATTACAGGTGTGAGCCTCCACGCCCAGCTGGGAGGCACTCTTGTCCCCATTTTACAGAGGGAGAAACTGAGACATAGGGAGTTGAAGGAACTTGCCAGAGGTCACACAGCAGTTAAATGGCAGAGCCAAGGTGGGAAGGATGGAGTGACCGCAGCCTTGGCTCTAAGCCTGGTCACCATCCTTCCCTGGCTTCAAAAAACCACTGCCTCTTGTTGGGCCTCAGTTTCTACCCCTGTGAAGTAGGACACAGTCCCTCTCTTGCTGGCATCTCAGAGCCCAGGGTTTGAGAAGCCGCCTGTGATTCTCTCAAGTGATGTGTGCACGGGGAGGTGGCTATGGTTGCTCTGGGGCTGCTGCTGATGGAGTCTGCCTGGCGAGCCCCCACCTCCCTCATTGATTAGGTGTAGGAAACCTAATCTGGGGAAACAGTGACGATGTCCTCCTGAGGGACAGGGCAGACAAACAGACACAGGCACATAGACAAATATGTAAAACGCTTGTACATTGCAGCGATCTATGAAGGAAGCAGCATGGAGCGGAGACGGATTACGTCAGCCTGGGTGATCAGGGAAGGCCTCTGAGGATGTGATATTAAGCTGACAAGTAAGACCTTTCCTGTGAAGAAAGGCATTCCTAGAAAAAGGAACAGCAAGTGCTAAGGCCCTGAGGCAGGAGAGAGGCTGACAACAAAGGGAAGCCAGTGCAGCTGGGGCAAAGGAAGCGAGTGAGGGGGAGGGTGGCAGGAAGTAGAGACAGGTCAGGCAGGGTCCTGTCATCCTGGGCACGATTTGGGGTTTGTGTGACCTGGATGAGGAGGTCACAGGAAGATTTTCAGGTAGAGCCATGGTGGCATCTGACTTTTAGGTTTAAAGACTCCCTCTGGCTCCGGTGTGGAAAAGAGAGCGCAGCTGAGCTTGCATCAGAGAGACCTGTTATGGGTCAGGGTGTGTCTGGGCATGAGATGATGGGAGCCTGGCTGGGCTGACATAGTGGAAGTGGGGAGAGGATGGATGCTGAATGCAGCTTGAACGTGAAATCAGCAGCACTGGTGGCATATAGGAGGTGAAGATAAAAGGGGATTAAGGACGATGATTTCCTAGTTTTCTGGCTAAAACCATGATGTTCTAGGCCTGTGGCTCAGCACCAGTGTCCAAGCCTGTCCTTCTGCCTAAGGGCAAGATGCCTCTTTTCTGGGGTCAGTGGACCCTGTGGGGGCTGAACCCTATGTGTCCATTTTTCTTTTCTTTGAAGACAGCGTTTTGCTCTGTCGCCCGGGTTGGAGTGCAGTGGCACAATCACAGCTCACTGCAGCCTCAAACTCCTGGGCCCAAGCCATTTTCCCACCTCAGCCTCCCAAAGCGCTGAGATTACAGGTGTGAGCCACCACCGGCTCCTGTGTGTTTTATTAACTGCATAGCCCCAGGGTGCTCAGGGAGTATTTATTGAATGAACCAATGAATCAGTGCCTGGGAATTCCCAAGCCCTGTCCTCTCTTTGCCTCAGTTGACCCCGTCTGTAAAAGGGACCACTAGTGTCATAAAGCCCTCTGCAAGCTCCTTGCCTGGGGGATTTGGTCACCCCAGAAGGGCTGTGTCCATCTGTGCCAGGAGTCAGGACCATGCTTTAAGTAGGCCCTGGCTCCCCATCCCATCCCCCAGCCTGAAACCTCAAATTACCTATGGGGTGGGGGCTGCCCCAGGGGTGTTTCCATCGTGCCCAGATGCGCATGGCAGGCCCAGCCCTCCCTTAATGACACCTTGCCTGCCTGCCCTCCTGCTGGGGTAGGAGGGGAGGGGGCCCCCGGCCCAGCCTAAGCTGTAGTTTCTTTTTCCATTGCGTCAGGCCTCAGGGTCCAGTACGCCTGGCTGCTGCTGGGCTGGCGCAGAGGGACCCACTCTTCCCCTCGCCTGCCCCAACTCCAGACATCATGTGCTCCCCGTTTCGGGTATCCAGAAGCTTCCAGCCGGAGGGTGAGTTAGAGATGGGAGGGCCTGCCACTGGCTGGGGGAGGAGTTCCCTTTCCACCCACCCATCGCTCGCTCTAGCCAGGGCCTGAGTTGATCCAGGTGGAGTTGCAGTGAACTGGGGGCTCCTGGCCCAGCCACCGCCCCCTACCCCCGTGACCTGTCCCTCCTGCCCACGCCCTCAGTCAGGCTGGAGGGAGGGAAGGGCAGGAGGCTGGTGTAGTAACCAAGGCAAGATAATGGGGCTTGGACGAGGCAGGGGGCTGGGGGTAGGGTAGTGAGGGGGATAGAATGAGGTGACCCCAGAGTGTTCATATGAGCATCTGTCATTATATTTGTCAGTCTGGGTGCATATGTGTATATGTGTGTATGTGTGTATATGTGACCACACACGTGTAAATGGACAAGGAAGCACGTGAATCTGGGCGTGTGTGCCTGACACCCTCAGGATGAGAATAGAAGTGTCTGATTTGGCAGCAGGGGATGGTGGCCTAGGTGGCATCTAACATGTCACAGAGGGGGCCTGTGAAGTGGGGAAGGGGTAGGTGAGCTAGAATCTACCTCGCCAGCCATGGTGGGAGATGCAGGAGTGTGGACAGGGTGACCCAGAGGAACTGGTGACCTTGGATACTCTGGGGCCCATCCTGGGTGTGTGTTCAAATGGGAGAATGCCCTTGGCTTCCCCAGCCCTGATCACAACCTGCCCGCTTAGCCTCAGGCTCCCCTGGCCTGGCTGATGTCCTGGCTGTCCCTGCCTTGGTCCCACAATGTTCAGCAATCTCCCCACCCTGGCAAAAGGCCAAGCATTGGCTGGGAGTCTGGAGACCTGATTCACGCTCTGTCTCTGCCTTTTCCTGGCCCTGTAACCTCAAGCAAGTGACTTTTACTCTCTAGGCCTCAGTTTCCTCATCTCTAAAATGGGAGCAATTGTCCTGCAGGCATAGGCAGGCGCTCTCAGCCACACAGCAAGGTTTTGGACATCCCTGTCTGCCCCCTTCCCCACCCACCCCCACTTGGCACAACTGCCCAGTTGCACACAGTAAGAGTGAACGCAGTTCACCAGCTCCTCCAGTGGAAACTGATTTTTACACGACAAGAATAAATCCTGCAGGCAAATTGTAGTGCTGTCCTGACGCTCTGAGCTTGTGTGATTATAACAAGGTTCTAGGAACAAAGGCTGGGAGGGAAGGGGCTGAGGACCAGCTTCATCATTGTCCAGATTTTTCCCCTGCCAGGCATGTCCGGGGAGCACTGGATCTGGAGGGGAAGCTGGGAGATCTCCGCTGCCAGCCCCACTCTCACCCTGACCTCCTGCAGACCGGGGCTTGCAGGGGACTGCACCTGCCCAGCAAGAGGCTGGCGCTCCGGAGTTGCCCCGGGGCGTGGGTGAAAGGGAGGAGGAGTGGACCCAGCATAGTGATGGAGGCTTGATCCTTCCTGCCACTCCTTCCTGCCTAGAGGGCAGCAGCTGCCTCCTCGCTAGTCTCTCTGCTACCTCTCCTTAGCTTGACAACCCCTTCTCCCCACAAGGGGCCGAGTAAGCTTTTAAAAACACAAATCAGATCATGTCATTTCTCTGCTTCTAAGACTTCCCATCACTCTCAGAATGAAACTCAGACACCCTATCAGAGCCCACAGCTCCTGCAGTTCCTGGCCGCTCTCCCTGCTCCCTCACTGTGTTCCTGCCAGACTGGACTGTGAGCCCTGTAGGGGCTAAGACAGAGCAGTCTTTTTTTTTTTTTTTTTTTTTTTTTTGAGACAATGTCTTGCTCTGTTGCCTAGGCTGGAGTGCGGTGGCGCCATCTCAGCTCACTACAACCTCCACCTCCCAGGTTCAAGCGATTCTCCTGCCTCAGCCTCCCAAGTAGCTGGGACTACAGGTGCACGCCACCATGCTGGCTATTTTTTGTACTTTTAGTAGAGACGGGGTTTCACCATGTTGGCCAGGCTGGTCTTGAACTCCTGACCTCAAGTGATCTACCTGCCTGCGCCTCCCAAAGTGCTGGGATTACAGGCGTGAACCCACCATGCCCGGCCAAGAGCAGTCTTCTTACTGTAGCATTCCCAGCACTGGGACACTTCTTGGGACCTAATAGATGCTCAGTACACCCTCTAGAGTGAATGAAAGCCTCAGTTTCCTCCTCTGGAAAATAAGGGTGATATTACTATACTTGCCTCGTAAGACTGAATGAAGATTAGCGACATTGTGCAGGTGACATGCTCAATTAGTGCTCACAAGCGCAGTGACTTGGATTTGTGTCCACTTACCTCCCTCCACTGGAGAAGTGCAGGGTCAGTAAACCACTTAGCCTCAAGAGGACAAAGTATTAGTCAGGGAGTTGGAACCTGGCCATTGTCGGGTAAGTGTTTAGGGGCTAGGTTCAACCACTGGGATGACGGGGCCAGTGTTAAATGTACACGTGCCAGTGGAAATGAGACGTGACCCATAGGAGACTCAGAGGGCTGTGTCCTGATGTCTCATGGGCAGATGGGACACTGAGCCAGAGAGACCCAGAGGACTTGTCTGCTGGGCCTGTGATGGGTGTGACCTAGGTCTCCTCCACCCCTTTGCTCCACTCTCACTAATACCTTGTACTCAAAGGAGAACAGAACTCCTTCGAGTGATCACATGTCGGTAATTAATCTTGACAGGAGGAGGATACCTGAGGCCCAGGGCACAGAATTTTGGGAAATTGTGTATGAGTGAAAGGGTGAATTGTATGTTGAAGATAAGGACCAATGCTGGCAGGATCTGAGGCATATGGAGGGTTTGTCCATTCATTCATTTATACACTCATCCTTTTTTCATTCAGCAAATATATACTGGATACTTCCTGTGCACCAGTCACTGTGTACGAACTGGAGATACAGGGTGGACAATGAATAAGGGTGACTTTTTAATGTTACTGTTACAGGAAAGGGGTCCCGATCCAGACCCCAAGAGAAGGTTCTTGGATCTTGTGCAAGAAGGAATTCAGGGCGAGTCCATAAAGTGAAAGCAAGTTTATTAAAAAAGTAAAGGAATAGCCAGGCGCGGTGGCTCATGCCTGTAACCCCAGCACTTCGGGAGACCCAGGTGGGTGGATCACCTGAGGTTGGGAGTTTGAGACCAGCCTGGTCAACGTGGTGAAACCTCGTCTTTACTAAAAATACAAAAATTACCCTTGCGTGGTCACAGGTGCCTGTAGTCCCAGCTACTCGGGAGGCTGAGGCAGAAGAATTGCTTGAACCCAGGAGGCGGAGGTTGAAGTGAGCCAACATCACGCCACTGCACTTCAGACTGGGTGACAGAGCCAGACTCCGTCTCAAAAAAAAAGTAAAGGAATAAAAGAATCGCTACTCCATAGAGCGACCCCAAGGGCTGCTGGTTGCCCATGTTTATGGTTATTTCTTAATGATACGCTAAACGAGTGGCAGATTATTCATGCCTCTCCTTTTTAGACCATATAGGGTAACTTCCTGATGTTGCCATAGCATTTGTAAACTGTCATGGCGCTGGTGGAAGTGTAGCAGTGAGGACGACCAGAGGTCACTCTGTGGCCGTCTTGGTTTTGGTGCTGGCTTCTTTCCTGCAGCCTGTTTTATCAGCAATGTCTTTATGACCTGTATCTTGTGCTGACCTCCTATCTCATCCTGTGACCCAGAATGCCTAATCATCTAGGAATGCAGCCCAGTAGGTTTCAGCCTTATTTTACCCAGCTCCCATTCAAGATGGATTTGCTCTGGTTTAAACGCCTCTGATGGTCCCAGAAGTGAGCTTCCTAGTGGTCAAAGCAATGAGAGAAGTCTGAGCAGTTGTCAGCTCTACTGTGGCCACAAGGCACATGACAACATGTTAGTTGCTCAGGAGAAGCCCAGGTTTTCCTGGCACAACGAGTATCTGAGACACCCATGTCCACTGTGATTTGTTGCTCATGTGATAGGGGCAACACACAAGGAGCTGTGCATCCTTACAGGTGAAGACTGACCACAGCAGAGAAAAACTTCAAAGACAAATTTAACACATCTACCAGAGACACAGACTCTTTTTTCTTTTCTCTCTCTCTCTCCTTCTCTCTCTCTTTCTTTCTTTCTTTCTTATTTTTTTTAGATGGTTTTATTCTGTCACCCAGGCTGGAGTGCAGTAACGTGCAATCACAGCTCACTGCAACCTTGAACTCCTAGTCTCAAGCAATCCTCCTGCCTCAGCCTCCCAAGTAGCTGGGACCACAGGCACGCGCCACCATGTCTGGCTGATTTTTTATTATTTTATGCAGAGACATGATCCCCCTTGTTGTCAGGCTGGTCTTGAACTCCAGGTTTCCAGAGACCTGACCTCCCCAAGTGCTGATATTATAGGTGTGAGCCACTGCGCCTAGCTCAGACTCCCTTTTCATGCATTTCCTTGCATTCTTCTTTCTCCAAACCTTTGCCCATGTTATTTGACAACCCGCCTCAATTTGCCTTCCATCTCTCCATTCACCTCTTAAAGGCCAAGTGGTAATGCCTCTCTATGGTGGGGCAGCATAGCAGGTGTCTGTCCACTTTCTGACCCTCACTCCTGTTCTCCTAGACTGCCAGGAACTCCTGCCACCACCACCGGCTCCCATGGCCCACATACCCAGTGGGGGTGCCCCAGCAGCGGGGGCAGCCCCCATGGGTCCCCAGTATTGCGTGTGCAAGGTGGAGCTGTCGGTGAGTGGCCAGAACCTACTGGACCGGGATGTTACCTCCAAGTCTGACCCCTTCTGTGTCCTCTTTACAGAGAACAATGGCAGATGGATCGAGGTGAGGCTCTTCCGTGTATCTGCAGTGGGTAAGGGGGTGGCTAGGCTGCTGGGGAGGGGGAGTCTCCCAGGACTGGGATCCAGGGACTCCAATAGAAGTAGTTGGAGTGTGGGCTGGTGGCAGGGGATTACTTGGTAAACTGTTACTCTTAAAATAAAATTTTGTTTTAAATATATTTTGTTTTAAATATATTTTAAATATATTTGTGTTTATTACAATTAAAATCTATAGATTTATAATTATATACTTTATGTTGATTATTTGATATCTCTTTTTTTTTTTTTTTTTTTTTTTTTTGAGACGGAATCTCTCTCTGTCCCCCAGGCTGAAGTGCAGTGGTGAGATCTCAGCTCACTGCAACCTCTGCCTCCCAGCTCAAGCGATTCTCCTGCCTCAGCCTCCCGAGTAGCTGGGGCTACAGGTGTGCACCACCACGCCCAGCTAATTTTTGTATTTTTAGTAGAGACATGGGGTTTCATCATGTTGGCCAGGCTGGTCTTGAACTCCTGACCTCAAGCAATCCACCCGCCTCAGCCTCCCAAAGTGCTGGGATTACAGGCATGAACCACCACACCCCATCTTGTTATAAATTGTTATATAGTTAAAATTTTATAGTTTTACAAAATGTTTGCTTCCACTTTTAAATAACCTTTCCCTATTATTTCTAAATGAACACATGGTCAGTAAGAAACAGAGAAACAGTGAGCTCAGGCTTTGGGAGCTGGTCCAAGGCCCAGTGATGCTACTCCCTGCTGTGTGGCCTTAAGCAAGTGGCTGTGCCTGTCTCCTCATCTGTGAAATTATTATATATTTTTTTCTGCTGACTCCCTTGGAAGGCCCAGATCTGGAGATATTACTGGTGCCCCAGGCAAAGACTTCTGAGCTGGAAGACTTTGGCTTGAAGGTTGGAAAGAGTTGCAGCTTGAGGAAGGATGTTGAGAAACCTAAGCTGTGAAGACCTTCGGGTTTTAAAACTTTGCTTTTGCAGAAGGAAACTATTGGAGTAAATGTAGAGAATCCAGATAAACCCAAAGGAGAAAATCAAAATTGTTGGGAACCCACCTGTCATACAGAACCACTGTTAACAGTTTGGTATCCAGCCTTCCAGATGGCTTTATATGCATGTGTATTTCCCAAAAGATGTGTGTACTTTCTAATGGATATTTAACTAGGCCACGGTGGGAGTTCACCTGAACATACTGTGGTTTACAAAGAGTTCCCATGGATGTTGGCTCCTTCTTGTGATGCCAAGAAAACAGTGTGGGATTGTTGACCCACTTTACAGAGGGGGATACAGGGGCCCCAGAGTGGGGAGGGACCTTTTCGTGTCACCCAGCGTGTTGATGGTATAACTGGAAGTGGGAGGTGGGACATGGGGCCAGCTGAGGACTCCTGGGGGAGCCCCAGGCCTGTGAGAGGCGTGTCTGGGGGCACAGTTCCCCTCTGCCAGGTCTCTAGAACCTCTGAGTGCCCCTCAGGGAGTGGCATCCCCCTGACTCATGGCACACCCCCCACCCTCCCTGACAACCTCTGCCCCCACCCAGGCCAGCCACCCTGGCTAAACATAGCCCAGGGCCAAGACTTCCTCAGTGCCTGCTGCTCCAGCCCTTGGAAATGGACTGGGTGGGAGGAAAAGTCAACACAGCCTGGGCCCCAAAATAGACTGTCACCCAGACTCCGCGGTTTGGGGCCTCAGCATCCAGAGGCCAGGAGGCGGGTTTCCTGTCCCAGTGCCACTGCTGACCCACAGTACAAGGCCCTGTCCTCAGCCAGGCTTTGGTATCCACAGTAGGTGGGGTGTTGGGCTGCACAGTGTCAGGATTCTATACAAGACACAAACATCTCCCTGCACCCCCGTGGGGAGTCCCTGACCCCACCTCCCCGCAAGAATCCTCCCTTCTTTTTGTTTCCTTTCTCAGTTTCCATGTAAAATGTGGTTTGAAAAAGGGGTTTTCCCAAAATAAAAAGTGAAAACCACAGGTAGTCAAATCCTTTCCCTTTACAGAGGCGGAAACTGAGGCAAAGGTGGGGAAAGGGCCTTGTGTCCTCCATCTCTTACCCAGACAGGGCAGGGCCCGAGCCCTTACCCTGGCACCTGGGTATGGAACCAGGACCGAAGAATTAAGAGTGTGGGTAGTAGAGTCAGACCTCGGTTTCAAATCTCGGCCCTGCTGTCCAACCTTGGGGAAGTCACTTAACCTCTCTGTGCTTCAGCGTCCTCGTCTGTGAGCTGAGGGTAGTGAGTTACAGACCATGGCCACGAGAGCCTGGCACAGAGTAGGCGTTGTACAAGTTAGCAGAATGATTTCCAGCAGCCTGCGAGGGCTTGGACCAGCTGCCTTCACTCTGACTTCCATTTCCCTGCCCCTCTGCTAGTACGACAGGACAGAAACCGCGATCAACAACCTCAACCCCGCCTTCTCCAAGAAGTTCGTGCTTGACTATCACTTTGAGGAGGTACAAAAGCTCAAGTTCGCGCTCTTTGACCAGGACAAGTCCAGTATGCGGCTGGATGAGCATGACTTCCTGGGCCAGTTCTCCTGCAGCCTGGGCACGGTGAGCTGGGCCCTCCTGGGTGGGGGAGCAGGGGCCCAAAGACTGGACAGCCCCTCAGAAAGTCTCTTCTCGCCCTATCTTTCCATAGCCCCATCTTCCTGGGTAGGTGGCAAAGTGCAGATGCAGAGTGGGGAACAGGCTTGGCGGGTTTGAGGCCGGGCTGAAGAGCTCCCATCTCGGGGGGCAGCCAAAGAGACCGGGGCCCCAGGTGGCCAGGGATTCTGATTGTTAGATGTAATCAGGTGTGGTCTTGACCTCCTGGGGTAGGAGCATCTCACCAGCAACCAAGACGCCCATAGTAGTCCTGCTTTATGGCAGACTCACTGTGTGACCTTGAGCAACTTCCTTTCCCTCTCTGGGCCACACTTCCCCATCCATCTCAGTCCTTGGTAAGCTCCTGGAGGCCGGGAGCAAGCAGGGCTAGGCACCCCTGACACAAGTCTCAATCATTCCTTATAGCTGTATGCCCTTGGGCAAGCTCCCATCCCCCTCTGGGCCTCAGTTTCCCCACATTTCCCTTGGGGATTATGATGACTGCTCTGCCCAGCCTAAACTGTTGATGAGGGAATGAAATGGAAAATGCTTTGAAGGGTCCTAGTAGAGACTGAAATGCCCAGGGCCTCCCAGGAGATGGTGACCATGTAGAAAGCAAGTGACTGCTGTGGTTGTGATGTCTACTTTTTGTGTAAGAAGCAGGGTACAGTAGTCAGGGTCTCTACCCTGTGGTGTAACTGAGAAGAGAGCTTAAGGGCTTGTGGACAGGGCAGGGAACTGACAAGGGATGGGGAAACCAACCCAGGGCTTGGCCCCAGAGGAAAGCTGACCACCTTCACTTGGAAGGAAGGCAGGGTGAGGAAGTGGCATTGCCAGGGCCTGCTGAGACCTGTGGCCCATAGAGGGAGGCCTCTGGACTGCAACTTAGGCAGAAGCCAGAGTAATGAAGAAGCTCCCATCAAACCGGGGCCCCCACTGCTCATGCCACCTGCTCTCCCGTCTCTTGCCTGTCCCCTCAACTGGCTGAACCTCTGAAAGTCAGAGGACAAAAGAGCCAGGTGGCACAGTCCCAGGGCACAGAGCAGGTGCATGGATCTGGGGAGAAGAACTACCCCCGCAGGAGCAGGACTATATCATTCTGGTGTGTGCTCCCCGCTGCACAGGATGACACTCACACTGCACCCAGGAAACATGAACCACGCTGGCCCCTGAGTGCAGTGGGCAGACACAGGTGGGAGGGCGACTTTTCAATGTGGCTCACTTTTCCTCTCTGTCTTTTTGATTATTGCACCCTGTGTGAGTGTATTACCTATTCAAACCAATAAAAATACATAGAGTTGGCTGGGCTCTATAGCTCATGCCTGTATACCCAGCACTTTGGGAGGCCAAGGCAGGAGGATCGCTTGAGGCTGGAGTTCGAGACCAGCCTGGGCAACATAATGAGCCCTTGTCTCTACCAAAAAAAAAAGGTTAGCCAGGCGTGGTGGCGCATGCCTGTAGTCCCAGCTACCCAGGAGGCTGAGGTGGGAGGATCGCTTGAGCCCAGGAGATTGAGGCTGCAGTGAGCCGTGATCAAGACCTGTCTCAAAAGAAAAATAAAGGAAAATACATAGAATCAGAGCTTGACTCTCCATCAGAGATCATATCCTGAGGCAGATGGGGTCTGTGGAATGCCTCTGGAGAAGGGAGTTGGAGGCTAACCTCCCACAGTTGTCTCCAAAATGCCTTTTCCTAGGGGCAAACCGGGCAGTGGGAGTCCAACTGCAGCCGGAGACCTCAGGCAGGTCTCTTACCCTCTCTGGGCCTCAGGCTCCTCACTGCCCAGATTGGCTGCTGTCCACCTCCCAGGGTGACAGTGACGTTCAGGCAGGTCACCAGCCAGCCCAGGACGGGAGGCAGCCCTGCCGAGTGGCGCCAGTGGAGGATTTTTCCTCCCGGGGCTTCCCCCACTTCCTCACTGAGCGCCCTTTCTCCTCTCTCCTCTAGATTGTCTCCAGCAAGAAGATCACTAGGCCTCTGCTGCTGCTGAATGACAAGCCTGCCGGGAAGGGCTTGATTACGGTACCAGTCCCCTCCCGGCTCTCCGCACCCCCTCCACCCCCACTCCACACCCTCCCCCATCAATGGGCCGCTTCCCTGGCAGATAATCACCAGCTTTGTTTGGAGTAAAAAGGCCCAACTTACAACTTAGCAACAGGTCTCTTAGCAACCGGCTCCTGGCTCCACAAATGATGCACTGGGGGCTGACAAGCTGGGGAGGCCTCCAGAGCCCTGCCAGCAGCCCCCTCCCTGCACTGGCCCCTGTCTGCCCTCCCCTGGGGGTTGTTCAGAAGTGCCTTGCCCATCAGTGCTCTGCCTGTGGCTGCGACGTGCAATGATTCCTGCAATGTGCAACGATTCCCACGATGCGCAGCAATTCCCCCTGCGATGCGCAGGCCCTTGGCAGGAATGAGCTCCTTGGTCCCCAAAGACTCCCAAAAGCCAGGGCACCCCTGAGGCCCAGAGAAGAAGTTCCCTCGGGCAGCTGAGCTAGCGAGATCGTCCCCTGGGTTGTCTGGCTGGCTTCTGAGGCCATGTGATGCCTGGGGAGCCAGCCAGGCTGGAGGGAGAAGCCATGCCTTTGTGTGTTCCGGTGCGTTACTCCCCTGCCCTGGAACCTCCCAGGGCTCCCCACTGCCTGACCAACCCTTCGGTTCAAGGCTGTGAAGGACCCCTCAGACCCTGCCTGGCTCTCCTGCCTCGGTGTTTAATCTCCTTCACTTAAATGCCCTGTGTTCAAAGTTCAAATTCAAATGCTATGAATTCTTAGCATAGCCTGAACATACCCCAGGCTCTTACTGTGTTCCTGCCCCATGGGTCGCCACCTCCCAAACAACCTCCCCCCGCTTCTTAGTGTTCTAACTGCCCCATCTAAATGCCTCTCCAGGCCAGGTACATGGCTTGCACCTGTAGTACTACTACTTGGAAGGCTGAGGCAGGAGGATCCCTTAAGGCCAAGAGTTTGAGGCTGCAGTGGGTTATGATCATGCTACTGCCCTCCAGCCTGGGCAAGAGAGTGAGACCCCCATATCTGAATGAATGAATGAATGAATGAATGAATACCTTCACAAGACAGCTTCCCTCCACCTAGAAGCCATCCCAGACAGACCCCACTCAGCTGGGTATGCCATCACCCCCAGCATTTCTGGCAGTTCCACTCTAGGCCTCCGTCCCCTCCCTGGGAAATGGGGGTGATAATAGGACCTACCCTATAGGGTCGTTGAGCAAGTCCCAGTGGGAGGATGGCAGGGGAGAACGGGCAACCTGGCTGGCGTCTGTCTGTGGATCCAGAGGGCCGGATGCCTTGCGTTGGGTGAGGCCATCCTAGAGGCAGGAGAGGAGAGGAGGCCCCAGCGAGAGGCCCCAGCCCACTTGTGTTGCTGTGGGCAGCAGGGGAGGGAGAGAGGCCTAGAGAGGGCCTCAGCAGTCTTGAAGTCACCCAGCTAGGCCATCACTGGCTGAGCTGGGGTCAGGGAACCATAGCTGATGGGGAATACATATAGGACAGATGACCAGTGTGAACTGATGGGACTCAGTTTCTCCCCTGGGCCCCAGTTTCCCTAGCTGCACAATGATGTGGCTGTGATGCTGACACCTTGGTGTTCTGAGGAAGCTGTGCTCTTTGTGGCTGCAGTAGAGGCAGGAGGAGGCCAGTCATGCTGCTCTCTGGCCCAGAACCTCTCCCCGGGACTCAAGACCACCCCCGGTGTGTGCTTCATCTTCCCCCACCACCCCATGGGCCCTGCGGATTTGCATAGATCCACTTCCTGATTCCTCATCTCCAGATGGGTTATTTCCCCCATTTTCCAGAAGATGGAAACTGAGGTGTGGGGAAAACAAGAGATTTGTCCAAGATCACCTGGCACTGCCCCTCCCTTTCCCCTCCTGACCCTGGAGGATTGCTCCTGGGGCACCCTGTGCCATCCTGCCTGGCAGGAGGCTAGGGGAGTCTGAGGAGCCCCTCATGTCCCTCGCCTTACAGATTGCTGCCCAGGAGCTGTCTGACAACCGCGTCATCACGCTGAGCCTGGCGGGCAGGAGGCTGGACAAGAAGGTAAGGCGGGCAGAGGAGGGGCTCCAAAGGGGAACAGTAAACCCCCACCAGCCCCAGGGCTGTGTGGCCTCACTCCGGGGCCCCCGGCCACCACCTCCATCACATTCCAGGGACTCATCCAGCACAGGGCCCTCCTGGCCACTCCAGATTAGGACCCCTTCACCTCTGAGGTAGTGAGTGTTCCATCCCTTAGGGGTATTCAAAACGCAGCTGGAAACCTGCTCATCGGGGCATCCCCATCTCACATAGTGTAAGTACATGCCAGGGTCCTTACCCAATGAGGCCCTACCTGATGTGTCCCCCAGTGCCCCGACTCCCCAACCTCACCCCTTCTCCCTGCACTTCACTCTGCTTCAGCCAAATCTATCCCCTTGTCCGTGAATTAAACGAGGCACTCTCCTCCCTCAGGAGCTTTGCACTTGCTGTTCCCTCTGCCTGGGATGCTCTCTTCCTTGAATTTTCACACAGCACTCTCTCACCTCCATCAAGCCTTTGCTCCCACATCACCTCCTCAATGAAGCCTTTCCTGAAATTGGTCTTTGATTTCCCACCCTCTCCTGCTTGTCTCCTTAATACTTACTGCTGTCTAGCATACTTTCTTTTCTTTTTCTTTTTTTGAGACTGAGTCTCACTCTGTCGCTCAGGCTGGAGTGCAGTGGCGTGATCTCAGCTCACTGCAAGCTCTGCCTCCCGGGTTCACGCCATTCTCCTGCCTCAGCCTCCCAAATAGCTGGGACTACAGGCGCCTGCCACCATGTCCAGCTAATTTTTTTTTTTTTTTTTTTTTTTTTAAGTAGAGACGGAGTTTCACCGTGTTAGCCAGGATGGTCTTGCTCTCCTGACCTTGTGATCCACCCGCCTCAGCCTCCCAAAGTGCTGGGATTATAGGCGTGAGCCACCGTGCCTAGCCCATACTTTCTTATTTTATTTTCTGTCTCCCTCACTTGAATATAATCTCTTTAAAGTAACACTTGCCAGGTACAGCGGCTCGCACCTGTAATCCCAGCTACTTGGGAAGCTGACGCAGGAGAATCACTTGAGGCCAGGAATTTGAGACCAGCCTGGGCAATATAGTGAGACCCTATAGATGGGTGGGTGGATGGGTGGGTGAGTGGGTGGGTGGGTGGATGGATGGATGGATGGATGGGTGGATGGATGGATGGATGGATGGAAGGAAAGATAGATAGATGGATAGATAGATAGATAGATAGATAGATAGATAGATAGATAGATAGAGTCACATACAAAAAGTGGCCCTTTTTAAACCTTAAATGATTTTTTAGGCCATGATATTCCTTACGTCATGTGCAGGATAGTTTCAGGATAGTTTTCACATTCCCAATAAAATAGATTTAAATGACATCCTGCTGGGGGCCTCACCCTACCTTGGGAATAGGCGCCCTCTTGAAGTTCCTGGCCCATCTAAAGTGCTGGAGTTCTGACTCACACAGGGTGTAGGTCTTGGGGGTCTCTGAGCACAAGCTCTGACAGCCTCAGGGTGGTGGATTTCTGCTGGGGGACCTGGTTGATCCCAGGGGGCTGCAGCTGCCCTGGGCCTCTTGCTGAGCCTTGCAGAGGCTGAGGGGAGGGAGCCAGGCTGGCTCTGCCCACAGCTGCCACCCTGACACCCAGCTGGGGAGGCAGCGGGGCCACACCCCCATCTGCCTGCACCTGGCAGGGCTGTGCCTCTCTGACCTGCATCCTCCCATTTCTCCCAGGACCTCTTTGGGAAGTCAGACCCCTTTCTGGAGTTTTATAAGCCAGGAGACGATGGCAAGTGGATGCTGGTCCACAGGACTGAGGTGGGTACGTGGGGGCCCAGGGGTCTCTAAGCAGTGGGCCTGCAGTCCAGCCCCTCCACAGCTCTGAACAGGGCAGTGCGGTCACAGCTGCACAGTGTGCAGGAAGACCCGCAGTGGCACCTGAGGGACATGCTTCCTGCCAGCCACAGGGACGCTCGCTTCCGTCTCTGAAAGTGTAGCTGTGGGTCTCCATTTTGTCACCCTGTTCCTATTGGGCTGACCCAACCCCAGAGCACTGCTGCCCAGGGCCTGAGCTCACCACACCCCTCTCTCTCCCACAGGTGATCAAGTACACACTGGACCCTGTGTGGAAGCCATTCACAGTGCCCTTGGTGTCCCTGTGTGATGGGGACATGGAGAAACCCATCCAGGTGAGGGGGGCTCCGGGGACCCTGCTCCCCACCCTGCCAGCTCCAGCCTCCCTGTCTATCTGAGGCTCCCGGGGATGCCTTGTAGAAAGCTCTTTCTCATGCAAATGGAACGAACCCCCATCTTTGGAGGAGGGAGGACTGGAGACTGGGTCCTCATCCTGGATCTATCTGATGCCCTGAAGTACCCAGGCAGGCCCCCACCTTTGAGTCCCTCTCCAAAACTGTCTTGCCCTCCCCAGAGGGCTGCGGAGCTGCTAGCTAGGGAAACACCTTGGAAACGATCAAATGTGGTATGGTAAGGACAGTGATTACCAGTCTCTCTAAAAGCTCTCAGTCCTCTGGCTGGGTGCAGTGGCTCAATGCCTGTAATCCCAGCACTTTGGGAGGTTGAGGCGGGCAGATCACTGGAGGTCAGGAGTCCAAGACCAGCTTGGCCCACACGGGAAACCCCATCTCTGCTAAAAATACAAAACAGCCGAGCATGGTGGTGCACGCCTGTAATCCCAGCTACTCAGGAGCCTGAGGCAGGAGAATTGCTTGAACGCGGGAGGCAGAGTTTGCAGTGAGTCCAGATTGAGCCACTGCACTCCAGCATGGGTGACAGAGCAAGATTCCTTCTCAAAAAAAAAAATTATAAAATCAAATCAAATAAATAAAAGTTCTTGGTCCCCAGGGGCTGGGTCTTAGAGCAGATGGGGTTGGGGAGACAGCTAGGTCAGGACAGGGGTTCCCAAGTAGGATACCAGGAATCTTGGGTTCTAGTACTGGGTCTGCTACTGTTGCTGCGAGACTTTGGTCAGTTACTTCTCTTTCAGGGCCTCAGTTTACCCATCAGTGGGATGGGAACAATAATCCTTGCTTTCCTCCTAGGAGGGCCATGGCAGCTCAGTTAGACAGCATATAGAGCTGTGATTTCTGTGCCCATCTCAGAAAAAAATATGTCTAGAGAGGACCCCAGGCCATAAGCTGGGTGAGTCACAACCCGAGACAGAGGGGAAGCCAATTGCCAAGTGTGTAAGGAGTGGAGTTGCCTGCACTAGAGGGTACAGCCTCCATCATTGGGGCAGACACATCTTCTTTTCCCAGCAATCACGGAAGACTTCCTGTAGGAGGCAGTTCAGGAGCTACCCAGGCCAGCTAGGCAGATGCTGAGGGGAGGCACTACCCAAACAGAAGACAGAGGGTTTGCCTGGGGAGTTGAGAGGGGCTGGAGAGCTCCTCTTGGGGGACAGCTCTGAGGTGACCATGCTGAACCTACCCCAGGTCATGTGCTACGACTATGACAATGACGGGGGCCATGACTTCATCGGCGAGTTCCAGACCTCAGTGTCACAGATGTGTGAGGCTCGAGACAGCATCCCGGTGAGATGGGCATGTGTACTATGACCCCAAGACCTCAGCAGGGCTCGGGGAAGGGGCACCGGGTCTTGGGTCAAGCAGCCTGGGGCTCAGATCCCCCTTCTGGCTGCATGACCTTGAGCAAGGCATTCAGTCTAAGACTCAGTTTCTCCATCTGTCAGTGGGGGCAGAGGATTTGGGTGGGGATTGATGAGATGATTCGGGTGAAATGCGCAGCACACAGTGAGCAGTCAGGAGCTGTCCATCATCCCATGATGTTGGGCCCTCAGCTGGACAGGATGGGGATGCGTTATCTAGGGAGGAGGGGGTCAGATGCTGATCCTGCTGCCATTTTTGGGTGTGGACATCCCGGAAGGCTCCCTGGAGGAAGCATGCTGCCCCTGTTGTCAAGCCTGTGGAAGGGATTATAGGGCCAACAAGGAGGATCTGTCCCCAAAGAACAAAGAAGCCCCGAGTTGAGTGTCTCTTTCTTCTGCGTTGCCCAGCTGGAGTTCGAGTGCATCAACCCCAAGAAGCAGAGGAAGAAGAAGAACTATAAGAACTCGGGCATCATCATTCTGCGATCCTGCAAGGTGAGCTGGTGCGGGCAAGCCTGAGCCAGGGGCCAGGTTTCAGGCCACACAGAAGGGAAAGACATGGCATTGGGTCTGGAGCCAGTGAGGCCTGTGTTCAAATCCCAGCTCTGCCACATCCTGGCCCTATGGCCTTCTGAGCTTCACCTCACTGGGCCTCAGTCTCCTCATCTGTGGAATGGAGATATTCATGAGGCAGAGCATATCCGGGGTTACTCTTCTCTCATATTCCTGTGTGGAGGCCGAAGAAGGCACGGGCTGACCTTCCAGGGCCTGTCCTGGTGGGGGAATTGTCATTGCAAGCCGCTACCACCCATGGTGGTCTTGCAAGGGGCAGAGGACATTGGGTGGGGGCACCCTGTCCTCGCTGGCATCAATGTCACTGTGACTCCCATGGTACAACCAGGGCCACTGAGGCCCAGAAAGGCAATGAAGTTCATGTCAGCAGTGGCCAGGCTGTGGGCGGGGGCCAGGAGACCTGGTGGGCAAATAACTGCTGGATCTGGCAGAACATTAAGGAAAGCAGCCTGGGGCAGGACAGCAAGAGCCCTGGGCTCAGGGCCTGACAGCTCAGGAGTCTGGCCGCTGCTCTCCACCAATGGGTGGATCCCAGACCCCAACCTTATTTGGAGCCTCGTCTGGCTGGGGTTTACACGAGCATTCAGTGATGTCGCGACACAAAAGCGCTCTGTTAAAGGTCAAGATGTCAGGTTGCAGCCTCGCGATGGATGGTCCTTGTTTCTGAAATTTCCATCATTCACATCACTTTTCACAATTTCTGGCACCTGCCTTACTTACTTTTTTGAATCAGCCTTTCTTCCCTGCATTATTGTTTTTTGTTTTTGTTTTTGAGACAGTCTCATTCTGTTACCCAGGCTGAAGGGCAGTGGTGTGATCTTGGCTCACGGCAACCTCCGCCTTCCGGGTTCAAGGGATTATCCTGCCTCAGCCTCCCGAGTAGCTAGGATTACAGGTGCACCACCACGCCTGGCTGATTTTTGTGTTTTTAGTAGAGACGGGCTTTCGCTATGTTGACCAGGCTGGTCTTGAACTCCTGACCTCAAGTGATTTGCCTGCCTTGGCCTCCCAAACTGCTGGGATTACAGGCGTGAGCCACTATACCTGGCTGGCTGGCTTGCTTTCTTTCTTTCTTTCTTTCTTTCTTTCTTTCTTTCTTTCTTTCTTTCTTTCTTTCTTTTTCTTTCCTTCCTTAAATACGTTTATTTAGAAAGGAATTATTAGAACTCTACCAAAATTAAAAGGTCTGGCTTCTTTGCCAAAAAGAGACAGGGACCATCAAAACGAATACAGTCTTAATGGCTTGATCAACTTCTAGAGGAAGGCCTTGAGCTGGAGGCCTGCTCTTTCTCTTTGTAAAAAAGGTAGATTAATAAGGGCCAGGAGAAGGTAAGTACCTAACAGTGACAAATTGAGACACTCTATGTCGGGTAACTGACACTGGGCCCTGGGACCCTGCCTGGAAGCAGCATGTGTCTGTGTATCTGTGGGATGTGGGGGTCTCTGTGAGTCCCCCACACATTGGGAGCCATTGGACTGATGGCTTTGTTATAGAGAGATTTGGGTTCTGTTGTAATTAGATCAGGCCCATCAGCTTTTTTTGACCTCCTTGTCCCTACTAAGGCTGCAGGACATAGAGCAACAATTCCCCCACGGGGAGTGTGACCAAGTCAGGGGGGCCCACTGACTCATCCGCTTTCTTCCAGATAAACCGAGACTACTCCTTCTTAGACTACATCCTGGGAGGCTGCCAGCTCATGTTCACCGTAAGGCTTTCCCCTCTGGCTCCCTCTGCACCCCCATCCCAGTGAGGGTCCTCCCTGGCCCTGGCTGTACTAGGGCCACTAGTGCAGCCAGAGGGACTTAGGATAGACTTCAGGAAGGACTTCCCTGGGGCAAGGAGTGTGTCTGGCCCAGTGAGGAGGGCATTAAGTGGGCTGTTTGGTCCCGCTGGATGGGCCTGAGCTGGGGCTTAGCTACAGGTCAGAGCACAGGTGCACAGCTCTTAGTCTGGTGGCTACGCTCCTTCTGTAGGTGGAAGAAAACAAATTCCTCCTCACTGGCCACAAGGCCTTCAGCGATCGCTGCCTCCCTCATCTGCAGTCTCCTTCCTCCTCGCTCAGTGGGCTCCAACCACACTGTTCCTCTGTTTGCCCAACACGCCAAGCTCTGCTTCGTCTTAGAACTTTGCATTTGCTGTTCCTTCTGCATTTGCTGTTCCCTCTGCCTGTTCCCTCTGCTGTTCCCCAGAACCTTTGCATGGCTGCCCCCCTGCCATTTTTCAGGCCTGAGGAGGTAACGGAGGTCACCTTCCAGGGAGCCCTCCCTCCCTCAATGCCTTGCTGCTCTTCTGTCATATCTTCCTATTTTCTTTCTTTTCTTTTCCTTTTTTTTTTTTTTTTGAGACAGCGTCTCATTCTGTCACTTAGTCTAGAATGCAGTGGCACGATCTCAGATCACTGTAACCTCCACCTTCAGGGCTCAATTGATCCTCCCACCTCAGCTTCCTGAGTAGCTGGGATTACAGGTGCATGCCATCACGCCCAGCTAATTTTTGTATTTTTTGTAGAGATGAGGTTTTGCTATGTTGCCCAGGCTGGTCTCAAACTCCTGGGCTCAAGTGATCTGCCCACCTCGGCCTCCCAAAGTGCCAGAATTACAGGCTTGAGCCACTGGGCCTGGCCCTCCATATTTTCCTATTTTCTGGGCACTTGCCACCCCAAGATTCATAATCATTTGTTGCTTCTCCCTGATCGTCGCACCCACTGGAATGTGAGTGCTTTAAGTGTGGGCACTTTGTTTATTTTGCTTCCACTCTAACCCCAGCATATCACACAGTACTTGGCACACAGTAGGTGCTCCATCATTTCTTGTTGGAAGAATGAGCTGCCACCTTGCCTGTGGCCTGCAGTCTTTGCCCCACAGACTCTAGGCCATTCATCATGGCTTTGCTTCCTCACCCCAAGGGAGCCTCAGTCCCAGAAGGGAGGAAGCTGCTGGGGTAACACACTCTGCCCACCTCCCCATGTTATCTCACCGCTCCCCATCACCACCCCTAGATCCCAATGGGAGATGGAGGGCATCGCAGGATGCCATGAAGTCACAGGACTGGCCTTGCTGACCTCTGACCCTACTGCCCACCACTGCCCCCTCCCCTGCGGAGAGGCCAGGCCCTCCTGGACCTCCTGCATGAGTTTGTTCATTCAGCAAACTCACACTGACTGCCTCCTTTGTGCCAGGCTCTAGGCTGTGTCCCTGCAGGGGTCCCTCAAGGACTAAGACATGCTCCCCCTGACCTGGGGGAGTGACCCTCTAGCCATACGAGGATTTGGATGGGTGGCCCCTTCTCTCCTACCCCACAGGAACTGAGTTCCCATGTAGCCAAATCTTCCCCTGGGTCCTACTTCTAACCCTCCCCTGCTGGGTAGGGGTCGTCCTTGCCCACCCTTCTGTGCCGTTTCTCCAGGGATTAGTCTGGGATTCTCTGGGGCTGAGAGAGCAGGTAGAGCCCCAATCCCTGCCCGCCTATCAGCCCTGAGTCCCTATGAAGCATGTGCCTTGTCTGCTGTTCCCAGCCCTGGGCCAGGCTCCTCCAGGGAGACTGGCACTGCTCTACCAGGCAACCCCAGGTCCCAGGCCCCTTGATGGTCTGAGGGATAATGGGGAGATGGCTTGGGTTGAGGGTGAGGTTATCTGGGAAGGTTGCAGTGGAGCAGTGGCATCTGAGTTGGGCCTGGAAGATGGGGCAAAGTTAAACAGGGAGAAATGATAGCCTGGCACTATATGCAGAGGGAAGCTCATGAATAAATGCCTGCATATGGGAACAGATGAATGTGTAGGTAGGGATAGTAAGGAGAAAAAGGAATCTGGGACTGTACGTTAGTCTTATGTCATCACATCTAGGTAATGGACTTTATGCTTGGGCAATAGAGAGCCACAGATGGCATTAGAGCAGAGGAGTGATACAATCAGACAGTTTCTAGGTTTCAGACCATCATATTGTGGGGAGGGCTGGGAGACGAGTGGGCTTCCCATGTCCCATCTACCTCTCCTATTCCCTGGGAGTGGGATAGGGTGCCGGGGTCTCTGGCCCCACTGGGTGGCCTTTTTCTCCACTCTGCAGGTTGGAATAGACTTTACAGCCTCCAACGGGAATCCCCTCGACCCTTCCTCTTTGCACTATATCAACCCTATGGGCACCAACGAATATCTGTCGGCCATCTGGGCTGTTGGGCAGATCATTCAGGACTATGACAGGTAAGGTTGGAGAGGGGCTCTGAAGGTCAGCCAGGGTTCCATCCAACCTGGGAAGCTCAGTGTGTCAAAGCTAGAAGGGACCCAGAAATCATCAAATCTAGGAATGGACAGCAAACGGCATAGGTGCAGTTATTACCCATTCCCTTACCCTTGACAGACATTGCTAATCAATTGCTGAACTCCAACCTGCCAAGCCCAGATTCAAACTGGGATCGTTTTCCACACAGTACACGAAGTAGCTAGTAAGAAAATGAATCAGGATGGAAGATGAAACTTGTTCATTACTGCTGCATCCTCTCGTTTTAGAGCTAGGGAATGGGAGGCCTGGGGTGGGAGTAGAGAATTTGTTCCAGGTCCCACAGATCATGGGACTGGAGGTCAGCCATTCTGGTTCCTGAGCCTGGTACTAGTTCCCTAATGGTCTCACTTCTGTTGGGAACTTCTGAGGAGCAGCCAGCATGCATGGACCCTCCTCCTATGACCTTGCTTCCTGGGGACCTTTGGGTCAGGGTGGGTACCATGGAAAGCCAGTGAAGGGAAGCTGTGTGAAAGTATGGCAGGTGTAGCCACCGACAGGATATGACATCACTGTCACAGATGGTGCTAGTTGGGAGCTCCAGGTCAGAGGATGGAATGACCAGGAGGCTGACACATTGGGAACAGGGGAGGAAGGAGCAGGTGCCAGAAATTTGGCAGGAATGAGAGCAGGTTCAGGAGCCCTATGTGGACTTGGCCTCCTAGAGAGGGGCAGCCGGGGACCAGCATTTGACTCCCAGGGGGCCCAGGGCCTGAAGGGTGGCTGTGATCCCAGGCCACATTAAGAGAGGTACAACATGCAGAACAAGGGAAGTGGAAGTCATCATCAGCATGGTTGTGTGGAGTCCCAGTTGTCCAGCTGCCCATTCAGCCCATCACTGAGCTGTCTAATGGGCATTAAGACTTAGCATGGCCCCAGTGAGCTCTGGTTGCCTGGGTAAGCCACCATCACTTCCTGCCAAGATCATTTCATTAGCTTCCTCATCAGTCTCCCGGCTTCCGCCTTGGCCCCCAGCTGTGTGTCCTTTCCACTGCAGCCAGAGGGATCCTTAGTAGATGTATGTTGAGTGCGTATGCAAATGAAATGTGGTCCCTGTCCTCAGGGAGTTCTTACTTAGAGAGGAAGATAAGGAAGAAATTGTTGGAGTTCTGAGAGACCAGTTTACATGTGAAGCAGGAGCTATGGGAGCACAAAAAGAGAGGCATTGTAGGGTATCAGGGAAATCTACAGAGAGAAGGGGCCATTTTGATTGGGCCTTAGAGGATGAGTAGGAGTTTGCTAGGGGAAACAGATTAGGGAGAGATGTTACAGATGGGGGCACAACAGCATTGAAGTTGGAATGTGAAGGTAGCCTGTGTGTTTGGGGAATAGCAAGTGGCTAGTGGCCAGGGCTAGGGGAGTGGGGTGTGAAGGGGCACAGGTGGAAGGAGACGAGACTAGGCTCTGGGGCTGGATGACACAGGACCTTGAATGCCACATGAGGGTTCTCATATTAGTAGAGTTTTCCCTAGAGCAGGAGGCTGGGAGACAGCCGGTACATTCATTCTACTTCCATCTTGACCTTGGTTTAGTGGCTGGCCGGGGTCTTAGTTTGAGAAGGATCTAGAAGCTGCGCCCAGGCCCATTGGTTAGAAGTACCATTGTTGTGTCTGCCACAGGTATAGATGTGGTCAGGCCACAGGTTCACCAGGTCCCCGGAGGTGGGTTGGGCTCATTAGGTAGATGATCCTAACAGCTTTTTCTAGAGGTGGTGAGCTCCTCCTTTCTGTCCTTGAAAGTGTACGAGGCCGAGCGCGCCCAGCCCTGGGCAGAGGGTCAGGCGGTGTCCTCAGGTGTCTCACAGTGTGTTTCTCTTCTCTCTCTGATTAGTGATAAGATGTTTCCAGCTCTGGGATTCGGGGCCCAGTTACCCCCGGACTGGAAGGTAAGTGAAACCGGAGTTAGTTTCCTTTTGGTTGAGATGCAGTTTGTGTGTATGGTCTCTCTGGGATCTGCTCTGGAAAGATCCTGGGCTGGGGCCTTGTTGCCCTGCCTTCCCTGTGTTCACCCCAGGCCACGCTCATTTCTCAAGTCTGATTCTCGGGCAGACGCTGAGGCTGTAACGGGGCAGCACAGTTATGTTCTCTGCTCATGAGACCCCTATGGAGTGGGGAGGACAGACAGGATGGCCAGTGTTGCAAATCAAAATACAAGACACCCAGTTAAGTTTGAATTTCAGATAAACAATGTGTATTTTTATGTATTGATATTTATTTATTTATTTAGAGACAGAGTCTTGCTCTGTTGCCCAGGCTGGAGTGCAGTGGCACATTCTCTGCTCACAGCAACCTCCACCTCCCAGGTTCAAACAATTCTCATGCTTTAGCCTCCCGAGTAGCTGGGATTACAGGTGCCCACCACCACCCCCAGCTAACTTTTGTATTTTTAGTAGAGATAGGATTTCACCATGTTGACCAGGCTGGTCTCAAACTCCTGACCTCAGGTGATCCACCGGCCTCAGCCTCCCAAAGTGCTGGGATTACAGACCTGAGCCACCGCGCCAGTGCAGATAAACAATTTTTAAAATATAAGTATGTCCTGAATATTGCATGGGACATACTTATACTTAAATCATCCATTGTTTATCTGAAATTCAAGGTTTTGTCTGGATCTAGGGGTACAAGTATAGTTGTATTACCAGGATGTATTGTGTGAAATATGGACTTTCCATTCATCACCCAAATAATGTACGTTGTACCCAGTAGGTGGCATTTCATCCGTCATCCCTCCACCCCCCACCGTGTGGAGTCCTCAGTGTCTGTTATTCCCGCTCTGTGTCTGTTCTGTGTGCACCCATTGTTTAGCTCCGTCTTATAAGGGAGAACATGCAGTTTTTTGTTTTCTGTTTCTGAGTCATACTGGGCATCCTGTATTCTATTTGGCAACGCTAAAGACAGGGCAGTGGCATCGGTGCTGAGGCGGGGGTACTGAAGGCCTGCAGGGAGCCAAGGAAGGAACCCAACCCAGCTGGGGGCCATCAGGCTTCCTGGAGGGGGCAAGCTCTAAGCCAAGAGGGGAAAGGGAAGTAGCAGAGTGACTAGGGGTGGCAGTGGGGCGGGGGGAGCCTTCAGGGCAGAGAACAGCCTGTGCGAAGGCTACGGGATGAGCTGGAGGAGCTGGCAGAGGTGGGTGATGGACCCTCCATTGGAGGTGAGCAGGGTGGAGACAGACGTGGGCATTAAAGGACCACGGGGACCCCTGCAGGGACCACATAGGGGCTCATTAGCAGATTGGCATTTCCGAAGGCCTCCCCTGGCTGCTGAGTGGGGCGTGGCTAGGGCGAGAGTGGGCAGAGTGGAGGGCGGAGAGAAGGGGTGAGGGCAAGGAGACTCAGGGCAGAGGCCAAGACTGTCTGCGTGACCAAGTGAGTGTGGGCCGAAGAGGTCACCAAGATTTCCAACTGAGAACTGAGGTGGGGGTGGTACTGCTTACCGAGATGAGGAACGGGATGGGTGCTAGGCTCAGCAGGGGAGATGGTAAGGTAGGAGTCCCAGAAGAAAGGTGGATGATGGCTGAGCACAGTGGCTCATGCCTATAATCCCAGCACTTTGGGATGCTGAGGCAGACGGATCATTTGAGGTCAGAGAGTTTGAGGTCTTCCTGGCCAGCATGGTGAAACTCTGTCTCTACTAAAAATACAGAAATCAGCCCAGCGTGGTGGCATATGCCTGTAATCCCAGATACTTGGGAGGCTGAGGCAGGAGAATCACTTGAACTTGGGAGGCAGTGGTTGCAGTGAGCCGAGATTGCGCCACTGCACTCCAGCCTGGGCAACAGAGTGAGAACCTGTCACAAAAAAAAAAAAAAAAAAAAAAAAAAAGATAGGTTGATGATGGGTCAGTAGTTTCAGGCTCCGAGGAGACAGAGACAGACCTGGCCACCTGGGCCACGACCCATGGTGCCACCTCTGGGAGGATGAGATTGCTAGGGAGACAGGTGGAGTGAGAAACAGCCACATGAGGTGGGGCGCAATGGCTCACGCCTGTAATTTCATGCTTTGGGAGGCCAAGGTAGGAGGATTGCTTGAGCCAGGAGTTCAAGACCAGTCTGGGCAACACAGTGAGACCCTGTCTCTACAAAATTTAAAAGTTGACTGGGTGCAGTAGCTCACGCCTATAATCTTAGCACTTTGGGAGGCCGAGGAGGGCAGATCACAAGGTGAGGAGTTCGAGACCAGCCTGCCAATATGGTGAAACCCCGTCTCTACTGAAAATACAAAAATTAGCTGGGTGTGGTGGTGGGCGTCTATAATACCAGCTACCCAGGAGGCTGAGGCAGGAAGATCCCTGGAGCCCAGTGAGCTCTGAGTGCACTGCACTCCAGCCTGGGTGACAGAAGAAAATTAATTAATTAATTTATGTATTTAATAAAATAAAAAAAGAAACAGCTGCGTGAGAGATCCAGGCAGAGGAAGCAGAGACTGAGCCAGGCAGGCAGAGCGGGGAGGAAGCAAAGGAGGGGCAGCATGAAGCCCACAGAAAGCAAACCCATAAGTAGCAGCATTTATTGGTCCCTTAGAATGTTCTAGATACCACTCTGCCTGCTTTACCAGTTTCAACTAATTCTCACCAAAGCCAGTGAGGTAGGCCCTGTTATGAACCCATTTCGATCACTGAGGAAGCCAAGCAGTCAGGGCTCGGGGAGGAGGGAGTGGGGTTGGAGGCTGCCCCGGGCCTGGTGAGGTGAGGCTGAGAAGAGACTGCCCATTTCACTGACCACAGCTGGGGCCATTATGGCAGAGACAAGACGGGGAGGGGAGAAGGGCATGGAGACATCAGTGTGGCAGTCAGCCAGCACGGAAGTCACCAGGCTGTGAAGGGGCAGGTCAAGCAGGTCTAAAGGCTGAGGAGGAGCCAGGAGAGGCATGGAGGTGAATTGAGGGGGGGGTCCCTGAGGTGTGGTTGTGGGTATTCCTGGGGCAGGAGGCGGGGACTCCTCATAGAACCCCGGGCACCAGGGGAGGGGTGGTTTGGTGGCTCAGAGATGGAGATGTCAATGAGTGCAGAGGCTATAACGCTGGGGAGTCGCTGCGGACAGGGGCAGGGAATGCTGCCCCATTTTACAGGGCAATAAACTGAGGCTTGGAGCCTCAAAGTGACTTGCCCAAGGCCATGTTCACCAACTGGACAGATGGACTCTAAAGTTTCTTCTCAGAGTCTGTTGCTTCCCCATGAGAAGCCCGTGGGGTGTGAGCCCAGAGAGCTCCTAAGTCTGCACATGGCTCTCGCTCGGCCAGTGCCCCTTCTTGTCTGCCCTGCTGTGCCACATTGCTGTTTCCAGAATGAATTTTTGCCTCCTGCCCTCTCTGGGGAGGATGATTTTCACCTAGAATTTCGGGGAGTGGCCCGAGGGCCAGGGCAGGAGAGGTGGGCATCCTGGCTCCCTGTGGTGTGAGGCTACGCCTCAGATGGGACCAAAGCTGGGCCACATGATGCCATTGGGGGGGCAGGGCGAGCTGGTGCGGCTGGGCCCAGCACGAGCCCGTTGCTAGGACACCAACCAGCTTTCAAAGAACTGAATGAGATGTTTTCTTGAGCAAAAGCCTCCTTGTAAATGTCACAGGGCGATGCTGGGGAGGCCGGGGCTTGGCCAGGCTGGAGTGCCCGGCGGTGCCAAGAAAGATGCTGCATCCAGGCTAGGAAAGGACAGATGCTGTGTCCCGCCTTCCCCTGCCACAGGAGCCGCCAGGCCTGGCCCCTCCTGGCCCCTCACCCTCTTTCGCATTCTGACTTGACTCACTCCTGCTGCCTGAAGCTCCTTCATTCACTCCCACCTCAGGGCCTTTGCACATAGCCTTCACTCAGCCCGCACTCCCTCTCCTGGGCTTCTGTCACCGATTTTCACCTAGAATTTCGGGGAGTGGCCTGCCCTCTGGGAGCCATGCTCACGCTCACATGGGGGCCCTTCCTCCTGCCCAGATCCCTGCCCTCATGGAACTCTGTGACTTGTTTGTGATTGCCTGGGGAAGGCACTGGGTTTCCTTCTGCCTGCATCCCAGCACCTGGCCTGCAGTGTGCACTGCCGTTGTTTGTTGACAGTGAATTTGGGACCCAGCCCAGATTTGGGGCCCCAGGCCTGAGCAAACAGAGGGGTTGGTTCTCTGAGGGTGGGAAGCTAGAAGGAGCCAAAAGGAGCATGCGACCAGGCTGCCTGCCTTCAAGACCTCAGTTTCTCCCTGAGGGTGGCCCAGATGAGCCCAGAGAGGAATCCTGCCCCAGAGAGTGGCTGAGGGGCTCAGGACACATTTCCCTTTGGATATGGTATGAGGTCTTGGCCCTTCAACGTGAGCAGAGTTACTCAGATGAGGAACGGGATCTGGGCAGAAGGCATAGTCTGTGCAAAGGTCTGGGGGGAGAGGGAGCATACTCTGTGGGTGGGGAAACTGAGGCTCAGAGAGGACAGTCACTCTGAGATCCCTTGGGCTTTCTCCATGCCCCACCCCCTGCCCCCACCACCTGCCTCAGCCAGGGCCGCAGGGAGCTGAGCCTGAAGTAATTCCCTGACCTCAGGGCCGAGGCAGGCCAGGTTGGGTGAACAGGGCCATTGGCTGTCGGAAGGCAACAGGGAGTCCGAGGACAAAGGCCTGTGGCAGGCAGCTAGTCCCCAGGGGCCCCTCATCAGCTTCTGTGTCCTCCAGGAACTTGTCCTGTTTATGACTTTTCTCAGGCAAACCAGGGCAGCCAGTACGGGAGGGGCTGAGCTGCCACTGCTGGTAGCATGGACACTTGTCCCCAGGCCCCACTGTGTGACCTGGGCACTCCCTGGCCCTCTGGGAACCTCACTCTTTCCAGCTATGAAATGGAGCTGCTGGAGGAGGCAACCTCTGGGGCCTCTGGGGTGGATGGATAACCTTCCACGGCCCCCATGACCGCAAGGCTGGGCCCTCCCCAAAAAAGATGGGGGGAAGAGTGGGGATGAAGAGTGGGGGGCCTGAGAAGGCAAAATATTCCTCCACCCTTATCAGCAGGGGGCTTTCCCACTGTGGTCTCTAAAATCTCCTAAAATCTGATTTTTCGGGAAGTCATTGGCCCAAGGGAGGCCTGTTTCCCTGGCAACCATTTTCTCTCTCAGCCCCTCCATACAAGCCCCCCTGGTAATCTCTGTGGAGGCTCAGGAAATCTCCATGGCAACAGGGACCTCCAGCCCCCAAACCTGGAGCCCAGACTGGGGACAGGGTGAAGGGGGCCCTGGACAGGGACAGGACCCAAGAGGGACACCAGAGGACTGGCTCTGTGCCGGGCACCTAAAGCGGACAGCAAAGAACAGAAAACCCCATTCCCTGAAACAGGGAGGAATCCTCCCACTACCTCCCCACCCCCACGCTGCCAGGAAGGCCAGACTGAACCCCACTGCTGCATCCCTGCCCTCTCCCCCAGGAGTAGGACCAACTCCCACCCCCAGGGGAGGGGAGGGCACTGGGTCTCAGGCCTGTTCGACTGTGTGGCTCTGGTGCCTGGCTTCCCTTTTCTGGGCCTCGATTTGTTTATTTGTTAAATGGGGACGCTGGATGCAGGAGAGCCTCCCAGCACCCCCGTCATTGTGTCTTGGAGCTGAAGGGTCTGTCTGGGATTGTCTGTGGCCAGACAAAAGCCGTCCTCTGCAGCTGAGGACCAGGGAGGGGGTCGCTTTGCCCTGGGCACCCCTCTACCCTCCTCACTGAAAATCCCTGGGGGAGGAATGCCTTTGGAGGTTAGCGTGAGCTCTGGGGGCAGCCTGACCTCAGTTCGAGTCCCAGCTCTGCCCGCCAGGAAATGTGGGAACATTCTAGTCCACTCTGTGTCTCAGGTTTGTCATCCGTAAGATGAGGTGATAACAGCTGCCCTTCCATTGGGGCGTTGTGAGGAAGGAGTAAGGGGATCCCTGCACAGCACTGAATGTGGATGTAGTACGTGGTAGGAAGCAGGCTGAGGGGAATTTGGGGCTGTGGGGCTGCAGGGGAGGGAAGAAAGGAGGGGCTGTCCCCCATCTGAGCTCTGCAGCATCTTCCGAGGCCCGGGTTCTGCAGGCACTGCAGTCTCACCCACAGCCCTGAACGGGGCCAGTTATGAGTCCCCCTGTACCCTGAAGCCATGCGAACAGCAGCAGCCAGATGTGATGGATGCAGCAGTGTCCCAGAGTGTCCAGGTCAGCCTCTGATGATCTTCCGGGGCTGGGTGCTGGGCCTGGAGGCAGAGAAGCAGGATCAGTCCCTAGGGACCCTGTGACAGCCCCATCTGACCCCCTTGCGGCCCCTTACACTCCCTGATGGCCAGGTCAGCTCTGAGTGGGCTGTCAGCTCACCCCCGTTTGGCTATCTGGCACTAGGCAGGCTCCCCTCCAAGCCCCTTTGCTTACTATTAAGGTAGGAAAAGCCTCTGAAGCCCAGAGAAGCGGTGCTCTAATGGTAGAGCCCACATCCAGCAGTAGCAGTGATGAGGGAGCATCCTGGAACCCTGACCCGCGGGGGGAATCCTTGTCCCACCCAGGACTCTTAGAGGACTGATGGGGCATAGGCAGCCCCAGTCCCCAGAAGAGCCTGGGGTGACACGCCAGGGTCTCAGTTTCCTCCACTATGAGGAGAGGGTGGTTGGGCCTCTCTGTGCGTCACACCCAGCAGTGGAGGTGAAAAGCAGATGTGGGGAGTATCAGTGGTCTAGAGGAGGGTAGGGGTGGGGGTTACGAGCCAGGTGCTCTCCAAGGGAGCCTTGGCCTGGCAGTGGGTGGTGGCCTGGGTCTGGGTTTGGGGGCGGGAGGCTGCAGCTCAGTGTTTTCTCTGCGTTTCAGGTCTCCCATGAGTTTGCCATCAACTTCAACCCCACCAACCCCTTCTGCTCAGGTGAGTGTCAGACCCGCCTGTAGCCGCCCTGTGTTTGCGACAGGCCCGGCCAGCTCCCTGGGTGGAGGGTGGGCAGAGGACAGGTTTTCATTTCTTTCTCCTTTCCCCTCCCCCTCACTGTTGCTCAGAGTGACAGAGTGGGAAGAGCTACAGTTTGGAGTCAGATAGTGCTGGATTCAAGGCCAGCTGCTGCCCTTCCGAGCTGTAGGACCTTGGAAAGGTCACTGTACCTCTTGGGCCTTTGCCTCCTTACCTGCTCCAGGATAGCTATGATGGCTGCTCTTCTCACTTTACTGGGTGGTTTGGTGAGAATTACAGGAAGCCACTGACAGGAAACCCTGTGCAAACCAGGAGGAGGTGAGGGTGGCACCAGACACACCTGCTTTCACCTCCTTCCCACCCGCCCCCTTGCTGGGAAGGCCAGCCCTGCTCTCAGAGTACTTGGCAGGGGATCAGGGGGAGGCAGGGGCTGGGAAGTGAGTGTGGTGTCTGTGTTCATCCCCACCCCTGGGACTAAGAGGATTTCTGAGCCTCCTAGGGACAGTTAAGAAACTATTAGAGGCCGGATGCCATGGCTCATGCCTGTAATCCCAGCACTTTGGGAAGCTGAGGCAGGATGAGCGCATGAGCTCAAGTTCAAGACCAGCCTGGGCAATAGAGGGAGACCCCATTTCTACAAATTAAAAAAATTACCCAGGCATGGTGGCATATGCCTGTGGTCCCAGCTACTCAGGAGGCTGAAGTGGGAGGAAAGAAAGAGACGGGGATGGGAGGGGAGGGTCACACCTGTAATCTCCGCACTTTGGAAGGCCGAGGTGGGTAGATCAGAGGTCAGGAGTTCAAGACGAGCCTGGCCAAGATTGTGAAACCCCGTCTGTACTAAAACAAAAATTAGCCAGGCATGGTGGTGCGCACCTGTAATCCCAACTACTCAGGAGGCTGAGGTGGGAGAATCGCTTGACCCAGGTGGCAGAGGTTGCAGTGAGGCGGGATTGTGCCACTGTACTCCAGCCTGGATAACAGAGTGAGACTCCATCTCAAAAAAAAAAAAATTAATTAAAAAAAAAAAAGAAGAAGAAGAAAGGAAGGAAGGAGAAAAAGAAAGGAAAGAGAGAGACAAAGAACAGGAAAGGAAAGAGAGACACAGAAAAAAAGAGAGAGAGAAAAAAGAGAAAGAGAAAGAAAGAGGAAGGAAGGAAGGAAAAAAGAAAAGGAAAGAAAGAAAGGTAGAGAGAGGAAGGAAGGAAGGAAGGAAGGAAGGAAGGAAGGAAGGAAGGAAGGAAGGAAGGAAGGAAGGAAGGGAAGAAGGCGGAAGGGAGGGATAGAGGAAGGAGGAAGAAAAGTCTGAGTCAAGGAGAGGGGATGCATGTGGGTATGGAAGAGGGCTGTTTCTACCATCATGAGACCTTTCGGCCTAGGATTTGGCTTCAACATAGCATCTGCCTTCCTTGGGGATCTCCAAAGCTGGGCCAGGGTGTCTGATTTGGGATAGATCTCCAGTGACGTTTGGTTGGTCAACTTCATCCCTGGCCAGAGGCCTTCTGGGTAGGGCTACATGGCAATGTGCTCACAACAGCAGCTATTTACAGAGCGCCTAATCTGTACAGACACTGTGCAAATGCCTCGATCCCCCAACCCTGAACCGAAGCCATAGCATGTCCAGAATGGACGTCCAGAACAGACCTCCAGATGGCTTCCCATTGTCTCAAAGCATCACTGCAAGCTTCGCCAAGCCCCTTCTCTGGAAAGGCCTGAGAGACCCCCCTCCTGCCAACTGCCAGAGTGTAGATTGTCAGTCCCATTGACAAAGACGTAGCCTCAGAAAGACTAAACCGCTTGCCCCAGGTCCCACAGCTAAGAAAGGCAGGATTCAGGCCGGACACGGTGGCTCACACCTGTAATCCCAGCACTTTGGGAGGCCAAGGTGGGCAGATCACCTGAGGTCAGGAGTTTGAGACCAGCCTGGGCAACACAGCAAAACCCCATCTCTACTAAAAATACAAAAATTAGCCGGGTGTGGTGGCACATGCCTGTAATCCCAGCTACTCGGGAGGCTGAGGCAGGAGAATTCTTGAACCTGGGAGGTGGAGGTTGCAGTGAGCCGACATCCTGTCACTGCACTCCAACCTGGGCGACAGAGCAAGACTCTGTCTCAAAAAAAACAAAGGCAGGATTCAAACTCTTCAGGCCTGTCTGACTTCACATTCAGGGCTCTTGACTTTTTACCATGCTGGCCCTTCCCTCTGGGAGCTTCCAGTCTCATGAGGCCTATGCTAGCCATGGCAGGGACATTTTGGGTAAGCATGAAATAGATGCTTCATCAGCAGTGGGATGAGAGCGGGTGTGGGGTCAGGGACACCTGGCTGATCCAGACTCTTCTCCCGAGGCAGGTGTGGATGGTATCGCCCAGGCGTACTCAGCTTGCTTGCCCCACATCCGCTTCTACGGTCCTACCAATTTCTCCCCCATCGTCAACCACGTGGCTCGGTTTGCGGCCCAGGCCACGCAGCAGCAGACGGCCACGGTGAGTAGTCAGCTGCAAGCCAGGCATGCCAGGAACCACGCACATCCTCTGGGCTGGGGAGTAGGATATTCTGCCTTCTCTTTGCTCTAAATCCTAGTGGACACCTCTGGGCCTCAATTTACCTTCACGTATTGTAAGAGAGTTGAGTCAAGCTCCTGGCTTCCTGGAGCACAGACTGGAGAAAGTAAATCCATTCGTGCTGAGCGGGAAGCAGGGCTGTAATCAATGGGAGATGTCTCCCCAGGGCGAGGTACTGGTTATTCCCATAAGAGAAACAAGATGGAAAACTGGAGGCGGTGATCCCTGAGGCCCTAACGCTGACCCTTCTGAGCCACCTAGTTCTAATCAGAGCTGCCCCTGCCTCACACTGAGGGCTGCTGAACTGTCTGGCCCTGGCCCTACACTCAGCAACAAGCCTAGAGCCTCACTGCCCCAGCCTGAGGCTGCCAAGGCAGCTGCGTGGCATCTGGAATATATGGTGAGCAGCCATCCCAGGCATCTGCAACCCTGGTCTCCCTTCCCTTCTCCCGGCCCCAGCTGCAGGCTGGCTCCCAGGCAGGCCCTACTGGCAGGGCCTGATGCCAGTGATGGGGTCACCAAGGGTCACCTTGCCCACCTCCCAATTTCCACCATGACCTGCCCTTGCCTCCCTCTGCAGTATGAGTTGAGGGGTCTTTTCCCCCTGCCCTAAGGGCAGTTCTCTGATGTCCCTTCTGCCTTCTCCTGACCTTGGGGACCTGACTGACCTGCATGCCCTTTGCATAGGACTTCTCAGCCCCTGACCCAGCCCTGCTCCTCAGGCTCCAGCGCCATGATGGGGAATCAGGCACCCAGCCCGGAGCTGTGGATGCTGGTCTGGGTTGAGGAGACTTGACTCCATTTCCTTTCTGGCCACCACCTCCTGGGAGACCTCGGCCAGCCCCCACCCCTTTCTCATCTTCCACCTCCATTGAAAGAAGAGGGTTGCTGAAGTCGCTTCTAGAGTGGTCATTTCACTAGACTCTAAAATATCACAAATTCACCCACTTCCCCATGGCCACAGGTCTCACTGGACCCTGCAGCCGCCCTCACCACTCCTCACACCACCACTCCACACGCTACCGTTTGTTTCCCCCACTGGAGGGTCAGATCCAGCTGCTGCCCTGCCAAATACCCTCTGCCATCAGATTGGATCCCCTGAAGCCTCTGCCTTCCTTACCGACCCCCTCACTGACTGCACAGCCCCTTCCTTCTCTTAGGATGATTCTGCCACCCAACCCCCTCTGTGTTCCTCAAGCAATCCCAGCTGTTCCCCCGCAGGTCTGTCCTGGACTCTGCAGGGCCCTCCCTCAGGGCCTCCTCCCCCAAGCAGCCTTCCCTGACCACCTATCTGAAGCAGATCTCTTGCCTTCTCTGCCTGTTCCTGGCTGACCCTGATGATGGTCGGCAACGTCTAGTTCACATCCTTCTTTCCACGCCTGGTCCAGCGCCTGGGCTGTGCAGGCTCATCATGCTCTGTGAATGGATGAAGTCAGCGCTGGCTGAGGGATGTGAGCTGTACAAGTTCAGTCAGAGCCTCCTCCCCCAGGGAAAGGGACCTGGTCCCATGCCTAAGGGAACCATCTAGGGGAGGGAGGCACCTGGTCACCAAGGAGGTGGCAGTTGCCTTCCGGGAGATGGTGGGAAAGATAGTGCAACCGCCCAGTGGGTTCACCTTGCCTGCTGCCTAGACAGAACTGATTCATCAAGGGGAATTGCAATGGAGAAAGAGTAATTCACACAGAGCCGGTTGTGCAGGAGACCGGACTTTTATTATTACTTAAATCAGTCTCCCCAGGCATTTGGGGATCAGAGTTTTTAAAGACAATTTGGTGGGTAGAAGCTTGGGAAGTGGGGAGTGCTGATTGGTCAGGCTGGAGATGGAATCATAGGGGGTCGAAGTGCGGTTTTCTTGCTGTCTCTGTTCCTGGGTGCGATGGCAGAACTGACTGAGCCACATTACCGGTCTGGGTGGTGTCCGCCGATCCATGGAGTGCAGGGGCTGCAAAATCTCTCAAGCACTGATCTTAGGTTTCACAATAGTGATATTATCCCCAATTTGGGGAGGTTCAGACTCTTGGAGCCAGAGGCTGCATGACCCCTAAACTGTAATTTCTAATCTGTAGCTGATTTGTTAGTCCTGCAAAGACATACTGGACCCCAGGCAAGAAGAGGGTCTTTTTGGGAATGGGCTGTTACTGGTTTGTTTCAGAGTCAAACCATGAACTGAATCCATTCCCAAAGTTAGTTTGGCCTACACCCAGGAATAAACAAGGACAGTTGAAGGGTTAGAAGCAAGATGAAGTCAGTTCGGTCTGATTTCTTTCGCTGTCATAATTTCCTCAGTTATAATTTTGCAAAGGCAGTTTCCATAGTAGCGGGGAGAGTCAGAGCCTGTTCTGATGGTTCAGGAGGCAGCAGAGGGTCTGTGGGAAAAATGGGTACCCTGGAGTGGCAGGTGCCAGGGTTTGAATCCTGCCGCTATCCCTTCCTCACTGTGTGAAATGGACAAGTCACACAGTGACAGGCCAGCAAAGAAGGACAGGCCAACAAAGAGCTCAGGGAAGAGCGGCCTGGGTAGAGGGAACAGCAAGCGCAGGACGTGGAGGCAGCGCCCAGCCGGAAGGAGCTCAGAGTGCCAGAAGGAACGTCCCGGCCCTGACCCTGGCAGCCCTGAGCCTGGGGCATGTTTCTTCTTATGGAATGGAATGTTTCCTGCTCTGAGCCCATTTCCTCTTTTTGTTGTTTGAGACAGAGTTTCACTCTTGTTGCCCAGGCTGGAGTGCAATCGTGCAATCTCAGCTCACTGCAACCTCCGCCTCCTGGGTTCAAGCAATTCTCCTGCCTCAGCCTCCCGAGTAGCTGGGATTACAGGTGCCCACCAACACACCCGGCTAATTTGGTATTTTTAGTAGAGGTAGGGTTCCACCATGTTGGCCAGGCCTGTCTCAAACTCCTGTCCTCAGATGATCCTCCCGCCTCAGCCTCCCAAAGTGCTGGGATTACAGGTGTAAGCCACTGCACCCAGACCCATTTCCTCTTATGAAATGGGCGTAATAAACCCCTAGTGTGCTGTGAGGACCTGGGTGCAGGCTTAATGGGCAGTAACTGGGAAAGGTCTGGGAGGGATTTTTTTTTTTTTTTTTTTTTTTTTTTGAGACAAAGTCTCATTCTGTTGCCCAGGCTGCAGTGCAGTGACACAGTCTCAGCTCACTGCAATCTTCACCTCCTGGGTTCAAGTGATTCTCCTGACTCAACCTCCTGAGTAGCTGGGATTACAAGCACCTGCCACCATGCTGGGCTAATTTTTGTATTTTTAGTAGAGACAGAGTTTCACTATGTTGGCCAAGCTGGTCTTGAGCTCCTGACCTCAACTGATCCGCCCACCTCAGCCTCCCAAAGTGCTGGGATTACAGGCGTGAGCCACGGCACCCGGCCGGGATTTTTTTTTTTTTTTTTAATTCCTGGGGTTGCTGGGCTAGAACTGGCTAGAGAGGGCACAGCAAGAGGCAGGCTTCAGCTTGCACTCCCTCCTGTTCGGGTGCCAGGCCATTGTCCCACCCAGTCTTGTCCACCTGAGCAGGCTTTCAAAGGGATAGAAAAAGAAAGTCCTGCATGTTTGTTTAAGGGGAAAAATGTGGGGTGGGGAGTGGGCCTGCAGCCCAGTGTTAGCGCCAAGGCCCTTTCACCGCTGCACCTGCAGAGCCGGGGCAGGACTGGGTAGGAAATAGGGTCCTGGGGAGAGGTGGGTCTGTGTCTGCTGGACCCAGATCTGAGGAGGTTTGGGCCCCAGGAAAGGCCAGGAAGGGTGTTTGTGTGTTCTGAGGAGCAACTGCGGAGAGCTCCCCAGAGGGAAGAAGCAGAAGGACTTGAGGCCCAACCACCTGGTGCTAGTCCTCTGGACATCCCAGCCACTTTGACTGCGACTTGGTCCTCCCAGCCTGGGGGAGGCAGCCACCTCCTGGCTCCCTTCTGCTGGAAAAGCTCTGTCACCCACCCAGGTTGTGTGATCTCAGGGCATGTCTGAGCTTGTCTAACCTGCAGGAGTGGGCCCAAGGGGCCTGTATCAGGCCCTCCCACTCTGATGTCCAAGAACAGATAAGGCCATTCTCTACCTCCTGCCTTACCTTATCTCCTTGGCCTCAGGGTGCACCAGTGGAGGGGAGGTGGGGCTGCCTGGTGGTTCAGCCTCAAGCTCTGGGAAGTTCTCCCAGCTCTCCCACTTCCTGACTTTGTGGGACCCAGAGCTGGTAGCTTAAACTCTGTGAACTTGTTTCGTCTGTGCGACGAGGATAATGGAAACAGTTCCTGCCTTCTAGAACTAGCTAGGCATAGAAATTGCTCAGCGTAGTGCCTGGCACACATAAAGTGCTTCCCTGCTGGCCGAATCTTTTGGGGACAGCTCTTGGGCTAGCATTCGGTGATGCCAAGCACAATTAATCCCAAAGCAAAAGGAAGTCATTTATGAATTATCCCCTGATGCTTTTGTCAGCCGTTTTTTAGTTTGGGGAAGAATATTTGGTGTGGCTTCACCCTCCCCATCCCCAGACATATGTGCACCGATGCACACCCACGTACAGGAAATTGAGAGCAGGTGGTGGAAGCCTCTCTCTAGGCAGGGCTGCACTCTCCCATTCATTCACTCAACACGTCTTTACCGAGCAACTTCTGCGAAGCACTGGGGAGACCATGATGAGTGAGACAGGCCTCTGCCCTCCCAGTGCCTGCAGTCTAGTGAGGAGCCCTAGGCCAGGAGCAGGAGACAGGGGGACTAAGCACAGATGGAGGGCTCAGGAAAGGCTTCTTGGGAAAGTGACATGTGAGCTGAAACCTGGAGGATGCTTGAGTTAGCCTCATAAAGGATGTGTGCGCGTGGAGTGTCTCAGGCGGAGGGAACGGCACGTGCGGAGGCCTGGAGGTTTGGTGTGTGGGTGTACCGGAATGAAGGAATGTGTTGAAAGAGGAGGAGGTGGGGTGAGGTGAGGCTGAAAGGTAGGCCAGCTCCTGCGGGGCCTCGAAAGCCATTGAGGAATCTGGGTTTTCTCTGGAGGGCGGTGGGGAGCCACTGGAAGGTCTTATGCAGGTTTGAGTGGGCCTTGGGGGGACTCCTATCTCAGGCCTTCATCTTTCCCTCTGCCTTGGCCCCTGAGACCTGGGCCTTGCTATTCACGGCCCATTCCTGGTTGGTCGCCCAGGTGTCTGGTGTCCCAGTGGAGGGGGAGCTGGGAAGCTGCCAGCTCCCTGGGAATTCCACCTACTCCCCTGGCAGGGTCCTCAGCAGCCAACTTCCCTGAAATGAGCTAGGGAGTAAGTGCAACTTCCCTAGACTCTGCCTGGAACTGTTGTGGTCAAGTCAATTTCTTATAAATCAAATCACACGTTAAATGCATTAGGGGAAGCAGTTGTTTACAGCCCTAGAAACCTGAAAAACCTCGGGGTAAAGGCAAGAGTTGCTTCATCCTTTTTGGGAGTTGGGTTTTTGGATTCAGTCTGACAGTGATGGGCTGTTTCCAGAGGTGGCAATGCTGGGGACAGGGTGAACCAGGACCATCTGCAGGGACAGCAGAGCCTGCAGAGCCTCTTCCAACCCCTCACACCCGATTCCACCCTCCGTTCTCTCCATCCATAACCCCTTCCCCTTTGATCTGTCCTGGGGGTAGGGCTGTGTAATAGATGTTTGAGGCTCCTGAACAACTCTGGCTTTGTCCAGGCTGAGCGGGAAGCCGGGGACTTGTCAGCTGCACTTCCACTGCCGAGGTCTGGGCTGCTGACCTCAGGCACGGCTGGGCACTCGATGAGGCCAGGCTCCTGGGTGTGGGCATGGTGGCTGGTTGATTGGCACACAGGGGTGTGGGTTAAAGTCCAGTACCAGGGCTCTGGGCCCCACCCTGGCCTGCTATCCTGGATATTCAGGCCCTCAGACACTGGCGTGCTCCGTGGGAAGAAAGCGTTTCCCTGCCGGGCCCCTCTGCTGGAGACAATGACAGGCCACTGGTGCCAGTGGGCGGTGGAGGAGGACTCATGTAAAGAGCCCCAGCTTTGGAGTCAGCCAGGCTGGGTTCAATCTGGACTGTGCCAGTTCCCGGCTGTGAGGCCTCAACAAGTTACATCACCTCTCTGAGCTCAACTCCTCTAGAATGGGAGTCAGTGTGAGGGTGACAGGCAGGGTCTGGGTAGTGCTGTCACTGTGTGGTATCACCTCCTCTGGCCACTGGTGCCCACAGTCCTGCAGGAACTGTCTGCCCCCAGGCTCCCCAGGGAGTGGGAGCTGCCAGCTAAGAGGGAGGCCCAGGCCTGAGTCCCACACGTCTCCTACGCATGGGGCTGATAGAAATGAGGGAGCCAGGAGGGCCACGTGTGGAGGGAGTGGGTACTGCCTGCCTGAGCTGGAACGGGCTTGGAGACAGATCCCACCCACTGAAAGGTGGGGCCTGTTAGACCAAGGCCAAGCATTCTTTTCTTTCCTCATTGTCCGGCCTCTTAGTGTCTTTCCACCTGTCTGCTTAGGTGTCCCAGAAATATTGCCCTGGACTGTTTCTGATGGTATTGAGGTGGGGTTGGAGGGCCGCCTAAGGGAAGGGGCCCAGGAACGATGGTGGACTGTCAGGCGTAGGGTCTGGATGGGCTTCTGAAGCCCCTCACAGCCAGGGATGGGGGGCTGGCAACAGCAGCCCTCCACTGTGGGATTCAGGCCGCCATTTCCATGGCAACAGGTATCCCCAGCCAAGGGATTGGTCTCTTAAAGGCACAGTGCTGGAGCTAGACCACTGCTGCCTGGAGCTGGGGGTGAGGGTGGTGGGGTCCATGTCTCCACACAGCTCACCCTGCTCCTTCCCTCCACAGTTGTACTTGGGGGGCAGACAGGGGAACAAGACACCTTGGAGGGCTGAGCTTGTAGCCTCTACAACCTCCCCAGGGAACAAGCGGCTTTGCTGGATATGAAGGTGGCCAAGGGCTGACCTGGGGTGCAGCTTAGTTCCACCCTCCTTAGCTCCATGACCTTGACTAGTCCAGGCCCCAGTTTCCTCTTCTGGAAGATGAAAGCCCCAAATAGAATATGGAGACCACAAGAGCTGATCTGTTGATGTTAGGGGTGGGGGAAACTGAGCTTCCCCTAAAGGGTCAGCGGGTACTAAGGACATAGCTGAGCTGAAAATGAGTTCTTGGCTGGGTGCGGTGGCTCACGTCTGTAATCCCAGCACTTTGGGAGGCTGAGGCAGGTGGATCACCTGAGGTCAGGAGTTTGAGACCAGCCTGGCCATCGTGGTGAAACCCCATCTCTACTAAAAATACAAAAATTAGCCGGGCATGGTGGCGGGTGCCTGTAATCCCAGCTACTTGGGAGGCTGAGGCAGGAGAATCGCTTGAACCCAGGAGTTGGAGGTTGCAGTGAGCCCAGGTCGTGCCACTGCACTCCAGCCTGGGCGACAGAGTGAGACTCAGTCTAAAAAAAAAAAGGGTTCTTGGCCGATTTGGAATCCTGGGCCCTCACCCTCAGATGGTCCAGTGAGCCTCCCTGCACTTCACTCAGGCACTCCCCGGCCCCACTTCACAGTTTGTATTTTATATATCTCCCACACTAATTATTCAGTATTTGTTAGTTTTAATTTATAAAGAAACTCTATATCCCAGTGTATGTGAAAAAAGCAGTATCACTTGCCATAAATAGAGAGCAACAAAAATAAACACAACAAGCTGTACAATGGTATTAAAGTCTAGCTGGAGACTATTGTCTCCTCAAGCTCTGGGCTTCCTGCCTTCCCTTTCTGTTGATAAGGAAGCTCAGCAAATGTTAGAGAGACGTGAAAGACACAGTAGTACCAAACCAAGACTTGCTCCCGGGCGCAGTTCAGAGAATTGAAAGGCCACTGCAAACCAGTCCTCTTCCCGGGGTGACTTGATGGTGCTCAGTGCTGTGTTTGGGATGTGACCCAAATCCACTTATTTGCCAGCAGAGTCCCACACTCCTGGAAGCCCTGGCCCAGACGACCTGCTTTAGCTCCTGCAAGGTGTCTCAGATGGCCATGTTGAGTAGGGAATGGAGGGGGTCACAGGCGCCCATGCCCAGGTGCAGCAGAGAGGAGGAGACCGATCCCAGAGCAGCCCGTCAGCCAGATGTGTCCTCCTGCACCAGCTGTGGGCCTGTCGGGAATGCAGCTGACTGGGCCTCTGCCACATGTCAGGCACATTATCTGCAACAAATCCCACTTTGCAGAGAAGAAACAGAAGCACTACAAGTCAAGTCAGTTGCCTAGAGTCCTACAGTGTAGTAACCGGCAAGGCCAGGCCCAGAGTCCAGGGCTCTCAGAGGCCACAAGGGGGAGTCTAAGATAACACACAGCACAGGAGGGGAGAGCGGTTTGTACTTCCTGCTCTGACCCGGTCAGACTTTAGTGCATGAGAGGTCTGCAGGGGTTGGGTGCCGAGAGCAGGATGCATAGGGAGTTGTCTGGGACTTGGCTGCAGCTGGGTAAGATGCACTGCCTCCCTCCAGGACTCAGAGGGTTTGGGGTGAAGGAGGGAAGGAGAAGGGGCGCCAGGGCCTGGGCCTTGCTGAGTGTCCCGTTGACCCCCTCCCCGCAGCAGTACTTCATCCTCCTCATCATCACGGACGGGGTCATCAGTGACATGGAGGAGACGCGGCATGCTGTGGTGCAGGCTTCCAAGCTGCCCATGTCCATCATCATCGTGGGCGTGGGCAATGCCGACTTCGCCGCCATGGAATTCCTGGATGGGGACAGCCGCATGCTGCGCTCCCACACGGGGGAGGAGGCAGCCCGGGATATTGTACAGTTCGTTCCCTTTCGAGAGTTCCGCAACGTGAGTGTGGGCCTGGGCTGGGAGGAGGTGGTTACAGGACCCCAGCCACCATAACTCATAATCAAGCTTGAGAGTCTTGGGGTTGTCTGGCCCAATCCTAGACTTCTCCACTCCACTGACTATGCTCTTCTGAGGGCCTGCTATGGCCAGGTGCCATGCCAGGCCTTGCCCCAGTCGTGGCCGTTGTGATGGTGTGCGCACTTTCTTCCATAAACTGATGGAACATGGAGCTGTGGGCATCTAGCCTGAGGCTCTGGGGTGGGGCTTCCTGGAGGACCTGCCGTCTAGTGGGGTCTGATGAGAGGCTGGGGCTATCCACGTGGTGTAAAGTGCAGGAGGAGAGGGGTTTTCCTGATCATCACACCCCAGCCCCCTCATTTTGCAGATGGAAAACAAGGCCTCCCCGCCACCTTAGGTTGACCTCCTCTCCCTAAAGGCCTCGGCCTGGGAGACTAGTGTCCCCTGCCTTGTTCCTGGAAGTGGCTCTGGCTTTATTTGCAGGTGATCCCAGGTCTGCCCACAAGGAGGCCGGGGTTGGCTTCCTGATCACTGCCCTAGCAGCATGGCCCCTGAGGAGTGCCATAGGGGAGCAGTCTCTCCCCTATACTGCTGGCCGGGGACTTAACCCAGCCTCAGCAAGAACTGCCCACGGTGGTTTGCACCCAGTGGCCCTCACCTCTCTGCCCAGCATCCTCTGGGGTTGCCTGCGATGGTTCTACTCCTTCCTCTGGAGCATTCGCTTCCTGAGGACAAACGCTGGGCATCAGTCACCCCTTCATGCACAGGTCGGTGACCGAGTACCTCCATGTACCTGGCCTGTGGCTGGCCGTTCACTAGTGAACCAGACTGTCAGGCCCATTTATTCCCGCCAAGAAGGCGCTCAGGAGATGTTTGCTAGATGCATAGGTGCTTCCCACAGATGGAGTCATCCTAACCCATTACTCCCAAGCATCTCAAGTGCTCCAGGTAACACTTACACCTAACTAAAGGAAGGTAATGTGATCAGGGGGAATTTCAGGCCTGGGCTGAGATGAGGGATGCCACTTGCAGACAGCCCTGGCCCGCAGCCCTAATTTTGTCCTCAATGGACACCTGCTGTAGCAGCCCTCTGGGCATAGTGCCGCTCACAACTTCCGGTCATTAATCCTCATTCTCTCTCTTCCCCACCCTACCCTCGTTCACCCTGCAGGCAGCAAAAGAGACCTTGGCCAAAGCTGTGCTGGCGGAGCTGCCCCAACAAGTTGTGCAGTATTTCAAGCATAAAAACCTGCCCCCCACCAACTCGGAGCCCGCCTGAGCTCCAGTGCCCAGCAGCAGCATGTCGGCTGAGCCTCCTGCCCTCCCCCAGGAACATGCACGCTCACCCTGCTTCCTTGTGGGTGGCCTTTTTTTACCGATCCACATTTTTATTTTTTACAACCGGACCTCCACCCCCAACTTCCTTCAGCCCAGCTGGGCTTCCTTTGTTGGAGTCAACTGTTGATGCTTCCAGGCCAAACTGGCTTCCTCTCCTCCTCTCCCCACCTTTGCCATTCTTAAGTATTGAATGTACTTTGTATAATTTTAGTGGAATTATTGTTATTGAGAATAAAATTTTTACAATCATAACTGGCTTTTTCCAAGTAACTATATGCAGACTCTGATGAAAGGAACGTGTCCTTGGTGCATACTTCGTGTCGTAGCCTGCACCTAATTAATTCCTGCTGTCTTTTTTAATACTGTGACTGTGTTCTATTTGTTATATACTCAGGGTAATAAACAAGTTTCAGACGTCCCTGCGTCAGCTCCTTCCTCAGCAGGGACCTGACGGGCTCACTGATCTGAGAAAGGAAATGGAAGATGAAAATCCACCCTGCAAGTCTGCTAAGTTGGTGTAGTCACCTCTGCATGGGGACATGCATTCCAGATGATAAGCTGTTAAATCGCTGCCAGTTAACAGTGATAACCTGTTAAACTGGCACAGAACCTGGCACATTGTACAAACTCAATAAATATTTGTGGATGAATAGAATGAATGTGCAGGCCCACACCAGTTTCTGGTTGGTTGCACTCAGGTGCAGCCAATACCACATATCCCTGCCCCACAAGTGGACAGCAGTCCCAGTCACCCATCTGCTCCTCCTTGGGTCTCCCAGGTGTTTGGGTCGGCCACTGGAGGTCTGCGAAAGCCTCTCTGGCTTCAGGACCCCAAATGGGGCTGCTTCTGACCCTGTTATTTCTTCTGCATCCCCCTCTCTAGGCTCAGGCCCAGTTTTATGAAACCAGTCAGAGGACCCCTCTCTGAAAGTTCAGCCCCCGTCCTAGGTCCCTCCTTTATTCCACATACATCTTCTCTTTTAGCCACTTGACTCCCGCTTGGAGCTCCAGGTAGCCCCTTGGACATGGGCTTCCATGTAATCAGTAACAGCTAACCCTCCTGTTAAGCACTGATTCCAGTTCCATGTTCAGTGTTTTGCAGGCACTTTTTCTTTTTTGAGACAGGGTCTCACTCTGTCCCACCCAGGCTGGAGTGCAGTGGTGTGATCTCGGCTCACTGCAGCTTCAACCTTGTGGGCTCAAGCAGTGCTCCCACGTCAGCCTCCCGAGTAGCTGGAACACAGGCATGCACCACCACGCCCAGCTAACTTTTGTAGACATGGAGTTTCACCATGTTGCCCAGGCTGCAAGCACTATCTTGGTGAACCCTTAAGATAGCTCCTGACAGTGACCATTTCAGAGATGAGGAGACAAGCAGAGAAGCAAATCAAGTCTACTAGAGGCAGAGCCAGGCCTCATACCCAAGTCTGGCTGCCTCATGGCCCTCACTTGTCACACTGCACTGGCCCCCAGGCTGGCAACATGGGTGGAATCCCACCCCTCCCTTACACCTTCCCATGGGAGCGGCTTACAAACTTGGTGAAACTAGGGAGACTGCCATCCACTGGGCCACATGAGACCCGGCCTTGCAGTGGGGGTCTGTCCCACATGCTCCCACTCTCAGGTCACTTCCTCAGGTGTGGTGGCTATAGTCCCCACATCCAGGCTTCACATGGGGGCAGATCCAGCCATCTCTGCTCTCTGTCTGCCCCTTCTCTGCCTAACAGTGGGTGGGTAAGTCAAGCAGGCCCTTTACTCCTGGCTGGCTTCAGTTCACAAACTTGTCTAACAGTTTATCTAAACTCTTGACAAGGCCAACCAAATCACTTTTTATTTTTTTATTTTTGAGACAGAGTCTCACTCTGTCACCCAGGCTGGAGTGCAGTGGCACAATCTCAGCTCACTGCAGCCTCCGCCTCCTGGGTTCAAGTGATTCTCCTGCCTCAGCCTCCCAAGTAGTTGGGACTACAGGCGCACGCCACCTTGCCCAACTAATTTTTGTATTTTTAGTAGAGATGTAGTTTCACCATGTTTGTCAGGCTGTTCTTGAACTCCTGACCTCAAGTGATCCACCCGCCTCCCAAAGTGCTAGGATTACAGACATGAGCCACGGCGCCTGGCCCCAAATCACTTTTGTAAAATTCCAAGCTTTGGTGCTGCTACTTGGTTCCTGCACATGGATGGGAGGCTGAAAAGTGCTTGGAAACTGAGCCAGAAAGACTCCTTTACCCTTGAATCCCCTCCATGGAGGCCTGGGCACTGGCATTTGTTTAGAAGTTTCACTGAAACCAAAGAAAGCTAGACTTAAAAGTTCAAATGAAAATTCTGCTTCTGTCACTTAGCTATGCAACCTCAGACAAGCCATTGAGCCCCTAGGAATTCTGATTTCCTGTAAAATATAGAGAAGGGCTGCTTCACAGGACGTTTTTTCCCCCAGAATGACAGACACTACAGTCCACAAAAATAACGCACAAATGCCCCAAACACCCTGGCACATACATAGCAAGCTCTCAGTATACACTGAATGAAAGAAACCAACACAAGCAATGATGTGCATGACTATTACTAAAATAGTAATGGAAGACCAGCTTGCAGTATAAAGCACAGGTGAATGGCTGTCCCTCAGGGTTTTTCTGCCTCTCCCCTCTGCAAAGCTCTGATGCTGGGGCCATGTTACCACCGTGAGGCTCCCTCTCTCTCCGAACCGCTGCTCCAGCAGGTAAGGGAGCAAAATGTCAGCCCTTGCCAGTGTCACTAAAGCACAAATGTGTGACTGGTTTCTGTGTTCAACCTGTAACTACAAAAGCATTGCCAAGATCCTAGCCTCCCACTGAGCAGAACTTGCATTCCATCCTGCGACGCGTAAGTGGGCCGGGCATGCCAGAAAACCAAGAAAATACCCAAGTCCAAATAATCTGCACCACCATGGAGCTGTTTTTCTGGAAGGGCCGAAGATGACAGCTGAGCCATATACCCACGGCTAGGACAACTGCGCCAAGGAACCGGGTGTGCCTAAGCAATTAACATTTAGCCAAAAGGGAAGCATACAGCAAAAGCTGGTGGTTGGAGCTTCGACGACCAGATCTGACCCTTCGCCCATGCCAGTGTTCTAGCGGCAACTGAGGAATGCCAGTGGAATGGATCAACCTGCATAAATCACCACTAATGGAAGCTCTGGCTACGCCACCCAGAAACAAGGGAGGACTGATGGTAACAGCAATGAGGGTGGTCACCAGTTACTAAACACTGTGTGTCAGATACCGCACACCTAGCACCTAATCTAGGTTATCTCTAACTCCCTAGGAAGTTAGTGGTGTTATTCCTATTTACCAAGGAGGAAAGTGAGGTCCAGAGAGGTCACACTAACCTTCCCCAGTGACACAGCTAGTCACAGCTGGCACCTAACTCATAACCACTATGGTGGAACTAGGCTGAGTTCCCAGAGAGGAGCAGCAGAAACAGCGGGGAAGGGCTTAGGCAAATGAAGCTCCTCTCTTGGGTGGGAAGGAGGTGGCCAGACAGGAAGAACTCAGGAGCTAGAGTGAAAGAAATGAGGATGCCTGGCACTAAGTCACCCGACTTAGGTGCTCCTGACTCCCAGTATAGAATGATCCTGAAAAAAGCTGAAGCCACCCCCCACCCCACCCCTCTGAATTTGGGGAGCCAGCTCTCAGTCTCTTGCATCCTTAGATTCAGGGAAGACATACACAAGTAGGTAGCCAGCCACCTTTTTGGGTCTAGTCACATCAGCTTCCCTGGTTTTTACAGATGGAAAAATAGATGCTTTGAATATCACACTCACTTTCTCCACCCAGTTAGGTGACACAAGCTAGATAATCCTCCCCAAATAGAGGGGGCAGTAGGATTCCTATTAGCTTTCTCCCTCACATGGTTGGAGAATTATAAGAATCCAACCACTCAGGACAAAGTAAGCGAGCTTAAAGAAACCCATGCCAAACTTCGTTTTTGTCCCATAATTACCCAATTATAAAATCCCAATTATTAAGGCAGGAGTACTACACTTTACGGTTTAAAGCAGTGTTCCTTCCAGCCCTGTTTATTCTATTCTCCTTTGGGTTTGAACTTCAAGTCTACACTAGATACTTTCCAAGGCTGCTTCCTCTGTTGGTCAGATCAGATGCTGCTTGTTAGCTGTGGTTTCTACAGAAGCTCTGTTTCAGTTCCAGAGCTCTGTGCTAATGGGTACAATGGAATATGATGCAACCATCACCAGTGATTCTCAGTCTCTCCTGAGACACCAGAAGATAAGTCACAGTCTGGAGTCTCACTCAACCTTCTCCACACAATCTAGCTGAGAGACACAGGGAGAGTTGGAAGCACAATATTCAGTAGAGGAAAAACAAGATCTTGTTCTCTGACAGGTTTATTAGCTTTCATGTTAATGTATGTTTTTAAACCCTGCAACCTTTTGTCAACTTCTTTCCACATCAAGAGGCCATGAGGTACAGTAATGTGGCTTGACTCAAGCCACATAAAGATGGTGACTTGATGCCCTAGCCTGCCTCCTGTAACAATGTGAGGCTGTTTTGGGTACATGCTGTAATAACAACACGACTATCACAGGAACGATGAAGCAGAGAAGCAGAAGGTGCCTACACAGTTTTACCTAAACATCTTGTTTGTTAGGATGGAGCTGACGCGCCCATACTGGCAGTCAGGAACAATTAGCACAGAGTAGTTCTGAAAAGGAGGAAGAATTCACAAAGCATCAGTTATGGGTGCAGAGAAGTCACCATCTGCCAACGGGCACCGGAGTGTCACTGCACTGGAAGGGGAAAACGAGTGGGCTGGATGAGATCCAGGGGCCTCTCTGCCCACGTTCAAAGTCAGTAGCTGCTCTGCCTGCCGGCACCACAGTGTCAACACATTTTGTGTGTGTCTCACTCAGTCTCACACCCAAGAAAGTGAAAACAATTGACGTAGGAACAAGGGGAATGGATAAAGAACGGTACACGCTTATTCTAAAGCAGGAGAGCCTACAGATTGTCATCAAAGCTCATATCTTATCTCTTTCCTAGAGGCCTCCAAACCATCTCCCTCTCCCCCTCCCTCCTCCAGAATCCGAGGGATGAACCCGTTTCCCTTTATGAGACAAGGTGGAGCAGCACCTCTAGTTTTTGGCTGCTCATGGCCTCAGAGTTGCTGTTTGGAAAGGAAAAAGAGCAGCAGGGGCAGCAAAGAAAAGTACTAGGGCAGCACCTTTAGGTTAGAAATAGATTCCACAGTGAAAAGCACAAGTATAATGTGCATTAAACAGAGAAGGGCCTCAGTAGAACAGTCACAATATGCAAGTGTGTCCCACTCGTTTACAATATCAGGATTCCAGGAGCTGCCAGAAATAAGTCATCTCATTAACATACCTACCCACAGTTCTGATGTCTGACTATGAGTAAACAAGGCCTACGTTTGTTTCTCTAAAATTTAGAATCTTAAACTAAATCCTTTATTTCAAAAACAAACATAAAATAATTTCCCAGGCAGAGAAAAGGTCTGAGATGGAAGCTTTCTTGTTAGCAGTCCCTTCCTGCATAAACGGGGTTGGATAAAGAGGGGAGAGAGAATGGCCAAGGGTATGGAAAGCTTTCACAATGCATGCCGAGTGTGAAGTGACACCCCCAGCAGATGGGGTTTATCATCTTTACTTAGTCACACAACATCAAGGACTGGTTAGTTCCAGGGAAGGGCTCCATTTCATTACCTGGGTCAGTTCTCTTCCCCCGCATGCTCCACAATGCAGTAGAACCAAACAACACGTTCACCTACAATAGAATGTTTAAATAACACCTTACTTCTTACTTATAACTGCCCTTACTTCTTTGTGCTGTGAGGAAAAGAAAAAAACAGAAAGCAATAAAACCCAAACCCTTTGGCAAGCCAGCCGGTGCCTATTCTCCTAGGGCATTTTTAGTGGAACTTCAGCTGGGCCTTGCCCTCCTCCCAATATCAGTGAGGAAAGTGGCAGCGGGATAGGTTTGCTCATGTGCACTGCAGTAGAAAGAGAAACCAAACACAATTCGGGCCACAGGTGGATTCTGGCACATTTTTAGATTGGATTGGTTAAAAGTGTCATGTTGTGCACAGATGCAGGCAAAGGAGTTTTTTTTTTGAGACGTAATGCCCGAAGGCAGCATGAACGGTCCAATCTACCCTTGGGGAGGAGCTCCCTGTTAAGGACAGAGAAACTAGGGGGCCTCGAGGAAAGTGTTGGTTCGGAAGATGGAGGAGACAATCTTTCCGGTGGCATTGATGGTGCCTTCGCTGTCTGAGCTGGACTCGGAGTCGCTGCTCCCAGAGTAGGCGCCCAGGCCCGGGAGGATGCCGATACAGACTGCAGCAGAGGGGCAGTGGATGGAGGGGCCACTCAGGGAAGTGTTTCCGAGAGACTTGCAGGATGAGGGCTCTGCAATAAAAGGTGAAAGACTGTCATTTCGTCACCCTTTTCCAAAGTTGGGGACTGACTTACTATGTGCCAGGCACTGTACCGCGGGCTTTTCCCACAGAGAAGCCTCAGAACAACACTATGCAGCCAATACTATCATCACCCTAAGAGGTGGGGAAACTGAAGGAGGAAGGGAGGCTCCAGGAGGTGAAAGGACTTCTGAAAGGGGCAGAGCTGAGACTTGAATCAAGGTCTTTTTAACTCCAGAGCCTGACTACACTCTCTTGTCCCCCATCAAATCCGAGCTGGAGAACAAGCTACTCTGGAGTGCAGCCTAGAGTGCTTTGATTTCCCCGTGCTCACACAGCCGTGAGAATCTGAAGACAGATTAAGAGAGACACTGTGAGCAATAATAACAATTCCATTAAGTTCTCAGCATATTATGCCATTCCTTATTTACTGACCAATAAGCCAGCTAGCACAGATACAATTTCAAGGTCAAACATTAGCTACAAAATAACATTCTTTTCTTTTTAAACATTTTAAAAAATCGGGTAGCCCCCTGGACTAGAATAGGCTTAGAAGGACTCACCAGAATAGCGTTCTTTATTAAGAAGGGCCGCTTTTCCCAGATAGGAGAGAGGAGCAATTCAGAAACCAATTTAACACAACCTTTGCTTTCCAGTTGTGTTCTTTTACAAATGAGAAAACTGAAGCCTGTCAGGTAACATTTTAAGGCCATGCAGAATGTCACCTAGGAGCTGGGATTCTTTTTCTTACAGGAAACCCACAGTTACTCTGCCACCTCAATGACAAATATCTCAATCTAGACAATGCAGGACTTGGCTGGGCATGGTGGCTTATGCCTATAATCCTGGCACTTTGGGAGGCTGAGATGGGAGGACCACTTGAGGTCAGGAGTTTAAGACCAGCCTGGGCAACACAGTGAGGCCCTGTCTCTACGAAAAAATGTTTTGAAAAATTAGACGGTGCCAAGCGCGGTGGCTCATGCCTGTAATCCCAGCACTTTGGGAGGCCAAGGTGGGTGGATCACTTGAGGTCAGGAGTTCAAGGCCAGCCTGGCCAACATGGTGAAACCCCATCTCTACTAAAAGTACAAAAAATTAGCTGGGCGTGGTGATGTGTGCCTGTAATCCCAGTTACTAGGGAGACTGAGGGAGGAGAATAGCTCCAATCCAGGAGGCAGCGGTTGCAGTGAGTTGAGATCATGCCACTGCACTCCAGCCTGGGCAACAGAGCAAGACTCTGCCTCAAAAAAAAAAAAAAAATCAGTCGGGTGTAGTTGTGCATGCCTGTGGTCCCAGCTACTTGTGAGGCTAATGCGAGGATTGCTTGAGCCCAGGAGTTCAAGGTTACGGTGAGCTATGATGGCACCACTGTACTCCAGCCTGGGCAACAAAGCAAGACCCTGTCTGAAAAAAAAAAGAAAGAAAGAAGAAGAAGAAGGAGAAAGAAAGAAAATGCAAGACTTGAAGACTAAAGAAAAAGTTAAGAACTCTACTCCAGGCCTTCCGTTCTTCCCTGAAATGTTTCCGGCCTTATTTAATCACTACAACTTAATGTATAGGCGTTGTTCCCATTTTACTGATGAGGAAAGCCAAATGACTTGGCAAGGTTGCAGGTTGCTTAAGGCAGAAAATGTGAAACTAAACATGAATCAAAAGAGAATATACTAAAACGTTAACCTGAGCTCACTGCAGAGTTAAGGGTTGGAGTTCACACTTTGTTGCCACAGGCTGACAAGCATACTACCTTCTAGGGTTTTGCCTTAGATGTACTAATACCTCATTTGCCCAGACACCTCAAGTAAATGTGAAGAGAATACACAGTTCCAAGTATAGGAAACCAGGAGTAAGCAAAAAATACCACTGAGGAATTAGAAGAGATATCAAACGGCCCGCAAACAAAGTTCAGATCAATGCATTTGCTTGTTTGTGCAAGAAGCTCGAAGAAGGGAAAAGGAAGCTGCCAAAGATAAGCAATGTTAAAACATGGAGATGGAGAAAAGTAAAATGAAAGCCAACAATGGCTACAGAGATAGAGCAAGGCGATAAAAGAGGCAGGAGCAAATACTTGCAATATCACAAAAGCAAATTTCCTTAAAATACTAAGAGTTCTTCCAAATCTGTTAAAAAAAACAACCAACAACCAAATAGAAAAGTGAACAGAAAACATGAACAACTCACAGAAAAAGAAACAGATGAATTTTAAACATAAGGGGATAAACAATATATTAGGAGGGAATGTGTTGGGAACAGCAAACTTCGTATGCTGTTCAGGGGGTACAGAGAAATTTGGCAATGTTCTTTGAACTTAAATGATGTCCATAAAAGAACATTCATTGCAGCACTGTTTACAGTAGCAAAACAGTACAGACAACCAAAATGTCCATTAGATGACTAGTTAAGTAATGGACTACTATTCAACCACTAAGATGAATCAAGTAGCTGGGCATAATGGCTCATGTCTGTAATCTCAGCACTTCGGGAGACCAAGGCAGAAGGATCACTTGAGCCCCCCAGGAGTTTGAGAACAGCCTGGCCAACACAGGGAAACTCTGTCTCTATAGAAAAATTTTAAAAATTAGCCAGGTGTGGTGGTGCACACTTGTAGTCCCAGCTACTCAGGAGGCTGAGGTAGGAAGATCACTTGAACTGGGGAAGTTGAGGCTGTAGTGAGCCATGATCACACCATAGAACTCCAAACTGGGTGACAGAGCGAGAACGAAGAAGAAGAAGAAGGAGAAGGAGAGGAAGAAGAAGGAGAGGAAGAAGGAGAGGAAGGAGAAGGAGAGGAAGAAGAAGGAGAAGGAGAGGAAAAAGGAGAGGAAGAAGAAGGAGAAGGAGAAGGAGAAGGAGAAGAAGAAGAGGAAGAAGAAGAGGAAGAAGAAGAAAGCCTCTCTGTGTGCACTGTTATTGAATGATCCCCAAGATACTGTGCTAAATGAAAAAGGCAAGGAGCAGGACAGTGTGTGAAAGTTATAATTTGGGGCAAAGTGGTCATGCCCATGTATACGCATGTCAGTGTCTGAGAACAATAAATAAAAACTGGTAGCAGTGGCTGCTCAGGGGAAATGAACTTAGTGGTTGGAAAACGGGGGAGACTTACTTTTTACTCCACATTCTTTTGTCCCTTTTGAATTTTTCCTTTCTTTCTTTCTTTTTTTTTAAACATAAGTCTCACTATGCTGCCCAGGTTAAACTCCTGGGCTCAAGCAATTTTCCCACCTCAGCCTCCCAGAGAGTTGGGATTACAGGTATGAGCCACCTAACCTGGCCTAAATGTTTTATTATGTGCATATATTACCAATTCAGACAATTTTTCAAAATGCAGCTGTGCTTGGGTAGACAATTTTTTAAAAAAGCAAATACAAAAAATTCAAAGAACATCCTGAGCACTTAAACTAGGGAGGAACAGTCCCGTTTATCTCTGTAACCCCAAGAGCATCCCAGTATTAAAGCTAAGAAGGCTGCAGAAGATAAGAGGGGTTGCTTGTTTGTATTCTCTATTAACTGTAAGCCCCTTGAAGGCAAGCACTCTTTTATCACCATTCCACCCCCAGGCCATATAGCACAAGGCCTGGCTCAGAGCAGGCTTGCATCCACAAGGGTCAGAAATCAGAATGCAAGAAACTGTGTCAGACAGTTTACAGTTTCATTGCAAATGGCTAATTTGGGGGGAACGGGCATAAAAATGTGACGCTCTTTTAACATTTGGAACATAACATCAAACTATACCATTCATGACTTAAACATGCATTGTAGTACTTATGTATACCATATAGAATGATACTTTCAGCATTCTGTTAGAAAAATTTGGTTGTTCAAAAAAAACAAACCGGCCAGGCATGGTGGCTCACGCCTGTAATCTCAACACTTTGGGAGGCTGGGGCAGGTGGATTACCTGAGGATAGGGGTTCGAGACCAGCCTGGCCAACATGGGGAAACCTTGTCTCTACTAAAAATACAAAACTTAACCAGGCGTGGCGGTACACGCCTGTAATCCCAGCTACTTGGGTGGCTGAGGCACGAGAATCACTTGAGCCTGGGAGGTGAAGGTTGCAATGAGCCGGGATTGCGCCACTGCACTCCAGCCTGGGGGACAGAGCGAGACTATCTCAAAATAAAAAAAACAAACCAACCAACAAACAAAAAAAACCTTATAAGGGTATATAGATCAGTTACCTAGAAAACTAATTTATGTGAAATTGTTGAATGAGGTATTTCATTTTATCAAGTATAGACACTCCTGCTTAATGATGGGAATATGGCCTGAGAAATACATCATTAGACAATTTCATCATTGTGAACATCATAGTTATACAACCTAGATGGTACAGCCTACTACACATGTAGGCCATATGGTATATAGCCTATTGCTCCTAGGCTACAAACCTGTACAGCATGTTACTGTATGAATACTGTAGGCAGCTGTAGTACAATGGTCAGTATTTGTGTATCTAAACGTAGCTAAGCATAGAAAAAGGCACAGTAAAAATACGGTATTATGATCTTATGGGACCACCATCATATATGCACCCATCATTGACAAAAATGTCGTTATGTGGCACATGACCATATTTCAAGGGCGAATGGAATTTAAAGGTCTATTTTATATAGAAAAGAAGGATGAAAGTCAGAGTGCCTGTGGGGGTAGAGAACTGGCCTAATGGAAGGACGGAAGTTAGCTACAGAAATATAATCAAGGAATCTGGACCACTGTGGCATCAGAAGAGTTTAAGTAAAAAAAACCAAATACCCCAATTATCTAGGAGGTTTCAAGAAAGAAAAGAGACTGCAAATCCGACAAATTTCATTCCAAAAGCAGTTAACTGTCCAAAGAGAACAAAATGGTGCCCTCTGATCTCACCCATTTGGTGAAGTTTCCTGCCAGCTTCTGCATTTGCAGGACCACATTGTCATACTAAATTAACACAGAAAATTACTAATAGAGAATGTTCTTAGTATTCAGACAGATGCGTGACTTGGGAGTAGATGGGGCCAACTTGTGCATTCACTGGCTCTGCTTAGTGCTTAAGTTCAGAGTCTTCACTGGGGAAAGGCTGAATCTCTATCAGAGTCATAGGGGCCCAAGGAGGAAATCCTCCCACTGCTAAGGACAGGGCTGAAGCAAGCTTCAAGGAGTATTCTTCTTGTGGGGCCTTAATTCCTAGCAAAGGAGGACACTTCCTGCCTAGTTTCTGTTGCAAGAATGCAGGAGTAGGAAGAAGGGATTTAGAATGACAAAAAGATGACTCTAAAACACAATTGTCTGCCTGAGATAGTCCAAAGAAGCTACACAAGTTTTCCTTTCCATTGATTCATTTGTATAGTTCCTACCAGGAAATAAGTACCATATAGTGAGCAAATAGCTTACTTGTGGAAATACATTTAAGATTCCTATGCCAAGCGCATTTAACCCCAGCAACTCAGGAGGCTCATGTGGGAGGATCGCCTAAGCCTGGGAGTTTGTGGCTGTAGTGCGCCATGATTGCACCCGTGAGTAGTCACTGCACTACAGCCTAAGCAACAAAGTGAGATCCTACCTCTAAAAAAAATTAATTAAAAGAAAAATATTCCTGTGAAGTTTTGTGTGTATGTGTGTGTGTGTATACACATATACAGTATAGATTTATCCTATTTAAGCAAGTTTCCTGCTTATTAAAAAGATGTCAGTGAAAAATTCCAAAATTGCTGAAGGTAGTATAAATTGGGATAACTTAACTGAAGGGCAATTTGAGAATATTTACCTAAATTACAAATGTATATCCTCTCTGACCTATCAAGTCTACTTCAAGGTATTTAACTTGATAGATCTGTGCATGTGAAAAATTATGCACGTGTAGGATTATTACTGAAACACCAGAACAGGGGAAGAATGGAAAAAATCTAAGTGTTCATCAATTAAAAAGTGGGATAAATGATATACCCATACAATATACAATACTACACAGCCTTAAAAAGCAACAAGGAAGTGCTCTACATCCAATTATGCAATGATTCCCAAGGTACAATAACTGCTGAATTAAGCAATGAACAGAGTAGGTTAGATTACAATACTACTAATAATGAAAGTTTAAAAACAATACATAATATATTCCTGCTGAAAAAAACCGACTTGATCAAGCTTCCAGATAAAATTACCATTTTACAGCAAACACAAGGTAGCAGGAAACAGCACGGGGATGCCATCAGTAAAATGTAGAGCCAGAGAAATGCTAAAGAACAAAGACCCAGTTTCTCCACAAATAAAATACAAAGAAAACAAAATATAAATTTAGAAAGGAAGAACTTACAGATTAAATTCAAATTAAAAGGTGTATTAGCCTATCGCTAAGATGGCAATATTGCCAAATTAATCTACAGATTCCAGCAATTCCTGTATCAAAATCTTAGCTGCCTTTTCTGCAGAAACTGACAAGCTGATCCCAAATTCATATGGAAATTCTACAGACTCCAAATAGCCAAAACAATCTTGAAAAACAGGAGCCAAGTTGGAAGACTCACACTTCCCAATTTTAAAACTTACTCCAAAGCTATAGTGATCAAGACTGTGTGGTAATGGCATACAGATAGACATATATAGCTCAGTGGAAGAAGACAGTCCAGAAATAAATCCACACATTTATGATCAACTGATTTTTTAAAAATATAAATCACTGAGTTGTATCCTTTTAAAGGGGGAATTTTATGGTATGTGAATTATACTTCAATACTTTTTTTTAAAAAAGCCATAGTAGGCAAATATAATGTCTGGTCCTTGTTAAGATCATAATTTTTTTTTTTTTTTTGAGACGGAGTCTCGCTCTGTTAACAGCCCAGGCTGGAGTGCAATGGCTTGATCTCCGCTCACTGCAAGCTCCGCCTCCCGGGTTCACGCAATTTTCCTGCCTCAGCATCCCAGGTAGCTGGGACTACAGGCATCCACCACCATGCCCGGCTAATTTTTTGTATTTTTAGTAGAGATGGCGTTTCATCGTGTTAGCCAGGATGTCTTGATCTCCTGACCTCGTGATCTGCCCGCCTCGGCCTCCCAAAGTGTTGGGATTACAGGCATGAGCCACCGCACCTGGCCAAGATCATAATTTAAAAAAAAAATTTTTTTGAGACAACTGGAGAAAATACTAACTTAATATTTGATAATATTTGGTAATTATTGTGATTTTTTTTTTTTTTTTTTGAGACGGAATCTTACTCTTGTTGCCCAGTTTGGAGAGCAACGGTGCAAGCTCGGCTCGATGCAATGGCTCACCGCAACATCTGCCTCCCGGGTTCAAGCGATTCTCCCGCCTCAGTCTCCCAAGTAGCTGGCATTACAGACATGCACCAGCAGCCCGACTAATTTTGTATTTTTAGTAGAGGCAGGGTTTCTCCATGTTGGTCAGGCTGGTTGCGAACTCCTGACCTCAGGTGATCTGCCCGCCTCAGTCTCCCAAAGTGCTGGGATTATAGGCATGAGCCACTGGGCCTGGCCTGTGATTATTAATATAATGGTATTGCAATTGTTAAAACAAAGAAACAAAATAAGAACTTGTATTTGCTAGAGACACATATTAAGAATTATGAATGAAATGATAATGTCTGGAATTGTCACAAAATATTACAGTTGAGAGATATAAATGAAATAAAATTGGCTATGTGCTAAAAACTGCTGACTGGGTGTGGTGGCTCACACCCGTAATTCCAGCACTTTGGGAGGCTGAGGCAGGTGGATCATTTGAGGCCAGGAGTTAGAGACCAGCCTGGCCAACATGGTGAAACCCCGTCTCTACTAAAAATACAAAAATTAGCTGGGTGTGGTGGCACATGCCTATAGTCCTAGCTACTTGGGTGGCTGAGGCATGAAAATTGCTTAAACCAGGAAGGCAGAGGCTGCAGTGAGCCAAGATAACCCCACTACACTCTAGCCTAGGTGACAGAGCAAGACTGTCTAAAAAAAAAATTGTTGAAGCTCTTTCCTGTAGGATAGCTTACAAACAAACAAACAAAAAATCACTGAAGCTTGGTAATGGGGGTTTATTATACTTATCCCAACTTCTGAATGTTGCTTAAATTATCCATAACAAAGCATTTAAAAAATACATATTTACAATTGCTTGCACATGCATAGAATAGCTCTTGATGGATACATAAGAAATGTGGCTGGGCTTGGTGGCTCAATCCTGTAATCCCAGCACTTTGGGAGGCTGAGGCAGGCAGATTACTTGAGCTCAGGAGTGCAAGACCAGCCTGGCCAACATGGTGAAATCCCATCTCTACTAAAAATACAAAAATTAGCCAGATGTGGTGGCGCACGCCGGTAATCCCAAATACTTGGGAGGTTGAGGCAGGAGAATTACTTGAGCCCAGGAGGTGGAGGTTGCAGTGAGCTGAGATTAGGTCACTGCACTCCAGCCTGGGCGACAGAATGAGACTCCGTCTCAAAAAAAAAAAAAAGGTATAATTCTGTTTCCCTCTAAGGAGAACTAGATGGAAGAGGACATGGTAATGGCAGACTCTTTCTTTTTCCCCACACTCTTCTTTTTAAAAGTAGGTTCTAGAGCAAAAGGATAACAGCAACAGACCACCACCACTGGTGCTTAGTAGATGAATATAAAAAGCATCATTTTTTTTGAGACAAGTTAATGTAAGCCCTGCTGATTGATGGAATTTAGTTCAGAGTCTCAATCCCACATGGAGTAAGAATAAAACTGAAAACACACTCTTGAATTTCTCACCCCTAATCCAGCCCCAGTAACATTCACCTTCACTTACAAGTTCTTGCCACTTAATACAGAGGCAGATTTCATCACATAAAGGTAAAACCCAAAGAAGTATACTCCTGGAGACTGTATTAAGCTTCTAGGCTCAATCCAATCCAATAGTGAGCAGGAGCCAGGTATTTACCTCCTATTGGTAGCAAGCCAGGTGAAATCAAGAAACTTGACATTTGGGGGAAACAGAAAAAAACCTTTTGTGAGCAGAGGTGGTATGACCAGAGCCTGGTAAGCATTCCTGGGAGAGTACTATTTTCATTGATCAGTTTCACTGGTTTCTAATACGATAACTTTTGCAGGTATAAAATCCTGCCTGGTATAAAATCCTGCCTCGCATAAAAAAGTTGGGTAAATTCAGTGTAGGTAGGCTTGCTTGAAGACGGAAATGCATTCATTTGCAGATGCAATGCATTATAGCCCTTTACTGTGGTTCATGTGTATTCTGAGTACAAGGAAGTAATGAAGGCTGCCACCCACCTTGATTCTTGTCATCTGGCTCAGGGTCTGGTTTCAGTCTTTTCACACTGTGGCCACTCTCTGAGCTGTAACAAAACACATGGTGATTTGAGCCATGTCCAATCTTGCAGATCAAAGCTTAGGGAATCAGGAGCGCCAATAACTATTTATATGTGTCTTAGGCAGTCTCAAGAGGCTGGGATGATAAAAATGAATGAAAAGTATTCATTTCAGATTCTTAATCTCCTTCCAATTGCATCATTAGTCATAGAGACAATTTAAACTCCTGACAAATCCAGGGAATAAAGCACTGTATCTTCAAGCATCACTTCAACTTCAGATTCTTGGCCGCCTTTATCACTCAAATTGGTTAGAACCACAGATGGATTTCAAGAATATTTAGACATGTTCATAAATGACAAACATTTAGTAATTACAGATTGAAGAAAACATCTTTAGTGACAAGCTAGAGATTCTGAGAGTCACCCAGAAGACTTTCACTAAAAGAATGTATAAGGAATGTACTTCAATGAAGAAAGAAATGATCCCAGAAGGAAGGAATTCCAGAAGGAAGGGGTAGGGAACAAAGAAACTGGCAAAAGGAAATATAAGTCTAAACAAATACTGTCTGTATCAAAAAATAACATCTAGTTTGTGGTGTTCAACATGACCATACTGAAGTCACCTCTAAGACTGGGACATTACTGTGTGTATGTACTACCTGGTATTTTCTTGCAGGAAGTGCAGAGCAGGTTCCATTTAAGAGTTATGTGGGAAGCCCAGGAGCAGTGGCTCACACCTGTATAATACCATTACTTTGGGAGGCCAAGGCAGACGGATCACCTGAGGTGTTTGACACCAGCCTGGCCAACATGGTGAAACCCCGTCTCTACTAAAAATACAAAATTAGCCAGGCATGGTGGTGTGTGCTTGTAATCCCAGCTACTTGGGAGGCTGAGGCAGGAGAATCGCTTGAACCCAGGAGGCAGAGGTGAGCCAAAATCGTACCACTGCACTCCAGCCTGGGCGACAAAAGCGAAACTCCAGCTCAAAAAAAAAGAAAAGAAAAACAAAAAGAATCAGTGTATACAAAACCACAATGCAATTAAGTTGGAAATCAATGACAAAAGCGAAACGTATTTTGTAGCCTCTAAGACACTGTTATATCATCATAAGGTGTTAAAATGTGTGTGTGGCGAGGGGGAAGGCTTATCTTCCCCCTTACTGAAATATGGTTGTTACCTCAATATGGAGATTTTAAAAATACATTTCTAAATAATTCCTGAGTCAAAGAAGAAATCATAATGGATATTTTAAAATACTTAGAAGGAAATATAAAACTTATATACAATGAAAGAAGGAAACATAAAACTTACATACAGTGAAAGCTAAGGAAAATTTATAGCTTCAGATGCCTATAACTAAAAAGGCTGCACATTCATGAACTAGGTATCTGACAGTTTTTTCTAACAATAAATAAAAGAATAAACTAGAAGAGAGTAAAGAATATTCCTTTGAAGAAGGTAAGAAATTGCTGCTTGTTTTGTTCTTAGGTTTCATGACATATACATGCCGATGGCTTCCAGACCTTCACCAGGCAGCAGAATCACTCATGGAACTTTGAAAACTACAACTCCCAGACTTCACTTCAAACTTACTGAACCAGAATTAGTGCGAGGCCTACAAATATAAATTATTAACAAACTCCCAGGTAATTCCAATAAACTCAGGGTCGGCCTACAAATATAAATTATTAACAAACTCCCAGGTGATTCCAATAAACTCAGGGGCGGACAGATTAGGAACTCCTGCCCCAGGAGACTAATTCATCACCTTGCTACACAAAGCAACATTAAATGATGTTGTTTCAAAACCCAAAAGGGGTTATATGCAGGTCACCAAATAAGCCACAGAGCCTTTTCCAAAGGTGATCTAAGGACTAAGGGAGACAGCTACAACACCCATTCTGCGACCACCAAGAGCAGTCTCAAGGGATAACAAATTGATCACCTGGAGAGCCCTCCCTTGGCATATTCCAGTAAAACTGACCCAGGTCCAAATCCTGCGAGTCCCTGGTCTTGCAGGAAAGCTTATGTGAGAACTTGAAAGGAATAATTCATGGTTTGGGTAGCGAGCCCTTCTCAGGATAACTCCTCCCCTCTGCTGCTATACCAGCATGACATTTTTACATGTAGGCAGTGTTCCTAAGAACATCTGCAGCAGATGGGTGGTGTGCCAAACCACAAGACTGCATCAATACATTCCCTTCAAAACATATGGCTGGTTGCCAATATATCATATTGATTTTCCTAACAGACTGCACTTAAACTTATCATTTCGCCCACAGTCTGTTGGGTCAAATCGAAATGACCAGATTCAATCACTCTGATGCCATTTCAGGATTTGGAAAGGGAGGAGCAAACATAGCAAAGAACTTATCACAGCTTCAAGACAGTGCTATCACTTCCCCATCAATCCAACCTAGCCACAGCCAGGTCTGTAACCCTGTCAGGGCTGCCATGTTCTTTCAGGACAGGATGTCTTTGCAGCAGCTATTCCCTCTGCCTAGACTGTTCTCTCCCTTTTTGCTTGTCAAAGTACTAGTCGTCCTACCTAATCAGCATCTTTCCAATGGTTTCCCCAACCTCCCCAACATGGAGATGCACACACCCTCCAAGCAGCATTGTATGCTCCTCCTTCTTGCTCTCAGCACACCCTACATAGATCCTTTCACAAGACTCACTACCTCATTTGTCTAGACAGAAGCCTAAATATTGAACTCGAGCTCCCTATTTCTCTATCATCTTGCACAAAGAAGGGTCTCAACCTCTCAAACTCTTGGTCTTCTCGTCTACAAAACAGGGATTATAATTGTACTTTCACAGGATTGTTGAAGAATACATGAGATTATGTACAGGAAGCACTTAACACAATGTCTGGTGTGGCAGATCCCCACTGAAGAGTAGCTAGTATTTATATTTGTTGAATAAATGATCAGAGAGACGAGGGTTGAAGCCTATAGAAGGCCCCAAATCTGGAAAGGGAGAGAGGCATAGGTAAGCACACCAAGGGAACTTCACCAGGACTCACGCAAAGTAAGCGTTGGCTCTGTCTTCCATTACAAGTGGTGTTTCAGAGTACATGGTCAGAGCGAAATCTAAGTTGTGGGAGTGCTGACTGACCTCTTATGCTTCACAGCTCCTGCCAACAGCTTTGCCTGGGAGAACTTGTTCTTGGTTTCTATGGGCTTCACAGTCAGTTTCTTTTCCACTTCCTTCTTGTTCTCTTGAGAAATTCCAACCTTCTTGAGGTTATTGTGAGTTACCAGTTAAGGGTCAAACTAAGCAAAAGGAAGGACAACAAATATAACCCACTAGCCCTTCGGCTGTGCCATGTAATGTCTGGCCTACTTATTTAAATAAATGCCCCACCCTTCTTTATTCTGCCAGTCAAATCCAGCCGATTCAAAGATAAATGAAAGAGACCATGGAGGAAGACAGCATAGAAAGCCCAAAATAATACAGATAAGCAAGCTTCTCCTCTGATTCTCAAGGAAAATCTGAGCATAGTCACAAAACCCACTATTACCAAGGACATGGCCAATATCATGCTTGATGGGGAAAACAAAGATCTTAAGAAATATAAAGAAAACACACACACAAAAATGTGGCTCCCCTGAAAACGTGCTTCCCCCTTCAAGGGTTAAATCAAATTTTGCAGAATGTTGTTATGACTATCAGTGGCATTTAATCTTAGACATTACTAAGACTAACTCCTGCTCCACTGGTGCAAGGAAGCATCAGAATCACCCCAAGGCTCATCAGACATGTCAAATCCCTCCCTGCCCCAAACCTACTGAATGAGGACCTCTAGAGGCCAAGGAGTTTGTTTTAAACACTCTCTGAAGGTGATTTTACACTTGATCTTAGTCAAAACACTGAGAAACAAACGATCAAAGGTGATTTTAATGAGACATCCTGTGCATATATACAACAACTGAAAAGCGGTTTTTAAAAACATGACCAGTTCACTTGTAACATCAGTTTTTCGTTCTTGATGCCAATCTCTGGCTCTCAACTTTTTATTTTTTTTGAAGTGAAGAAAGGCCCCAAATTTTTGTCGGGGAGGTCACTTTCACTTGTTCCCTCCACCAGCCTTCCCTCCTCTCCCTCCACTTCTCCCTCCATTTTATGCTCTCTCTCGAAATGTCTTACACAACAGATGTCTGGCCTACTTATTTAAATAAATGCCCCACCCTTCTTTATTCTGCCAGTCAAATCCAGCTGATTCAAAGATAAATGAAAGAACCATGGAGGAAGACAGCATAGAAAGCCCAAAATAATACAGATAAGCAACCTCTGATTCTCAATGAAAATCTGACATGGTGCAAGTCCTTATTTAAGATGCAGTAGTGCCTGGAACAATAGTGACATCTAGTGCCCAGGAAATCTAAGAAGCATGAATTATCAGCCCAAAGAGGTGGGTGGAAGTAGAGAATGTATGGTTAAGGTTATTTGTCTAGGCATGTTTGAACAATGGAGAAAACTGAGTTCCAGAAATCCTAAAATTCTAATTCTAATCACTCTCCAGGCAACTGACTCTGTTCTTATGGGCACAAGTTACCTTAAATATTTGCAGTATGCAACAGAAATTAGATATAATGCTCAGTACTATTATGAGTTTAATGAATTTAATGTTTTTAGGGTCATCATGGAAATAGATAATTTTTTTTTTTTTTTTTTGAGACGGAGTCTTGCTCTGTCGCCCAGGCTGGAGTGCAGTGGCCAGATCTCAGCTCACTGCAAGCTCCGCCTCCCGGGTTTACACCATTCTCCTGCCTCAGCCTCCCAAGTAGCTGGGACTACAGGCGCCTGCCACCTCGCCCAGTTAGCTTTTTTTGTATTTTTTAGTAGAGACGGGGTTTCACCGTGTTAGCCAGGATGGTCTCGATCTCCTGACCTCATGATCCGCCCGTCTCGGCCTCCCAAAGTGCTGGGATTACAGGCTTGAGCCACTGCGCCCGGCCGAAATAGATAATGTTAATACTCATTTTTATTTAAAAAAAAAAAAAAAGAGATTAGCCAGGTGCAGTGGCTCACGCCTGTAATCCTAACACTTTGGGAGGCCAAGGTGGGTGGATCATCTGAGGTTGGGAGTTCAAGACCAGCCTGACCAGCATGGAGAAACCCTGCCTCTACTAAAAAGACAGAAAATTAGCTGGGTGTGGTGGCACATTCCTGTAATCCCAGCTACTCGGGAGGCTGAGGCAGAAGAATCACTTGAACTCAGGAGGTGGAGGTTGTGGTGACCTCAGATCACGCCACTGCACTCCGGCCTGGGTAACAAGAGCAAAACTCTGTCTCAAAAAAAAAAAAGATTTCATCTTTCTAGGAGAAAATGCCAAAAAAAAATTAGCATGTTGATTTTTTATCTGCTACTCCATCATTAGGAGACAGAAGTTCTCAAAACCTTCAATATTAAATATTAAAAAATAAAACAAAAAATGGAAAAAAAAACACAACAAAAGCATGTATATATTCATACATTATTCATACCATGACATAGACAAAACCCAACATTTAACTTTTTATTCTTTCAAAATGAAGAAAAGTCTTAACCTTTTAGGGGTAGGGTTGTTAATAATCTTTTTTTTTTTGAGACGGAGTCTCACTCTGTCACCCAGGCTGGAGTGCAGTGGCGCCATCTCCACTCATTGCAAGCTCCGCCTCCCGGGTTCACGCCATTCTCCTGCCTCAGCCTCCTGTGTAGCTGGGACTACAGGCACCCGCCACCGCACCCGGCTAATTTTTGTATTTTTAGTAGAGACAGGGTTTCACCATGTTAGCCAGGATGGTCTCGATCTCCTGACCTCGTGATCTGCCCATCTTGGCCTCCCAAAGTGCTGGGATTACAGGCGTGAGCCACCGCGCCCAGCCAATAATCTTATTTTTGATCCACAAAGTACAAGCAATTTTTCCTTCTTAAGCCCCTCTTCTCCCAAAATGCTTTAAAAACACAAACACACCTCAAAAATCTCAAGAAACTCATTAGATGCAGCATTCTTTTAAAATTGCACCGTTTTTAACATACGCAATACTGCTAAATACTGGTTTAACCTGAGAGGAAACAACAAGAGTTCTGTTATTTACATGGTTTAAACCACAGCTTATTTGTATTCAGAAGTATCCTATTATACAACATATCATATAGTAGTCAAGCAAAGCCAAGAACAAGTTCCTAACTTAGAGCTTCAATAAACAAATGTCTAATCCTTCAATTCCTATCTCAACATGTCTCTGGCTACTTGCATGCTTGGGATTAGTGAATTAGATGTCAGTAAGTTGAAAGGCCTGCTTTTTTTCAGTTTTTCTAGACAGTCAGAACTTTCCAAGTTTCCAGTTAAAGCCCTTATCCCTGGAGCCTCATTGTACTGCAATGTTACCAGGACACAAAGGTTTCTTTTGTCTCACTGCTGCCCTGTTCATTCTTTCCTTTTAATTGAAAACCAAAGTGAACTCAACAGCACTTCTCCCCGGGTGCTGCTTTGGGGGACACTATATGTCTTATTTGCTAGTCTGCCAACATAAAACAAAATATCATTCAAGTGAGAAGTGTAATGAATGTATTTCCTTGGACGAAAAAGCTTTGTGTCTGAAACAACACAATATGGGTATCTGCCTACCTCTACAAACGAACACATATTATTCTGGGGTCATCAGGGTCAGGGAAGGGGGAGTTCAGAATAATCAGCCTCAATCCTACAGTTGAGATTGAGGTATAACTTTCCATAAACTTCTATCTCCATGTTGCACATGAATGCCAGTAACAGAACTGGGACTGGAAGCCAGGTCTTTTCTGGTACAGAACACCAGTTCTGATGTAAATCAATTCCCAGGGTATCTGTCCATTCCAGTCCATGTCTTCTCCCACATCATCCTTTTTTTTTTTTTTTTTTTTTAAGACGAAGTCTTGTTCTGTCCCCAGGCTGGAGTACAGTGGCGTGACCTTGGCCCACTGCAGTCTCCACCTCCTGGGTTCAAGCGATTCTCCTGCCTCGGCCTCCTGAGTAGTTGGGACTACAGGCACAAGCTACCATGCCTGGCTAATTTTTGTATTTTTAGCAGAGATGGGTTTTCACCATTTTGGCCAGGCTGGTCTCAAACTCTTGAACTCAAGCGATCCTCCTGCCTCGGCGTCCCAAAGTGCTGGAATTACAGGTGTGATCCAACGTGTCCAGGTCTTCCACATAACTCTTAAAATGGAAGCTGCTGCACATTCTCTGCAAGAAAATACCAACTAGTACATATACACAGTCAAGTCGTCCATTTTGGAGGTGAAGCCTGTTGGATTATACCAGTGATGTTACTCAACATATAAGCTTGAAATATCCAAATAAGCTTCCTCACATGAAGACAAATGGTCCTATTAATATCTCTTATTAATCATTTATTAATTTATTCACATATTTACTGAGAATCTACTATATGCCAGGCACTGGGGAAATCAGAAGTGGCCAAAGTCAGATAGTCTTTTTCTTATGGAGCTCATTTATTTCACATTCTAGCAGGAAAGAGATAGACAAACCAGTAGGCAAATAAATAAAGACAACTTTCAGATAGTGACAAATCTATAAAAAATGATATTACTGGCCAAGTGCAGTGGCTCACGCCTGTAATCCCAGCACTTTGGGATGCTGGAGTGGGTGGATCACCTGAGGTAAGGAGTTCGAGACCAGCCTGACCAATATGATGAAACCTCGTCTCTACTAAAAATATAAAAATTAGCTGGGCGTAGTGGCATGTACCTGTAATCCCAGCTACTTGGGAGGCTGAGACAGGAGAATCACTCGAACCCGGGAGGCAGAGGTTGCAGTGAGCCAAGATCGTGCCACTGCACTCCAGCCTGGGCAACAAGAGAGAAACTCCTTCTCAAAAAAAAAATTGATATTACCGATAGCAATTTTAGGTGGGGTGCTTAGGGAAGGTCTCTAAAAGGGAGAGCTGAGCAGAGGGCTAAGCTGTGAAATGCGTCTTGCAAAATCTGAGGGCAGAACATTTTGGGCTGAGGAAACAGCAAGTCTGAGGCCTTGAGATGGACTCAGAAAGCATGGTGAGAGAGAACATAAAGAAGGGCAGCAGGCTGCAGTACAGTCAACATGAGAAAGAGTGGCTTCAAGATGCAACAAGGAGGTGGGTTGGCCTAAATAATGTAGAGCCTTCAAAGGCCTGATACAGAATAAGACTTTAGTCTAAATATAAGGGGAAGCCACTAGAGTATTTCAAATAGAAAAGTGACATGATGCCATATATGGTTTTTAAAGTTCCCTTTCTTGTCTAAGGAATAGATTATTGAGGATGAGAGCAGAAACAAACCAATTAGATGGTCACAGGAGTCCAGAAGAAAGTCTACTAGTACTACAGTAGCAGTAGATACCTAGAATTCAAGAGATTGGGAGTATATTTTGGAAACAGTTCTTGGCCCAGGCACCTGGAGGCATAGGACTACCAGTTACTGGGACTGGGAGGACCAGAAAAAGAAGAGACTTTGGGGAAGGGCAGTGTGATGAGAGTGGGGGTTATGTGGCACAATATTGAGAATTTTGATTCAGCTAAGTTACATTTGGGATGTCTATTAAGACATTTAAGTGGATGACCAAAAGGCAACAACCCAGCAAAGTCATCTTTGCAGATTTCTCAGCCCTTCTATGGAGAGAGGGCATGCTATAACCAGTAGAGAACATCTCACTAAGAATACAGGAAAGTTGCTAAACATGTTCTTTTAAAACTCAGAGGCCAATTTCTCCCCTGGATGAAGCTGGCTGCACTGCCCACCTGTCTGAGAGTCTAATCCCAGTACTATTAGGATTGATGCCTTGAGTTAACCCTAAGAAGGATGTGGACTTTTGACAACACCCTTGCACACAACACAAACTCCACAACCCGTTGCCAGCTTTTCAGAATCACAGGAAAATCAGTGTTGAAAATGACTTGAGAGATCACCAGGTAGAAAACCCCCCTTCTGTTGATGAGGAGATGACATCCATAGATACTGATGAGAAAATGGACACCTTACAGGTTTTCCTCCAGGTACAAAGGATATTCTGTATTCCTTCAGTTCTTTCAGTTCTTCTTCTCTTCGTTGCTTTTCTATTAGTTCCTGCTGTCGAGAAACCTCATCAAGGAAGTTGGTCTCATCTTCATCTAAGCCTCTTACCATGTTTTCTGAGGAAATAATTAAACAGGGAACACTTAGCAGGCTAAAGGGAAAAATAAGATTTTTCCTTTCCCCTTTTTTAATAAACAGCAGATTCTTCAGGGGATTAAAAAAAAAAGAACTGGTAAATACCATCGCGTTTGAATAGATAACAGCGCATAAAAAAACAAGGCATTTTTCCCATTACTAAATATTACCATAGAATTAAAATGGGTGTTTTGAGCTCTAAACAAAAATATTCAATGTGGTTTAGAAGGCTGAAGGCTGTCTCTTTTCCACCAAATGAGCATCTGGAGACTTGAAAATCAAGATAATTCCATGGCTAGTTAGGAAAAGTGCTGCACGAGGCAAAAGTGCGTCAAAAATACCCCACAGAGTCCCTTGAACTGTGTTTTCGGAACCTTACTGAATTTGAACTGTTCCTCATACTCCTGCTGCTTCCTGTCCTTCTGTTCCTGTAGTCTTTCATACAGAGAGCGAGGGTCATAAACCTCCTCTGGACATTCTGAAAGGAAAAGGAGATGGGAGAGAGGTGGAAGGGGAGGAGATACATACTTCAGATTGTTTTCATATTATTTTGGAATCACAAAAGCTTTTAAAGACAAAGTCAAGTCTCTGCATGATCTGAGGGTGTGGACAACACAAAAATAGTACAAAGTCCAGTTTCCCTTCGGACCTCAGAGAGGGGCCAGCAGTTCTCAAAGCCAACTATCAATGTCAATAGCGCCCATGGCCTGAAACAGTTAACTGATTGAGGGGCCAGCCCTAACCCTCCACAGCAGCTGTGTTCTCAGTTGTTCAGACCATGGATCCACCTGTATAGATGGAGGAGAGGAGCAGAATCTCTTGGAAGGCAGTGTGGTAGGCAGAAAAGGAATAGGATGTGAGTATCCTGGCTCTACTCCCAGCTGTGCAGGACCTTACACAGGTGACTTCACCCCTCTGAGTCTCAGTTCCTCAACTCTAAAGTAAGGACAATTGGCCAGCATGGTGGCTCACGCCTGTAATCCCAGCACTTTGGGAGGCCGAGGCAGGAGTTCAGGAGTTTGGAACCAGCCTGGCCAACATGATGAAACTCCATCTCTACCAAAAATACAAAAATTAGCCAGGCATGGTAGCAGGTGCCTGTAATCCCAATTACTCGGAGGGCTGAAGCAGGAGAATCTCTTGAGCCCGGGAGGCGGAGGTTGCAGTGAGCCAAGATCGCACCACTGCACTTCAGCCTGGGCAACAGAGTGAGACTCCGTCTCAAAAAAGTAAATAAATAAAACAAAGTGAGGACAATTAATACCTACTCTGCAGGGCTACTGCGTGGATTAAAGACCATTATACTGAATGTCACAGTATACCTTCTGGATCTTCAGGTTTTCGAACTTTCTCCCATTCTTCTTGCCTCCTTTTGCGCCGTTCATCTAGTTCTGCCTCAGACACAAACCTCTTTTTGATAACAAGGTTACCATCATCCCCTCCATCCATAATGAAACAACCAATCTACAAAACAAAAACAAAAACAAAAATATCATTTCAAGTGAGAACTGCAATTAAAATTCTAAAGAGAAACAAGGAGATTTAGCTCTGTCTCACCCAGCAACAAACTAAAAATTATCTTCCAACTTTGAATTGAAAAAATTCTCAGCCGGGCGCGGTGGCAAATGCCTGTAATCCTGGCACTTTGGGAGGCCAAGGCAGGCAGATCATGAGGTCAGGAGTTCAAGACCAGCCTGACTGACATGGTGAAACCCCATCTCTACTAAAAATACAAAAATTAGTCAGGCACCTGCTACCACGCCTGGCTAATTTTTGTATTTTTGGTAGAGATGGAGTTTCATCATGTTGGCCAGGCTGGTTCCAAACTCCTGAACTCCTGCCTCGGCCTCCCAAAGTGCTGGGATTACACGCACCTGTAATCCCAGCTACTCAGGAGGCTGAGGCAGGAGAATCACTTAAACCTGGGAGGCACCCAAGCCTGAGCGACAGGGCAAGACTCTGTCTCAAAAAAAAAAAAAAAAAAAACTCTCAAATAGTTTAATTTATAGGCCATTGATGAAAGCACATGAATACACTTTTCCAAACATATCAGGGAATTTTTATTAACATCAATGTTATCTACACAGTTGGCAAGAGGACCTGGAATAATTCTTATTACCTGGTGTTCCATAGTAAATCTCACATTGCAGGTACTTCTCTGTCCTTCTAATCTAGATAAATTGGCCTCCTGAGCATCCCATCCTTTTCCCAGCTTTATCCTCCTTTATTTCTGTAACATCTGACATTGCTTCTTCTTGAAATTCCTGTTTCTGGGACATTACACTATCTTGATTCACCTGCTCTTGCCTCCAAGTAGATTAAGATGGAGAATCTCAGCTACTGAAGATTTAGTGATCAAGTCCAGTCTGTACAGCAGGGAACGTGAACAAACCATGAATGGAGAAAGTGAGACTGGAAGAACAGATCTCCCAACTCCAACTTCAGTTCCATGTACTTTCCTGAATATTAATCTGACTCTTCATTTATCTCTCTCCTGACCTTCCTCCTTGTAAACCCCTTGTCTGTGCCATTTAAGATTTGAACTTCAATCCTTCTCTTTTCTCACTCTCACAATCACCTCAACCATTTTATGCATATTTTGACACAGAAGATTACCTAATCTGTTATTTCTACCTGAGCTTTTCTTCAGAGGAGAGAAGGAAATAAAGATAGCAGAGTGTGTATTACTTATTACTTCTTTTTTTTTTTTTTTTTTTGAGATGAAGTCTTGTTCTGTCGCCCAAGCTGGAGTCCAGTGGTGCAATCTCAACTCACTGCAACCTCCGCCTCCCGGGTTCAAGCAATTCTCCTGTCTCTGCCTGCTGAGTAGCTGGGACTATAGGCGTGTGCCAACATGCCCAGCTAATTTTTGTATTTTTAGTAGAGATGGGGTTTCACTATGTCAGCCAGGCTTGTCTCGAACTCCTTACCTCGTGATCCACCTGCCTAGGCCTCCCAAAGTGCTGGGATTATAGGTGTGAGCCACTGCAGCTGGCCGTATTACTCCTTTTAAACTAAATCTCTGTTTTTCTTTATTGGTTTCTTTCCTTTTGAGTAACTGTAGAATCAACCCCTACCCAGACATGTTATGTGTTATTCACAGCACTATGCGCTAACAAGGAGGCACATATTCAATCCAATGTCCATTCCAAGATGACCACTAACAACAAAAACAGTAAGTTTCCACGCTACCACAAAAATAAGGCAGCTAACTGCTAATGAGCTCTTACCATGTACTGTATTCTTTTTATGGATATTATCTAATTAACATGGTCATTGATCCTATGAGAAATATTATGTTTATAGATGAAGTTGAGGTCCAGAGGAGTTAGATTATTTGTCTAAGGTGATACACGTGGTGAATGGTAGAGCCAAGAACCAAAGTCAGGCCTAACATCAAAAATTCATACTCTTACCAACTTTACCATACTCCTCCCCAGAAAACACTAAATCTTGGTTGAAAACAAAGACATGTCGACTTCAGCTTTCTTCCTACTTCAAATTCCAGTGTTAAGAATATTCATGCAACATTTTTATTTAGTAAAGCTAGAAATGGAAGCTGAAAAAACAAAACCAAACGTTCAGAACAAGAGAATAGTCTCAGCCTGTTGCTGAGGTTTAGTTTAATGTAACAATAATAAGAAAGAATTGTGAAAATTACTAGAAAGAAATGAAATCAACTGACAGACGCTGTTGCTCCCACCTAAAGCCCACAACCTGGACACTTCTGATTTAGCATCACTCAACGACTCCAGCCAGAGGCTCATTACTGAAGCAGAACTGTTCAGTCTCTGTGAAAATGCCAAAAATTCCTCAAGTTCTACAGAACAACCTCTTATGAAACCAGAGCCAACAATTTCTTAAACGTCTCTGGCAGAGAAAACGTGAACTTTCTAGGGCTCTAATGATTGGGAGAGACATTCTGGACAACCCTCAGTTTCCCCCTTTCTCATCCCCTATTAACCATTAAGTCTCCTTTCTCATCCTGTATTAATCACTTGGTTTCTTTCCATCACCCATTTTTCCTAAATAATTCAGAGTAGGATAGGTCCTTATAGCCTACCTAACACGATAATCACTCGACATCTGAATTTACCATACACACCCAGGAGAAGGTCATCCAACTCATATATTAAAACTTCAAGAGGGACCACTGCACTCCCTTCCTAGGCAGCCAACTCCCTCTCTAAGCAGATTTGACTGTTAGGATAGTTCTTCCTTAAACTGAAGTGAAATCTGTTTTACTATAAATTCAACACATAGGTTCAATCCACTGGGACTATACAAAAAGAATCGAATCTTTTCTAACATGACCATATTTCAGTTGTTTGAAGACAATTCCCATGTTCTTCCTAATTTGTTGTTTTTCTGAGCCAAACATTCCTAGTTACTTTAATCTTATAAGATGGAGAAAAATAATCATGTCTCCAGGAAATGAATTTATCAGATTAGATATGATTTAAACCTGGGAAATACTAGGATATGGCAATGCCATTGGTGCCCCAGTAAATGTCTCTCTTCATTCTTGTTATATATATATAATTTTTTTTTTTTTTTTAGGACAGAGTCTCGCTCTGCCACACAGGCGGAGTGCAGTGGCATGATCTTGGCTCATTGCAACCTCCGCCTCCCAGATTCAAGTGATTCTCCTGCTTCAGCCTCCTGAGTAGCTGGGATTACAGGTGTGTGCCACCATGCCCGGCTACTTTTTGTATTTTTAGTAAAGATGGGGTTTCATTATGTTGGCCAGGCTGGTCTTGAACTCCTGACCTCAGGTGATCCACTGGCCTTGGCCTCCCAAAGTGTTGGGATTACAGGCATGAGCCACTGTGCCTGGCCTATATTTTTAAAACAGAAAATTAAAAAATCTTCCAATATGCCAAAAAAAAAAAAAACCAAACCCTAGATTTTTACATTTCCATCTAAATAAGAAATCAGAGAGCCTCCTGGGTTCAAGCAGTTCTCATGCCTCAGCCTCCCGAATACCTGGGACTACAGGTATGCACCACTACACCTGACTAATTTTTTTTTTTTTTTTTGCAGAGACAGGGTTTCACTATGTTGCCCAGGCTGGTCTCAAACTCCTGGACTCAAGCGATATGATCTGCCCACCTCAGCCTGCCAAAGTGCTGGGGTTATACGTATGAGCCACTGCACCCGGCCTACAATCTTTTATACACAGGGACAAAACCAGAAATCAGTTGGTTAATGAAAATAAGAAATAAAGCAAATGCATACATTAAAAAAAAAAAATTTAAAGACAAGTGCTGCAGGGGCAAAAAGGGGACAAGAAATGTATTTCTCATCAGCTCTCAGTGGGTTGGTCTCCCGAAAGCAAAGTCACACTGTCAAAACTAATGCACACTTATAAAAGTCTGCTCTTTAAAACTAATTTCTTAATTCAGGTTGGGCATGGTGGCTCATGCCTATAATCCCAGCACTTTGGGAGGCCAAGGCAGGAGGACCAGCCTGGACAATAAAGCGAGACCCCCCCATCTCTACAAAAAAATTTTAAAAACTAGCCAGGCATGGTGGTGTGTGCCTGTAGTCCCAGCTACTCAGAGGCTGAGGTGGGAGGATCATTTACTCCAGGAGGCTGAGGCTGCAGTGAGCCATGATTGCACCACTGCGCTCTAGCCTGGGCAACAGAGTGAGACCCTGTCTCAACAAATAAATTAATTAATTAATAATAAAACTAATATCATAATTCTGGCATTCCCTTGATCCCCAAATAAAGAAAGTAAGCCAAGTTAGATGGCCACAATAGTAATAAATTTCTGTAAGTTTAAAAGGAGTAGACTAAAACATAGACTGCTTTATACATCTTTTTTCAAATTAGCATTTTCTTCTGTAGGTCCTCATTCTCTGCATGGCTTTGCTCAGGCTGTTCCCTCTGCCAGGAATATCCTTGCTTTCTTTTCACCCCATGCAAACTGCTGCTCCACCCACCCAGAATCTCACTGAAGACCATCTCCTTTATGAAAAGACCTCCTAGAGTAGTTAATATGTATTTCCTTCCTTTGTGTTCCTGCTATGATCATTCATAACTCTACTACAGCCCTTATTCATTGTGTTTTATTATCTATGACTGTTCCAACAGCTCTTCATCTCCACAGTGCTTATTATTATTAGCACAGTATCTGGCATATATTAGGTATTCAAATACTTACTAAATAAACCAACCATGAGGAGCTGAAGAATCTGAGCAGGGAGGAATGAACTCACATGAACATTCCTAGGTACTGTCAAGTGCAAGCTATAGAGATTGGTAGCCATCAAGCAAGTATTTGCTGAAGTGTCAGTATCATAGGAATTCTATTCAAACACCATACAATTTATGCAGTAAGAAACAAAGGACCAAAACTTAAATCATTTTACTATATCATATAATTGATATCATCTCTCAAAAATAACTGCTACTTTCCTTTAATTTCAACTGATTAAAAATGGTCACTTAACCTGCAAAAGCAGTACTTGATGCAGACAGCGTATTTCTTTGAAGAGTCCAATGGCTGTTTATTCTGCAAGAAAGAGGTGATAAGTACCTGTAACTTACTGACCTGCTGGAAGTAGACAGAGAAGCTAGAAAACTAGATTGTAGTGACTTCTAATTCCTATTGTCTAGGTAAATTTTCACAAGTCTCTTCTTTTCCCCTTTTGTTTGCTAGAGTAATTAAAAACAAAACAAAAGACAAACAGCCCAGGGATATCGGGGATATGGGCTCTAACTGTGAAGATCCCTGTAGGAATGCAGAGGACTTATATTAGGAATGCTTATTTTGTCCTTACTGTGTTCCACTTTAGAAAGAGTAAACAAATGCTGTCAGCTTTCCTTTACTCACATGTTTTTTCAAAGTGACTCAAGTTTAATTATCAAACTAAACATTACATTATTTTTTAAAGGATTTATTCAAGTTCTTCAAATAGGGAATTCATAGAAAACTAAAATCATTTCAAAATTCACTTTGTCCACCAAACTTAAAGTTCAAACTGGCACAAATAAAGAACGTGGTTTTCAAATCTGCCTGACAGTCAAGAAAACAAAGTTCTTATATTTCAAGCCAAAGTAACTGTTAAACACTGAACTACTGGGTTTACATTGGAGACTGTGGTATTTAATTTCCAGGGTGGTGGGACAAAATGGGCTCAGTTCTTACACAGCACACTACACATTTTAAAATACAAAACTTACATTGCTGCTCCCCAAATAACTGCTATTCCTAACTTGAAAAATGACTCCATTAAGTTAGTGCCATGACACAGGTAATGAGATCTGGTTTCCTATGGAATTGAATTATGTGATGGCAAACTACTTAAGTGTTTACATCATTGGCCACCATATCCTTCTAATTCTAAAATTAGACAGACTGTACATGTAAAAACACACCAGAATCAGGTTTCTGTGTTCTATTGTTTTAAGGCTTCACTCTGAGTAGCAAAAGCAATAGGTCAATTCATTTCCTTCTGTCAGTAAATACAGATTATTGCTTTCCAACATTTTTTACTCTGATGTTCAAGTCACATTGTACTTCAAAATGCAGGACAGCAACTAAGAGGAATTTGCCATCTGGCTAACTCAACTATATTCCAAATAAAGACTGCTTTCTGGACAGAAGGCACTTCTACCAAGATACAATAATTTAGATTTTTAAAAATTTAGCTGACTTTTCCTATATCATAAAATTTATTTAGAGGATGGTAACTGCTAACAGAGAGCCTGCTGTTAGTATTTATTACTAGGCAAAGTAAAGTCAATCTTCTAACACTGAAGCTTATTTAACATACTCCAGTAGCAAAGGAGACTAAAAGAATCTAAAAACCACAGAAAAAGCAATTTAATCCATATTTTAAATGTTTATTATAAGGGGCAATTTACAATAACCTTTCAGGCATCTATGAAACACATACAATAAAAAATTCGGCTTTGCAATAATCTCTCAGGCATCTATGGAACACATATAATAAGAAATTCGGCCAGGCGCAGTGGCTCACACCTGTAATCCTAGCACTTTGGGAGGCCGAGGGAGGTTGATCACTTGAGTTCAGGAGTTCAAGACCAGTCTGGCCAACATGGTGAAACCCCATCTCTACTAAAAATACAAAATTAGCCAGGTGTGGTGACATGCACCTGTAATCCCAGCTACCTGGGAGGCTGAGGCAGGAGAATCACTTGAACCCAGGAGGCGAAGGTTGCAGTGAGCTGAGATTTCACGCCACTGTACTCCAGCCTGGGCAATAGAGTGAGACTCCGTCTCAGAAAAAGAAAAAAAAAAACAAAAAGAAATTAAGGCCTGGTGCAGTAGCTCACACCTGCAATCTGAGCACTTTGGGAGGCCAAGGCAGGACTGTTTGAGTCCAGGAGTTCAAGACCTGCCTGGGTAACATGGCGAGACTCCATCTCTATTAAAAATAAACAAACAAACAGACTGGGCACAGTGGCTCATGCCTGTAGTCCCAAAGCTGTGGGAGGCCAAGGTGGGAGCATCACTTGAGGCCAGGAGTTTAGGACCAGCCTGGGCAACACAGTGAGACTCTGTCTCTACAAAAAAAATTTAAAAATTAGCCAGGTGTGATGGTGCACTACTTAGGAGGCTGAAGTGGGAAGATGGCTTCAGCCGAGGAGTTCCAGGCTACAGTGAGCTATGAGGGCCACTGCACTCCAGACTGGGCAACAGCACAAGACCCTGCCTGGGGAAAAAAATAAAAAAGTTAAAAAAATTATTGATTTATCTTTCCATAGCGCAAGAGCAGAGACTCAAATGCGCGTTTATCTTGAATTCATCTATATGCACTAGAAGACAACTAATTTAAATATCAGTTCCCTTAGCTGATCCTCATTCACATGCGCCTCTCCGAATATGAACACTTCCCTCACTATGCATGATTGTATTCATTGCATTTTTTACATATTGTGACTCCTAAATACAAACCAACAACTTCATCTGGGGCTCACAGGAAGAAAAACAGCAGTTTTTTCCAAAGCCAAAATAAAACTTGCCTGAGGATCTAGAGAAAAAAAACCCAAACCAAAGTGTTTTTCCTATTCTCTCACTCAACAATCAACACAGTATAATTCTGTGAGGGATATGTCCCCACACACCAAGCAATCCACCAATTCTGCAGCAGACACCAACCGGCTGGGTGTCCTCTAATTCAGTTCAACTCTGACACTACCTACCTGGATGGAGACTGCATCAGATCCCACAGGCTGAGGGCTGAGTCCCACAAGACTAGCCTCCATTTATAGATACCAACCACAAGGACCAGGTTGTTTTCCCTGTGGTTCGGACCAACTGGCTATTAATCGGGGTTCCCATGACCTGCTCCTTAGGTTCTATGAATTTGCTAGACCAGTTCACAGAACTCAGAGGAACTTAGAGGAACACTTTACTTACATATACCGGTTTATTATAAAAGGATATTACAAAGGATACAGATGAAGCGATGCATAGGGCGAGGCATGTGGGAAAGGCACAGAGCTTCCATGCACTCTCTGGGGCACCATCATCCAGGAACTTCCCACGTCCACCTATTCAGAAGCTCCCCAAACCCAGTCTTTTGGGGTTTTATGGAAGCTTCATTACTTAGACATGATTAATTAAACAGTGACCACTGGTGATCAACACAATCATCAGCTCCTCTGCCCTCTCCTTTCCCCAGAGGTTGGACACTGGGGAGGGGCTGAAAGTCCCAACTCTCTAATCTTTCCTGGGTCTTTCAAGTGACCAGCCGCCATCCTAAAGCTACTTAGGGGCTGCCAGCCACCAGTCAGCTCCTTAGCATATAAAAAGACACCAATCATTTTGGAGATTCCAAGGATTATAGGAGTTGTATGCCACAGGAGACAGGGACGAAGGCCAAATATGTATTTTATAATATCACACTGGCCATGTCAGAATTGTGCAACACTGGTACTACAATTAACATGCTGCTTCCCTGAAATTTCAAGGGTAGCTTTGCTTGTAAGCTATTTTGTCATCTAGGCTCGCTTCAGAACCTAACCCACACCTCAAGTCATATTCCATCCTCCCTCCCCCCACCCTACGTAACTCCACTTCAAGACCAAATTAAAAACAAAATAAAACAAATAATCGCAGTCCCAGTTACTCAGGAGGCTGAGACTGGAGGACTGCTTGAGCCTAGGAGTTCAAAGCCAGCCTGGGCAACATAATGAGATACCCATTTCCCTTTAAAAAAAAAACAAAAACGAGGGGAGGGGGGGCTTTGCATTACAATAACCAGACAAGGCCAAATAATTTTTTTTTTTTTTTTTTTTTTTGGCGCAGTGGCTCATGCCTGTAACCCTAGCATTTCGGGAGGCTGAGGCAGATGGATCACCTGAGGTCAGGAGTTCCAGACCAACCTGACCAACATGGCGAAACCCCGTCCTACTAAAACTACAAAAATTAGCTGGGCGTGGTAGCACATGCCTGTAATCCCAGAATCGCTTGAACCCGGGAGGCGGAGGTTGTAGTGAGCCGAGATCGCACCACTGCACTCCAGCCTGCGTGATGCGAGCAAGACTCCATCTCAAAAGAAAAAAAATTTTTTGAAGCAAATATTTACAGAGAACCTATTACGTGCAAGATACAATGCTATGTACTAAACAGGCAACTGAGGAACTTACACTCATTCAGTAAAAGAAGTAAGGTTGGTACACAGCAATTTAAGGAAAAGTAAAACTAGGTTACAGGCCATTAAGAGGCACTAAAGAGTAAAGAAAGGAAGACTAGGATAAGCATTGGGGAAGCTTAATTTTCACAGTGGCTGTGACGACGCACAGTGAAAGTGGTGGAAATTTTAGGTATATGAAGAATAACCATCTTTAACTTAAGGATGCTAGAAATCACACAAATTTCACATTCCAAAAATCAGAATACAGGGGGATTTTCATTTCTTGAGAATAGCAGTGGCCGGATCTCAGCTCACTGCAAGCTCCGGGCTAGGTATTTGACCTCGAAAGTGCTGGGATTACAGGCTTGAGCCACCGCGCCCGGCCGGGATTTTCATTTCTTGAAATAGTATCCAATTATCCACCTCTGCACTAAATATGCCTGAAATTTGTTAAAAAAAATTTTTTTTTTTTTGAGACAGGGTCTTGTTCTGTCACACAGGCTGGAGTGCAGTGGCACGATCTCGGCTCATTGCAACCTCCACCTCCCAGGTTCAAGCGATTCTCCTGCCTCAGCCTCCTGAGTAACTGGGATTGCAGGCGCCCGCCACCATGCCTGGCTAATTTTTGTGTTTTTTAGTAGAGACAGGGTTTCACCATGTTGGCCAGGCTGGTCTCAAACTCCTGACTTCAAGTCATCTGCCCACCTCGGCCTCCCAGAGTGCTGGAATTACAAGTGTGAGCCACCGCGCCCGGCCAAAAATATTAATTCTTAAATAGAAAAGCTAACAAGATAGTAAAGAATTTGGACACAATCTAGAAGGTGAAAACCAGAAATTAAGCCCAATATTCAAAATGGATTTCATCCTGAGGATTTCTCTGACCTAAAAGCTAAAGTTTCAGTGCCTTTATGAGATAACAGAAACAAGTTCAAGCCAGGAGCCCATCCAGGAAGTGGAGGCTGACAACTACCTCCCTCTCCATCTTAATTTGGTATCCAAAAGAACTACAGCTTCAAAGTAAAGATGAACTGGGAAGTAAAACAGCAGGAATAATGGACAACAGAAACAGACTCTCCCAAAGGGAATTCAGACAGTGGAATTAAACATAGAGATTACAAAAACAACTATACTTTCCATGTTTAAAGAAATAAAATTAAGCCTCAAAATTAATAATAAGAAATAAGAAACTGTAAAACAGTGTCACAAACCAAACAGAACTTCAGAAACTAAAAAATGCAATATATGATTTAAGATTTCAGTGGCCGAGTTTAATAACAATGGAAATAACTTGAGAATAAAGAAATTATCCAGAATGTACTATGAAAGAACAGAGTAAAAGATATAGAGAAAAGAATGAAAAGGTTTAGTTAAATCAACAAAAAAGAGAGACAATGGGAAGAAGCAGTATATGCATATAAAATGGCTGAGAATTTTCACGGAACTAACGAAAGACACTAATCCACAGATTCAAGAAGTCTAATAAATACCAAACAAACTGAACAAAAACAAACCCATAGTTCCATACAGCATGGTGGAAATACAGAAAACCAAAGACAAATATTTTTTTAAACTTGTCCATACTTCATTTTAGACAAAACAATAAACATTCTATAGTGAAGAATGAAACATAATATTTAAGAATGAAGACAAAGTATGTTCAAAAGGTTACTAATAGTGAACACGTTGAAAATGCTTAATTTAGCTGCCGCGAAGGCATAATTACACTATGACCCTGTACTTACATTGCACTTGTTACTTGATTTACCACATACGTGGTTTTCAATAGCTAAAACAGCAGCTTGACTCTAACCAAGCATCACGATTCTTGGAAGATGAAAGTGAAGGCTGATAAACAACTAAATGGTTTTGACAAAATTATCCCTTTCTTATATTATGAAGCACTTCCCCACAGAGTAAGGACATTAAGACTTCAGTTGAGAAAGATAATCGGGCAGCCTATACTTTCAGACCCTTACAAATTGTTCGCAGGTTATCTAACTAAAGACTGTAAAAGCTGCTGTCGGCTCAATATTTTGTATCAAAAAGGAGTCTACCCACTGATTCTCTTCAAAGATTTCAGAAGGGTGCCTTCTATTTTATGGTGTCCCTGTGGACACATGAATATACCAAATAATTGAAGAATCGACAAATCTTATCTCACAAGTGGTAGGCAAGAGGTCATCGGGAATTCCGACCACCAGGCTCGCATGTGGCTTCTTGGGTCCCACTCCTGAACTAACCAGACTACCTGAGGGTGCGGGGGTCTGAGAGTCTGCATTTTAAAAGGGCCCCAGGAGATGTTGTTTTCCACTAACGTTTAAGAAGCACGACTACGAACAAACAGGTCTCCCCTTTTCCTCTGTGTGGACTATCACAAGGACCACCAACTCTCAAGCATGACGCTTCAACTCTCCGTCTTTGTTCCTTAAGTTTTCTGCAAAACGGGCCAGCTGGCTTGTTTTCCGTAATAGAAAATGCGCTTGGCACAGCAACTAGTACATGGCACACAATAAATGTGCTTCCCATCCTGCACTTCCACTCTGGGATGCAACCATTTCCAACCAGACGCCGCACATCGGAGTAACCTGGGCCTGTTCCAAGACCTCTGGAACGCAGCCTGCTACTCACTTGAAGCCTGGGTGGCCCTATCTAGCAGAAGAGTGGGGAAAACCCACTAAACGCCCGGCAGTGTTGGGCCCGCCTGAAAGGGTCCTCCCCCGCCACCCAGATGCCTTCCCGCGGGCACCCTCAGCTACCCTCAGGCTGGGCCTGCAAGCCCCGGGCTTCGGCTACTCCGGGCAAGGGGCGGGTGGGCGGACTGAGAACAGGCCTGGCCCTATCCCTAACAGCAGCTACAGCTCCCCTTCTCTTCGGTAAAGAAGCTGGAACCCAGGTGTCGCTGCCAGGCCAGTACCGAGGCCGCACTCACCTACCGGCGCGCCGGAGGCGAGACGCCCTCACCTCGGCGGCGCCTACCCCAAACCGCCACCGCAGAGCCGCTCGCTCTTAAAAAAGAAAAACAAAAATGAGAGGAAGAAAGAAAGAAACAGGAAGGAACGAATGAAAGAAGAAAAAAAAAAAGAAAATAGCCTTTGCTTTTGTATTCCTTTTGACCCTTCAGGGCTTCCTGTTCCTCACCGCCACAATAGAGTCCCGCCCCACTTCCGGCGACGTAACCCAATCCGCGGAGCTCTTCCTCCCCGGGAGCCCGATGGAAATCCGGTACCCTGAAAACTAGCCGGAGAGACTTGATTGGGCTGTTCACGTCTCAGGATGAGGATTGGCCAGTTTACGCTTGGGGGGCGGGCCGGTTCTTCTGGTCACGTGACACGATTTTTGAAAGGTGATTGGCTGTCAAGGAGAGGGATTGCCACCGAGGAAGGGGCGTTTCCTAGGGGACTGAGGGAGGGCCGGGGCGGTACGAAGCGGGGGAGGGCTGTGCGCGTAATGGCAGCGCCGTGGCCTCGCGTCCATCTTTACCGTTCTCTCGGACCTGTCACAAAGGAGTCGCGCCGCCGCCCCCTCGCTCCGGTGGGCCCGGGAGCTAGAGAAAGTCAGTGCTGCAGCCCGACCGCGCTGCTCTGAGAAGCCCCCTGGGCACGCGGAGCGGGAGGGAGTGTGAGGGTTGGAGGCGACTGTGAGGGAGGGAAACAGCCTCTCGAGCCTGGGGCGGGCGGACCGGACTGGAGCCGGGGCAGGCTCTGGGAAAGGGCCCGGGAGAGAGGTGGCGTTGCTCAGAAGCCGAGAAACAGCCGAGAGGTTTTCCACCGAGGCCCGCGCTTGAGGAATCCGAAGAGGTTCCTAGAAGAGGGTGTTTCCTCTTTCGGGGGTCCTCACCAGAAGAGGTTCTTGGGGGTCGCCCTTCTGAGGAGGCTGAGGCTAACAGGGCCCAGGTGAGAGGCAGCTATCTATCTCCTGGGGTGGCTCCTGGTACTGAGGGGGTCCTATCTACTCAGGGGTGCCCGGGATAGAAAGGGTAGATGAGGGGACGCTTTGGGAGGGTTCCTTTTGTGGAGTTTGCGGTCTAGGTGGCACGGGTGGGAGGCGGACCTCCCCTGGGAGATTTAGAAACGCCTTGGGATAGAAAGACAGAATGGGGCTGGGAGGTAGGAGCCAGAACTAGCGGATTCTCGTACTACGGAGGCCGGAGCTGAAAATTGGGTAAGGACCTTGGGGAGAGGGGGTTTTTGGGCGGTGATGGGAAGAAGACACCTCCATCCATAAGAAAGCCAGAGTGGGGAATAGTGAAAGGGACACGGGAATTCATCGACCAGGTGTCCTAGACACAGGATCCAACTGCTTCCGGGCTTAGTGCCCGAGTAGGGTGGGGAGAGTCCATCCCACCAACACCCCCTGCGTGAGTCCAAATTAGGCATTTGTCTCTGCCTGCTGCCTCACTTTCCCCGTCTTTGGGGAGGGAAACCGACCGAGACCGAGACGGTCAGCTGAGACTTCGAGGTCCTGTCTTGTACCGTTCTCTCAGTGAGGTTGCTCCCCTTGGAGTGTTGCACTTTGAACTTTGAAGGGTTAGAAGTGTCTATTATTGACTGAGTAGAATCCCGCAGTTTTCCAGGCCCTTCACCTACCATCTGTTTGTGCTTAGTGGAGTGACTTAACCTCCTTAAGTCTCTTCTATAAAATAACCAGCGCAGTGTGTGAAAGTAGAAACTACAAGCTGCGTGAACGTAAGTTACTGTGATTCTACCACCAAACGGGTTGCTGTTGAGGAATAAAAGTGAAGGGACTTTATAAATTGTAAAGCAGTATGTAGAGGTAAGGGGTGAGATTAATACAGTAGTTGTCTGCCACCTGCGGAGTCCTGGGAGCCATATTGCACTGCAAGCTTCAAGGTTCACAGCTTCTTAGGTCATATTATGATCTAAACCCATGGTTTCAAACCCTGCTTAGATGGGGATGGTGGGATTTCCAGGTTTTGCTCTCAGAATTTTTACTTACTTTGAACTTCTTATGGTGCTGGCAGTAGTTACCACTGTAATATCTTTTCCTTCAGGATTTTTTTTCCCCCTGACAGCTGAAATTTTCCTCTAAGTAATTTGATCTCAGCATTATAAACCTCTTCCCCCTTTTGCATATATATAGAGAGAGAGAGAGAGAAAGGCATGGCTTTTGGATGTCTACAGCTAGTGAATATCATGCTTTCTCCCTCAGTTATGATTTGTAAAGACTGCCTTTTTTCCTCCACGAATACTATGCGTTGTTGTGGTAGCCCCAGACTATAGATTATGAGGCACGTTGGAAGTTGCTTTTAAATTTCTCTTGCACAGTAGTTCTCTTTATTTTTCCCCTTATGTAGAGTTTGCATTTCCTGGGATGGTATCTTGCTTTGTAGATCCCTCTATGAGATTATAAGAGACTTGTGTCCCTGTGTGACATTTTACTAGTGTTTGGTTCGTGGTACTTGTTAAAGATGGTTTTTCGGCCGGGCGTGGTGGCTCACGCCTGTAATCCCAGCACTTTGGGAGGCCGAGGTGGGCGGATCACAAGGTCAGGAGATCGAGACCATGGTGAAACCCCGTCTCTACTAAAAATAGAAAAAATTAGCCGGGCGCAGGGGTGGGCGCCTGTAGTCCCAGCTACTCGGGAGGCTGAGGCAGGAGAATGGCGTGAACCCGGGAGGCGGAGCTTGCAGTGAGCCGAGATTGCGCCACTGCACTCCAGCCTGGGCGACAGAGCGAGACTCCGTCTCAAAAGAAAAAAAAAAAAAAAAAAAAAAAAAAGATGGTTTTTCAAATATTGGGCAATTTATGTGGGATTTAGTTGGGTTTTTTTTGTTTTGTTTTTTGTTTTTTTGTTTTTTGAGACTGAGTTTCACTCTCGTTGCCCAGGCTGGAGTGCAATGGCGTGATCTCGGCTCACTGCAACCTCCGCCTCCAGGGTTCAAGCAATTCTCCTGCCTCAGCCTCCCTAGTAACTGGAATTATGGGCAAGCACCACTGTGCCCGGCTAATTTTTGTATTTTTAGTAGAGAGGGAGTTTCACGGTGTTGGTCAGGCTTGTCTTGAACTCCTGAGCTCAAAGTGAGCTGCCCATCTTGGCCTCCCAAAGTGCTGGGATTAGAGGCATGAGTCACCATGCCCAGCCCTCAATGATCATTTTTAAGTTATTGATTATAGGAGGTATTCTAGCATACTCTATGTGGACTTCTGCTTTTTTCAGCAAAATAACTTTTCATTTAGCAAGTATCGAAGGGAAATAAAAACAGCATTTTGTATAATAGTGTGTTAATCTGTAGTGAATCAGGTAAAAACAGCAAATCTGAGTTATGTAGCTCTATGGGGCCTGGAGGCAAAAAAAAAAAAAAGGTATGTTTTAGCAAGAGTTTAACAAACAATTGTTCTGTATTTCTTTTTTTCTGTTCTTTCTTTTTATTTTTTTTTGAGACAGGGTTTCATGCTGTCTCTCAGGCTGGAGTGCAGTGGTGCAATCGTGGCTCACAGCAGCCTCTACCTCCTAGGCTCGGGTGATCCTGCCACCCCAGCCTCCCAAGTAGCTGGGACTACAGGTGTGAGCCACCACACCTGACTAATTTTTGCACTTTTTTTAGACACAGTTACACCATGTTGCCCAGGCTGGTCTCAAACTCCTGGGCTCAAGCCATCCACCCACCTTGGTATCCCAAGGTGCTGGGATTACAGGTATGAGCCACCATGCCTAGCCTCATGAGCTTAATTTAGTCTATCGAGAATTGTATATACTTTCCTTAACAATGAAGTAATTTGTTATAATGAAGTGGGAAATCGCTTTGCATCTTTTTAAATCCAGCTTGCTTTCACACTCTTTATAGTTTGGAGAAAATGTTAGGAATTCTTGAGGATAGTAATCACTTACACAACTTAAGATTGGAAGTTATGGCTGGGCATGGTGGCTCACATCTATAATCCCAACACTTTGGGAGGCCAAGGTGGGAGGATCACTTGAGCCCAGGAGTTCAAGACCAGCCTGGGCAACATGGCAAAACCCCATCTCTACAAAAAAAATACAAAAATTAACCCAGCGTGTTAGCACATACAGATAGTCCCAGCTACTTGGGAGGCTGAGGTGGCAGGATCTCTTGAGCCTGCGAGGTTGAAGCTGCACTGAGCCACTACACTCCACCCTGGGTGACAGAGCAACACCCTGTCTCAAATAAATAAATAGGAAATGTTCTGTATTTTTGAGTAGGATACTTGTAAAGTAGGGTGTGATAGTCTCAGGATTGCAAAATAAGTGGAAAGTCAACAGTCACCACAAATGGGAAACACAGGGGAACAAGCAATCAATTTCAAAAGAATTATTTGGGGATAATAAACTATGGATATAGCTTCTCTTCAAGCTTTTGGCATTTTCAAGGCAGTTATCATTGAATTTGGGTAGTTTTTTTTTCCCTGGTATTCAAATTAGAAAATTGAAAAACAGAATAATCACGAAGTAGTAAATGCCATAATTTGGGCCACAACCTTTTGGAGGGGACTTTTACAACTTTTAGAAGTGCGAAGGAGTGAATATTTCCCTTTGGTTTATCATTCAGTAAGTCAGCTTTTGAAATCCTTTTCTTGCCAACCTTTGTGAGTAGAAAAAACTTACAAATGTGTCCATTCCAAAAGGGAGTGGTTACTGGTTAAGTATGTAAAAGCAGTAACTTCAGATAAATGTGTGGTATATACAAGGTTAAATCAGGAAAAGTTATGTTATAAATAGTGGTGGCCTCTTAGAGAACATTCCACTTTGTTTCTAAGCTTTTGAAAACTGAGAATACATTTGAAATAGTAAAGAATTTATATACTCCTTAAATTTGTTAAGGAATGAACTCTGCACATAGCTTGAAATTTATTTTTTTAGACACAGTTACACCAGGTGTAATTTCATGGGTCCTATATACCTCAAATAGAAGGTTTGAAGTACCTTACTCAGCAAGTATATTACCTCATAGTTTAATGTTCAGTGTTAGTTTTTTCTTACCCCTTTACCTCCTGAAGAATTGTTTTCACTCCTGTGTTCCCTTAATGCAGTGATTCTCAAGATGTGGTTCCTGCCCAATCCCTCCACATGGGAAATATAGCTCCTTTTTTTTTCTTTTTTAGGTTCTTATTGCTTCATAGTTGTTCATACTTAGGTATGCCTAAGGGCTACTTATTAATAACCTATCAAGTAAATTACTAAAGATTACTAAAACTTGGTATTCATAACCTAAAACTAGAACAATATTGGAGTTTACTGTGGTCTCTTAATACTTTTTTCACCCAGGAAGTCTGTCCTGGGAAACCTGGTACCAGTGCAAGCTTCTCACGTGTCATATGCAGAATGGGTATTCCTGCAGTATTCAGGAAGCGTGCTTAGTTTGGGGTGCATCATCTGTATTGTCTCAAAATTATCTTGGTTTTCATCATGATTCCTTTTTTTTTAATTAGACTTTTTATTTAGCTTCATTTTTGTCAACTTAATTTATAGGTTTTTGGTTAACTTTTCACTCTGTGGGCGAGGATATTTATACCAACAATATTTTGGCTTGTAATGTAAGATATAAATATGTTACAATGCAAAGATAGATTCTCTATTCCCCTTTTGCTATTGCTGATTTGTATAGTCACCTAAAAACTTGCTCACACAGAGATACTTCAGTGTTACCAAAGTTCCCTTTTCCACTGGAAAACTGATGGAACGAGAGGCCTCCTTCTAGTAGATGGTTTATCTGTAGGCTTTGGGTAGGGAGCTAAGTTTGTCCCTAACCCCAGCTCCCTTTGTCAGGAGCATGAAGGACCTTTTTCCATCTTTCCTCACTGCCCGCCGTATAAGCATTGGATATGTATTTATTAAATGGTGTCTCAGTTTTTCCAAATGGTAAATATTTTGGAGAGACTTTATGTTTTAACAGATTTTAGAATACACCTAAGATATTTATTGAATATGTATTAGGGTCTAATAAGTATCCAAATGAGTTTGCAGTATGAGTGTTTTAGACATCATTTAAAGTAGACATCATTAAGGAAAATGTTGATATTCATACTGCTTATATATTTTATTTGCTTTTCTTAACAGCAAAGAGTTTTCTATAATGGAAAAATCCTTTTCCTTCAGATTTGTGTATATTTGAATAACATATGATCTCCTATTATTTGGCCTTCTTGAGGGAAAACCACAAGCACCATGGAATATTACATTTGTTTTTCTCCCCTGTACTGCAGCTGTCATAAGCACTCATGTCAATTCTTCCTTAGGATTTTTTGGAGGTCTAAGGCAAATTTTTCAATCCTTAAGACTTCGGGGCCGGGCGCGGTGGCTCAAGCTTGTAATCCCAGCACTTTGGGAGGCCGAGTCGGGCGGATCACGAGGTCAGGAGATCGAGAACATCCTGGCTAACACGGTGAAACCCCGTCTCTACTAAAAATACAAAAAACTAGCCGGGCGAGGTGGCGGGTGCCTGTAGTCCCAGCTACTCGGGAGGCTGAGGCAGGAGAATGGCGTAAACCCGGGGGGCGGAGCTTGCAGTGAGCTGAGATCCGGCCACTGCACTCCAGCCTGGGCGACAGAGCAAGACTCCGTCTCAAAAAAAAAAAAAAAAAAACTTCGGGCAGGGATTATTTACTTCCTTTTTTTTGCTATTATTTGCTTCCGGAAATTCCTTACTCTATCTTAGGCCTGAATTTTATTTTTTAATAAATTCTTTGAATGCTGAAGGGCTTTGTCTTTTTCTCCTTTGTACCGTTTTAGGTCAGAACTAAATTCTGTAATTCTTTCTGACTGCAGATGCACTCCTTCTAGGTTAAAAAAGCTCTCAACATTTGAGATGAAGGTTTTTCCAGATACTTTTTTTTTTTTTTTAAGATCTCTGTCTCCTGGGCTGAAGTGCAGTGGTGCAATCATGGTTTACTGCAGCCTCGACCTTCCCAGCTCAGGCGATCTTCCCACCGCCCTTCCCAGTAGCTGGACTACAGGGTCCAATCCGCCATGCTGGCTAATTTGTGTATTTTTTGTAGAAACAGGGTTTCGCTATGTTGCCCAGGCTGGTCTCAAATTCCTGAGCTCAAGCTGTTTGCCTGCCTTGGCCTCCCAGAGTGTTGGGATTACAGGTGTGAGCCACTAAGCCCTGCCCAGATACTCTTTCAACCAGAAAAAATATCTACTTTCAACGGCATGCTTTCTTAAAGATCTTCAGTGCATAAGGGAAGTGTCAGAATCATCCAGTGCTTTTCCCAAACTTCTTGACGGTTACAATTCAGGGGATAATGGTACTCTGTGTGACTTAAACCTCCAGATAAATAGCTTTGGACATCTGGGAGACATGTAAAAACACCTTATCAAGGCAACCTTTCTTTTTGGGGGAAAAGTAAAATTCCAACCAAATATTTCACAATCTACCCCCTTCTTACCTTCCCCAACAAAATACCAGAGGCTTTAGAGTCTAAAGACAGAAACACTCTTGTTGAAACATCTTTAGGTAGTTTCTGTTTCAGCTGGCAAGTGTAATCTTCTTGCATTACCAAATCGGTATTGTTGACTTCAGAGTTTTCCCCATGTAAACACAATCTTCAGTAAGAAGATTGTGGTCTTTGGGGTGTTCTGCAGGGTTTTGTTGTTGTTGTTGTTGTTGTTGTTGTTGTTGTTGTTTGAGACAGAGTCTTGCTCTGTCACTCAGGCTTGAGGGCAGTGGGATGATCTCGGCTTGCTGCAACCTCCACCTTCTGGGTTCAAGTGATGTTCCCACCTCTGCCTCCCGAGTAGCTGGAATTACAGGCGCACACCACTGTGCCTAGCTAATTTTTGTATTTTTTAAAGCAAATATGTTTCTAGATAACGTTCTCTATCTTGATAGGGTTTGAGTCACAGGTGTATGCATTTGATAAAACTCAGCACATCACTGTGCTTAAGATTTGCACATTTCTGCCAGTGTGGTGGCTCACACCTGTAATTCCAGCACTTTGGGAGGCCGAGGCAGACAGATTACCTGAGGTCAGGAGTTTGAGACCAGCCTGGGCCACCTGGTGAAACCCCATCTCTACTGAAAATACAAAAAAGCCGGGTGTGGTGGCATGTGCCTATAATCTCAGCCACTCGGGAGGCTGAGGCAGGAGAATTGCTGGAACCCGGGAGACAGAGGTTGTGGTAAACCGGATCACACCACTGCACTCCAGCCAGGACAACAGAATGAGACTCCGTCTCAAAAAAAAGAAAAAAAAAGATTTGCACTTTTCAGTGTGTGTAAGTTTGATTCCTAAAAACTTGAAGTTTATTGAAGTCTAATTAGTGATGTGCATGCTGAATTATTTAAGAGAAAGTATACTGATGCCTATAGTTTACTTTGAAATATGTAAAAAAAAAACAACTATGGATTGATGGTTATAGAGATGGATAGTGATAAAGCAAGTTTAGTAAAATGTTAGTAGTAGAAGCTAGGTGGTGGGTATATAGTTCACATTTTACAGTGAACTCTAATTCAATTTTCTGTATGGAAAATTTCATAATAAAATATTGGGAGTAGGGGGTAAATGTGATGATAGAAGCTATCGCTTTAACACACTTAGGGAAAAATCCGAAAACATTTTCTAATGAGAGGACATCATTAAAATTTTCAGGATGTTACACATTTTGCTATTCATGCTATTTGACTTAGCCTTTGCGGGGGAGAGTTGGAAAAAAATGTCGCATCCTCTAACACTATTTTGGAATGACAAGGTGAAGATTATAACAATAGTAATTTAGTGCCCAAAGTCTGGTTTTTCTTCTTTATGGTCACTCTTTTAATCAGCTTTTCTTCCTTGGCAGTGTAATTCTGCAGTCCTATTTTCAAAGAAAAGAAAGTGTTCTTTTTCACTGATCTGTACTATGGCTGAATGCAAGCAAATATTTGAAGAGATGAATCATTGATTCCTGGACCATTTGTCAGAGAGGGTTAGACCAGTTGGCCAGATGTCTCCATGGTGAGTTGTTCATGATGGTAGAGGTCTGTGTTTTATAGACAGTGAGTACCAGAACCTTACTGCTTTAACACCAAACTTACCAACACCCTAAGTTTGATTGTTTTTCGTCTCAGAGCAGCTTTTAAAAAAATATAAAGTGTTAGGTGCTTCATTTGCCCCCAAGAAAAAAGAAAAAACGTGTAAAATGTAAAAATCTAATAAATAATATAGAAATGGAGGGAATAGTCTTTAGTTTCTTTTTTAAAAAGGCAAGAATCAAAATTAATAATACCACACTTCAGAGAAATAGATTTGCAAAGGAAATATTTGATCATAATGGTGCTTTTGCAGCAAAATTGTTATCAAGAGTGTATTAGGCTGGGCATGGTGGCTCACGCCTGTAATCCCAGCACTTTGGGAAGCCAAGGTCGGCAGATCACCTGAGATCAGGAGTTCAAGACCAGCCTGGTAAACATGGTGAAACCCCATCTCTACTAAATATATAAAAATTAGCCAGGCTTGGTGGCAGGCACCTGTAATCCCAGCTATTTGGGCGGCTGAGGCAGGAGAATCGCTTGAACCGGGGAGATGGAGGTTGCAGTGAGCCAAGATCACACCATTGCACTCCAGTCTGGGCAATGAGAGTGGAACTCCGTCTGAAAAAATAAAAATAAAAAAAGAGTATAATGATATTAAAAGTATTGCCATTTAGGTGGTGAGAAGAGTCTTTCTACTAAGCACTGGCGTCCAGTGATAAAAATTATTAAATCAGTTGATGATTGCCACAGATGTGTATTTAAATTCTGTGACTAGCTTTTTTTTGGTCTCAAAGTTGACTTCACCAGCTAATGTTGTCTTTGAAGTTAAGGTAAAGAATATAGGTATTGGCCAGGCACGGTGGTTCACGCCTGTAATCCCAGCACTTTGGGAGACTGAGGCGGGTGGATCACAAGGTCAGGAGTTCAAGACCAGCCTGGCCAACATATTGAAACCCCGTCTTTACTAAAAATACAAAAAAATTAGCTGGGCATGGTGGCACGCGCCTATAGTCCCGGCTACTCAGGAGGCTGAGGCAGGCGAATTGCTTGAACCCAGGAGATGGAGGTTGCAGTGAGCCGAGATCACACCATTGGACTCCATCCTGGTGAAAGAATGAGACTTCATCTCAAAAAAAAAAAATATATATATATATATATATATGTATATATATATATGTATTACAGATGTGTTGTCTTTATATAATCTCTTATTCATTTTCTATTCCGTTCAGTCTCTTAACCTTGGATGATATTACCCTTAAGCAGCATATCATTTAGGTTCATTTTGATGCTTCATAGGAAAATATATGGAGCCGTTTTTTTCTTTGTGTTAATATGTACTGTACATGTCACTTATGGATATAACTCTTCTAATGGTTTTTTAGGCTGACCTCTCCAAAGGACTGCATTCAAAGATAGTCTCAGTTCATTTTACTGGACAAGGAAATTAACATTTTTGACTCGAGAAGAATCGCCCTTTAGTATTTCAGGTTGCCCCCTAATTCAGTCAGTGGGTCCTTCCTGCTGTGCCAGGTTCTGTGGTAGGTTCTATACACAGTGATTTCTAAATGTGGCTGCCATCAGAGTCACTTGGGGAGCTTTTAAGAAAACACAAGCTTGAGCCGGCATTCTAGAAATTCTGATTCTGGGTATTTGTAGTGGGACCAGGGATTTGCATTTTAGTAAGTACCCTAAGTGATTCTAATGCCACCTATGAGGTGATTAAGCTACAATCCCTCCCAAGATTCTCTGTCCAAAAATATAGGTAAGTATAGGTTATAGGTAAGTAAAAATTAGTTCAGTATGGGGTAGTTCTGTAAAAGTTTTCTTAGTGCTTTTAACTCAAGTTTTACTCCAGAATCCCCCTCCCCCAGGTTGTTTAGTTATTTCTGATTAGATATGTGCTCATTTTATAACATCTTGCATTTTTTGATCCAGTTTAAGTGTTAGACACTGTGCCATGCGTATTACATGCATTATTTTGTTTAATCCCCACAGTGGTACTTTGAGATAAGAACTATTACTGTCTCTGTTTTTTTAACATGTGTCAAGAGTCAGGTTAATTAGGATACATGTCAGTAAATATTGCAGGGCTGGGACTTTCACCTAGTCTGACAACAGAGTGTACTGTGCTATGGTGGCCTTTCGTATTGTGTGTAAAATCTGTCAGCTGAGTTTTATTGTCTTAAAACAGTGGTCCTTGGAAAGTGGGCCACATAAAGCTTTTTCTGAATGGATAAAACAAAGTTGTGTAAAGTGTAATTGATTAGCTTTCACCCAGTTTTGCCTACAGTCCATCACTTCTCTGTAAAAAAAAAAAAAAAAAAAAAAAAAAAATACCGTGAATGACGACCATTTCCAATTGAAAACCTATAGATTTTTAGTGCCAAATAAATCTGAAAGATCATATACTTGTTCATTTATGTGCCCTGTCTGTGGCTGTAGCCCTCAAGAGTACTCTGTGTAGTCATCTCAAAAAGTATTTAGAGGTAGTAGCTCTTGTTTTGTCCTTGTATGTTTCATAGGCTTGCCTTTATGAAATGCCTTACAGCTTCATCCACCTAGTTAACCTCTTCTTTACACTTGGTTTTCACAGCTGGTCCTTTTTATTTAAAAAAAAAAAAAAAAAGTCTTTGGCTTTGAAGTATTTAAAGTTTTTTTTAAAGCCTCATTTTCTTCTCTGACAAATTTTATAGTTGACATTTTCTGAGTCATTTAAGGTTAATTGCTCTTTTGGAAGAAACTGACTCAAAACGCACTTTATTTCAATTTGGAAAAAAAAAACTTAATTTTTGTCTTACCTTCATATTTAGTCAGTTTTTGTTTTTTGTTTTTTGTTTTTTTTTCCAAAGACAGAGTCTGGCTCTGTCACATAGGCTGGAATGCAATGACACCATCAGGGCTCACTGCAGCCTCGACCTCCCAGGCTCAAGTGATCTTCCCACCTCAACCTCCTGAGTATCTGAGACCACAGGTGTGCACTACCACGCCCAGCTAATTTTTTAATTTTTTCTGTAGAAATGGGGTCTTGCTACATTACCGAACCTGCTCTCAATCTCCTGGGCTCAAGCAGCCCTCCCAACTCAGCCTCCCAAAGTGCTGGGATTGTAGGCATGAGCCACCATGCCCAGCCTATCAGATTTAGTCAGATTTTTAAAAATATCTGCATGTATTGGATATCGTCCAATCACCTTAAAATTGTACTAAATGGGCGGGGCACAGTGGCTTATGCCTGTAATCCCAGCATTTTGGGAGGCCAAGGCAGGCGGATCATGAGGTCAGGAGATGGAGACCATCCTGGCTAACACGGTGAAACCCCGTCTCTCCTAAAAATACAAAAATTTAGCCAGGCCTGTTGGCAGGTGCCTGTAGTCCCAGCTACTCTGGAGGCTGAGGCAGGAGAATGGCATGAACCCGGGAGCCGAGATCGCCCCACTGCACTCCAGCCTGGGCGACAGAATGAGACTCTGTCTCAAAAAGAAAAAAACTGTACTAAATGGAAATCTGCGTAGATTATTCTGTATTCAGTGTATAAAAACCTTAGGAAAAAATGATAAAATTAAGAATTTAAGATCCAACAAACCTCTTTTTAACTTCTTTCCTCACAGGCACCCCCAAGATGGTTTCTTGTTAATTATTCTAAATACCTTTATGTGTTGGCATTAAGTTGTAACTTTTTAGGATCCACTATTCTTTTTGCTTTTTTTCCCCCCTGAAGTTACTGAGCTTCAGCAAGATCCCTGTTCTCTCCCCTTCAGGGCTTTGTTTTCTGGAACTTGACATTCTCAAATCATTGCCAATTATTTTTAGTATGTGATTAGCCTCCCTTCCTCAGGTATGTTTTCCCCAATTTGGATTGAATCTACTGTTTGAATCTTGTTTCCCATCCTACCTTCATACAGATTGTGTGGAAAGGCTGTGGGATATTAGAGAAGCCAGTGGAGTTCCCCTCTGCTGTGGCAATGTTGACACCACAGAGCACAGTCCTAGGACCCTTACCACTGTGAGGAAGGAGTTTGGAGTTAGCACTTCCCCAGGGGATGACGCATTCCGCAGAAGAGGCCCCATGTCTCTAATCCTGGACTACTCCCTTCTACCATCCCCAAAATGTTAGTTGGGTTAGCCACAAGTTTTTTATAGCATAGTGGTCAAGAAACTATGATAATCCAGAGTATGAATTTCTATACAACCTTTAAATGCATGAGGTAGTTATATATATACTGATACAGAAGGTTGTGGTATTAAAAAGAGCAAATCATAGAACAGTATTTATGGCTTCATTCTAGTTAGATTTAAAGAAAAACGGCCAGGCGCGGTGGTTCATGCCTGTAATCCCAGCACTTTGGTAGGCTGAGGCGGGCGGATCACGAGGTCAGGAGTTTGAGACTAGCCTGACCAACATGGTGAAACCCTGTCTCTACTAAAAATACAAAATTAGTCAGGCATGGTGGTGTGCACCTGTAATCCCATGTACTCAGGAGGCTGAGGCAGGAAAATCATTTGAACCTGGGAGGGAGAGGTTGAGTGAGCCGAGATCACACCATTGCACTCCAGCCTGGGCGACAGAGTGAGACTCCATCTCAAAAAAAAAAAAAAAGAAAAAAGAAAAGAAAAAGCTAGTTTATAAGTATATAGTAACAGATGTGGGAACAAACATATGAAGCTTTTAAGAGGTTATTTCTGGGAAAGGGATGGGCTAGGTAGAGCAGAAGAGGAACTTTCACATTCCATAGGCCTGTGTAGCATTTAGGTTTTAGAAATGAATGTGTATATTTTTAAGTTTCTAGATAAATATATTTTTAAATAAGATACTTTATGATTTCAAATAAATACTCTAGTGGCACAATCATCTGAGCTACTGCCCAGAGCCACACCTGTCCGAAAACTTTGCATTGTTTACCTCTTTTCATCTGAAATATTCTAACAGCACCTTATCAGTGAAATTTCTGTGAGAGGACCCAGAGCATAGCTTCTTAAATGTTGCTTTTTCATCTTTCTCACAAACCAGCATAATTTATAAGATCTGTAGAAATTCATTCCAGAGACCCTTTAAAGAGTTATTCCTATTTCTGATTTCTGTTTCCTCTATTCTTTTAAGCATTGAAATCTCGTAGTTATCTACCCTCTAAAGCGAATCATACTCTGATCCGCACAGTAATGGCAATGTTATTACTTCAACTCTGCTGGTTTAGAACGTGTTCTTTTAAAAAGTTATTTCCAACTGGTCCTTGCATCATGCTCCTACCTATATACTTCAGTCACATCCTTTTCAGTACAACCTCCAAATTTTGAAGACAGCCCAAGTGGTTTGGGGAAACCAAGAACATCTGTGGTATCACTTGGTCCAGCCATTGCTGTCTTAATAGCGAAAACATCTGTTGCCTCTCATTTCTTTTCTCTCTCCTTTTCTTTCTCCTCTCTTGTTCCATCCCATTCCATTCTTCTCTCTCCCTTCCCTTTGCCTCCTCCCTCTTTATGTATATTTTATTACATATGATTATATATACATATATATGTACATATAAAGACTTTCTGTCTCCATTTATCTCTTTTTCTTCTATGTTTCCCCTGTAGCAGTAATCAAACTGGGAAAATAATAAAAAGAATTTGCCATTAATTTGTCTAAAATAATGGAAGTAGGCTGGGCACAGTGGCTCACACCTGTAATCCCAGCACTTTGGGAGGTCGAGGTGGACAGGTAACCTGAGGTCAGGAGTTTGTGGCCAACATAGTGAAACCCCATCTCTACTAAAAATATAAAAACTTGCCAGGTGTGGTGGCAGCACCTGTAGTCCCAGTTACTCGAGAGGCTGAGGTAGGAGAATTGCTTGAACCCGGGAGGTGGAGGTTGCAGTGAGCTGAGATCAAGCAACTGCACTCCAGCCTGGGTGATAGAACGAGACTCCTCAAAAATGAGTAAATAAATACATAAAATAATGGAAGTAATATTTCTCTCCTAATTCCACTGAATTATAAATTTTGTTTATATTATTCCTGGCCAGTGCTTAGGGTATGAGGAATTAATTGTAACTAGCCAAATATTGTATAGAGACTACATACTAGCATGGTCTATTCCTTATGTGGCCTCTTCTCCAGATGTCAGCCTGTTTGTTGTTTTTTTTTTTTTTACTTTTTGCTACCAGCCCATGTAAGTCTCCTGTTTCTAAATCTTTACTTCCTTCCAGAATCTAACCAGATTTTATCACCTTCATGAAGAACTGGTTCTTTCATTAGGTTTTTTGATGATAAACATACTGTATGGGATGAGAATGGCCATCCATGAATTCCTGGAGGGCAGGAACTATTCCTTATTCATCTTTATTCTCCTAGTCCAGCGTGGTACCTGGCACAAGGTGCTTAGTCAGTATTTTCAGGCAAAGAAATTGGTGGATCTTATTCTGAACTTTGTAACGGACATGTGCAACAAACTGATCTTTGTGAAAATACAACTTTTGTGATATCAATTTGCCTTTCCCAAAACAAAGCCTTGCTTACATAACAGAAACACTTTGTAACAACTTTATGAATTCTGTCAATTCTTGAGTGAGCTTCCAATGGGGAACTCTATCCTTTTATTCTCCTTGATATCAAATGGTGCTATCATATTTGTATCTTAAAACTTGTTAAATTATCCTGTGGGTTTAAAGCAAGGAGACAATTCATTTTTTTAAAGATTTTTCTCTTTTTAACACCTATCTCTTACACAGAAAGACAACTGATTTTTTTATGATAAAAGGAGCCCTTGAAAAAAAAAACACACACATCCTTCTAATGTATTTCTATATACCTAGAAAAAACTATACATGTGGTTTTAAAAAAATCAATGATAACTCCTCTGGTCTATAAGAGTATGGTTTGACAATCAACTTTGTAATAGAATGATAAAAAGAAATTATTGATTGATTGCTAATTCTGTTATCCAAAGCTGTCTCTTGGTATTGGAAACCCATAAAAATAACCAAAGATGATTCTTCATTAGAATCCTCCTAATATCTATAAAATCAGACTAAGAAAGTTTGAGTAATCAAGTGGTCAAGAATATTCTATTCATTTTCCTTTTTCTCATTTTCTTTTAGAACTGCTATTGGATGACCAGAATTCCCTGTAGTTGATAATGTTGGGAATAAGCTCTGCAACTTTCTTTGGCCTTCAGTTGTTAAAAACAAATAGGATGCAAATTCCTCAACTCCAGATTATGAAAACAGTACTTGGAAAACTGAAAACTACCTAAATGATCGTCTTTGGTTGGGCCGTGTTCTTAGCGAGCAGAAGCCTTGGCCAGGGTCTGCTGTTGACTCTCGAAGAGCACATAGCCCACTTCCTAGGAACTAGAGGTGCCACTACTACCATGGGTAATTCCTGTATCTGCCGAGATGACAGTGGGACAGATGACAGTGTCGACACCCAGCAGCAACAGGCCGAGAACAGTGCAGTACCCACTGCTGACACAAGGAGCCAACCACGGGACCCTGTTCGGCCTCCGAGGAGGGGCCGAGGACCACATGAGCCAAGGAGAAAGAAACAAAATGTGGATGGGCTAGTGTTGGACACACTGGCGGTAATACGGACTCTTGTAGATAAGTAAGTATCTGATTCACAGTCACCTCCAGTGGAATGAAAAGTGTTCTGCCAGGAGCCATGACTTTAGGACTCCTTCAGTTCCTTTAGGACATACTCGCCAAGCCTTGTGCTCACAGGGCAAAGGAGAATATTTTAATTCTCCTCTGATGGCAGAGTGAATGAGATTTGATGTTTTTGCTTGCTGTCATCTACTCTGTCTGGAAATGTCTAAATGTTTCTGTAGCAGAAAACACTAATTAAAGCTATGATCTTTATTAGAGAATAGAATAAATATGGAGTGAGTTTATGTTGCTAGCTACAACAGGAAATGGTTTCATGTAGGCTCACTGTTAATGGTACATGCCTGTCTATTCTACTGACCTCAGATTCAAGATAAGCTGTTTTACCGAGAACATGGCTACAGGCAACTTCTCTTGGCAACATAAGGACCAAGGTCAAGGAGAGTTTTCATTATCGTTTATTTGATCCTTTATTTATCCCTTATTTGACTATCTTTAATCCATTTAGGAAGCTTGTCAGTTGAAACTTCAAGGCACACCTGTACCTGTTTTGTCTTTTCCTCTGCTTTGTCTACCTCTAAATACAAAATCCCAGATTGAATAACAGTGAAATTAAAGGGCATCATTCAAGTGGAAAAAAACATTTAAAGTTGTATAGTTCAGTAGTTAAGAGCACAAAGCTTAGAACCATGATGGGCCTGGCTCAACTGCATGACATTGGGTAAGTTACTTCTTGAAGCCTCAGATTCCTCATCTGTAAATGGGGACATAATACTGTTCCCACAAAGATTATCATGAGATAATGTACATAAGGCATTTAGTGTGGAGCTTTGTACTTAACAGTTGCTCAGTAGTTGGTAGTATTTTTTAAAAAGTTACTTAGGTGTTCTTTTTGCTTCAGGCCCTGCTAGTAAATTTAAGTATATAAACATTTGATAATCACGTTTATAGAAACCTAGTTTCGTTTAGTTCCTCAAAAATTAAGCATAAAACAGAGTGTATCTGTGAATACAAATGAATTTTTAGAGCTGTGTTAAACTTTTCCATAAAATACTGGAGCATTTGTTAGTCTTCTAGAAGAGTAATTTTTTGGCCAGACACAATGCCTCCTACCTCTAATCCCAACACTTTGAGAGGCTGAGGTAGAAAGATAGCTGGAGGCCAGGAGTTCAAGACCAGCCTGGGCAACATTGGGAGACCCCCATCTCTACAAAAAAATTTTAAAATTATCCAGGTACAGTGGCGCGTGCCTGTGGTCCCAGCTACTCAGGACTCTAAGACCAGAGTACCGCTAGAGTCCAGGAGTTTCCAGCTGCAGTGAGCTATGATCACACCACTGCACTCCAGCCTGGGCAATAGAGCAAGACCCTGCCTCAAAAATTAATTTAAAAATTTTTTTAAATCTCTTTTACCAAATTGTAATAGAAGTTTTCCTTCCCAAATCAGGAAGTAAACCACAAGCAATGTTAATTTAAGCTCACTGGAAAAATGAGTGCAGAATAAACTTGGAGAGAGAGAGTTGTTTTGTTTTGTTTTGTTTTGTTTTTAAAGAGACAGGGTCTTACTCTGTCACCCAGGCTAGGGTACAGTGGCATGATCATGACTCACTGCAGCCTCAGCCTCCCAGACTCAAACAATCATCCCACCTCAGCCTCCTAAGTAGCTTGGACTACAGGTATGTGCTATTGCACCTGGCTAATTTTTTTAAAAGTTTTTGTAGAGCCAGGTCTTGCCGTGTTGCCCAGGCTGGTCTCAGATACCCGGACTCAAGCGATCATCCAACTTCAGCCTCCCAAAGTGCTGGGATTGCAGATGTGGGCCCCCACGCTTGGCCCCTTGCAATGTTTTAAAAGACAGTAATGTAGTTATACAAACCTCTTTGTTTTTAACTTCTTTCAACATTGAAATCTATCTTGCTGTATATAAATCTACAACTGCTTCTGACTATTACAGAGTATTCCCTTGTATGCCTGAAAGTATTATATTTTGTTACATTTTCATCTGGTGGTGGTCATTTAGGTTACTGCCAAATTTTTGTTCCTACAAATAGCACTGGAGTGAACAGCACAAATATGCATCAGTTTTTGGACCTGTGTAAAAATTTATCTAGAAGTGTTGGATATATGCATACTTAATTTTATTGTTGCCAGATCATTCTTCAGAAATGTTTGCATCAGTCAATTATATTGTTTAAACAGGCAGCACCTAGTGAGTACCTGAAATTACCATAGTAATTCCCATATCACGAGGTTATTCTCAGGATTAAATGACTTAAGATGATAGTTTTTTAGGCTTTTTTTTTTTTTTTTTTTCCACAGTAAAACAGAGACCCACAATATGTAAACAAATAAGTGGTGAGTTCTTAAGCAGTTAGAATTGTTTAATGGAAAACATTTCATTATTGAAGTTCCCCTGAAGGACTTTTTAAAGATTTCTGGGATCACACCACTGAATTAAGGTGTAGAATGCCACTTTGGATCAATGTCTAGAATGTTAAATAGCTCCTTAAGTTTGGTTTTGTTTTCTTGTAATACCATTTTATGAAGTATAAGCATGTAGTATATCCAGAGGAAAACTTCAAAATGAAGATGTGTATATAGGCCCTTGCTTCCATAAGTCCTCAACCGGGATTATCATCTCTCTTCCTGGCATTTCTCTGAGGTAAGTATGAAGATGATGTTGACCTTCCTGGCTTGTCTCAGTTGGCACTGTGCCTCTGAGTGTAAAGCTGAGAGTAGGCTGTGGTCTCCAGTTTAGTCCTGTGCTTTTACCCCAGGACACATAGTAGTCCTTGTCTGTACCCACCTGCCCATTTTGTCTGTGGGTCATTGTGGACAATGACTGGAAATTAGCACATATGGTATACATTCATCCTTACAGGTCATAGCTCAGGTTGTCTCTTCTATCTCTTTACTTACATTTGTGTTCATTTTTTCTGTCCCTTTTTACCTCCACACCTCCAGTTTGAATTTTTATTTGGAATTGTCATTTATTTCCTCAGGTTTAATGCCTTGAATTTTTTTTTTTTTTTTTTCAGTGATCAGGAACCTCCCTATTCAATGATAACATTACATGAAATGGCAGAAACAGGTATTTTTAGTTTTGTTTTTATTACTTTGTAATGAATATATAATAATGAAGAAAAGTAGCCACCTTTTGTTTTTTGTTTTGTTTTGAGATAAAAGACTCCAAAAAGACAGCATATATAACAATGAAAAAAGCCCTTACTGTATGGAAATTTCCCTGAATAGGTATAATAGGCAATGTGCATAATGGCATTGCCCGGCCTATATTTTTAAAAGAGAAAATTTAAAAATCTTCCAGTATGCCAAAAAGAAAAAAAAAACCAAACCCTAGAATTTTACATTTCCATCTAAATAAGAATTCAGAGAGCATCCTGGGCTCTCACCTTTTTTTTTTTTTTTTTTTTTTTTTTTTTTTTTGGTATTGATGGATCTTTGACCATACTGTTCTGGAATGGAGAGATTACTTATATATATATATATATACTTATATATATATATATATTTTTTTTTTTTTTTTTTTTTTTTGAGACAGAGTCTTACTCTGTTGCCCAGTGCAGTGGCACAATCACAGCTCAACTGCAGCCTCAACCTACCCTGGCCCAGGTGATCACCCCACCTCAGCCTCTCAAGTAGCTAGCACCACAGGCACATGCCACACTACCCAGCAATTGTTCTTTTTTTGTAGAGACAGAATTTCACCATGTTGCCCAGGCTGGTCTTATACTCCTGGGCTCAAGGCATCCTCCTGCCTCAGCCTCCCGAAGTGCTGCATTACACATGTGAGCCACAGCCCCTGGCCAAGGATATTTTTTCTTCCTTAGTTTCCTAAGTATCATTCTGAAAACAAAGCCAACTGCTGAGTATGCTTCATTTTCTCAGTTAACTCCTATGTAGTAAATAAGATGCTTAAAACTATTTTAATGTGAGAACACAAGACCGTAGCTTAACCTTTTTACAAATACAGGTACCCACAAATCACCAGACTCCTGTAACTTAAGATGTTTTTACTCCACCACGATGACTAGCAATTGATGATTATGTCCATGCCAAGTATTAGCTGCTAAAAATCTATAGACCAAAAGTCTTTCTTTTAATGTGAATTGATCTTGTGTGACATATTTTCACATTTTAAAAATAGTGACTCCATCATATAATCTTCTTGATTTGCTCTTAGATGAAGGATGGTTGGATGTTGTCCAGTCTTTAATTAGAGTTATTCCACTGGAAGATCCACTGGGACCAGCTGTTATAACATTGTTATTAGATGAATGTCCATTGCCCACTAAAGTAAGTTAATACTTATCTTTTAGGAAACTATCATTTTTGCTTAAGCCCAGGATAAATGACCACAAAGAACATTTGATGTAATGTGTTTCATCTTTATACATTTGGGGTCTGTTTTATTCAGTATTGATTTTATTATGTAAATTTATTTTGTATTATGAAGAATTATGTCCTCTTTTTTTTTTTTTTCTCTTTGAGATAAGAGTCTCGCTCTGTTGCCCAGGCTGGAGTACAGTGATGTGATCTTGGCTCACTGCAACCTCCACCACCCGGGTCCAAGCGATCCTCCTGCCTCAGCCTCCCAAGTAGCTGGGATTACAGGCGCCCACCACCACACCCGGCTGATTTTTGGATTTTTAGTAGAGATGGGATTTCACCATGCTGGCCAGGCTGGTCTTGAACTCCTGACCTCAAGTGATCCTCCTGCCTCGGCCTCCTCCCAAAGTGCTGGGACTACAGGCATGAGCCACTGCGCCCAGCCCTCTGTCTTTTTTTTGTTGTTTATTTTGAAACAGGGTCTCACTTTGTTACCCAGGCTGGAGTGCAGTAGAGTGATCACAGCTTACTGCAGCTGCAACCTCCCTGGGCTCAGGTGATCCTCCCACCTCAGCCTCCCATGTAGCTGGGACCACAGGTGCATGACCCCATGTCTGGCTAATTTTGTATGTTTTGTGGAGATGGGGTTTCATCATGTTGCCCTGGCCAGTCTTGAACTCCTGTGCTCAAGCAGTCAGCCCACCTCAGCCTCCCAAAGTGCTGGGATTGTAGACGTGAGCCACCGTGCCCTGCCACATTCTCTATCAAGACTTTATTTAATTTCTTTTTTTTCTTCTTTCCCTTCCTCCCTCCCTCCCTCCCTCTCTTCCTTCCCTTTCCTCCTTTCCTCCCTTCCTCCCCTGGCCCCACCTAGGCTGGAGTGCAGTGGTGCAGTCATGGCTCACTGTATCCTCAGCCTCTCAGGTTCAAGTGATCCTCTTGCCTCAGCCTCCCATGTTGCTGGGACTACAGGCGTGCACCACCATACCCGGCTAAATTTTTTTTAATTTTTGTAGAGAAAGGGTCTCACTGTGTTACCCAGGCTGATTTTGAATTCCTGGGCTCAACAGATCCTCCCACCTTGGCTTCTTAAAGTGTTGGGATTATACATGTAAGCCACTGTGCCCAGCCTAGGTTAAAATTTTTTTCAATGTTAAAAATAGAAGCATTTAAGGCCAGGCGCGGTGGCTCACGCCTGTAATCCTAGCACTTGGGGAGGCTAAGGTGGGTGGATCACCTGAGGTCAGGAGTTCGAGTCCAGCCTGGCCAGCATGGTGAAGCCCCATCTCTACTAAAATACCCTGTCTCTACTAGAAATCAGCCAGGAGTGATGGCAGGCACCTGTAATCCCAGTACTCAGGAGGCTGAGACATGAGAATTGTTTGAACCCAGGAGGCAGGGGTTGCAGGGAGCTGAGATCGTGCCACTGCACTCCAGCCTGGGCGACAAAGCAAAACTCTGTCTCAAAAAAAAAAAAAAACAGAAGCAGCAGTTAGGCTGGGTGCAGTGGCTCACACTTGTAATCTCAGCACTTTGGGAGTCCAAGGCAGGCAGATTGTTTGAGTCCAGGAGTTCAAGTCCAGCCTGGCAACCTGGTGAAACCCTGTTTCTACAAAAAAATCCACAAGTTAACAGGGTGTCATGGTGCATGTCTATAGTCCCAGCTGCTCAGGAGGCTGAGGTGGGAGGATCACTTGCACTCAGGAGGTCGAGATTGCAGTGAGACAAGATTACGTCACTGCGCTCTAGCCTGGTTAAAAAAAGAAGTATTTGTATCTGAGGTGGCAATCTTTATTCAGAAGCTAGAAGAGAATGTTGAGTTGCTGAGCTGATTTTCTTATCTTTCTCTTAAGTGATTTCCTCAAAAGTTTTAATAATGTTTTTTATTAGGAGGAAAAACTGGGCTGGATATAGTGGTTCGTGCCTGTGATCCCTGCACTTTGGGAGACCAAGACAGGAGGATCAGTTAAGCTCAGGAGTTTGATGCCAGCCTGAACAAAAAGTGAGACCTTGTCTCTATTTAAAAAAAAGAAGAAAAAAAGCCGGGCATGGTGGCTCATGCCTGTAATCCCAGCACTTTGGGAGGCCAAGGCAGACAGATCACTTGAGGTCAGGAGTTCGAAACCAGCCTGGCCAACATGGTGAAACCTCATCTCTACTAAAAATACAAAAATTAGCCAGCACGATGGCGTGCACCTGTAATCTCAGCTACTTGGGAGGCTGAGGCAGGAGAATCACTTGAACTCGGAAGGTGGAGGTTGCAGTGAGCCAAGATTGTACCACTGCACTCCAGCCTGGGCGACAGAGTGAGACTCCATCTCAAAAAAAAAAAAAGTTAAAACTGCAAGCACTTTTGAATCTTACTCAAATGTATTAATGATTAGTGTAACCCTGGTTATCCCTTACATAGAACAAAAGCATCAAACTTTCGTTGTCTTAGTCCATGTGTTTTAGAGTCTTTTTTTTTTTTTTAATTGGATTCTGGCATCTTTCATTTTTAAGATGGAGTCTTGCTATGTTGCCCAGGCTGGTCTCAAACTCCTGGGCTCAAGCATCCTCCCACCTTGGCCTCCCAAAGTGCTGGGATTGCAGGCATGAGCCACTGTGCGTAGCCTCGATTCTGGCATTTTCATTCATCTGTTTAAGCCCAGTACAGAAAAACATTGTGGACAGAAGGGGAAAGGCTTTAGCATACTGGCCAATGAATTTACCTTTGCCTAGGCTCATAAGAGGTGCCTGTTTCAATTTACCTTCAACTCTGTTGGGTCAGGGTGCAGTGGTTCATGCCTATAATCCCAAACTTTTTGGGGGCTGAAGCAGGAGGATCACTTAAGACCAGGAGTTTAAGACCAGCCTGGGCAACATAATGAGATCCCCATCTCTACAGAAAATTAAAATTATCTGGGCATTGTGACATGTGCATGTAGTCCCCAGCTGCGAGAGAGGCTAAGGTAGGAGGATCACTTGAGCCCAGGAGGTAAAGGCTACAGTGAGCCATGATCATCACTTCATTGCACACCAGCCTGGGCAACAGAGCGAGAGCAAAAAGAAGAAAACTGTTGGGATTTGGTTTTGCTTAGTAAAACTTTTTTTTTTTTTTTTTTGAGACGGAGTCTCGCTCTGTCTCCCAGGCTGAAGTACAGTGGCTGGATCTCAGCTCACTGCAAGCTCCGCCTCCTGGGTTCACGCCATTCTCCTGCCTCAGCCTCCCGAGTAGCTGGGACTACAGGCGCCCACCACCGCGCCCGGCTAATTTTTTGAAGTTTTCAGTAGAGACAGGGTTTCACTGTGTTAACCAGGATGGTCTCCATCTCCTGACCTCGTGATCCGCCTGCCTTGGCCTCCCAAAGTGCTGGGATTACAGGCGTGAGCCACCGTGCCCGGCCGTAAAACTTTTTTTAAAGTAACTTTTTACTTCAACATCACTAGCCTTTAATGTTTCCATAATGGCATTTGAGTGGGTTTAATCTGTTTAGTGATTCAAGAATATGTAGCATATATTTGATACAACTTAAGCATTCTGAATGAAGTGGAATCTAGTAAGTCATGAAAGGAGACTTTCAGGTTGATCAGAAATTTCCCATCAATGATATCATTGGGGTACATTGCATAATTTTTATATGGTCTTTCTGAGTTTATTTAACACCTGGTTGGCCGGGCGCGGTGGCTCAAGCCTGTAATCCCAGCACTTTGGGAGGCCGAGACGGGCGGATCACAAGGTCAGGAGATCGAGACCATCCTGGCTAACACGGTGAAACCCCGTCTCTACTAAAAATACAAGAAAATTAGCCGGGCGAGGTGGCGGGCGCCTGTAGTCCCAGCTACTCGGGAGGCTGAGGCAGGAGAATGGCGTGAACCCAGGGGGGCGGAGCTTGCAGTGAGCCGAGATCGCGCCACTGCACTCCAGCCTGGGGCACAGAGCAAGACTACGTCTCAAAAAAAAAAAAAAAAAAACACCTGGTTATAGCTCCCCCCACCCCCCTGAGGCAGAGCCTTACTCTGTCATCCAGGCTGGAGTGCAGTGGCGTGCTCTCAGCTCACTGCACCCTCCACCTCCCGGGTTCAAGTGATTCTCCTGCTCTGCCTCAGCCTCCTGAGTAGTTGAGATTACAGGCACGTGCCACCACTCCCGGCTAATTTTTGTATTCTTATTAGAGATGGGGTTTCACCATGTTGGCCAGGCTGGTGTCGAACTCTTGATCTCGTGATCCGCCCTCCTCGGCCTCCCAAAGTGCTGGTTATAGCTTTCGTCTCAAAAAAAAAATGAGCCTGGGAAAACAACCTGTGTAGTATATGGGTCAAACCCACTTGTACTTTTTTGTTTTAGGATGCACTCCAGAAATTGACTGAAATTCTCAATTTAAATGGAGAAGTAGCTTGCCAGGACTCAGGCCATCCTGCCAAACACAGGAACACATCTGCAGTCCTAGGCTGCTTGGCTGAGAAACTAGCAGGTAACTTTGGGACACTCCACAGTGGAAGATCTTCAGTTGTTTGACATTAAAGGGAAATTTGTACTGTAGGTCTTTGATCAAACCTGCTATAACAGAAATAAATCTCTTAACAATGATATTGAGAGACATAGACTAACTGGAAGAAAATTACTGAAAGGCTACAGAGGTGAATGCAATTTAATTTAGCTTTGTGGATTTTCACGGGAAATTTTAAAAGAAAAAAGTTGTGTTTATTTGCTTTAAGAATAAGGAGCGGGGAAAAGAAAAAGGGGAAAAGCTAAATTCAGCATAACAAAGATATGTATGTATGTATACAATATATAATTTGCATATATACATACTTTATAAAGTTTAGCTAGATTATGAAGACATACAAGGTAGAGGGAGAGGAAAAGGAGCTTCTGATTGGAGCAGTTCCTGAGAAACAGATATTTAATTTGTTTATGAATATTACCCATTTTAAGAAAGTTAACAGCAAAGTATAGGGGCATAGCTCAGCTACTAACATCACATATTGTGGAAGAAACAATGGATTAGAAATCAGAATATGTGGCTGCTGGTTTGGACTCTCCCATGTGCTCGCCAAGTGCCCTGGAGTTAGTTGCTTCACTCTGTGGGCTCACTTGCTTAACTGTGAGATGGGACTGGTACTATTTTCTACCTCAGAGCAGGATGCTTGAATAAGATAACATGCGTAAAAGAGTTCTACCAAAACAATTTGATTGCTACCAGTGATTTAAAATAATATGGCATTTTAATTTATATCAAGTGTTTGTTGTATTTGTCTAGGTCCTGCAAGTATAGGTTTACTGAGCCCAGGAATACTGGAATATTTGCTACAGTGTCTGGTAAGTGAGACATCAAAACTATTTATTCTCAGTCATCTAGAAGTGAGCATCGTCTAGAACTGTGCATTTTCTCAAATTGCTGGCATAGCCTCTGGCACAGAGAATGGAATCAATTGTAAATTTTATTTGCAGGTGTTTCCCGAATGCTTATTTATTCCCTCCTATGTTTAAAAAAGAGAGTGGGATTGGAATTTATCCCAACCAGCAAAAACAGCTGAGTTGGTCTGGTTTTAAATTTAGTCATAAGATAGCTGCTATGATTGGCTCTTTTGCATGTTCCTAGAGTTTGCCAAATGGTAATAGGGACCTCCACAGTGGAAACAAAATTACATGGTGTTCCAAGCCAGGAGGCCATCAAGTCAAATTCCCAGTGTATATAAATCTCTACTCCTCCCTGCCCTCCCCCTCACTGCTACTGTTCTTAAAACTGTTGTCACTGGAGTATTTAATATATTGTGTGTGAAGCCTGTGGTTTGCTGAGGCTATGCCCTCAGATCTCTCCTAGTTCTGGCCTGTGGTCTTGAATGGTCTATATTTTTAAAAGTTATTTTTGTAAGCCTAGTGAGCATTGGCCTTTTTCAAAACTCTGGTCTGAAAACCCTTATTTGTCAATACACGCTGATACGTGCTTAAAACACTTACCTTATTCTCAATGAGCACTCTGGGGATACAGCATGGCAGTCCTTGATTTCAAGAAGTTTATTGGTTAGTTGAGGAAACAAAACTACTCAGACAAGATAATTAGCCTCCATTTTATCACAGGATGTGATCATGGGATAAAGTACTTCGTCAAGACTAAATGAGGGCCGGGCACAGTGGCTCACGCCTATAATCCCAGCATTTTGGGAGACTGAGGTGGGCAGGTCGCCTGAGGTCAGAAGTTCAAGACCAGCCTGACCAACATGGTGAAACCCGGTCCCTGCTAAAAATACAAAAATTAGCCGGGCACGGTGGCATGTGCGTGTAGTCCCAGGTACAGGAGGCTGAGGCAGGAATTCACTTGAACCAAGAAAGCAGAGATTGCAGTTAGCTGAGATCTCACTGCACTCCAGCCTGGGCGACAGAGCGAGACTCCGTCTCAAAAAAAAGACTAAATGAGAAGGTGAGGGAGGTGGGTGGTATGGGTAATGAGAGCTGGGGTGTCATGAAAGTCAGACTTCCTGATGAAGGTGGACCCTCAGCTGGGTCATGCCATAAGATTAGGATTTTATTGTGCCCAGAGGAGGAAAAATTGGATTTCTTAGCTAAGGGAACATCACAGGCAGAAGCCCAGAGACAGAGAAGTGTCTGATGAGAGAAGACAGTGTTCAGAGATAGGACACAGACTGAGTAGCCAGCTAGAAAGGGTTCAGGGCCTGAAAAGCCAGGCAGAGGGATTTAGATGGATATGAGAAGAAATAGAATGCTGAATAGGCTTTCCAGCAGCAGGGATGGTGGTTATGTGAGCTTTCCAGAACTTAGGTGGGTACCAGGGAAGTCAGTGGGAATCATCTGATATTCTGGAGCTCCTCTGGTGGCTCCCAATGCAGCAGTAGGGAAAGCATGGCTATGAGAAGGTGTCATGTTCAACAGATAGACCTTTCCTTAAAGGGGAACTCATGTGACATGAACTTAAATGTAACTAAAAGAGTTCACTTGTTGCTTTCTCCTGTCTACCATCAGCATTTGTACAATTCCTTTCAGGAAACAGCTTAAAAACTAAGCCATTAATTGTTAATTTAATTATTTCTAATTTTGGAACTTGGTAGTGATAAGTGGTTCTTTTTAGGGTTCTAAGTAAAAGATCATTTTTAGTTTATAATTCAAGGTTTCTGTTTGGCTTGCATAAATGAATGTGAGAATCAATGTTTTATTTAACAAAACCCTAATATAAGTTTTACGAAGTAAAATAACATAGCGTATTTAACAGGATACTTTTGAAATTTCCAAATCTATAAGTTAACCTAGTGACTTTAAGAAAAAATTACAAGATTAAGAGAGCCTGTCCGGTTCATTACTGTTACTGTCATTACTAACATTAGCCAAACGGATAATTGAGGACTTGAATGAATGGAACTTTTCTGACCACTCAAAAAAACATCTAGCACATACTGGGCAAGGAAATGAAACTGATAACTTGCCACCTCTGCAGGGGAATGATTTTTTTTTTTTTTTTTTTTTTTTTCTTTTGTTGTTTTTCAGAAGTTACAGTCCCACCCCACAGTCATGCTTTTTGCACTTATCGCACTGGAAAAGTTTGCACAGACAAGTAGGTATAGTGACTTCTTGCACTAATGATCTTCTGTATTGGTTGTTAAAAATTTTATTTTTCTTAGTTACTGGATGAGCCTACACTTTGAACCCCATCAGATGGGCATTACATTCTGTTTTCGTCTGGATAGACACGTTAAAGCCAATGAAGTATAACAGGGACAAAGGCAAGGATTTTCTCACCTAAGAATCGAAACTTGGTAACCATGATTACTCACTTTTTATAGCCAAAAATTTAGTAATGCGATTGCTACTTTCTAGAAAGAAGTGTGGTGGCTCATGCCCATAATCCCAGCACTTTGGGAGGCCAGGGCCAGAGGATCGCTTCAGGCCAGGAGTTCGAGACCAGGGTGGGCAACATAGCAAGACTCAATCTCTACAAAAAATTTTAAAAAATCAGCCAGGCATGGTGGCATGCACCTATGTTCCTAGCTACTTGGGATGCTGAGGCTGGGGGATCACTTGAGCCCAGTAGTTCAAGGTTACAGTGAGCCGTGGTTGTGCCACTGTACTCCAGCCTAGGCAACAGAGCGAGACCCTGTGACTAAAAAAAAAGGAAAAGAAAATAGTCAAAGCCCTTTGGCTATGTTATCCCTAGAAAGTTTAATTGAAGTCTAATCTAGTCTCCAGTTCTTTAATTGCCTCTTCCCCTTAGCAATACTAATTTGCTGAGCAAATCATTCTACTCTTTCATTGTTAATTCAAGGATTATGTCTTTCCAAACAGGTGAAAATAAATTGACTATTTCTGAATCCAGTATTAGTGACCGGCTTGTCACATTGGAGTCCTGGGCTAATGATCCTGATTATCTGAAACGTCAAGTTGGTTTCTGTGCCCAGTGGAGCTTAGACAATCTCTGTAAGTGAGAGTTGTCCTTTATTAAAATGTCTGTTTCCATTTCCAGACTCATTTCTTTCATAGGCTCACTGGTCTTCCTTTTGCAGTGGTAAGTATGAGTCCTTATAAGGACCTCTACTGGCAGGTTGGATATATTCTAGCAGAAAAGTATCCTAGAGACCCTTTAGACAAGAATTGTATAGTATGCTTCTAATTCCAGCATTTTCTTGTTCAAAAACCTTTACTGGCACCCAGTTTCCTACTGCATCAAAGCCCTTAATTATATGGCACTGTCTAACCAGCTCTTTCCAACACAAATCATCTCACTGTCCTACAAACAGGTCCTGATGATTCCTACATCTGGACCTATTCCCCTCACTTGGAATTCCCTCTTTACTCCTCTCCCTTTCCCAACTTTGCTCTTCAAAACCCAAGTCATGTCTTACCTACATCATGAGAACTGTTCCTGATTTTTCTCTTTTCCTTCTCCAAGGGCTGCTGGAACAAAAACTACTATAGGTTGAGTTTCTCTTATAGTTTGAATTTCTCTTATCTGAAATGCTTGGGACTGAAAGTATTTCAGATTTCACATTTTTTCAGATTTCGGAGTATTGGCAGATACCCGGTTAAGCATCCCTAATCAAAAAATCTGAAATCCTCCATCGAGCATTTCCTTTGAGCCTCGTGTCTGCACTCAAAAAGTACTGGATTTTGGAGCATTTTGGATTTTCAGATTAAGAGTGATCAACCTGTATACTTCTGTACCCTCACTCCCCCATCCATAGTTAGTACTGTGCTAAAGCACAACTGACATGTAAATCCACCCCCACTGTTACCCCAATATTGTGGGGAGGAGCTTCCTGCACAGCCTGTGAAGTGCCAGTTAAAGAATAATTCTGAAAGAGTGCAATTTGGATTTTGTTCATGCAAAATGATTCTCTAGGGAATGGAAGCATAAATCTAGCAGTGCTGCCTTTCCTAGCATTTGTTTGATTGATCTTCAAATGGCAATGCTGCAGCAGAGCTCTGGCTATGTCTCCCCACCTATTCTGCCATTTACGAGCACCTCTGCTTCTTAACTAGGATAGCACTACCTTATTTATTTGTTTGTTTATTTTTAACGTATGAAAAATCAGTGTGTTTTACCTTCCAGGAGGATTATTTTTAATGGACATATAGTAATACATATTTTTGAAGCATATGAGATATTTTGATACAGTCATACAATGAGTAATTACCACGTCAGAGTAAATGGGATATCTGTCCCCTCAAGCATTTATCATTTATTTGTGTTACAAACATTCCAATTATACTCTTTTGGTTTTTTAAAATTTCTTTGTTTTACACTTTTATTTTCTTTTAGTTATTTTTAAATGTACTATAAATTATTGTTGACTGTAGTCACCCTGTTATGCTGTCAAATACTAGGCGTTCTTCATTCTGTCTAGCTATATTCCCATTAACCAACCCCATTTCTCCCCCACCCCGCCTACCCTTCCCAGCCTCTGGTAATCATCCTTCTATTTTCTCTTTTCATGAGTTCAGTTGTTTTAATTTTTAGCTCCCACAAAAATTAGTGAGAACGTGCAAAGTTTGTCTTTTTGTGCCTGACTTATTTCACTTAACATCATGTCCGACAGTTCCATCCATGTTATTGTAAATGACAGGATCTCATTCTGTTTTTGTGGCTGAACAGTACACTATTATGTGTATGCACCACATTTTCTTTATTCATTTGTCTCTCTGTGGACACTTAGGTTGATTGCAAATCTTGGCTATTGTGAGTGCTGCAATAAACATGAGATTGCAGATATTTCTTTGATATACTCATTTCCTTTCTTTTTGCTATATATCTAGCAGCAGAATTGCTGGATCATATGGTAGCTCTGTTTTTAGTTTTTTGAGGAACCTCCATACTGTTCTCCATAGTGGCCGTACTAATTTACATTCCTATCACCAGTGTACAAGGGTTACCTTTTCTCCACATCCTCACCAGCATTCACTGTTGCCTGTTTTTTTGGATAAATACTGTTTTTACTGGGGTGAGATTATAGCTCATTGTAGTTTTGATTTGGATTTCTCTGATGATCAGTAATGTTGAGTACCTTTTCATATATCTGTTTGCCATTTGTATGTGTTCTTTTGATAAATGTCTATTCAGTTGTTCTGCCCACCTTTTAATCAGATTATTGGATGTTTTCCTGTTGAGTTGTATGACCTTCTTATATATTGTGGTTATTAATCCTTTGTCAAATGGATAGTTTGCAAATAGTTTCTCCCATTCTGTGGGATGTCTCTTTACTTCGTTGATCATTTCCTTTGCTGTAAGAAACTTTTTAGCTTAATATGATCCCATTTGTCCATTTTTGCTTTGGTGCCTGTGCTTTTGGGGTATTCAAGAAATCTTTGCCCAGATCAGTGTCCTGGAGAGTTTCCCCAATGTTTTATTTTAGTAGTTTCATAGTTTGAGGTCTTAGATTTAAGTCTTTAATCCATTTTGATTTGATTTTTATAGACGATGAGAGATAGGGGTCTAGTTTTATTCTTTTGTTTATGGATATGTGGTTTTTCTAGCACCATTTATTGAAGACACTGTCCTTTCTCCCAGTGTATGTTCTTGGCACCTTTGTTGAAAATGAGTTCACTGTAGATGTATGGATTTATTTCTGGATTCTCTGTTCTGTTCCATTGGTCCATGTGTCTGTTTTTATGCCAGTACCATGCAGTTTGGGTTCCTGCAACTCTGTAGTATAATTTGAAGTCAAGTAATGGGATTCCTCCAGTTTTGTTTTTTTGCTCAGGGCCAGGTTTTTTGCTATTCTGGGTCTATTGTTGTTAGGATAAATTTTAGGATTATTTTTTCTATTTCTGTGAAGAATGTCATTGGTATTTTGATAGGGATTGCATGGAATCTGTAGATTGCTTTAAGTAGTGTAGACGTTTTAACAATATTGAGTCTTCCAATCCATGAACATGGTATATCTTTGTGTGCTCTTCAATTTCTTGCATTAGTGTTTTATAGTTTTCATTGTAGAGATCTTTCACTTCTTTGATTAAGTTTATTCCTAGGTATCTTATTTTATTTATAGGTTTTGTAAGTACAATTACTTTCTTGATTTCTTCTTCAGATTGTTTGCTATTGGCATATAGAAATGCTATTGATTTTTGTATGTTGATTTTATATCCTGCAACTTTACTGAATTTGCTTTTTAGTTCTAATAGCTTATTGGCAGATTTTTTTAGGTTTTCCTAAATATAAGATCATATTATCCACAAACACAGATAATTTGACTTCTTCCTTTCCATTTTGGATGCCCTTTATTTCTTTCTCTTGTCTGATTGCTGTAGCTGGCACTAGCTTCTTCTTTTCCCCACAGCTACCTGCCTTAGAAACATGAACACTCTTTCTTTTGCAGTTTTAAAAGAAGGTAGACAGCTGACCTATGAGAAAGTGAACTTGAGTAGCATTAGGGCCATGCTGAATAGCAATGATGTCAGCGAATACCTGAAGATCTCACCTCATGGCTTAGAGGTAGGTAATGCTTCTACAGTTAGACCCTTTGGGGGATGAGAGGGTAATTACTTTAATCGTTGCATAGCCAGTTGTCTTAGGGCTGGTGCTTCCCTCTCTCCCTGTATTTTGGAAATGTTGCTGACTTCATGGGGAAGTCTTGATGAAAGATCTGCTTATGAACAGAAGGTACCATAAGGCACTAAATGTGTCAGGATTAAAGAACTGTTTGAAGAATGGCTGCAAACAATTCTTTGATTCTGTATGTTGCCAAATGCCTTATATAGTTTGATTTTGTACTTTTTGTCACTGAGGATGGATGGAGGAAACAGTCCACCAGAAGCTTTAATAAGGAAAAATACACTCAGCCTTCCCAGTAGTCAGTTATCTTTGGTGGTCTTAAGGCCCTCATGGTTGATTGTCACATTTTTTGGTTTTGCCAGGCTCGCTGTGATGCCTCCTCTTTTGAAAGTGTGCGTTGCACCTTTTGTGTGGATGCTGGGGTATGGTACTATGAAGTAACAGTGGTCACTTCTGGTGTCATGCAAATTGGCTGGGCCACTCGAGACAGCAAATTCCTCAATCATGTAAGTACCCTAGAGAACTGTGAAAATGGGGGCAGTGGCAGTTTGCTTTTTCCCCCTAGTTGGTGGGTGGAAAATACTTAGACATACTTATTTTTCAAATAGATTTGCTCAATAATCTTTTCTTGGGCAGAGCCACACGGTACCAGATCCCTAACAACGATCTACTAAACTGATAGAAAAATAGGAAAACACAAGTGAAATTGCCCCTCAGCCTTTTCTTTTTCTTGAATCTTAAGTTCACGCTAATTTTTCACCTAGAGGCTAGATGTGTCCTTTGTCTTTGTAGGCTCTGCTTCTGCCCCAGCCACATATTTGGCTCATTTCTTATATAGGAAGTAGTGCTGATTATTACCTTGAGTTTAAGCTCTAAGAGCTTTGTAGGGATTCTCTTCCTTTCAAGAAATAGAGTGTTGGCTTGACTTCTTTCACTTGACTTTTACCTAGTAATTAGTTGGCACATTTTTCTCAATATTTAGTTATTTATCTTTTGTTATAGAAAGCTGTAATATAAAGGGGAAAATTAAATCCTAGCGTAAGTAGCATTGAAGGTGTTGGAGTTCCTCCCTTTCCTACAGATGTATGATTTCTTGCCACTTTATACCCTTCTAACACCCAGGCCAATTGGCTTTCTTCTGTTGATCAAATTATAAGCTGTTTGGAATTAATCCAGTTTTGATCAGGAATATTTTGTTTTCATATGATTTCTACCGTTTGAGGTGGGAGAAGCCCCTTGAATTATTTTGTTAATCTAAATAATAGTCCCCCATCCAATATGTAAGATCCTGGAATGGGTTTTAGAAGTGATCCAACAAAATCAAATTAAACTTGCCGGCCATAAGCATGGTGAAGTTTTCTGGTTTTTTGCTTTGCTTTTAGAGACAGGTCTCACTGTGTTGCTTAGGCTGGCCTCGAACTCCTGGGCTCAAGCCATCCTCTTACCTCAGCCTCCCGAATAGCTGGGACTACAGGAACATCCCATGGTGAGCTACTTATAAGCATAGTTTTTAAAGGCCTTTTTCAGCAAGGCTGTATTTCACCCTGGAATTGTTGATGGTGTATTATTAAAACTCCTAGGCTGGAGAGAGACAAATTGGAGGAAAAGGGCCAGTGGAGAGGTCAAGTCTGGACTCTTGTCTGGGGTGGAGAACTAGACCCCAGTCTGCCAATCATCTGATTCCCACAATAGCTTTTACTGTTAGAATTTCTATTTCACAGATGAGAAAACTGAGACAGAGTAGGAAGAAACTCATACCAGATTTCAGTGGCCTTCCTATTCTACAGCAGTTGTTTTTTTTGTATTCAAAAATGGGGAAAATCTCAGAGAATTAGCCAATTTCCTCATTTGGAAATGAAAAATTGTTCTAGAACTAGAAGTAATATAGGGGATTCTTCCACAGAGGAAGCTTCAATATAAAATTTGTTTCTCCTGATTTGGCAGCAAACACACTACAGATCTAGATCTGACACCGAATGTTACAAATGTGTTTTTTTAATGACCAGTGAAGCTGGATCTTTTCATTTGCTTGATGAAACTATAATTTTTGCCATGTAGTTGCAGACCTTTGGCTTCTCAAGTTAAAGACTTAAATACTGTTTTTTTATCCTGCAGATCACTTGACAGGCTATTGGTTTCTTTAAAAGCAAACATTCTTCCCTGATCCAAGCATTAGTTGATTCCCTATTAGAAACTGATAAAGTCTGATATGATGTCTTTTCCCAAATACAGGATTTTAATGATGTTGCCATATTTAAAACTTTGCTTCAAATGTACATTGTTCTGGTGATTCTGAATCTTTTTGCCTATTCAGACAGGGTGTGATTCTATGGAGTAAGTCATTCCTAGGATACATCCAGTTTCAAAAGATTCCAGGTGTCTCCATAGTGCCTCTTACTTGAACTCTTGCTGCTTAGGTTTCCATTTTAAAAGGCTGGCCACTGGGCTCAATTTTAAGTCATTAAAATAAGCTTAAGGATAGTTTTGTTCAGGTAATCTACAGAATAGTTTTTCTTGTTGTATTGTATATTTTTATGGAGGCTTAGGAGGAGCAACTCTCCAAGGGTGTACTCTGATTTATCTAAAATATCTTTTGCCTTTTGGCCGGGCATGGTGGCTCACACCTGTAATCCCAGCACTTCGGGAGGCTGAGGTGGGTGGATCACTTAAGGTCAGGAGTTTGGTCAACATGGTGAAACCCCGTCTCTACTGAAAATACAAAAATTAGCTGAGTGTGGTGGCGAGCACCTGTAATCCCACCTACTCAAGAGGCTGAGGCAGGAGAATTGCTGGAACATGGGAAGCGGCAGTTGCAGTGAGCCCGGAATGTACCACTGCACTCTAGCCTGGGCAATAGAGTGAGATTCTGTCTCATAAATAAATAAATAAATAAATAATAACTTTTGCCTTTTCATGAGCGTCTGTCATGTGATAGATCTTCCACATATTCATCTTTAATCTTTTTGAGAGTTTGGAAAGATATTATTCTGCCATTTAAAGATGAGGAAAATCAAGTTCAGAGAAATTAAGAAACTTGTCCAAAGCCATCTAGTCTCTAGCTGCTAGAGATTTCAAACCCTGGTCAGGATAGCCCATGCTCCTTCCCCTGTTGAAGCATCCTGCCTTGGAGAAAATGACTCTGGCTATCTCAGACAGAAAAGGAATGACTTAGAAGCCTTTCCAGGGCCTCCAGATTATGGAGAAGTTTGGGAACTAGACAGGCTCCAAGGCAATGTCAGGGCCAAGAAACAGGAAGTACAACAGCCAGTGTTTTAGGGGAATGATCTGGCCAGCATGTAGCCACCATTGCTGCTAGAAATCAATCCTAACTATCCCTCTGTGTGGGGTCACTTGCACCATACTGAGTGTTTGATGGGAAGGTCCAGCTGGCCAAGGCTAGGTCATATCTTTACCTTTCCACTTCCAAAAGAGGCGGCAGAACACTGTCTTCATACATTTCCCATAACAGGAAGCAGTTGGGATGCTCTACAGCAGGAAAAAGACAGTGTCCACCACATGGGACTATTCCCTGAATGACAAGCTGTGGATAAACTTTCTTTTGTTTGTATTTGGTAATGTTTCCGTTGCTAAAATATGCATGACCAAAAAACAGTTCAAAATAAATACCAAGCTAGCCACTCTATTCTCTCATTTATCTGTCCTAGCCAATGGAAACCAAAATTAATCCTGCTGGGAACATTTTGAGCTGAGAGAAGGTGTAGAACATCTAGATTATTCTCTGAGATGTAAGCTCAAGAGATTTTTAAAGTGCATCTCAGCTAGGCAGAGGCATCTTCTCCTTAAATCTGTAGATACTGCTCTGTAGTTAAAGTTATTAGAGTTCCTTCTTTGTGCTACAGTGCCACTCTGTTGTGGAACTTATCCAGTCATCAAAGACACTGCATGGTAAAGAATGTGTAATGAGTCTGTTCTTTACCAACTCATCGTGGCTAGTTTCTAGGAATTTCTTTCAAGTGTTCTGTCAAGGACTTATCAGGACATTAAAAGGTGAAGATAGAAAAGAATTGCTTGCCTTTTACCTATGCCCCAATGCCTACATGTTAGTGGTTTTTAAGTTTTTTACTTACTGACTTGTTCAGCCTTTGAAAGGGATGGCAAGGCATTCTTTCTAGCAAGTGGTGAATTTGTTTTCTTTTGTTTTGAGACAGTCTCACTCTGTCACCCAGGCCAGGGTGCGGTGGCACGTGGTCTCTGCTCACTGCAACCTCCGCCTCCCAGGTCCAGGCAATTCTTGTGCCTCAGCCATCAGAGTAACGGGGATTATAGGTGTGCACCACCACACCTGGATGATTTTTGTATTTTTAGTTGAGACATGGTTTTGGTCTCAAACGCCTGGCCTCAAGTGATCCGCCTCCCAAAGTGCTGAGATTACAGGCATGAGCCAGCGCTCCTGGCAGCCTTGGGTGGTGAATTTCTAAGGCAATTAGATGCAAGCTCATTTAACTCTTGAATAGTCTGAATAGTGAATATCAGTAGCTATTTCAGGAGAGTCCCTTTGGAGAGCATTCATCTAAATTCAGTATGTTGTAATCCAAAAATTTAGTACAAAATCGTTGCGTTCGAACTTTTTTTCCAATCTATCTCCTCACTGTATTGTTTGCCCCATAGAAGAAACAGGCCATCAGGACCTGATCTTACCTGGATTTGGCCATTTTCAATTTCTTTCTCTAGTAAAACTTTTCACCATTGTTCCTTAAAGATAGCAGTTGTCTGATTTGCTTGCTGCTTCTATTTTTTATAAGCACTCAAAATAATTTCTTAAGATCTCAGCCACCCTTTTATTTTAACAGTTCTGTGAAATAATTGAAAGACAGTAAGTAAGAAAAAGAAGAAACTGCCAGGTACGGTGGCTCATGCCTGTAATCCCAGCACTTTGGGAGGCCAAGGCGGGCAGATCACCTGAGGTCTGGAGTTCGAGACCAGCCTGACCAACATGGAGAAACCCCGTCTCTACTAAAAATACAAAAGTAGCTGGGCATGGTGGCTCATGCCTGTAATCCCAGCTACTCAGGAGGCTGAGGCAGGAGAATCGCTTGAACCCGGGAGTCAGAGGTTGCGGTGAGCCAAGATCACCCCATTATACTCCAGCCTGGGCAACGAGTGAAACTCCATCTCAAAGGAAAAAAAAGAAGAAACTGCCAAGGACCTGTACAATCCTCAAATCAAGCTGATCTCAGAATAGCTTTTATCTGAGTGTCCACTATAACCTTTCTCGTCTCCAGTTTTGAAATCTCTGAATATTTGGGTATTTTGAAGTCTGCTACATGCAAGAAAGGCATTTGCCTGATCTGATCTTGTTACTGGAAAGGGTCTGGATCCAGATCCCAAGAGAGGGTTTTTGGACCTTGCACAAGAAAGAATTTGGGGTGAGACTATAGAATAAAGTGAAAAGTTTATTAAAGAAACAGAAGAATAGCTACTTACTCTATAGGCAGAGCAGCAGCGTGGGCTGCTCAACTGAGTGGACTTAGGTTATTTCTCGATTATATGCTAAAAAGGGGTAGATTATTCATGAGTTTTCTGGGAAAGGAGCAGGCAATTCCCAGAACCAAGGGTTCCTTTTTAGACTATATAGAGTAACTTCCAAACTGCCATGACATTTGTAAACTGTCATGGCACCTGTTAGAGTGTCTTTTAGCATGCTAATGCATTATAATTAGCATATCATGAACAGTGAGGATGACCAGAGGTCACTTTTGTTGCCATCTTGGTTTTGGTGGGTTTTGGCCAGCTTCTGGCTGGCTTGTCGCATCCTGTTTTATCAGCAGGGTCTTTGTGACCTGTATCTTGTTCTGACCTCCTGTCTCATCCTGTGACTAAGAATGCCTGACCTCTTGGGAATGCAGACCAGCAGCCCAGCAAGTCTAAGCCTCATTTTACCCTGCCCCTATTCAAGATGGAGTCTCTCTGGTTTGAATTCCTCTGACAATCTGGTACTGATACACAAGTGTACTGATCTTGGAATCAGAAGAATTTAGGTTCAAACCTGGCTCTCTTTCTTGGGCAAGTAATACATGCTTGGGCAAGCTGGTTGACCTCTCTGAGCGTTTGTTTCCTCTTATAATGGAGTCTGATGCCACCAGCCTCATGGTAGTTAGTGAGAACTAAATGAACTAAGAAATGTGAAAGTGCCTGAACAAAGGAGGTACTGGGCAAATATTTGTTGGTGAAGTCATTATCTGTTCACTTGGGACCAGCCCTCTAAGTCATAATTTTAGTATTTTCCAAAAACCATGAGCTCTCTCTTCATCCAGAAAGCTTAGAATCCCAGCCACTAGGTCAGTGATTGTAAAAAACACACTCTGTCTTCCCAGGTCAGAGCAGGCAGACTTGCTAATCTTCTGGGCCTTGTCTCCCTCCAGGAAGGCTATGGCATTGGGGATGATGAATACTCTTGTGCGTATGATGGCTGCCGGCAGCTGATTTGGTACAATGCCAGAAGTAAGCCTCACATACACCCATGCTGGAAAGAAGGTATTCATTCCCTCTATTATAAATTTATCAAGTGGGTTAAGACATATGGTTATTATGAGGCATTTATTACATTAAGCCTTAAAATGTCTTAGAAGAAGATCAAATGTGAAAAGGGATATTAACTTTTGTGTCACTGCCAAAGATATAAATGGTACTCCTCCGATAAGTTTACCTCTGGTGGAGTCCTTCCTGTAGCAAAAACGTTTCAGAAAATAAATTTTTTACATTCGTCAGAAAATGATACTGTTAAGATTAGTATGAATTCTATTTTCCTCTTTGGATCTATTTTGAATTAAAACAGCCATGCCAATATCAGGGACACTGGAATTGTAATGCCACTAAAATGAGGATTTTTCAGGGACAAGATGGCTATGGAACAGGTTCTATCCAGTGACCACGCTCTAAGGAAGTAGGGTCATATGGTAAAAGATACAACCTCTGGAAGGATTGGAGTCCTAGCATCAGAGATAGAGGATATAACCCAGCTATTTCTACAAGCATCCCTCTCTCATTTTGCTACCCCAGTCAGCATTGTGAATATAAACTGAATTTTTAGGCATGCTAATAAAGCAGAAATTTAGGCTGAGGCAGGTGGATTGCTTGAAGTCAGGAGTTCAAGACCAGCCTGGCCAACATGGTGAAACCTCATCTCTACTAAAATACAAAAATTAGCCAGGTGTAGTGGCACCTACCTGTGGTCCCAGTTACTTGGGAGGCTGAGGCAGGAGAATCACTTGAACCCAGGAGGCAGAGGTTGCAATGAGCCAAGATTGCGCTACTGCACTCCAGCCTGGTCAACAGAGTGAGATTCTATCTCAGAAAAAAAAAAAAAAAAAAAAAAAAAAAAAAGGAAAGAAAGCAGGAATTTGCCCACCCCCGTGTGGAAACAGCTCCACTTGATTAAATTGATATATGGGAAAAAAAGTCAGAAAAGCCAACAGGAACACTCATTTTAATGACTTGCAGGTTCTTGAAGGAACGTAAAACTTCTTCATTTAATTAAGCGTATGATAAAGGCACTGTTTTCAAAAACTAGCTTGTATAAATAAGAATTTTTAAAGGATTATTCGAGTAATATGTTTATTATAAAAATGTGAAAAATAGAAAAAGAACAAAATGAATAAACTAAAAATCCCCTGTAATTTCTCCAGAGTTTTTTCAAAATGCTTAAATTTTATATATATATATATGTATATATATTTGTGTTGTTGTTATGCTTAATACCTTGAACAGCTTTCCAGGTTATTAAATAACATTACTTTTTATTGTTGTTGTTTTTGGGACAGGGTCTCACCTATCGATAGCCCAGGCTTGAGTGCAGTGGTGTGATCACAGCTCATACAGCCTTGACCTCCCAGGCACAATCCATCCTCCCACCTCAGCCTGTCCAGTAGCTGGGACTACAGGGACACACCACCATGCCTGGCTAATTTTTGTATTTTTTTGGTAGAGATAGGGTTTTGCCATGTTGCCCAGGCTAGCCTCAAACTTCTGGGCTCAAGTGATCCACCCAACTCTGGCCTCCCAAAGTGTCGGGATTATAGGCCTGAGCCACCATGGCCCAGACAATAACATTACTTTTAATGGCTTCTCAATATTCCATTATATAGTTGTACTGTGATATACTAATTTATGCCTCATTGTTGGACATTGACATTTTTGCCTTTTGAAATTATCATCATAGACCATTCCGGATATTCTCAAGACAAAACCCTTAGAAGTGAAACTTCTCTGGCAAGGGGGATATAGAATTTCAAAACTTTTGCTGTATATTGCCCGATTTTCCTCCACCAGCATTAAGTGTCCATTTTTCTTGTCATTGCTGTGTAATTTCATTTATCTTTGACAAACAAATTTGTTTATCTCATCTTTCAAAACCAAAATTGGGCCAGATGTGGTGACTCATACCTTTAATCCCAGCAGTTTTGGAGGTCGAAGTGTGAGGATCCTTTGAGAGGATCACTTGGGGCCAGGAGTTTGAGATTAGCCTGGGCAACATAATGAGACCCTCCGTCTGTAAAAAAATTTTAAAAATTTGCCAGGTTTGGTGGCACGTTCCTGTAGTCCTAGTTACTCAGGAGGCTGAAGCAGGAGGATCACTTGAGCCCGGGAGTTTGAGGCTGCAGTGAGTGAGCTAGGATTGTACCACTGCACTCCAGCCTGGGTAATGGAGCAAGACCCTGTCTTAACAACAAAAACAACAAAACCAAAAACTGAAACCTTAAGAGTTTTACTTTATTTGATAAGTGAAGATAAATGTTTTTTTTTTTTTTTTCTTTTTTTTGAGACAGAGTCTTACTGTGTCACCCAGGCTGGAGTGCAGTGGTGCAATCTCAGCTCACTGCAACCTCCACGTACAGGGTTCAAGCGATTTTCCTACCTCAGCCTTCCAAGTATTACAGGCACCCACCATAACACCCGGGTTATTTTTGTTTTTTTAGTAGAGATGGGGTTTCACTATGTTGGCTGGGCTGGTCTCAAACTGACCTCAGATGATCTGCCCGCCTTGGCCTCCCAAAGTGCTGGGATTACAGGCATGAACCACCACGCCCTGTCTTTTTTTTTTTTTTTTTTTTTTGAGACAGTCTTGCCCTGTTGCCCAGGCTGGAGTGCTATGGCATGATGTCAGCTCACTGCGACCTCCACCTCCCGAATTCAAGCGATTCTCCTGCTTCAGCCTCCCGACTAGCTGGGATTACAAGTGCCCACCACCACACCCAGCTAATGTTTGTATTTTTAGTGGAGACAGGGTTTCACCATGTTGGCCAGGCTGGTCTTCAAACTCCTAACCTCAAGTGATCTGCCCACCTCGGCCTCCCAAAGTGCTGGGATTACAGGCGGGAGCCACCTTACCCGGCCTGCCTTGCCTTTTTTTTAAAGAAAGGCATATTTTGGGGGTAGTTATCTAGGGAGTTATAAATCTCACCAGAAAGGCAAGTAAGCACATGATTTTGATCTTACCATATTGCATTGAGCCCAAAATGCATATTTTTCCCCACATTTTAACATCTTTGAAATTGGGATGCATTTTAAGATTGGCTTGTCATAATTTAATTGGCAGTATTTTTTTCTTATTGTTACATTAAAATATTGGTGAGTAGGGGTCAGATCAGTTACAGAAGAAACAAAAATGACCATGTTGAATGCATAGCTAAAGATGCAGACTTAATACAGTGCCACTGAAACACTTGAGATGCTTATTAGAGAATCCTGGTAGTACACATCATTATCCTAACAGTGTTTCACTTTATCCTCTAGGAGATACAGTAGGATTTCTGTTAGACTTGAATGAAAAGCAAATGATCTTCTTTTTAAATGGCAACCAGCTGCCTCCTGAAAAGCAAGTCTTTTCATCTACTATGTAAGTAGCTCTTCTCAGTCAAAAATTTGAGTAGATGCATGGAATGCCTTTTTCTCTAGGAAAAAAAAGTCTTTGTCCATTTATGTACGTAATTGTGATGAGAAATTGATTAATTTCAAGTGATTGGGAACCCATTTGATCAGACCTAAAACTATCCCGAAGTTTGATACAGGAAGATAAGGCACAATATTCTCTGGTCACAGACCTGTGTGGGTTATAAACACAATCTGTCACTCTTCCTTTCACCAGGGTAGGACTGACTCACCCTGCTTTTCTGAAAACTGTTCTATTAACTCTATTTTGATTGTTATTAATTCTGTTGGCCTCTGTACCCGTTTTATTTGTAGATCTGGATTTTTTGCTGCAGCTAGTTTCATGTCATATCAACAATGTGAGTTCAATTTTGGAGCAAAACCATTCAAATACCCACCATCTATGAAATTTAGCACTTTTAATGACTACGCCTTCCTAACAGCTGAAGAAAAAATCATTTTGCCAAGGTAAGGGATCTGCCCAGGCTATCTCCAGACTTTCACATGAATCTTAGGAGAAATTAAACAATTTATAATCAAGTTTAAAAGAACATAACCAATACATTTTGAATTAAATTACAATACCTGAGTAAAAGGATGACTTTTCAGGAAATATAAATTACTAAGATAGATCCCAGAAGAGATATACACAAACCAATTATTGTGTATATCTGTCCCTAGAAAACACTAGACCCAGGTGATTTCACAGGGGATTTCTACCAAATCTGTAGGTAACAGATAACCTTATTGTTATTTAAAATGTTACCAAACCCAGAAAGAAGGAACACTTTCAAATTTTTTTTGTAAGATAAATAAGATTGGTATAAAAATCAGAAAAATATGACACACGTACACACAAAGAAGCTGAAAACTAACTTCACTTGAATGTCAGTGTCAAAATCCTAAATATTAGGAAATCTAGTGCACCTTTTTAACAGACTCGGCTTTATTGAAACAGACTTTTTATATGGTTTTAGCTGTGTGGCAAAGATGACAACACTGTTCCACAACCATCAGTGAATACCATCTTGCATAAAATTTCACAACCCTTATTTGACAAAAACTGTGTTTGGCATTAATTTATCAGATGAATGCCTGCTTTGCTTCCTTGTGAGATGAATGTAGTCTATTTCTTAGGCTGGGGAAAGACTCCAGCTGCTTCCTGGTAATTATTTCAAGTTGAAGCTTGTTTCACAATGTGAGCTAAAGTTTATCATTTTAAACAGAGCAGCTGCCTGTTTAAAGGGTATTCCTGTTACTAATACCACATGTCTTATATCAGTAAGAGAGTCTCTCTCAACAGGCAAGGCCAGCATACTGGCCATGACATAGCTAATGTTGGACTGTTATGCCCCGAAGGTATCTGTAGCATAATCCTAGCTCTTGTTTTGGCTCAAAAAGCAGATCTGCAAGCAGTGCTCTGGGCTGTGCTTCACCTTGGACTCACTGTCTCAGTGTTTCAGTAGTTTCCAGATGAACTAGAAAATGGCATGATGATGGTAGCATTGTCTGCAGCAGCAGAGCCTCGGTAATAGCCCAAGAACATAAGGGTTGCGTATGTTCCTGCTCAGGGTTCTGAGGTTAATTCCTAAAACTTTTCATTCAGCCTCATCCTTGGTGCCTGACAGAGATTCTGAACTTTAAATTCCTATTGGCCAGAGTCTGAGGGGACATCTCTCCCTAATCTATCATACCCCATTCTTTTTCATCTAGCCTGCCTTTTCCTTGGATGAGGCCCACAAATAAGTCTTCTCACATATACCCTGAAAGGGACAATTGATCCATCTAAGTTCCCCTGGGGACTGGCCATAGTTAAAATGCTTCAGCATTTAGTTAACTGCTCCTACAGAATCAAACCTTCCAAAACTCAGATGGCAATGGGCATCAACTGTCAGAAAGTCTCATTTTATGGACAGCTTATACACACTCTCTTGGTAACCATGTATATAAATTTGGTACTCAAAGTTCATCTTGTCTTGAATAAGAACAGCTGAATTTCAAGCTAGGTCCATCCTATGCTGTCTTTAGACTGTTTTCTCTGATAGTAACAAGAAGATAGAGTTGTCAAGAGCCTAATTGAGTGGCCACCTTAGTGCCAACCTCCTCCTTGCACCTTGCTGCCCTTAACATTCCAGTTGTGCTTACTTATAAATTGTGGCATTAAATATGAACTTACTTAAGACTATTTTCTGTACCATTAATATTTTCATCCTGTGTTCCAAAAATGTATATTCAGTGATACTTTATATTCATTGGAATATTACTCCTTTCTGGCATCAGGGTAGGAGATCATGGCCCTATTACTACCAACTGGGATTTTATAAATTGTTCTATGTTGTATATACTCTCTGTCTCTAATTGTTCTTCCATTCATTCTTTTTTTCTTTAACCTTTTTATTATGGAAAATTTCAAATACATAAGAAAAAAATAATAGTATGGTGAAGCACCACATACCCACTCTCAGCTACAAGTCACCCACTCACAGCCGCTGCTTCTCCTACAGTCTTCTCTCATCTCTGTTTTTTTATTTTTATTTTTATTTTTTTGAGACACGGTCTCATTCTGTTGCCCAGGAGTGTGGTGGCACGATCTCAGGTCATTGCAACCTCCATCTCCCAGGCTTAAGCGATCCTCCCACCTCAGCCTCCTGAGTAGCTGGGACTACAGGCATGCCAACACACCCGGCTAATTTTTGTATTATTTGTAGAGACTGGGTTTTGCCATGTTGCCCAGGCTGGTCTTGAACTCTTGGGTTCAAGCCATCTGCCTGCCTCGGCCTCCTAAAGTGCTGGGATTACAGGCGTGAGCCACTGTGCCCGGCCCCTCATCTGTTAATAACTACTTTATCATCCCTGTTTCCCTGGCCATAACCGTAGCCTGGGTTACAGATGAGAGAAGACTGTAGAAGACCTTACTTTCTGCTATACCCACATTCAATCCCTCAGCAAATCCGGAAGGCTGTGCCTTCAGAATATATCCCAAATCCAACTACTCATCACCCTCACTGCTGCTACCATGGTCCAAGCCTCCACCATTTCCTACCTGTATTATTTTTGTCTTGCCTTCGACCTTGTTCCTCCCCAGAACCCCTTCAGTCTATCCAACACAGCCTCCATAATGATTTGTTACAGTGTAAGTCAGATCGCACACTTCTCTGCTCAAAAGACACCAGTGGGTGGCTTCCTGTTCACTGAAGGGAAGAGCCAAAACCTTTCCGGTGACCTCCCAGGCCCTGTACAATTTGTCCTCTCCCTTCCCCATGTTACTTTTCTGACCTCTTTCCTACCCTCTCCCATTTTCTCCTGCTCCTTCAGTCACCCTGGCCTCCTTGCTGCTCCTGAAACACACCAGGCCTATGATAGCTTAGGGCACTTGCTGTACCTGCTACCCAAAATGGTTTCTCCAAACAACCACAGAACTCACTTCCTGACTCCCTTTACCTCTTTACTTAAATATTACCTTAGTGAGACCTTTCCTGGCTGCCGTATTTAAAATTGTTTTAATAACTCCCCACCTCTGATGTGTACACTCCTTGTCCTTCCCATTTTCTCTTTCTTCATAGTATTTATCAACATTTAACACTGTATTTTACTTACCTTGTTTATTTCTGTCTTCCCCCACTGGAGCATAAGCTCTCCAAAGGCAGGGATACTTTTTTAGTTCTCTGTTCACTGCTGAATCTCTAGGGCTTGGAACAGTGCCTGGCACACAGTAAGCCCATAAGTGAACTGAATGAATGCTTCATACTTCTGTTGCCTATCTATTAGGGCTGTACCTTTAGCAGAACAGTTTTGCCTGTCTGCTTCCATTCCATGCTGAGTGAAAGTATAATGGAAGGGTTCTAACTTGAGGTGTTTGGACTTGCAGGGAGTCTAAAATGGACTGTTATAAACCTCTTGAAATTGTATAAAAACTTGTATATGTGTGTTTTTCTTGAGAAAGGCTCTATGCTTGTCAGCTGACTCTGACATATGTGACTTAAAAGGTTGAAATTTGCTGGTAACATAAAAAGAGCACTGGACTTAGAACTAAAGAATTTGAATTTGATTCCCGACTGCATACTTTATATAAGTCACTTCCTTGAACTTTGTCTATAAAATGGAAATGGTTATACCTCCTTCATTCCCTACTTTAGAAAATGATTTTAGGATTGAAAGGAGATAGCATGTATGAAAACCTTACTGAACAAAGTTTAAGGAATATATCTCACAGGTGCAGAGCATTTTCAAAGCATTTCATATGCATCCTGCTAATAGGCCCCCTGTTGACAAAATGCATTTCAAATTGCTTTTTCTACTCAGGCACAGACGTCTTGCTCTGTTGAAGCAAGTCAGTATCCGAGAAAACTGCTGTTCCCTTTGTTGTGATGAGGTAGCAGATACACAATTGAAGCCATGTGGACACAGGTAAGAGGATTTGTTTGGTTGTTCCCTCTTTTGTACATTAGGCAAAGTTTCATGCTGTTCTTGAATTGCTAGTTCCATAGCTGGGCGAGGGCAGGTTTTTTTGAGATGGAGTCTCGCTCTATCGTCCATGCTGGAATACAGTGGCACGATCTCAGCTCACTGCAACCTCTGCCTCCTGGGCTCATGCAATTCTCCTGCCTCAGCCTCCCAAGTAGCTTGGATTACAGGCGCATGCCACCAGGCCCAGTTAATTTTTGTATTTTTAGTAGAGCCGGGGTTTCACCATGTTGGCCAGGCTGGTCTTGAACTCCTGACCTAAAGTGATCCACCTGCCTTGTCCTCCCAAAAGTGCTGGGGTTACAGGCATGAGTCACCACACCCGGCCTACAATATAGAAATATTTAATATAATTACTCAAATAGGCCAGAGGCAGGAGGGGCAGTTGTCACTTTCTTCAAGAATGCTGAGAAAGCATTTGTTAAAATTCGATATCCATTCCTAATGGATGAAATATTACAAAACAGAAATGAATGGAGGGACGAAAACAATATAAAAGAGGAGTGGATGGATACTTCCGTAACAATATAAAAAACACATCTATTTCAGCCAAAGGCTAGCATCTTTTTATTTTTTTATTTTTATTTTTTATTTATTTTTATTTTTATTTTTTGAAATGGAGTCTTGCTCTGTTGCCCAGGCTTGAGTGCAGTGGCGCAGTCTCTGCTCACTGCAACCTTCACCTCCCAGGCTCAAGCGATTTCTCCTGCCTCAGCCTCCCAAGTAGCTGGGATTACAGGTGCCCGCCACCACACCCAGCTAATATTTGTATGTTCAGGAGAGACAGGGTTTCACCAGCTAGCATCTTTTTAATGGTGACACGTGGGAAGCATTTCAAGAGATGTTGGGAACAAGATAAGGATGCCTACTGTCACCACTATGACTTACAAAATACACAAAACTCAGTCGTTTCTCTAGCTATATGTATAAATAGCAGCCAATTAGAACATATAATTGGAGATCCCTTTTACAATGGTTAAAAAAAAAAGGCTAAGAATACAAAGCAAGAAATATGTAGAGCGTATATGAAGAAAACTTTTAAACTACCAAAGAGTATAATAGAAGACTTAAATAAATGAGTCCTTTCTTGGATAGGAGGACCTCTCAGTATTGTAATGGTGACAGTTTTCTCTAAACTCTAAGTTTAATTTGGTCAACGTAAAAAGAGCAACATGATTTTTTTCTGGAACTTGACATGCTGATTTGAAAGTGTAAAGCAAGAAAATTCTGAAAGTTATGGAGATGACAGCCATACCACGTCTTAAAATACATTAAAATAAATGTTAGTAGTTTGGTCCCATTATTATTATGACAGGAATGGCAGAATAATGGAATATAATAAAAGCCCAGAAATAGAACTAAAAATGAAAATTTACCATATGACAAAGGCATTGTGTCAAAACTGTGGTAAAAGATGGACTGTTTGGTAAATGATTCTGGGATAAATGGCTTTCTGGGGAGAAATAATATATCCCTACCTATATGTACACATCTGTATGTATATGTTGTGCACGTATAGAGTGTCTGAAAGAATGCATATGAACTTTTTACTTGTTCCTCAGACTAAGACAATTGAGGATCAGAAATGTAAAATGTACTTTTTATTTACATATTCATTTTTTTAAACCATGTATAATTATTAACCCTTTCAATGAACAAACTTGTTAACATTTTAGATTTAGTTGGCAGGCAGTTGGAGTTTGACCTTTTGAAGCATTAAATTGACTGGCTTTTCTGTGTTTCTCCCCAGTGACCTGTGCATGGATTGTGCCTTGCAGCTGGAGACCTGCCCATTGTGTCGTAAAGAAATAGTATCTAGAATCAGACAGATTTCTCATATTTCATGACACATGTGAAGAGGCATCGTGGACTTTTTTCTACTCAATTCCAGCCAATGTTGAAAAGAAAAAGAAAAAAAACTCTCTAATCAGTTGTACACATACTGAAACTTATAGCCATGGCCAGATTTTATGCTAAAAATGGTAGTTTGTCAAAGACAAAATTCTCTTAGAATCTAATCCAACTTGCCAGCCCTGAAAAAATCCCTTTAAGGCCACGGAAAGCTGAATGCTAGCAGCCAGGCCTGTGGTACTTCCATGAAAAACTATAGGAGACAATGCCCTCCCAAGTACTGAAATCACACTGGAATCCTCCATGTTGGGTTCATTTGATTGTTTAACACAGGACGTGTTGTGTCATTCTGAAGTTTTTATTTGGGGCAGAAGTCTTTATGGAGATGTAAATGACAGCATTTCTGGGTTATGCATAACTTCTCACTGGTTGGAGAGACACCGGTGCGTTAAGCATGGATATTGCATTGCAAGACTTGAATCTATAAACATTAGAATCACACAGTCAGTACTACAAGCAAAACAGAGAACCTGAAAGAAGGTGCACAGACTGTAAGAAAAAACCCAAGTTTGTGATATTTCAGTGATTCCAAAGAACATTCTAGGTTTTTTGTTGTTTTTTTGTTTTTTTGGGTGTTTTTTTTTTTTTACTGCAGAAAATTGGTGGTATTTTCATATTCATAGTGTTCCTATCCAATTTCAGTACCCACATTTTATGAGGAAAAAATGTTTTACCAATGCAGGAGGAATTCTTAAATTAGCTGTAATGTTAGGTTGGAGAAAATTTGGTATTTAGGGTATTTTTAAGGTACCATCAAATCAGATTTCTGTTTTTTTGTTTAAAAAAATTTTTTAATCAGTATTGTTTTTACAAGTAATATACTTTGAAACTCTTGAACTAATAGTCTCACAAACTCTAGAGGACAGTCTGAGAACACGTATTTCTATTGTTCTAAATAAATACATGTTTTCGAAGAGTAAGTTCAATCATGAATTATTGACTATGTCTTCATCAAAAGTGTTAATCCCTCTCAGGGTCTCTGGTGAAGACCTTCAAGAGTTTGGTTTTTTCTCCCAGGAAATTGGAAGGTAGAATTGTAAATTCATAGAACTTCTTTTATAATGGTGTACCTCTGCAGCTGCCTTTCAATTTATGCCAAGTCCTTACAGAGTTTATACTTGAATAGTAAATATGTCTTCTGAGTTTTACAGTGTCTTAAACTCAATGCACATTTTTTTTTTCTTCTTTTTCCACCCCTTCTTGTTTATAGTTCATTATACCTGTCCTATTACAGAGCTGATTTCCTTCCTGGCTGTACATGTTGGGGTGCTGGATTTTTTCCCATGTCTTTAGTCTTCCATAAATCCAAACAAATATATATATATATATAAAAATATATATGTAGATACATGTTCTCTTCTTTAGCTTGTGGTGAATACAGTAATTTGCATTGAAGAATAAAACATCTGTTGCCTTTTTTGACTAAGATTTCACAACTTTCATTGGTATATACTGCTAAGGTTCCAAGACATTATACTCTCAGACTTTAAGGGCTACTTTTGGGAGTAGGAGAGAATCAAGTATTAGAATTAAGAATAAGGCTAATCACTTACTTATCCAGCAGATTGTTATTGAGCACCTAATATGTGCTGGGCACTGTGCCTATGTGGCATACAAAATACCTGTTTGTAGAGCTTATGTCTAATAAGCTTGTCTAATTATTGTCTATTATTATGTCTAATAATAACTTGGAAGTGGTCCAGCTGAGACTAAAGGTAGTCTGTACATTTAGTGGAGAGAGGGAAAAATAGATGGAATTAATAGATAATTTGCCAGGCAAAGGAATGCAGGAGCCTAACAGCTTTCTAAAAATCTACCCTTGAAGTTTGTTCCTAAGGTGGGGAGAAGACAATGTATTTGTGTTTATTGTAACAAATTTTTAGTGGAAAAGAATAGGGTCCTAGAGAGAATGAGGGGGAACTAATTTAGATGGTGGTGGGAGTGTCAGAAGAAACCTCACTGAGGAAGTAACATTAGTGAAACTTAAAGGAGGAAGTAGGACATAGCCTGGCAGAGACTGAGGACTAGCTTCTAGGACTGGGTAGCTAGGCGAACACAACATTACAGGCAAAGGCACTAACTGAGGAAGAACGGGTCTCAGTGGGTTTGGGGATCAGATGGAAGGCCCTTGTAACTAAAAAAATAGGAAGCAAGTAGGTAGAGTAGATAATGCTACAGTGTTGAGTAGGTAATGCTACAGGCCAGGGAACTGCTCATGAAGGCTATGTGAAGGGTTTTCTATTTTATACTAAGTGCAGTAGAAAGCAAAGGTGTTTAAGCATCTTCGCCTTGATAATTCTAACAGATGACTCTGGCTTCTATTTGGGAGAATGAAATGGAGGAGTGGGGTGAGCTGGGGGTAAAGGATAAGCAAAAAATGTAAATAGACCAGTAAAGAAACGTGTGGTCCAGCTGAAACTAAAGGTAGTCTGTACATTTAGTGGAGAGAGGGAAAAATAGATGGAATAAATAGATAATTTGCCAGGCAAAGGAATGCAGGGGTCTAACAGCTTTCTAAAAATCTACCCTTGAACTTTGTTCCTAAGGTGGTTTACTTTTCCTATTCTTAACTTCTAGATCATAAAAGGGCTTCAATATGAAATCGATCAAATCATCCAGGATGGAAGCTAAGTTGTAAACTTGGAGCCACCTCCAAGGGAAAGACAGGAATTCCATATCAAAGAAAAAACTAGGGGTTAGCAAGCTATGTGGAAGAGTAAAATCGTACATCCATATTCTGAACTGAATGTAAGCATTTAAGAGAAAAGCTAGACTTTTACTACTGATAAATGGTTACCAGGGAGAAAAACAAAAAATGATGGTATTTTGTCAGGTGATTCATTGGGGAAATCCAGCATTTCAGCCAAAAAAAATTGTAATGAATTAGCCCCTTTTAAAAATGACATAGAGCAGAAGTCATGGTGCCATTTGCAGAGTGCCAGGAAACAATGATTCACAAAACTGACAAAATTTCACTAGCAGAAAATGACTTTTACACAAGTTTCAACCATCTTGAATGTGTATCCACGAAAAACCAACTAAGATCAGGTCTTTCCAAGATTGCCCATCATTTACCTTTTGCTATTCACTCAGAAGAATTCCTAGTGCCAACCCCCAATAAAAGGATTTAAAAAATGAGTATTAATGGAAAAACATTTAGTATATTCAAGTCAACTTTTAATTTTCCTACAAGTGGAAAAAGACCATTCTGTATTCAGGAGAAAACGTTCTGATTTCCAAGAATATGGTTTAACAACCCAGGGATTAGGGGCTATACAGCACGATGGTTGAAATAGGCCTTTTGGGTGGGACTGGACACAGGTCCCACTAATGCTTGGTTTTCCAGACTGTAAAATGGAGATACTCATACCAGTTTTTTGTTTTTACGGGGTTTCAGATACTTCAAAAGGAGACAATGTATTTATAAATGTTTAGCACACTATCTGATACATCCCTGAGTGGGTACATTTTATCTTTATCCCCATTTGTTCCTAGAGTCAATAAGGGTGGTGAAATGGATTAAAAGATGGCCACAAATTATTTGACATCCCTCCCGTCAAGAAATGAGGTTTATGTCCGCTCTCCTTAAATTTGGGTGGCTCTGTGTCTGCTTTATCAGTGGAACACAGTGGAAGGGATACTGTGCCAGTTTCCAGTACCAGGCCTTTAAGTGACTGCCAGCTTCCATTTCTGTGTCTCTTGAAACACTTGCTCTTAGACCCAGCACCATGGTGTGAGAAAACCCAAGAATCCCCTGAATCCTATACATGGGGAGGAACTTGGACCCCCAGCCCCCGGCCCCAGTTCTCTGGCCAATGTCCACAACTGAGAGCCAAGAGCCAACACTAATTTGCCAGCCACATGAGTAAACTCCTTGGAGGGAGCTCCTCTAGTCCATTCCAGCTGCCCCAGCCGACACCAACTGGAATAGAGACTAGTGGCCCTGCCAAGCCCTGCCCAAATTACAGATTAGTGAGCAAAATGGTTATTTTAAGCCACTAAATTTTCAGGTTGGTTTGTAACAGCAATAGATAACCAGAACAGATTAAATCAAGGTGTGTTCCTCCTCCACTCCATCAATGACTTAGGAAGGGTAGGAAAATTCATTTTGTTCAGAAATGTGTGGTATATAGAGAAAGGTCATAAAGAAATTATCTGAGTTTGCTGTGAGCTGTGTGACCAGGGCTTGACTAAACTCAGTCCAGTAATTCAGCAAACCTTTTAAAATGCCTATCTTCCACTTGGTGCTAAACAGAGTAACTCATAATTGATGTCACCTGACCGGGCGTGGTGGCTCACGCCTGTAATCCCAACACTTTGGGAGGCCGAGGTGGGCAGACCACCTGAGGTCAGGAGTTCAAGACCACGCTGGCCAACATGGTGAAGCCCCGTCTCTACTAAAAATACAAAAATTAGCCGGGCGTGGTGGTGCACGCCTGTAAGTCCAGCTACTCAGGAGGCTGAGGCAGAGGTTGCAGTGAGCCAAGTCTGCGCCACTGCATTCCAGCCTGGGCGACAGAGCAAGACTCCGTCTCAGAAAATGAAATAAATAGGCCGACCACAGTGGCTCACGCCTGTAATCCCAGGACTTTGGGAGGCCGAGGCGGGCGGATGACCTGAGGTCGGGAGTTCAAGACCAGCCTGACCAACATGGAGAAACCCCGTCTCTACTAAAAATACAAAAAAAAAATTAGACTGGCATGGTGGCGCATGCCTGTAATCCCAGTTACACGGGAGGCTGAGGCAGGATAACGCCTTGAACCCGGGAGGCAGAGGTTGTGTTGAGCCGAGATTGCGCCATTGCACTCCAGCCTGGGCAACAAGAGTGAAACTCCGTCTCAAAAAATAAATTAGTAATAATTGATGTCACCTTGGTCACAGCTGTCACACCCAATTGTGTCTTTGTAACCATCTTTGTTACAGATCCCACGGATATCTATTTTACATCCATTCAAAGATGCCTGCTAGGACGAGCGTGGTGGCTCACGCCTGTAATCCTAGCCCTTTGGGAGGACAAAGTGGGTGCATCACCTGAGGTCAGGAGTTCGAGACCAGCCTGGCCAACATGGTGAAACCCTGTCTCTGCTAAAAATACAAAAATAGCCGGGCGCGGTGGCGGATACTTGTAATTCCAGGTACTTAGGCTGAGGCACGAGAATCGCTTGAACCTGAGAGGCGGAGGTTGTAGCCAGCCAAGATCATGCCACTGCACTCCACCCTGGGCGACAGAACAAGACTCCGTCTCAAAAAAATAAAAATAAAAAATGTCTGCCAACCCATTCTGACTGGCCACCTGACCCTCAGTTCATACCTTAAATCCCTCTAGTTCCTCTAGTCATATACCGCACTTTGGCCAAAAGGTATCATGCAATTAAAGAGACACAATGCTTAGCTGTCCAATCAAGAGAAATCAGCTCAAACGAATCCTTTGTTTCAAAGTTTGGCAGTTTTGCAGAGGCCTTTTCCTGAAAAGTATATGATTCCTGATTGCGTGGCTCAAAACAGTTCTTCGACTCTCATCTTGTATAATTAGTCAAGAAACCAGTTACTGCCGAGTAAGCTTTATAATGCGAAGATTATAATGCAAATTACAAGGCATCTACTTCTTGCGATGGCGCTTTCCTTCCACGAGGGGTAGGAATTGTCTTGAAATCAGACGTCAGCATCACCTGGTTCAGGGATAAAGGACTGGCTCTCCAGCGACTTGGCAACTTACAAGCGCTCTTCAAAAGCGCCTTAAACTACTTAATTTTCCACACTCTGGGAGGGGCGATTTATTCTCGAGTTGCGAGCGAGGAAATTCAGGTTCGTGGCTTCGTTTCCTTTATCCGTAAAATGGGGGCGACTTAAGACTGAGTCGCCAAGCAACGCGGCCTAGGCGAGGCCCAGCATCCCTCCGCATTCCTTTCCGGGACTTCCTCTCCCTGTCTTGCCCCGCCCCGGCATCGGTGACGCGCGCCTGTGATTGGCTGCCGGCCCGCCGTGAGGCAGCGGAAGGGGTTGCAGTGGCCATGGTGACAGGAGGTGGGGCGGCAGTCACCTAGGCCTGGACCTGCGGCGTCGGCTGCGCGCGCAGAGTGCCCGGCGGGGCGTAGAGGCCGGGCGGACGAGTGGACGCTGCGGGTATCCAAGGCGGGGCCTGGCGCGCAGGCGCTGACCCGACCTGGCAGTGAGGTGGCCGCGGCCTTGGCTGAGAGGCCTTAACCCCGCTGGCCGCCGCGCCCTGCATGCGAGTTGGGCCGCGGGCGCGGCAGGAGCCTACTCGGGGCGGCGGCGATGGACGCCTTAGAAGAAGAGAGCTTTGCGCTGTCTTTGTGAGTAGCTCCGCCAGGGGGCTGGTGACTTGGGGACGGGGACAGCGGGCGTTTGCCCGGGCCTGACCCTATAAAACAGGTGTCCTTAGGGGCAGGGCAGGGTGGGGGCCGCCAAGGCGCCGTCCCAGCCCCAGGCCTTCGTTTTGTAGAGTACTAAGGCCGCAGGTTTCAGGCCCCGGAGGACAGGAGTGCGAGGCGGGTGTCACCGTTGATCAGCACCTCCATCACAATCCCCAGCCGCCAACCTCAGCTGTCAGCAAAGCCTGGCGGGGTTGAGCTGCCGAGGCCCTGCCCCGCGCCCGAGGCCCCTCCACGCCTCCCTGGCCCCCGCCTCCCGGACTCCTGACCAAATGACCCCTCTGGCAGGTGTTTCACCCGTGCCGGGTTCATGCTCACAAGCAGACAGGTATGGGGTGATAGCGAAAAGCCTGGAGAACCAGTTTTTATTAAAGTGGAGTCATGACATTGAACGTTCATGTCACAAACGTGCCAAGTGTGTTTTCTTCTGTTTGGACTTATTAGACAGTCATTCTTACATTGTTGAAGATGGGTGATGGGAAGTTCGTTTTGCTACTCTTTTTTTCTCTTGTGCATGTTTGAAAACGTCCATACTAAAAACATTTTTTTAATGCATTATTTGAAATAGCACCTAATCCAGGCATGTTTTTCAGCTCCTCCGCCTCTGATGCAGAATTTGATGCTGTGGTTGGATATTTAGAGGACATTATCATGGGTAAGCTTTTAAGATACTGTTTTTAAGGACCTGCTTGCTTCTTCTTTAAGGACATTGAAATCAATTTGGAGAGTTAATTTTAAAAAGAAAACATCAAGCTGCCTGCAATTTTTAATGTAGCACAATGTAATACTTAAGTAAAGGCTTACTGCAGTTTGTCTTAGAAACAAACGGCCCAGTACTCCTGAAAACATCTAATAAGCATAGATTCAGAGGCCTGGAAGGGACTGACTCAGGTAATGGGGCCCCAGTAGTGTGGAGTTCTTCACAAAACTATAGGAAATAATGATCTACTCTATTTCTTATGTAGGGTAAGAGCAATTTCATTTTTAGATAGTTTTGAGTTTTAACATTTTCATGCCACAAAACACGTAAAACCAGGCCAGGTGTGGTGGCTCACGCCTGTAATCCCAGGACTTTGGGAGGCCGAGGCAGACGGATCACGAGGTCAGGAGATCAAGACCATTCTGGCTAACACGGTGAAACCCCGTCTCTACTAAAAATACAAAAAAATTAGCCAGGCGTGGTGGCGGGCCCCTGTAGTCCCAGCTGCTCAGGAGGCTGAGGCAGGAGAACGTGAACCTGGGAGGTGGAGCTTGCAGTAAGCCGAGATCGCGCCACTGCATTCCAGCGTGGGCGACAGAGCGAGACTCCGTCTCAAAAAAAGAAAAAAAGATACATAAAACCATAACCACAAGCACACATGGCCATAAAGAAAACAAAGTGTTAAGCTTCAGCTGGTTCTGTATTTTCCTAGGTTTTGAGTTCCTACTTGTGGATGTATTTGGGCATCCATGAAACCTGCTAAGTAACAGACAAGCAGTAACAGTCCCCAGAGGTTTAAGACAAGTATGTAGGAGGGGAAAACTTACATTTGAGAAATTCTGTTGACTTTTAAGTTTTATGAGAATTAGGAAAAGAACACTGTTATTTGGTGGTGTTGGCTGTATGGCTTAATCCATTTAGTATGAAAATTACTGACCAGGCCGGGCATGGTGGCTCACGCCTGTAATCCCAGCACTTGGGGAGGCCAAGGCAGGCGGATCACAAGGTCAGGAGATTGAGACCACGGTGAAACCCCGTCTCTACTAAAAATACCAAAAATTAGCCGGGCCCGGTGGCGGGTGCCTGTAGTCCCAGCTGCTGGGGAGGCTGAGGCAGGAGAATGGCGTGAACGCGGGCGGTGGAGCTTGCAGTGAGCAGAGATAGCGCCACTGCACTCCAGCCTGGGTGACAGAGCGAGACTCCGTCTCAAAAAAAAAAAAAAAAGAAAATTACTGACCAATGTTTTATACCTTCAGGTATAAAGGTTCATGCCCTTAACTCCTTAATATAGATGTTTCATCATTAAGTTCGTTTCCCATGTGGATTTGGGGATTTCTGGGGAATACTAAAGAATCCATTCAGTTATCTTGCCTATTATACCCTATATGCTATGGGAAAATGAGCCTTCTGTGAGCCTACAGTATTTATCCCAAGGTCTAGGTCCTTTCTGAAACTTTCCTTTTATTTTTAGAAATAATCTATTCAGTTGTTAAGATTCCTTATTCCGGGCTGGGTACAGTGGCTCACACCTGTAATCCCAACACTTTGGGAGGCCAAAGCAGGTGGATTGCTTGAGTCTAGGAGTTCGAGACCAGCCTAGGCACCATAGGGAGACCCTGTCTCAATTAAAAAAAAAAAAAAAAAAGATTCCCTCTTCCCTATCATTTATTAAGTGTTCACTATGAACTAATCTATTTATATGAATTCTCATCTAAATTCCACTTCCAATCCTATATGATAACTACTATAAACCATTCTTATTTTCCAGATAAATGAGAAGTTTATATGGGGTTTAGAGAAATTAAGTAACTTACCCAAGGTCACACAATTAGTAAGTAGCTGAGATGCGATTCGAATCCAGACAGGCTAGCCTCTTTCAGACTCCATACTTCTAATCACTACAATGTTTCCACAATTGCTCCTAAAGTTATATCAAAATAAGAGAGAACCAATCCATTCCTTTTCAGAAAAGTAATGTGAGGGAGGTCCCAAGCCACCCTGTGTGGATGTGGTTAAAATGGACTGAAGGATGGTGATGATCACTGCACAACAATGTGAACATACTTAAAGCCACTGAGCTGTGTGCTTCAACATTAAAATGATTTAAAAAAAAAAAAATTGTATATCTCACCACAATTTAAAAAGAAAACAGGGCTGGGCGCGGTGGCTCACACCTGTAATCCCAGCACTTTGGGAGGCCGAGGCAGGCAGCTCACCTGAGGTCAGGAGTTCGAGACCAGCCTGGCCAACATGATGAAACCCTGTGTCTACTAAAAATACAAAATTAGCCCAGCGAGGTGGCACACGCCTGTAATCCCAGCTACTCAGGAGGCTAAGGCAGTAGAATCTCTTGACCCCTGGAGGTGGAGGTTGCAGCGAACCAAGATTGCACAATTGCACTCCAGCCTGGGCAACAAGAGTGAAACTCCAGCTCAAAGAAAAAAAAAAAAGAAAGAAAAAGAAAACAGGATTGGTCTATTTCAACATCAGGGTCCCATTTAATACCCTCTTAAAACATCAGCTTTCCTTCCAGAGACTGACCATTGAGAAAGTAGTACTGCTGACATAGATCCTGCCTACTTATAAATCATAATGGTTGGTAATCTCCATTAAAAAGAATAAATTTTCCCCATTGTGGTTCAGATGACGAGTTCCAGTTATTACAGAGAAATTTCATGGACAAGTACTACCTGGAGTTTGAAGACACAGAAGAGAATAAACTCACCTACACACCTATTTTTAATGAATACGTAAGTAGATTTCTATGTCTCCTACCAGGAGGTCAGAGTTTTAAAAATTTAAATTTAGAATCAAAAGACATTGAAATTTGCTGCTTTTTAAAATATGCCACCAGTACACTGCCAGGAATCCTCGTTAGAATCTGGTTTAAGTTCATTTTCCTCTGCACAGCCTTTGGGGCTATTTTCCAAAAGGCTTTCAGGCAAATATTTGATTAGCTCATCAGCTTCGTATTTAAAAGAAGTTTGAGGCCAGGCGTGGTGGCTCAAGCCTGTAATCCCAGCACTTTGGGAGGCCGAGACGGGCAGATCACGAGGTCAGGAGATCAAGACCATCCTGGCCAACACGGTGAAACCCCATCTCTACTAAAAAATACAAAAAACTAGCCGGGCGAGGTGGCAGGTGCCTGTAGTCCCAGCTACTCAGGAGGCTGAGGCAGGAGAATGGTGTAAACCCAGGAGGCGGAGCTTGCAGTGAGCCGAGATCCGGCCACTGCACTCCAGCCTGGGCAACAGAGCGAGACTCCGTCTCAAAAAAAAAAAGTTTGACCTGGGCTTGGTAGCACACCTGTAGTGCCAGCTATTTGGGAGGCTGAGGTGGAAGAATCACTTGCGCTCAGGAGTTTGAGACCAGCCTGGGCAACAAAGTAAGACCTCTTTATCTAAAAAAATAATATAATAAATATAATAAATGAAGTTTGACTTATCATAGTCCTGCTTTCAATCACAGTACATGAGTTTTTCATACCTTGCATTTGCATGCTTTTGACAAACCTTTCTGCTTTCACATACTCTTTTTTTCTTCTATATAATCCAGTCATATATGCATGACTATTAAGTAAAAGTGAAAACTGAGACCAAGATCACTAACTATTTGGTGGAAAAACCAAGACTGGAACCCAGGAACCTCAGTTCGTCACCCTTGGGTCTCTACACTTTACCCTGAGGCTTCTTGCAGCCCTCTGGGATTCTGTCATCTAAGAATCCATTTCAGCCTCCAAGACTTTATTTTCTTAACACAGAAGCATGACATAAACAAACCTGCCCAGAGGGAACCTGTGACTGCCTCCATGTCCATATGTTCTGTTTACACAGATGCCCTCTACCCAGGAGGCAAAGCCTCCATTTATCGCATCCTGCACTGGGTTGTGGGTGTGGGCACTGTGCTACTCACTGTCTCCACCTGTGTCAGAGCATTCACCCTGCTACAGCATCATTATCAGCTAATGCTTCTCTTCCACACCAGGCTGAGTCCTTCTCCAGGACAGGGGCTGTGTTTTGGTCCTCTTTGGTATCCTTGGCACTCAGTGTAGATTGTGGCACACAGACCTCAGGAAATGTTTAGGAAGGGCTGGAGGGCAGGCTTTCTGAAAAGAAGTCTTGTTTTCCCAAAGTGTGGTCTCACCAAAATCCTCTCCACTGTTGCAGATTTCTTTGGTAGAAAAATATATTGAAGAACAGCTGCTGCAGCGGATTCCTGGGTTCAACATGGCAGCTTTCACCACAACATTACAGTGAGTTGACCTTGACTGATTTTTGTGTTTTGTTTTCTCACTTTCTTCCTTCCCTAGGCTGACCAAAAGACCCTCTTGTTTTGTTTGTTTTCCTGTGCATGCCCTTGGTGATTAGGTCTTGTGTAGGAAGCCCTCAAACCTTTTAATGAAATCTTGAAAAGACCAGGCAGTGGCTCACACTTGTATTCTCAGTGCTTTGGGAGGCCAAGGGAGGAGGTTCACTTGAGCCCAGGAGTTCAAGACCAGCCTGGGCAACATAGTGAGGCCCCAACTCTACAAAAAATAAATTAGTTAGGTGTGGTGTTGCATACCTGTCGGCCTAGCTACTCAGGAGGCTGAGACTGGAGGATCCCTTGAGCCCAGGAGTTCAAGGCTACAGTGAGCTATAATTGCACCCCTGTACTCCTGCCTGGGTGACAGAGCAAGAACTAGTCTCTTAAAAAAAAAAAAAAAAAAAATGCAGGGGGTGGGGCTGGGGTGAGGGAAAGAAAAACAAAAGCAATCTTGAGGACTGTCTCATCATTCATTCACAAAACAGCCGTCTGTTCCATTTGCAGGCACCATAAGGATGAAGTGGCTGGTGACATATTCGACATGCTGCTCACTTTCACAGATTTTCTGGCTTTTAAAGAAATGTTTTTGGACTACAGAGCAGTAAGTTACTACTGCCTATTTATTTAGCCACTTTGAGCCACTTAGAAAGTTCCAGGTAGAAATACCGAACACAAACCTCCCACGCTTCCCCCATCATTCTCCCTTCAAACTGGCCAGTATCAGTCCAGCAGCTGATGAGGCATCAGAAGAGTGAGCTGCTATTCTACTGTGGCTGGGACCTTCTCATGTTTTCATGAAAGAAGCCCCAGGTACCATCTTAGAGTTCCTAATCAGAAGGACAAAACCCAAAAAGCAGGTCTCAGGTCTCATTCTGCTTTGCCTTTCCTTTTTTTCTTTGAGACAGAGTTTTGCTCTTGTCACCCAGGCTGGAGTGCAGTGGCACGATCTTGGCTCACTGGAAATTCTGCCTCCCCGTTTCAAGCGATTCTCCTGCCTCAGCCTCCTGAGTAGCTTGTACTACAGGCACCTGCCACCATGCCCAGCTAATTTTTGTATTTTTAGTAGAGATAGGGTTTCACCAGGTTGGCCAGGCTGGTCTCAAACTCCTGAAGCATGGTCCACCTCGGCCTCCCAAAGTGTTGGGATTACAGGTGTGAGCCACCGCACCTGGCCCTGCCTTGCTTTTCTTACAATGCAAGCTCTTTATAAGAAAAATAGGAGACTGGGTATGGTAACTCACACCTATAATCCCAGCACTTTGGGAAGCCGAGGCAGGCAGATGGCTTGAGCTCAGGAGTTTGAGACCAGCCAAGGCAATATGGCAAAACCCTGTCTCTATGAAAAATACAAAAATTAGCTTGGTATGCTGGTGTGCACCTGTAGTCTCAGTCAGCTACCTGGGGGGCTGGGTGGGAGGACCGCTTGAGCCCAGAAGGTTGAGACTGCCGTGAGCTGTGATTGCCCCACTGCAATCCAGCCTGGGTGACAGAGTCGGACCCTGTGTCAAAAAAAAAGAAAAGAGAAAGAAATGGTGTTGGGTATGGTGGTGCATGCCTGTAGTCCCAGCTACTTGGAAGGCTGAGGCAGGAGAATCACTTGAGCCTAGGAGTTTGGGGCTGTGTTGCACAGCACTGATGCCTGTGAATAGCCACTGCACTTCAGCCTGGGCAACATAGCAAGACCCCCATCTAAAAAAAAAAAAAAAAGAAAGAAAAATGTTTTCCAGTGAAGGGAGGTACATTTTAAGAGTGTACTTTAAGAATGACCAGGGCCAGGCTGGACACAGTGGCTCATACTTACAGTTCCAGCACTTTGGGAGGCCAAGGCAGGAGAATCACTCAAGCCCAGGAGTTCAAGACCAGCCTAAGTGACATACCAAGACCCTATCTCTACAAAAATAAAAATAAAAAAGTTAGCCAGCTGTAGTGGTGCACACCTGTAGTCCTAGCTACTCAGGAGGCTGAGGCAGCAGGACCATTTGAGCCCAGGAATTCCAGGCAGCAGTTAGCTATGATCAAGCCACTATACTCCAGCCTGGGTGACAGAGCAAGACCCTACCTCTTTAAAAATAATAATAATAAAAAATTAAGACTAGGGCAGGTCAGTATTGAGCAGAAATGCAGAATAACCAATAACCTGTGTTCCCTTCCTATGTACTGTGGAGGTCCACGTTCCCACCTTCAGCTCTGCCTTCGCCATGTCAGAGGCAAGATTCCAAGCCAGGGCTCTTTCTGGCCCTTCCTTTTGGTTGTTTTCTCATATAGGAAAAAGAAGGCCGAGGACTGGACTTAAGCAGTGGCTTAGTGGTGACTTCGTTGTGCAAATCATCTTCTGTGTCAGCTTCCCAGAACAATCTGCGGCACTAGGTCCTACCTCCAGCCAATGAATGGGATCATTCTGGATGTCACCAGCCCCATAGGCCCAGCTCATGATGGCAGAACACATCTTGGAAAGACTGACTCTGTTATGTAACTCATTTATGTTAAGTATTGATAGGTCAAAACCAAAAAGACCTAACCCTCCTGGACCTATTGCTCCTGAAACACCTTCTTGTATTCATTAACCATAGTACTCCTCCCCTCCTCAAGTAGACACCTCTCTCAGGAGCTTCTGGGTCAGACGCCTCTGGAGCGAGCCCATGTCAAGCACTCCCCCTGGGGGCTCCTTCCCCAGCATACCTGCTGGTGTGTAAGTGTGGACTAACCCACCGCCACCACCCTCTGTTCCAGCAGCCTCTGCATGAATCTTTGTGCACTCGCACCTCTTTTTCACATGGGCCACAGTTTCAGTACTTCAGCTGCAGTGGGGTTCCTGATGTTTATCTAGGGTGTTACTCAAGCCCAGCTTGAGATTTCGGAATCTCCTGTGATCACATCTTGTCTTGGCTGTAGGAATCAAAAGAAAGAAGATATCCTGTACATAAAAGCTCCATGTGAAAAGCTACTCCTAGTCTTAACATTTGCAGTCCTTGGGTCACTGTCTTCTGGTCCTGATGTAGTCCCACTGTTTCTAGATATCTCTTTTTAGCATTATTTTTGGAAAAAAAAATATTTTTATAGATGAATACTCAGGCTAACCTAGTGGATGTGATCTTGGAACTTCCATGATTATCCACTTAAAGATCAAAGTATTATATGCTGTGTGCTTTTTAGGTGTTAGTACTGTGAAAGCAAAAACGCTTTCTACATTGGCATTCGTTCCTATTTTACTGGGCACCTATGAATGTATGCTGTGTGCTAGAAATAGGCTAAAACATTCTTATAGCATGTTAGTATGTTTGCATGTTTGCTGAAAATCCTTTCTGTGTAAACAAGTTTGTAAGGTTCTCTGGGTTAGGTAGGGACTCTGCAGTTTCTTCCTGTCAAAATATCTCTTACTAAGATGATGTTCCACTGTCCAGCCCAGCATGAGTAGCAGGTAGGGCACAGCTTTACTGGCTGTTTGTATGCTTTGGTTCAGTGCAATGTGTGGTAGATTACTTACCAGAAAACATATATGTCATCTCTAGAATGAAGAAAAAGCATAGTAGTTCAATTCCCAGTGTGTCCCTTTGATTTTTTTAATAGTAAAAAGAATCTGTACTGACTTTTCACTTGGCCATTCTGGTTTTAAAGGACAAGCTATAAGCTTTACATAAGCTCTGTTTTTCTGTACTGATGTGTCACTTATTAAATACTTTTGTACCATGAGTAAAATTTGAGGTGTTTTGCAAGAACCACCATTCTCAATGAGTCATACTCTTTCTTTAACGTAGCTACTGCCATCAGGTTATTATTGCTTTGGTCTTTTTTTTTTGGCGGGGGGGGGGGGGCTAGTCAAGTGAAGCAGTGGGAGTAGAGAAGGAACAAAGAAATCTGCCTGCCACTGGTTGTGATCTATTAGTTATAAACACCACTGCACTCGCACCAGCCCCCTTTGGCCCCTTAAAATCACTCTCAGAGCCAGCTTTTCAAAATACCACCTCTCCTGGGCTTGCTTTTTCCCTTGCTTTGTCTATAAATGGGACTGTCCACCTCAGCCCAGGCATGTTGGGGGCACTTGCTAAGACCTGTGGACCAGCCTGCCTGCTTGAGAAAAAGCCAGTGGACAAGTCCAGAGATTAAATGATGAAAAAATGACGATAAAGGCAAATTGGTTTTTCACCCTGTCTTTTTTTTTTTGTCTTTTTTGGGGGGGGGATGGAGTTTTGTTTTTGTTGCCCAGGCTGGAGTGCAATGGTGCAATCTCTGCTCACTGCAACCCTCGCCTCCTGAGTTCCAGTGATTCTGCTGCCTCAGCCTCCCAAGCAGCCGGGATTATAGGTGTCCACCACCATGCCCAGCTAATTTTTGTATTTTTAGTAGAGACAGGGTTTCACCATGTTGGTCAGGCTGGTCTTGAACTCCTGACCTCAGGTAATCCACCCGCCTCCCAAAGTGCTGGGATCACAGGTGTGAGCCACCATGCCTGGCTGGTTTTTCACCCTTTCTACTCAGTAAAAAGGAGGCAAGTCTGTTGTCACTTAATATTATAAGTAGACATTCTGATTTATTTTAAAATAAACTAGCAGCCTGTCTCTCCATCCACAGACACTTACACTGTGATGTCAGGTGCCACCTTTGATGGGGCTCCCACCTGGCCTGGGGTGAGGAAGCCCCAGTCCTCTTGCTTAGGACTCCTCCCCAATGAGGAGCAATAGTCACGTGAACTGCTGAGCCTTAGCATTGACTGAGCGCCTTTAATGTTCCCCCGAAACAGGCTTTTTGATTCATGTCGGAAACATAAGAGGGGTGAGCTCTCCAACTTGCCTGCGATGTTGTTTTGCATTTAAGTGTATTGTCCTTCCTTAAAACCAAACTCTTATAACTTACTCCTGGAAGGACTAATTTATTATTCAAACTCGGAGAGACTTGAGAGTAAAAAGTGATGCTATTAATATTTATACCAGGGCCAGGTGTGGTGGCTCACACCTATAATCTCAGCACTTTGGGAGGCTGAGGCAGGAGGATCACTTGAAGCTGGGAGTTTTACGACAAGCCTGAGCAATAATAGCGAGACCCAGTGTCTACCAAAAAAAAATCAGCCAGGTGCGGTGGCTCACACCTGTAATCCCAGCACTTCGGGAGGCCGAGGCAGGCGGATCACGAGGTCAGGAGATTGAGACCATCCTGGCTAACACGGTGAAACCCATCTCTACTAAAAACACAAAAAATTAGCCGAGTGTGGTGGCACGCGCCTGTAGTCCCAGCTATTTGGGAGGCTGAGGCAGGAGAATCGCTTGAACCCGGGAGGCAGAGCTTGCAGTGAGCCAAGATCACACCACTGCCCTCCAGCCTGGGTGTCAAAGCGAGACTCCGTCTCAAAAAAAAAAAAAAAAAAAAAATTAGCTGGGCATGGTGGCATGCACCTGTAGTCCAAGCTACTGAGGAGGTTGAGGTGGGAGGATTGCTTAAGCCTGGGCAGTCAAGGCTGCAGTGAGCTGTGGTTGTGGCACTGTACTCCAACCTGGGCAACAGAGCAAGACCCTATCTCTTAAAAAAAAAATGGCCAGGCGCGGTGGCTCATGTCTTTAATTCCAGCACTTTGGTAGGCTAAGGCGGGTGGATCATGAGGTCAGGAGATTGAGACCATCCTGGCTAACATGGTGAAACCCCATCTCTACTAAAAATGCAAAAAATCAGCTGGGTGTGGTGGCGCTCACCTGTAGTCTCAGCTACTCGGGATGCTGAGGCAGAAGAATCGCTTGAACCCAGGACGTAGAGGTTGCATTGAGCTGAGATCATGCCACTGCACTCCAGTCTGGGTGACAGAGCAAGACTCCATCTCCAAAAAAAAAAAAAAAATTATACCAGGACAACACCACCACAAACTGGGCTTGTCCCAGGTGGACTGGGACATAGGTACTGGATTTAATCCCCCATCCCTGAGTAACAGAGTAGCTCATCTGCAACTGTTTGAACTTAGTTACATTTTAATTCTCAACTTTTAAAAAGGGACCAGAGGCTGGGGGCCGTGGCTCATGCCTATAATCCCAGCACTTTGACAAGCCGAGGCGGGGAGATCACCTGAGGTCAGGAGTTAGAGACCAGCCTGGCCAACATGGTGAAACCCTGTCTCTACTAAAAATACAAAAATTAGCCAGCCGTGGTGGTGCACACCTGTAATTGCGGCTACTTGGGAGGCTGAGGTGGGAGAATCTCTTGAACCCAGGAGGGGGAGGTTGCAGTGAGCCAAGATTGTGCCATTGCACTCCAGCCTGGGTGCTAGAGTGAGACTCCATCTCCAAAAAATAAAAATAAAAGAACAAATAAAAAGGGTACAGAGGGTGCCTAGAAATGCTTTTACCTTACTGTTCAGAGAACGTTGCTCTGTGGTCTTAGAAAAATAAGCTCAGGAGTACTCGGTTGCTTTCCTCTGCTGTCTCTACCAGCTCTGAGCAGGCAGCATGGCCAGCCACCTTGATTATATGACCTCCAAGCTTCACAGACCTTCAAGGTAGGTGATATTATTGAAATCTTTCATTTAGTAAGCTCACCTAACCTGCTCAAAGCAAGGGTGACTAAGTTATTGTCAAATTGAATCACTTGTGAGAATAAAAGGCCGTGCTATTCTACTTATGCCAGCACAAACAGCATAAACCAGGACTGTTCTAGACCCAGCAAGCAGGAAGTATAAGCAGCTTTTCTCTGGTCAAAGAGTTGGCAGGTGGTGCTGAACGACTCCGGAACATGAACTGCCCTACAGCAGGCATCTTCTACAGTCAAGCTGAGGTCTCCTGGAGGTTACAAGCACCTGCAAAAGTGATTCCCCAACATCTTGTCCAAATAACTTCTCTTATCTTTTTATTAAAAAAAAAATAAAACAGTCACCACCAACTACATGACAACTTGCCAGGCAAGGCCTCACTTCCCTCCCTCCTTCGTGTCCCATGTGCCTAGTCAGCAGGGTCAGGGAGGCAGTCAGCACTGAGGTTAGCTTCGCCCAAAGGGAGTATTACAGAGAGAGGCTTGGGAAAGTGAAGGAAACCTGGACAGGCTTTTCAGCATTGAGAAGTCACTTAAAACTGATTTGTTTTCAGTAACTGGTATGTCTAAAATGCAGGGAGGGAAGACCATGCGGTCAACAATCATAACCCACTTTTTACAGGTTGGCTCCAGGGAGAGGTTGGTTGGAACGGTGTTTAAAGGAAGGAGAATGGTTTCACGAGCTTGCTCAGCTCTCCTGGAACGAAGACTAAGGTGCTACATGTTGCTTGTTAGGCTTATACTACGGCGAGTCTGGGGCTGCAGGTCAGGAGTCCTTGTTAGTGCATTTAGTGCTGGTGAGAAGGGTAGGCCCCAGTCTTGGACGCTGAAGTCCTCTAAAGACAAGGCAGAGACACAGCCTCAGATCCCCCGTCACCTTCCACTGAATAAGGGGGATGGAGAGGAGGTCTCAGCGGTTGGCCTCCTGCAAGCCCAGATGCCTGCCAGCCTGGGCCTGCTTCCTTAGCACTGTGAGAGCTTGTGTCTGATGGGCAGAGAGGAGCAAGTGCAGTCGCTGTCAGGTTGACTCCGCGCAGGGCTCCCCAGCTTCGGGCTTGCAGGGTGACCCTGCTCTGTGACCCAGCGGCGGCTTCAGCCCCAGAGAGGGCCGTGGCACAGGTGGTTTAGGCATAGCCGCCAGCCATTTGACTGGTGGCTGCATTGCTGCCTACTCCTCGCCAGGCCTGGTAGCTGAAGAAGGCACTCACTCCATAGGCGATCATCACCAAACATGCAAAGAACTGAAAGAGAGGCGAGAAGGGTGTAAGGACCAAGAGGGTAACAGTGACACAAGCTCCAACCAGATCTCAGGCCAGGCAGGAGGGGTTTTGGCAGCTGCACCATCTCACACTCAGCCAGATGCATTTCACAGCTGTTTATCATGGAGCTGATGAGCACCAGGGTCCTGGGATGCCAACATTACCTTCTAAGCATGGGAAACAGCTAAGAACCACAGGCGGGGCCTATCAGATTGTGATAAGGACAATGAAGGACAAGATAAGAGTGACAGAGGGGACATCTAGCAAGGATTTAGTTCTAAAAAGACAACATTCAAAGGCCAGCCTAGGAATTTTTCTAGAACCAGTTCACGCCTCTATACTAACACCTGCAGCCACATTCAGAAGCTCCCCGTCTCTGTCTCCATCACTGAATTTGCTGATTTCAAAACTGCCCTCATCAGGAAGAGTAAGGAACCAAATGAGTGCCCATCGAGGCCCTGCCCTCCCCTGGGCTTGGCCGTGGCTCCAGGCCCGGAGTCCAACCTCTCTGAGCGGGAGCCTCCTGTCTGTCAAAAAGGACTGGTAGTCCCTTCCTCTCCCTCACTGTGGGTGTCACAGGATCCTGGGAGGAGATGGTGTGCAGGGCCTGGTGGTGTGAAGGGTGACAGGCGTGGAGGGGACTGCAGCCACTTCACTGGCCACCTGACGTGGGCCTGGAGTCTGGGTTTCACGGGAGAGCCTATGAATCTCCCAGAATGGTTTAAACCACAAGGTTTCTGCACGTGCACTTGTCAGTGGGAGAGCATCCAGTTTTTCACATTCTCCAAGGGGGCACATGACCCTAAGTGAGTGTGGCACAGTTGATTTACAACAAGGTTCCATAGTTAACCCAGGCGGGGTGTGGTAGCTCACACCTGTAATCCCAGCACTTTAAGAGGCCGAGGCGAGTGGATCACCTGAGGTCAGGAGTTCGAAAGACCAGCCTGGCCAACATGGTGAAACCCCATCTCTACTACAAATACAAAAATAAGCCGGGCGTGAGACTCCATCTCCATCTCAAAAAAAAAAAAAATAGCTGGTGTGGCAGCACACACCTGTAGTCCCAGCTACTTGGGAGGCTGAGTCAGGAGAATCACTGAAACCCAAGAGGCAGAGGTTGCAATGAGCCAAGATTGCGTCACTGCACTCCAGCCTGGGCAACAGAGCGAGACTCCATCTCAAAAAAAAAAAAATAGTTAACCCAAAACTTCCATTGCCCACCACACACCACTCCCCACTGTTAATTATGGAAGCCTGGAGGCAGCCCGGCTCCCCTCTGAGACCCACTGAGCATTCAGGTGACAACTCCTCAGGAGGTGGCAGGTGCCTGGCCTCAGACCAAGCAAGCAGCGTGAGTCCTGGGGCCGAGACCCTGCAGACCACCGAGGGAGCCTGGGAAGCAGACTCACCGAGGCAGCCGCACGCTGGTTATACGGCCGGGTGCCCCTCAGGGATGTCAGGTCAACTGCTGCAGAGCAGGCGATGAAGGCGGTGATGTAGAGAACAGTGGCGCTGATGTTAAAGATCATTAACTGCAGGACATGGGGGTAGGGAGTGGGGAGAGAAAAGGCTTAAGACACAAAGAGAGGCTGGGCATGGTGGAATCATACCTGTCATTCCAGCACTTTGGGGGGCTGAGCCCAGGAGTTAGAGACCAGCCTGGGGAACATAGGTAGGCCCCGTCTCTACAAAAAATAAAAAAGTTAGCCAGGCATGGTGGCGCATGCGTGTGATCCCAGCTACTTGGGAGGCTGAGATGGGAGGGTCACCTGGTGCCAGGATTTGGAGGCTGCAGTGAGCCATGATCACACCACTGCGCTCCAGCCTGAGCGACAGAGTGAGATCCTGTCTCAAAAAAAAGACACACAAGGAGACTAACAGTTGGGGCGTCTTTGTTCCCACTGGCACACCCCTTGAGTAGCCACTGGAAGGGGACGCAAACACCTGGGTTTTTCCCACCAACAGGGCCTCAAGAGGCCGTGGTTTCCAGGGGTCAGCCCATCAAGCCCTGGTCCCCAGGAGGCCTGCTGAGCAGGGAGCATGAACACACCTGAGGCTGGGGGAGGGGAATGACAGTGATGGGGTAGGGGCAGTGCCAAACCCATTCCTCACAGAAAGAGGCCAGTCCATGACCCATCTCTTTGTACCAGCTAAAGAAACACAGGCCACTCCTCCAAGTGTGGCCCAGGACCAAGCCCAGGCTATCCCTGGTACCACTGCAAGGTTTGGCTCTGTGGCCAGTCCTGGGGCTGGGCCTCACATCCCTCTCTGCCTCCAGCGGGGAAGAATCTTTGTCTCCCTTTTGGCCACATCCTAAGCTCGAGGCTCTAAGCAAATGCCAGGGTCAGGACCAGGAGGACCAGATATTCCCAGCTGGATACAGAACCAGACTGGCAGGAAGGGGCCCTCTGCTGACAACCAGGCCCCAATCCCTCATCTCAAACGCTTGGCCCCAGGAGCCCACTTACAGTCTTCAAACGCATGGCCCTCAAACATTCATTCGGTTTGTCCAATATATCTTTTAAAAATTACCAACATTATAAAATTAGATTTCATGAAAACCTGAAAACTTCATGTAAAAATTTCATATTAAAAAAAATCTTTGGCTCAAGCCTGTAATCCCAGCACTTAGGGAGGCCGAGACGGGCGGATCACGAGGTCAGGAGATCGAGACCATCCTGGCTAACACAGTGAAACCCCGTCTCTACTAAAAAAATACAAAAAACTAGCCGGGCGAGATGGCGGGCGCCTGTAGTCCCAGCTACTCGGGAGGCTGAGGCAGGAGAATGGCGTAAACCCGGGAGGCAGAGCTTGCAGTGAGCCGAGATCCGGCCACTGCACTCCAGCCTGGACGACAGAGCGAGATTCCGTCTCAAAAAAATAAAAAATAAAAAATAAATAAATAAATAAATAAATAAATAAATAAATCTTGGCCAGGTGCAGTGCCTCATGCCCGTAATCCCAGCACTTTGGGAGGCCGAAGGCAGGCAGATCACTTGAGGTCAGGAGTTAAGAGACCAGCCTGGCCAACATGGTGAAACCTCGTCTCCAATAAAAACACAAAAATTAGCCAAGAGTGGTGGTGAAAGCCTGTAATCCCAGCAACACAGGAGGCTGAGGCGGGAGAATCACTTGAACCCAGGAGGCAGCGGTTGCAGTGAGCTAAGATTACGCCACTGTACTCCAGCCTGAGCGACAGAGTGAGGGAGACTCTGTCTAAAAAAAAAAAAGAAATCTTAAGATATCAAAAGATTCTGCGCCAAGGGGTTTGCACTCCCACTAGCAACAGATGAAGTGAGTATAGGCAGCTTACGATGGGCAGATGGATGCTGGCTTCTCCAGGGTCCCTCCTGACCCAATTCACTCACACATCTTGCCTGGATCCTGTAGGGGTCTGTAGCCCCCATGCCAGAAAATCCCAAGTTGGCCATGCGAATTCAGCCTTCTCTAGATGCAGTTAAGCCCTCTCTGCCCCATTCGTTGAGGGTCCAGAAGCATAAGAAGCAATGCCCTGCCATTGTGGCAGAAGGGAGCCTCCTTCCATTAACAGCCACGGCTGGAGCCCCAGATCTGCACCTAAGAGACACACAGGCTTTTATCTCCAGAGATTTCTCTGTTAGAGGCTCCTGGGACATGAGGGAGGGGTGGACCCTGAGCCCGGAAATCAGGGTGCCGCCTCCTTGCCCCAAAATCTTCCCTGCAAGCCCAGCGACCCCTGCAAACGCTGCCTGTTTCTGCCAGGGATGTCAAGATCTAACAAACCCATTCTGTCTTGAGGATGACTCACGTTTCCTCGGTTTAAAAAGTCATTGAATTCCAAACAATGCTGCCTAGTCCCAGCCTTGCTTGTCTTACAATCATGTGCCTTTCTCGCCTCTCTTCTCACTGAAAGCCTCAGACCCCAGCTGCAGGGGTTTTCCGGGTCAGAGGAAAAAAAAAAACCAGCAGCTTTCTGTGTGTCTGGCCAGGGTACTTCCCATGTCCGCTCTCAGCCCTGTGTCCTGGGAAGACTGTCCTGGGGCAAACCTGGGGAGACCAGCCTCTCCCAGGCCTCAGAGCCTCACCTGCAAGCAGCCGGGTGCCCGAGCTTGTCCTGCACACTTGAGGCCCTGGCCTAGGCAACTTCTGACAGCTTGCCCCCAGCCTCCAGCCACAGGGCTGCCTGCCTGGGCCTGCTAGAATCTCACAAACCCACACAACACAGGCACAAATTCTGACCACCCAGAGAAGGAAAAAAAAATTTTTTTTTTTTTTTTGGAGGTGGAGTCTTGCTCTGTCACCCAGGCACAATCTCAGCTCACTGCAACCTCTGCCTCCCAGGTTCAAGCAATTCTCCTGTCTCAGCCTCCCGAGTAGCTGGGACTAGAGGTGTGCACCACCACAGCTGGCTAATTTTTGTATTTTTTGTAGAGATGGGGTTTCACCATATTGGTCAGGCTGGTCTTAAACTCCTGACCTCAGGTGATCCACCCGCCTCAGCCTCCTAAAGTACTAGGATTACAGGTGTGAGCCACCACACCCAGCCGGGAAAAATACTTTTAAGATTCCAAATGGCCTCTTGCAAATCCACTCAACAGCCCCTCACTTCTACTCTCCTCCTGGGACAAAGTCAAGCCTGTGTCCTTCCTGGCTCATAGTTCCCCAAAAAACCGTACACCTAGGCTGGGCGTGGTGGCTCACTCCTGTACTCCCAGAACTTTGGGAGGCCAAAGTGGGAGACCTGCTTGAGCCCAGGAGTTCAAGACCAGCCTGGGCAATATAGTGAGACCCCCTCCTCTACAAAAAAAAAAAAAAAAAAAAAAAAATGAGCAGGGCATGGTGGCACGTGCCTGTAGTCCTAGCTACTGGGGAGGGTGACATGGGAGGATCACCCGAGTTCAGGGCTTCAAGACTGCAGTGAGTCATTATCGAGCCACTGCACTCCAGTCTGTACATAGTGAGACACTGTTTTAAAGGAAAAATAGAACAACTGGACCCCTGAACCATCAGTCCTTACCTCCACCCCTGGCTCTGCAGACCAGCTTAGGTCAGTGAGGATGTCAGGAGACCCCCCATACCCTGCCACTTCTTTTAGGGAAAGTCACAGTGGTCCTGTCATAGCCACTTCCGGTACCCCCACCCAGACTCACCACCAGTGGCCAGGGCACCATGTACAACTTCATGTGCAGCTGAAACAGGTAGAGAATGAAGAGGATGATTGTCACCAGCCAGAGGAAGACAGCGACGAACATCACCCAGCCATAGGCCGGGTACAGGTGGTACGGGGTGTCCGCAATCAGCGCCCACACCAGCAGCCCCAGCACCTAGGAGGGTCAGACAGGGCAGGGTCGGCCAGAGATGCGGTTTCATTTCTCATCTAGCTAAGAAATATTGGCCAGGCACAGTGGCTCATGCCTGTAATGTCAGCACTTTGGGAGCCCAAGGTGTGATAATCGCTGGAGGCCAGGAGTTCAAGACCAGCCTGGGCAACAAAACAAGTCCCCATCTCTACAGAAAAATTAAGGCCGGGTGCAGTGGCTCATACCTGTAATCCCAGCATTTTGGGAGGCTGAGGTGGCCGGATCACCTGAGGTCAGGAGTTTGAGACCAGCCTGGCCAACATGGTGAAAGCCTGTCTCTACTAAAAATACAAAAATGAGCCGGGCGTGGTGGCGTGTGCCTGTTATCCCAGCTATTTGGGAGGCTGAGACAGGAGAATTGCTTGAACCTGGGAGGCAGAGGTTGCAGTGAGCTGAGATCACGCCACTGCACTCCAGCCTGGGTGACAAAAGCGAAAATCCATCTCAAATAAATAAATAAATAAATAAATAATAGTTAGCCAGGTATGGTGGTGTGTACCTGTGCTCCCAACTACTCAGGAGGCTGAAGCAGAGGATCACATGGGCCCAGGAGTTAGAAGCTGCAGTGAGCCATGATCATGCCACCACAAGCCAACCTCAGAGACAGAGTGAAATTATCTCAAAAAACAGAAAAAATTTAAAAAAGGAATGCTGATTTGGCTCATGCGGTACACCACTGTACTGGGGCCCTGACCTGTACTCACACTCCTCTTCCAGGTCTCAGCTGAGATGTCAGGTGCTCCAGGACACCCCCACACCTCCAGCCTGCATCCCAGAGCCCTCGTCAGCGCTCACAGGGCCCCCCAGGCACCCGCCATCCAGGGTCATAATCGTTCCCTGCCCCAGACTGCGAGCTCCACGAGGGCACGGCCGTGGCTGTCTCACAGCTGCATCCCCACACCCAGCACAGGACCTAGGCCCTGCCAGGGGCTCAGTAAAAGCTGCTGAAAGAAAGTTCAAGTCACCACAGTCCCAGAGGCGGGAAGACAACAGCCCTGTGTCCTCCCTCCCAGCTGGGCCCAGCAGAGAACATCACCAGGGCCTCTGCCTGACACCCCACGTCTCTGGCTCTCCCAGATGCCCTTCTGTACTGGTGTTGCCATCTCACAGGTGAAACTGGGCCTCCAGGAAGCCAAGGGGCCTACTTGTCATGCCGTTCCCAAGTGGCAGGATGGGCCCGACCATCCCAGCAGAGCATGGGTAGTGGCTAACAGCATGGACTCTGGAGCCCAGCTGCCTGGCTTCGATCCCGGCTCTCCTTACCAGTTGTGTGGCCTTGGGCAAGTGTATAATCACCCTTGCTTATCAAATGAGTATAATGATCATTCCTACCTCGTAGAGCTACTGTGAGGACCCACAAGTTCATGCACATAAATGACTGCAACAGAAGTGTTTTTTTTTTCATTGTTCCACAAGTCCAAGGTAGACTGCACAGGCCCAGTCCTCAGCCACAGAAAATTCTCTGTAGGCAGGTTTGTCGACTCACCATGCAGACTGTCTCGGGTGTGGGCCAGCAAAGGGCCTGCAGAGGCAGGGCCCAGGGAGCTCCTGGAGGCACCTCGGATGTGGCCATCCTGGGCCTCCCCAGTCCCTCCTACCCGCCCCCACTTCTCCATGAGGGCACTCTCTGGAATCCCTGGCCACAGAGAGGACACAAGGGTCTAGCTTTGGAGAAAGGCTCCATTGCCAATCAAGACACACAGAAGCGCCCTCTTTTTCCCCTAGTCAGCACCCAGGTACATGGCACCAAGGCTGCGTAGTGACCTTGCCACCAGCCCAAGGACAAGTCAGTGGGATCAGAGAAGCGGTTCCGGAGCAGGTCCCTCCTCTGGCTGCTAGGCTTTGGAGACAGAAAGTCGTGGCTGCTTCCAGCAGCTGAGGGCTGCCGCCAGCCCCTAGAGCACCTGAGGGCCCCGGGCCCAGAGCACAGCCAGAGCTGGGGTGCCTGCCAGGCACCCCACCCAAAAGCACCCTCGCTGAGGACCAGAAGGGAAGCTCCTGTGTGGATCCCTACAGAAGCCAGGGACCAGACTGGGGGGCCTGTAGCTGAGCTGGCCCAGGGAGCCCTCAGCCCTCACAACCCTCCTTCCTCCACCTCCTCCCCATCCCCCAAGGGTCTGGCTCGGGAAGGGTGTGGCCCACTGGGGAAGTGGCAGGTGGGGTCTGGAGCTTGGAAGTCAAAAGCTGTGTGGCTGTGTGACGCTGACCAAGCACCTTCCCTGCTCTCCGAGGAAGACTCTGGGTTTTGTTCATTGCTATATCTTCAGTGCCCAACAGTGCCCGACACATAATATACGCTAAAAACACAACGTGCTTAGGAGCTAACAATCCTATTTCTTCATCCGTGACAGAGATCAGAACCCTGCCCTGCACACGTGCTGTGTATTAAAAGAGGAAGCGGGATGGCCGGGCGCAGTGGCTCACGCCTGTAATCCCAGCACTTTGGGAGGCCGAGACAGGCGGATCACGAGGTCAGGAGATCGAGACCACCCTGGCTAACATGGTGAAACCCCGTCTCTACTAAAAATACAAAAAATTAGCCGGGCGTGGTGGTGGGCGCCTGTAGTCCCAGCTACTCAGGAGGCTGAACCAGGAGAATGGCGTGAACCCGGGAAGCGGAGCTTGCAGTGAGCCGAGATCGCACCACTGCACTCCAGCACTCCAGCCTGGGCGTCAAGCGAGACTCCATCTCAAAAAAAAAAAAAAAAAAAAAAAGAGGAAGCGGGGGCTGGGTGTGGTGGCTCATGCCTGTAATCCCAGCATTTGGGGAGGCCAAGGTGGGAGGACTGCTAGAGCCCAGGTGTTCAAGACCCCATCCTGGGCAATATACAGGGAGCCCATCTCTACCAAATAATTTAAAAATTAGCCGGGTGTGGTGGTGGTGTGCCTGTGGTCTCGGCTACTCAGGAGGCTGAGGGGGGAGGACTGCTTGAACCTGGGAGGTTGAGGCTACAGTGAGCCAAGACTGTGCCACTGTACTCCAGCCTGAGCAACAGCAAGACCCTCAAAATAAACTAAAATAAAATTAAAATTAAGTAAAATTAAAATTAAAATAACAAAATAAGAAGAAGCAAGTGTCCATCTGTGAATTGCCCCTGGCCTTGCCCCGCCCCCCAACCCAAGTAAGGGGCTCAGCCCAAAGGGGCCCAGGGAAAGTGTCCCTCTCTCCAGGGCTCAGCAACTGCTCCTCCCCACCCTGGGGTGAAGCTCCAGGGACCCATCCCCCCGACACACAGCACCCTGCCAGCCTCTGTTGCCCGTCAGCACCCTCCTTTCACCGCCACAAGCAGGCCAGGTAAGGGTAGGCAGGTGAGGAAGCCAGGGCGGAGCCGCACACCGCTGTCACACACCAAGCTGGGGGCAGAGCCCTTACGAGTGTGGACCCAGGGCAAGATGTCTCACAACAGCCACACCTGGAGAGGCCACGAACCCCCAGAGCCGGGGAGGAGGCCAGTGTTCTGAAGGAGAACAAACACTTCAGGCAGCACGCCTCTGTCCCTTCTCCAGGTGAGAACTGGGCGTGTCCTGGATAAACAATTATTTTTTCATTGAAAGCCAATTCTTTATGGGCCTCTGCTGCCACTGTGTTGCCTGCTTCCAACTAACTAAAGAAAAGTCAGAAAATGCAATGGACCAAAAATCAAGAAAAGACCAATTCAGGTTTCCACTGTCATACGCCTATCAATCACCTGTCCCATGACTCACAGCCTAGACCACAACAGCCCCTCACTGCCCTCCCACTCTGTGCCAGACACGTCTCATTGATTCCTCCATCACCAGACCCTCCTCAAATGTTCTGTTTGTTATCCCCATCTTCCAAAGGGAATCTCAGGAGGCAATGTGCCTATGGTGACTGTGGGTAAAGGACAGGGCAGGAGGCCGGGTGCAGTGGCTCACACCTGGAATCCCAGCACTTTGGGAGGCTGAGGTGGGTGGATCACTTGAGCTCAGGAGTTCGAGACCAGCCTGGGCAACATGGGAAAACCCCATATCTACCAAAAATACAACATGTAGCTGGGCATAGTGGCATGTGCCTATGGTCCTAGATACGTGGGAGGATCAATGGAGCCCGGGAAGTCAAGGCTGCAGTGAGCCATGATCACACCACTGCACTCCAGCCTGGGTGACAGAGACCCTATCTCAAAAAATAAATAAAAATTTTTAAAGGATAGGGAAGGGTGGGAACCCAGATCTGTGCGTCCTTGGAACCTGTGCTACTATGAGTTATTTAGTGAAGTGTAAAAAGTGAGGACACTTCAGCTGGCTCCAAGAGCCAGGCTGGGCTGGGCACCCAGGCTCCCCCCGTCCCTGCCCTGCCCTGTGCTCCAGCCCCACCCCTGGTTTCCAGATCAGCGAACGCAGCGTCCAGATGAAGCTGGAGGATAAGCAGTGGGAATTGCTGGCGTTCTTCTGGCTGTGCTGCCTGGCTCTGTGCCTGGGGAGCCGCCTCGGTTTCTGCCCTAGAACAAGGAAGGTTCGTTCCTGTATTTGAACCAGACAGACTGGTTTCTCCTGGTCCCTGAGCCCCCAGCCCAGTCCCCCCAGAGAGACCCTGCTCAGGACAGGGCACCCAACACAGGCCTCACTGTGGGCATCTCTCTGGGTTCATACATTTAACCAATGTCTATGGAGAAGGGGAATGGGGGTAGCAACGGGGTCATGGTTGCAATTCTGGATAAGGGGCCAAGAAAGATCTCACTGGCAAGGTGATGATAGGCAAAAACCCAGGGAGGTGACGGAGGGGCAGGGAGGGTGCCATGTGAGTATCTGGGAACAGAACTCTATGCCTTCACCCCTGGGCCCTGTAGGTCTCTCTTGCTTACGTGTTCAGCTGTCCCCGAGTTTCTCCCGAGGTGTCCACACCAACATCTAAGTGTCTCTCTCCTACACACACAGGCAAACCACATCCTCCCCTCCTTCCTAGCTCTCTGAGGTCCCTGACATGCCTCCCCAGACAGGTCCTGCAGATAAACAAAGGGAACTGTCTGGAAATCTCAAGGGCACAGGGCCTTTTTTTTGCTTTTCTGAAAACCTGAAGAATTTGGATTAGGAACTTTTTTTCCTATATGAAGACTACAGTGTCAAAAAGGACCTTTGCATCTTCAAAGAATTTCCAAACAACGGGGTAACGAAGAGATGTTTTTGTGAAAACCACCTGCAGGATCAGAGAGAAGATTCATCACAAATGCCCGACCAAGAGGCACTCCTCGTTCCAGCGAAACCCTGTTATTACAGTGTCCCCAGAAGCTGCCAACACTGACAGCCAGACAGGCCAGGTTCCTGCAGGGCGCGTGCCCTTCAATGACTCTGAGGGAAGTTTTTCCTCATCTCTTGTTGTGATTTGCAATGTGTTCCCCAAAATATGTTCAAGTTCTAACCCCTAGTACCTGGGAATGTGGCCTTATTTGAAAACAGGGTCTGGCCAGGCGCGGTGGCTCAAACCTGTAATCCCTGCACTTTGGGAGCCTGAGGTGCGTGGATCAGTTAAGGACAGGAGTTCGAAACCAGCTTGGCCAATATGGAGTAACCCAATTCTAGTAAAAATACAAAAATTAGCTGGGCCCATCCTGGCTAACATGGTGAAACCCCGTCTCTACTAAAAATACAAAAAAAAAAAAAACTAGCCAGGCGAGGTGGCGGGCGCCTGTAGTCCCAGCTACTCGGGAGGCTGAGGCAGGAGAATGGCATAAACCCGGGAAGCGGAGCTTGCAGTGAGCTGAGATCCAGCCACTGCACTCCAGCCTGGGCGACAGAGCAAGACTCCGTCTCAAAAAAAAAAAAAAAAAAAAAAAAAAAAATTAGCTGGGCATGGTGGCGGGTGTCTGTAGTCCCAGCTACTCAGGAGGCTGAGGCAGGAGAATCGCTTGAACCCAGGAGGCGGAAGTTGCAGTGAACTGAGATCACACCACTGCACTCCAGCCTGGGGGACGGAGCGGGACTCTGTCTCAAAAACAAAACAAAACAAAACAAGGCCTGGCACAGTGGCTCACGCCTGTAATCTCAGCACTTTGGGAGGTTGACGCAGGCGGATCACCTGAGGTCAGGAGTTCAAGACCAGCCTGGCCAACATGGTGAAACCCCGCCTCTACCAAAAATACAAAAAATTAGCCAGGCATGGTGGCACGCACCTGTAATCCCAGCTACTTGAGAGGCTGAGGCAGAATTGCTTCAACCCAGGAGACAGAGGTTGCAGTGAGCCGAGATCGTGCCACTGCACTCCAGCCTGGGCGACAAGAGCGAAACTCCGTCTCAAAAAAAAAAAAAGAAAGAAAGAAAAGAAAACAGTGTTTGCAGACATGCTCAAATTAGGGGGGGTTATACTGGATTGGGGGCATCTCTAATCCAATGACCGGTGTCCTTATAAGAGAAATGTGGACACAGAGGCCACAGGGGTAGACCGCCATGTGAAGACAGAGGCAGAGATGAGAGTGATGCATTTGTAAGCCAAGGCACACCAAGGCTTGCCGGTCACCACCAGAAGCCAGGAGGGGGACATGGGACAGACTCTCCCTCAGAGCCCCAGAAGAAAGCAACCCTGCCAACACCTTGATTTCAGTAACTGAGACAATACATTTCTGCCTCCCTGTTTGTGGAACTTTGTTATGGCAGCCCCAGAAAATGAATAGGTTTTTCTCAGCTGCTCTCTGAATCTGTGGATGGGTGTCATAACCTTGTTCACCTGAGTGACACTGGCATCAGTTCTGTTGGAGGGGTAATGTATAGACTCCTTGAGTTCACGCTCTGACCCTGCCAACTTTACTAGCTGTGTGACCTCAGGCAAGTGGCTTAGCCTCTCTGTGCCTTAGTCTTCATCTTCCTTCATCTTCAAAATGCGTCTACCGCCTAGGGTGGTTTGGTTTGGTTTGGTTTTTGAGACAGAGTCTCACTTCGTCACCCAGGCTGAAGTGCAGTGGCACTACTGTAGCTCACTGCAGCCTCGACCTCCTGGGTTCAAGCGATCCTCCCACCTCATCCTCCCGAGTAGCTGGGACTACAGGCATGCATCACCACACCTAGCTATTTTTAATTTTTGTAGAGGTGGGGTCTCCCTGTGTTGCCCAGGCTAGCCTAGAACTCCTAGGCTTAACCAATCCTCCTGCCTGGGCGCTAGGGTAGTTTTGAGCAAGGTACTTAGACCGGCAACCAGCATAGGCTTAATATTCAACATGGCCAGGTGTCATGATCACCCTGAGGGGTTAAGAACATGGCTTTTCAAGTCAGCACCCTGGGCCTACTTTCCTGCATTCGCCATGGTGTGTGCGGCTCCTCAGGAGTGTGAGGCCTCACTGAGAGAATGACGGTATCCACATTCAAGTACCAGGCACAGCCCGGGCACAGATAAGGACCCACGCCCGTGCCAGCCCCACCCACCTGACAGATAAGGCAGTGGTGCTCCCACAGGAGGCCTCAGAAATCCAGCCCACCCTCAGATCTCCCTTGGAGCTGCACTCTCTCCGCTCCTCAGAGGCTGAGGGGCCTTGGGCAGACGCCTTTACCCCTTGGCACAGTGGAAGCAGGGAGGTTTGGCTCACTGATCTCTGAGATTCCCCACGGCCTGAGGTTAACACTCCTGAACACGGGCCTCCTCCAGGGGCCCCAAAGGGAGGGGTTCGACCAACCCTATGGGCACTGAGCTAACTGTCATGCAAAGACAGTCACCCCAACTCTTTTCACTCTCTTCACTTCCGGGGTAGCGTCAGACCTTTGTGGGCTCACTGTGTGGCCTTGGGGGAGTCACCTAACCTTTCTGGTCTGTTTCCTCATCTGACAAGTGAGGGAATTAGGGTATGGGGGCCCTAGGGGGACACCTGGTCACCTCACAGGTGTGTCATACATATGAAACTAGGTGAAAGAAAACGTTAAAAGCCATAACAGTCGTGAGCAGTAGTGAAGGCTGTGAGACAGTCCGGGGCTGGGGGAGGGAAATCCCAGAGAGGGCAGCCATGAGGCAGGAAGGCAGCCGGGGCCTGGAGGACACCAGGGCTTAAGCTCAGCAGCTGCCAGGGCTGGCAGGTCACAGGAATGACCACAGTGGGCTGGGGAGTCCCTGGAGTGGCTGCTGGGAATGCAGGCCTGGGGTGACCAAAGTTTCTAATTTTTCAAGAGACACTAAAAGTCTGGATTTTATGTGCAAATCAGCTATTTATTTATTTATTTATTTATTTATTTGATGGAGTCTCACTTTGTTGCCCAGCCTGGAGTGCAGTGACGCAATCTTGGCTCACTGGAACCTCTGCCTCCTCGGTTCAAGTCATTCTCCTGCCTCAACCTCCTAAGTAGCGGGGACTACAGGTGCGTGCCACCACCATGCCCGGTTAATTTTTGTATTTTTGGTAGAGACAGGGTTTCACCATATTGGCCAGGCTGGTCTCAAACTCCTGACCTCAGGTGATCCACCTGCCTTGGCCTCCCAAAGTGCTGGGATTACAGGTGTGAGCCACTGCACCTGGCAAAAGTCAGCTTTTTAAACATGGGTGACTGAACCAAAGGTTTTAGAAACAATGTGACGGCCAAAGGGGCCAAGGCAGCGAATCTTTCCATGGCCCCCGAGTCCATCCACAGTCCCCAAGTCTATCCACAACCCCCTTTTCTAGCCCCCGAGTCCTTTACTGGCCCCTGAGTCCTTGCCTGGCCCCTGAGTCCTTACCCGGCCCCCGAGTCCATCCCCAGCCCCTGAGTCCATCTCCAACCCCCGAGTCCATCCCGAGCCCAAGTCCTTCCACAGCCCCCGAGTCCTTCCACAGCCCCCGAGTCCTTCCCCCGCCCCCAAGTCCATCTATGGACCCCGAGTGCTTTCCAGACCCCCGAGTCCTTCTCCAGCTCCAGCCTCTCTCTCCCCACTGCTCCATCCAGGAAACGCACACCCAGGGTGGCAAAGTAAACCCTTTCTGGGGTCCCCCTCACTGGGGACACATCTGGGCAAGCCAAGAACACTCAGAACTCAGCCTGGCCAGGCTCGGCCCCCACCCCCGCTCTGGCCCTTCTCTCTACAGTGAAAGGGACTTTATGGGGACAAAAAGCCACCCATTGTATCACATGAGACAAAGGGGCAGGGGACAGAGGCTCCGGGCGCCTGAGCTGGCCACAACACAGCCACACACCACCCCCTGCCTGTGCGAAAGGGAGGGCACCTTGGAATTCCCGTGCCATGCACTCCAGCATTCGAGGATCCTGGAGTCATCCCTGCTCTCCAGGAAGGCGACAGCAGACTCGGAACCCAGCCCCAGATCCACTAGACCTGGGCAGTACCAAACAGCCCTGAGCTCTCTTTTGTCATAGGAAAAATGGGCATGTAAGTCACCAAACAGAGTCATTCAGTCATTAAACAAACTGTGCCAGGCGCTGTTCTAGGCCCTGGGAACACAGTGGGGAGCCTGGCAGCCAGGGTCCCCACCCCAGGCCACAACCACCCCACCCCCACCTCCCACAGGGGCCCTGCTTCCTGGGGCTATGGCAGGAGGACGATGCTGGAGGTGGGGGCTCAGACCTGGTCCTCCTCCAAGGCATTCATCATATCATCTGTTATTTCTGAGTCCTGGGTCTCAGAGCAGAGAGCATTTCAATGCCAAAGGCAGAAGAGGTTGCAGCACACCTACCCCAGTGGCTGAGCCACCCCTAGAACCCCAGCAAGGTCCTACAGCCCCCACGTGTACTTGCAGCCAAGGAGCCACTACCACTGCATCCTTGCTGTGAGGTCTCCCCTTAGGGCTTTAGAAAAGTCTTCCCAGCTGGGCATGGTGGCTCACACCTGTAATTCCAGCACTTTGGGAGGTCGAGGCAGGTGGATCACCTGAGGTCGGGAGTTCTAGACCAGCCTGGCTAACATGGTGAAACCCCATCTCTACTAAAAATACAAAAAAAAATTAGATGGGCATGGTGTCGGGCACCTGTAATCCCAGCTACTTGGGAGGCTGAGGCAGGAGAATTGCTTGAACCTGGAAGGCAGAGGTTGCAGTGAGCCAAGATCGCGCCATTGCACTCTAGCCTGGGCAACAAGAACAAAACTCCGTCTCAAAAAAAAGAAAAGAAAAAGAGTCTTCCCAACTTGAACTCAAACTGCTCCCTACTTAATCCTACCCCATTCCCATTCTGCCCTCTGGTCAGACCAAGCAGGTCCTCCCTCCACAGGCAGCCCCCAGGTGTGTGAAGGCAGGTGGGGGCCTCTTGAGTGACACTCCAAGGCCCTCTCTGGCTCCCAGAGCAGGTGGCAGCACTCGCAGGTGGGATCTCAGAAACTCAGAGCTCCCTGCCTGCTGGTCCCCTTCTCTGTTTCCTCCCTCCTTCCCAGGGTCTCCTAGGCCTACCCCACAAAGCCTACCCGAGTCTCCCCAGCACCCAGGCCCCTCCAGCCACACAGAGCGTTCCCAGGAAGGCCTTACCCTCCTTGTAAAGTCCCAGGTGGAGCCCTGCATTCATTCCCTCCAATCCCCACCCCCGCAACTACCTTGCCAGGCCCCTGATGTTCATGTCACCCAGAACATCAGTGCCAGCATTGGGTGTAGAACCAGCATCGCAGGAAGTCCAGGGAGAGAGGAAGACCCTCACTTTAGCACCCCCCATTCCTCCAGCAGGCCAAGACCAGGGTACACGGGGCTGGTGAAGCTCTATATGCTCCCAAAAGCAGCTGGTTCTTTCTCTGGAGGGGCCGATGGAAGGATGAGGTGGCCTTGGGGTGCTGAGACTATAAACTTCTTGTTATCCCAGTTGCCCTGGGTTCGAGTTCTGCCACTGCCCCCTCTCAGCTCTGGCCTCAAGAGCAGTAATGCTCTCTTCAAATAAAGTAGTCTCCAGGGGAGTGTCCCCACATCCTGGGTGACAGGGGAAGGGGAGCTCATACCTGCAAACCGAGCACTTTAGGAGGCTGAGGTAGGAGGAATGCTTAAGCCCAGGAATTTGAGACCAGCCTGAGCAACATAAGCAAGATCCCCATCTCTAAAACAAAACAAAACAAAACAAAACAAAAATTAGCCAATTAGCCAGGCATTGTGGCGCATGCCTGTGGTCCCAGCTACTTGGGAGGCTGAGGCAGGAGGATCATGTGAGCCCGGGAGGTCGAGGCTGCAGTGAGCCATGATCACACTACTGCACTCCAGCCTGGGTGACAAAGTGACACCCTGTCTCAAAAAAAAGTTGGGGGGTGGGCGCTGGACACGGTGGCTCACGCCTATAATCCCAGCACTTTGGGAGGCTGAGGCGGGTGGATTATGAGATCAGGAGATCAAGACCATCCTGGCTAACATGGTGAAATCCCATCTCTACTAAAAAATACAAAAAATTAGCAGGGCGTGGTGGCAGGCACCTGTAGTCGCAGCTACTCAGGAAGCTGAGAATTGCATGAACTCAGGAGGCGGAGCTTGCAGTGAGCTGAGATTGCACCACTGCACTCCAGCCTGGGGGACAGAGCGAGACTCCGTCTCAAAAAAAAAAAAGAAAAAAAAAAGTTAGGGGTACAGTGCTCCCATCCTGCCACCCTCACACAGAGTGGCAGATGTGAAAAAGCTCATCTAGTATCTGACCCCAGCCCCAAATAAAAGCTGGAATATCCCAGAACAGGCCTGGGTCTGTTCCCTAGCAGCTCAGGCTTTGGGCCCTGCCTCACCTTTGACCTGTCTCCCTGCCCACAACTCCCTGTGAGACCCTGGGGTACCACCCTGGCCTCTCCCCATTGGACAAACAGGAGGGACCAACCCAGCACTTTGGAAGGCTGAGGCAGGCAGATCACCTGAGGTCAGGAGTTTGAGGCCAGTCTGGCCAACATGGCGAAACCCTGTCTCTACTAAAAATATGAAAATTAGCTGGGCATCGTGGCTCATGCCTGTAATCCCAGCACTTTGGAAGGCTGAGGCAGCAGATCACCTGAGGTCAGGAGTTCAAGACCATCTTGGCCAACATGGCAAAACCCCGTCTCTACTAAAATTACAAAAATTAGCCGGGCTTGGTGGTGGGCACCTGTAATCCAGCTACTCGGGAGCCTGAGGCCAGAGAATTGCTTGAACCCAGGAGGCAGAGGTTGTAGTGAGTCAAGATCATGCCACTACACTCCAGGCTGGGTGACAGAGTGAGACTCTGTCTCAAAAAAAAAAAAAAGAAAGAGAAATGAAAATGATAGTACATTGACCTATCATTTTGGTCTATTAGATTGGGGCACATCCAGAAGTGTGTTAAATCACCATGTTGGGAGGCTGTGGGAACAGGAACCTTCCAGGAGGCATGCTGTTGCAGGCAGGAAGGGTGTGACCTCTCCGGAAGGCATTTGGCAATCTACATCACAATCCCAAATGCACATACCCTCCCACCCAGCAGTCCCACTTCTGGAAACGTATCATACAGATGCACTTGGTGGCATTTCTTGCAGCAGGGTGTGCAACAGCAAAGGAATGGAAAACCCAAAGTGTCAGTCAACAAAGGGACTGACCACCCAGTCACACCACAGCTGCATGATGGAACACTACAGAAGCCATAAAGGAAGAAGCAATTGCACTCCACACACTGAGACAAAAGGACCCCCAAGATTCATTTTTTAAGTGTAAAAGAAAAAGTGCAGAAGGATGTGGCTAGACTATATATCTTGGGGAGAGTATATAACTGAGGACAGACAGGAATCTAGAGCCACATTTGCATAGATCTCCTTAAAGAAAGTCTTAAAATGGGATGTAGGAAACTGAGAGTGGGCATGAAGGAGTCAACTTTAACCAAAAAGGAACAGAGATTTTTCACTGTACTCTTTCCCAGTTTATTTTATTCTTGAGCATTGTAAATACATTACCCATTAAAAAAATTAGGGGCTGGGTGCGGTGGCTCACGCCTATAATCCCAGTACTTTGGGAGGCCGAGGCGGGCGGATCACATGAGGTCAGGAGTTTGAGACCAGCCTGGCCAACATGGTGAAACCCCATCTCCACTAAAGATACAAAAATTAGCCAGGCCATGGTGGCATGTGCCTGTAATCCCAGCTCCTTAAGAGGCTGAGACAGGAGAATCACTTGAACCCGGGAGGCAGAGCCCTTGCAGTGAGCCGAGATCACATCACTGCCCTCCAGGCTGGGTGACAGAGCAAGACCTTGTCTCAAACAAAAAAATGAAGAAAAAGAAAAAGAAAATTAGGTAAATAAAGGTATGAAAAAAATGGACACAGCTTGCCGTGCGCTCATACAGAATATCCCTAGGTGTATTGCCGTGGGGGAAAAGCATGGCTTGGCGCATGCACAGAGAGCACCCATCTGTGGTTAAGTGAGGATATGGGTTTTATGTAGAAATATGCATCCACTCATCCTGGAATGAGACACATGGCATGTGGTTGCCTGGGGGTGAGGGCAGCTGTGGGGTGTGGTCAGTCAGGGATGAGAGAAATTGCATTTTCATGATTACCCTTTCTACCATTGGAGTGCTTTGTATTATGTCTCTGTAATTTTTTTTCAAAGAATAAAACAATTCCATCAGTAGAGAAACAGCTAAATGAGCAGAGGCTACCGGGACACTATGGGTTACTCCACAACAGTTTACAGGGAAGGAAGACAAGTCTCAGAACATGAAGAGTGGCGGGGCGCAGTGGCTCATGCCTGTAATCCCAGCACTTTGAGAGGCCAAGACAGGCAGATCACCTGAGGTCAGGAGTTCAAGACCAGCCTGGCCAACATGATGAAACCCCGTCTCTACTAAAAATACAAAAATTAGTTGGGTGTGGTGGCAGGGATCTGTAGTCCCAGCTACTCGGGAGGCTGAGGCAGGAGAATCTCTTGAACCCGGGAGGCAGAGGTTGCCGTGAGCGGAGATTACACCACTGCACTCCAGCCTGGACGACAGAGCGCACGAAGAGCTCTCAGATGCACTGAATATGAGAAAAGCAACTTGCTGAACAAAGGATACAGAATAAAACCATCAATGTTTTCAAAAATGCACAGGAAAAAAGACTAGAAACACCCCAAATAGTTGTCCCCTTAGGGACAGAGGTGGGTAACCCAACTACAGCTTTAGCGTAATCTGTACAGGTTTTTATTTTGTGAGGAGAATGTATTCATATATTCAAAATGTAATTACAAATTAATTCCCAAACACTCAATACTTCCCCAGTGGCAGTAAGTGGGGAGTGTCGGGGGAATTAACAATACAAGGCATTTATTGCTCTGTGCAGCGGAGCGGGGTTGGATGAAGATACTGGGCATGCGGAGCCTGGAATGCTGTACTAAAAAGACTGAACCACCCACAAATCTCAGTGCTAAGGGAGGCCCCGCGAGTCTCCAACACTGCAATCCCAGTGTGACCAAGCCCTGCTCACACCTCTCTCAGACTCCAACAATCTCATCTAGGCAGCCCCTTCCTGGAGACCAGAGCTGACTTTCAGTCCCTGCCCTGCCCTCCATCTGCAGAGGAGCTGGTCTGCCTCCTGGGGCTGGAGACAGAGCCGGTATCACCATAAGGAAGAACTTTCCAACACTCTCAAGTGCCCAAGGATGGAGCAGGGAGCCTTAAGAAGAACTGAGCTCTCTGCCTCTGGAAGCATGCAAGTTCATGTTGGAGATGCTGCAAAGGGACCTCTTATGCTTGCATAAGAACCCACGGATCCTGTAACCCTGTGAATCCAAACTGTCCTTCATTCCCACATACAGTGCTAGGCTAGCTCTTCGCAGGCATGATCTAGATCCTGCCACCACCATCTGACAGACAAGGAAGTGAGGCTCAGGGAAATTCGGAAATTCCCCTACGATCACGCAGCCAGAAAGGAACGGAGTCCGTTGAACCCAAGGCTCTCAGCATCCAGGCCTGTGTTCCCATCAACAATCTCCATGCCACCCCATAGATCATGGAGATCTAGGGAGATCTAGGGAGATGGAAGATCAGGGAGATCTAGGGAGATGGAATTGTTTTATTCTTTGAAAAAAATTACAGAGACATGATACAAAGCACTCCAATGGTAGAAAGGGTAATCATGAAAATGCAATCTCTCTCATCCCTGACTGACCACGCCCCACAGCTGCCCTCACCCCCAGGCAACCACATGCCGTGTGTCTCATTCCAGGGTGAGTGGATGCATATTTCTACATAAAACCCATATCCTCACTTAACCACAGATGGGTGCTCTCTGTGCATGCGCCAAGCCATGCTTTTCCCCCACGGCAATACACCTAGGGATATTCTGTATGAGCGCACGGCAAGCTGGGTCCATTTTTTTCATACCTTTATTTACCTAATTTCTTTTTATTTTTATTTTTTTGTTTGAGACAAGGTCTTGCTCTGTCACCCAGCCTGGAGTGCAGTGATGTGATCTCGGCTCACTGCAAGGGCTCTGCCTCCCGAGTTCAAGCGATTCTCCTGCCTCAGCCTTCTCTTCTATTTTTTGTTGTTGTTAAGAGTAGAGAGCTGGGTGCAGTGGCTCACACCTGTGAGCACTTTGGGAGGCCAAGGCAGATGGATTGCTGGAGCCCAGGAGTTATAGACCAGTCTGGGCACCATGATGAAATCCCGTATTTACAAAAAATATAAAAACTTAGCCAAGCATTGTGGCATGTACCTGTAGTCCCAGATACTCAGGAGGCCTGAGGTGGCAGGATCGCCTGAGGCTGGGAGGTTGAGGTTGCAGTGAGCTGTGATCACACTACTACACTCCAGCCTGGGTGACAGAGCAAGACCTTGTCTTGAGGAAAAAAAAAAAGTAGGGGTCTTACTCTGTCACCCAGGCTAGAGTGCAGTGACGTGATCAAGTCTTACTGCAGCCTCAAACTCCGAGGCTCAAGCAATCTTCCTGCCTCAGCCTCCCAAGTAACTGGAACTACAGGCATGTGCCACCCTGCCACCTGCCCAGCTAGGTGAAGTTTTGATCTGTTATTCACCTAAGTGGGAATTGTGTGGCCACCCCCAATCCCAGGAGGTGGGGCAAAATGGAAGGACAGAAGGTACCAAACCAAATGGCCTTACTGCCATAGGGCATTCACACAGCTTCCACGTCCTGGGCCTCAAGGGCGCCTACTGACTGACAGGTCTCTGTACAAGCTCTGGTCTGTCCTGATCCTCCTTCTCCCTTCCTATGGCAGGAAGCCGTCTCTGATGGCCTTGGCCCCTGATGAGTCTCCCTTCCTGAAGTCCCCCTTTTACCCCTCCAAAGCACTCTAGAACTTCATACCCCCAAAATAAACAAGATGAGGAAGCATAGCTAGAGTCAGGTTTTGGATTTCCAGATCAAAGTGCAAAGCCAAGCTGTCACTCTATCCTGTGTGACCTTGGACAAGTTCCTCACCCTCTCTGAGCCTATTTACTTATTAATAAATCCGGATAAGATCATCCTTCTCCCCACGGCTTGGGGAGGCTTGAAAAAATAAGAGATGGGCACCTAATAGCACTACTTTATACTTATTGTAAAAAGGCTTTGGGAGCTCCCCTTAAACAAATAACCACGCCTTCTGCATTGTGTGACCTGAGTCACACAAAAATGTATAGCACTGAGGCCTTTTTTTTTTTAACCAAAAGAGTTGTCTGTAAATCAAACTTGCATGCCTTGTGACATGAATCCACTGGTCAGAAAAAATAAATTAAAAAAAACAAAGACCTGCCTCCTTTTTTAGAGGCTATCTGCATAGATTCTTCGTTTCCCTTTTTGCCTAGGCTGCTAGGAAGTTCAACAAAGAATCAACAGCCTCAAACTTGCTGCAAGTCAATTCTCCCCTCCACACTACCAGCTTTTAAAGACACATTGCTTTAACTCTTCTGTCTTACGTGATTTAATATCATATTCCATTTGGTGTTCTTTCTGAATCTACAAGGAATAAGGATAGTGATAAATCAATGACCACCACCAGACATCTGTGAAGAATACTGAGGCTGGTTCTTCAGGACACATTCTGATGCTGAATGAAAAGTGTATCTCCTTCTCCAGGAGCTGGAGGCTTTTCTACCCACCTCCCCTTCCTCCCAGCACACCAGGAACATTCATCAAATCCTGGGAAACAGAGGGGTCTGATGGGGAATTAGCTTTCATCTTCTCATTTATTTCCTGCTCCATGCAGCCTTCTCCGATCCCTCTGGGAGAAGCACATCCTCTGGGCACCTCTCTCACTGACCAAGAGCTCCTGGAAAGTGGGCACTGGGCCCGGGGTCCCCACCACTCCCTCTATGACAAACCCTGGGAAGGTAGCAGCAAAGCCACATGTGGTCATTAAGACCATGGGCCAGAAAAGTCAGAAAAATCACTCCTGTGAGGAGGGCTGTGAGATCTTGGGCAAAGAACTGACCTCTGAGCCTTAGTTTCCTCACCTGTAAAATGGGGCCGACTAAGAGGATCTAAAGCCCTTGGCAAAGGGCCTGAGCCTAGTGCTGGCCTGATAGATGGGAGCTACGATGGCTTCCCAGCAGATGGCGGTGCCTGTTGGATGAACGCCCATATACCCCATTTCAGACCCAGTAGAACTATCTGTTGCCAGAGAAACAGCTCAGGATGCAGCTTCTCCAACAAGCAGACTTCTCCTTTTTTATTGAGACAGTCTCACTCTGTCGCCCAGGCTGGAGTGCAGTGGCGTGATCTCAGCTCACTGCAAGCTCCACCTCCCGGGTTCACACCATTCTCCTGCCTCAGCCTCCCCAGTAGCTGGGACTACAAGTGCCCGCCACCACACCCGGCTAATTTTTTGTATTTTTAGTAGAGATGGGGTTTCACCGTGTTAGCCAGGATGGTTTCGATCTCCTGCATTGTGATCCGCCCGCCTCGGCCTCCCAAAGTGCTGGGATTACAGGCGTGAGCCACCACACCTGGCCCCAACAAGCAGATTTCTAAGGCACTAAAATGTGCAGGTCATTTTCAGAACTCTAATGGGAGACCCTCATCCTCCCAAAGGCACTGCAGGTAGGGGGCAAAAGGGCCCACTTCCCCTCACACCCAGTCCGTGAGAGTCAAGAGACCCAAGTGCCAAGCTCTATTACAGGACTCCTGGTGAGTCCTTCTACCTAGACCTCAATGTCTACATTTATGTAATGGGACCCAGATGCTCAGGGCTGGATTGCTGAGCCCACAAGGGATGCGCCCCCACCCCCCAATCAGGAACACAAGCCTTCTCTAGAAGAAGCTACCAAGACCCTTGCAGCCCACAGCAACATCCTCCTCTTACTCCAATGTCTTCCATTCTCCCTATTGTTAGTCTCTTTCTTTCTTTTCTTTTTTTTTTGAGACAAAGTCTCATCCACCTAGGCTGGAGTGCAGTGGTGCGATCAAAGTCACGGTAGCCTCGAACTCCCAGGCACAAGCCTCCCAAGTAGCTGAGACCACAGGTACATGCCACCATGCCTGGCTATTTTTTTTTTTTTTCCTTTTTTTGTAAAGACAGGGTCTCAATATGTTGCCCAGGCTGGTCTTGAACTTCTGGCCACAAGCAATCCTCCTGTCCGTCAGGGGCCAGCCTCAGGATCCCCCTCACCAGGCATGCTGAGGGATCCCTCACAGGGATCTTGCTGGTCATCATCCTCCACCCAGCAAGATCCCTCTTCTGTTCCAAAACCTCTTAAGGTCACCAACAGACCCTAGACCCTGTGGCTTGCAGAGATTACACAAGGCCCTTGGCTTCTGTCCACATCAGAAACAAGTGCTTCAACTCCAGCACCACCAACCTGTTGGTTACTCCCTGCAAATTAATTCAACTTTCTCTCACTACATCTTCGCTCACACTGTTCCCTGCCCTTGGAACACCCTTTCCCTGCCTCTGCCTCAGATTTCAGTGAAGTCTCTGCTCAAAAACCACCTCCTCCAAGAAGCCTTCCTGGTCGTGGAATTGCTCTCCTCCTCCTCTGCCCTTTTGCACCACTTCTCACACCCACCTGGCTCTCCCCTGGGCAGCCTGGCAGCTGCTCATGGCTGTGCCCCTCACCACCATCTCAGAGCCCAGCACTCCAGCAGTGGCGGGGTCAGTGGCTCTCCCCATCTGCAGAATTAAATCATTCCAGGAACTAGACCTCTTCCCTCAGAAGATAGAATCTTCTCCCCCACCCAACAAAAGAGAAACAAACAAAACTCTGGGAGAAGTGTTAAAAATGTAGATTTCTGGCTATACTTCCTGAGATTCAAATTCCAATTGCACATTTTTTCCGGGGGTGGAGTCCAATAATCTAAATTTTAAACAAACCCGCCAGGATGATTAAGAGGCTGCGGAGGGGGCCCACAGAGACCTGAGAAATCCTGAAATGAGATAGCACTGACCCAGGTGGAGGTGGGCCCGCACCTGGAGAGGTCAGCGGAGGGAGACTGGACCTCAGCCCAGCGTCTGGCACCAAAGCGACCACCCTGCCCTCCAGCTCGGGCCTGGCAGCCCTGCTAGCACCCAGCAGTAGGAGACAGTGGTAAATGTCCACTTGCTGGATTGCAAAGGAAAATAGGTCCCGGCCCAACTCCAAATCCACCCGAGTCCTCTGAAAATGTATCAGGCCCTCACCCACCCAGGGTACCCACCCAGCTTCCAGACCCTCACGAAAGGGTGGCAGAAGCAGCAGCTAACATCCGGGCCTGTGGCTGGGAGTGGAGGATGTTCCCATGGGTCCGCCTCAGTTGGGGTCTGTACAGGGCTCTGGGAGAGAGTAGAAGTCTTGCCCCTGGCTACCCACAAACCCCTCCCTCCGGCGCAGGGGGCGATTTCTAGGCCCCGTGGGGCTAGCCAAACCGGCTGAAACCTGGCGGGTCACCCAGAGAAAGCTAGAAGAGCCCGGCTCCTGCGCGGGCGCCCACAGTTTAGTGCCTGAGTGTGCGTGTTGGGGGGCCGGATGTGCCCTCTAGATTAGATGAGGAATGTTCTGGGGTGCGGCCACGCGGAGCCGCTGGGAGCAGAAGGTGGTTAGAGAGTGGACTTTGCCTCAGACTGGGTTCCCTGGAGGGCTGGGGGCACTGTCAGGGCAGAAAGAGGGGTGAAAAAGAGAAAGGAGGGAAGGGAGGGGTGGGAAGGGTTGGGGGATTGTGCGCAGTGACTGTGGCTCCAGTGGGGGCTTCTCTGTGGCCGCTGGTAACCACCTTGGAGGGGGCACGATGGGGCACGGGCTGTGGGCACTCTGTACACGGTGCACAGAGTAGGGACGGCCCTACTCTGTAGTGTCACTCGCAGGGACGGCCACGGGGGAGTCTCGTGGTGAGAGGGTTGCAGGGCCATCTTGAGGGCGTCCGTGCGGGAAGCGTCCTAGGGGTACGCGCAGCGCTTCGGTGAGCTTGTGAGCCCGGGTGGGGAGCGCAAGGTTCGCGAAGAATGAACGCAGCGCCGGAGTCCCTCACCCATTCCGGCCAGACCAGGAGCCCCCGGCCAGCCCCGTGGGCCCGCGCGCGCTCTCACCAGCTGCAGCAGCATGAGCGCCCCGAGGCTGGAGCGCACGAAGCCCAGGTCCGGGCGCAGCGCCGACACCGAGGCCCCGGCGCCCTGCGCAGGACTGCTGGTCCGCGTGCTCACTTTCGACGGGAACTCGGCCATGGCGGCTCCGCTTGCCTCCCGAGGTCGCTCCGGCCGCCGTCGCCGCCCCTCCAGCGGTGGGTGCCGGCTCCCGCGCCGCTCTTCCCCAAGGCTCCCGATCCCGGTGCTGCTCCCGGAGCTGCAGGAGGCGTCGGGCCTGGGAGCCTGGGGCGCCAGGTGCAGCCGAGATCCCAGCCCCGCCCCCGCCACCAGGGCCGCCCCCTTAACCCTTTGCTCGCCGCCGCCGCTCCAGCCGCGACAGGTTCGTGGGCAGCCGCGTCCACTCCCGGGACCAGTAAACAACCCCGGGTCCGTGAATCTGCTCCCCCAGCACCAACCCAGACCGCTTTGCCGGCCTCGCCCGGGGCAAACCGCCTGCTGGGAATTTCCTGGCACTCGCCCAAGCCGTGGTGGCTTCGGCGCCTAGGGATAAACTGGTGATGGCTCGCGGGGGGCACCGCTCTCCCAGGCGCTTCCTGCGCGCTGTGCACCCTCGGCCTAGGCCCTGCGCAGCGACTCTTGGAGAGTCCCGGGGGGGCCGGATGCAGTGGCTCCTGCCTCTGATCCGAGCACTTTGGGAGGCTAAGGTGAAAGGATAACTTCAGGCCAAGAGTTCGAGACCAGCCTGGGTAACACAGTGAGACCCTGTATTTTTTTTTTTTTTTTCTTTTGAGACAGAGTCTCACTCTGTCGCACAGGCTAGAGTGCAGTGGCGCAATCACGGCTCACTGCAACCTCCACTTCCCAGGTTCAAGTGATTCTCCTGCCTTAGCCTCCCGAGTAGCTGGGACTACAGGCGCGCGCCACCACGCTTGGCTAATTTTTTTTTTTTTTTTTTTTGTAATTTTAGTAGAGACAGGGTTTCACCATATTGGCCAGGCTGTTCTCGAATTTCTGACCTCATGATCCGCCTACCTCGGCCTCCCAAAGTGCTGGGTTTACAGGCGTGAGCCACCGCGCCCGGCCGCCTTTCTGTAGTTTATAGAAGAGTGTCCCAGGAGACCCCGCTCCCAGGGGTGGGTGCGCAGGAGAAGGGGGAGGTCCTTTTCTGCCTATTAATGCAGTTTTCACTTCTGAACATATTTTATATAACCTAGATGATCGCGGAGCCTCAGTTTCCTCGTCTGTAATATAGATTTGAAGGAAACTTAACCTCACAGAGCGTTGTAGAGAGTAAATGAAATATTCCGTAGAAAGTTCCTGACAGCATGAGGGAGGAGGGGTCACTCAGAAGGTGGGAGGTCATATCGAGGTTACAGTTTCATTGCCACACATGCACCCTAAAATCCTTAGACATATACACACACACACACACACCCCTTGAGCCTACAGGTTTGCACAGATAGGTCATTCATGCATTCATCAACCAATGTTTGCTGAACACCTACTACATGCCAGGCCCTGTGGAAACGAGCTAGACAAGACCTTCTTGGCTCCCACATTTTTTTTCCCCAAATACCTACACTTCAAGGAGAGCCACTTAAAAAATTGTTTTTAATTGACATGTAATATTAGGTTGGTGGAAAAGTTATTTTGGTTTTTTGCATTTAAAAGTAATAGCAAAAACCGCAATTACTTTTGCAGCAACCTATTATTGTACCTAGATGTGGAGTACCATGTGATGTTTTGGTACCTGTGTACATTGTGTAAAAAATCAAATCAAGGTACTTAGCATATCCATCACCTCATATATTTATGGCTTCTTTGGGGTGAGAACATTCAAAATCCCCACTTCTAGCTACTGTATTTTGAAATATATAATACTAGGGCCAGGTGCGGTGGCTCACGCCTATAATCCCATCACTTTGGGAAGCCAAAGTGGGGAGATCACCAAAGGTCATGAGTTCGAGACCATCCTGGTCAACATGGTGAAACCCTGCGTCTACAAAAATATAAAAAAATTAGCCAGGCATGATGGCGGGTGCCTGTAGTCCCAGCTACTCGGGAGGCTGAGGCAGGAGAATCACTTGAACCCAGGGAGGTTGCAGTGAGCCGAGATCGTGCCACTGCACTCCAGAGCCTGGGTGACAGAGCAGGACTCCATATAAAAAAAAAAAAAAAAAAAAGAAATGTGCAATATTGGTAGTTTTTACTTTTTCCTTTTATTTATTTTGAGGTGAGGTCTCACTCTGTCACCCAGGCTGGAGGGCAGTGGCATGATTATAGCTTACTGCAGCCTCCAACCCCCAGGCTCAAGCGATCTTCTCACCTCAGCCTCCCTAGTAGCTAAGACTACTGATGCATGCCACCAAGCCCAGCCAATTTTTTTTTTTTTGAGATGGAGTCTTGCTGGAATTACAGGCTTGAGCCACCACGCCCGGCTAACTTTTTGTATCTGTAGTAGAGACTGGGTTTCAACATGTTGGCAAGGCTGGTCTTAAACTCCTGACCTGGTGATCTGCCCATCTCAGCCTCCCAAAGTGGTGGGATTACAGGCATAAGCCACCGAACCCAGTCCCAACTAAGTTGTAAAAAATTTTTTGTAGAGATGGGGTCTCACTATGTTGCCCAGACTGGTTTCACACTCCTGGCCTCAAGTGATCCACCCGCCTTGACCTTCCAAAGTGCTGGAATTACAGGTGTGAACCACCATGCCCAGCCCTAACTGTAATTTTGTACCTGTTAACCAATCTGTCTCTATCCTCCCACTACACCCCAGCCTCCTGTAACCACTATTCTACTCTACTATGAGATCGATTTATTTATTTATTTATTTATTTATTTATTTATTTATTTGAGGTGGCGTTTTGCTCTTGTTGCCCAGGCTCGAGTGCAGTGGCGTGACCTCGGCTCACTGCAACCTCTGCCTCCCAGGTTCAAGCGATTCTCTTGCCTCAGCCTTCTGAGTAGCTGGGATAACAGGCGCCCGCCAGCACACCCAGCTAATTTTTTTGTAATTTTAGTAGAGACGGGGTTTCACCATGTTCACCAGACTGGTCTCAAACTCCTGAAATCAGGTGATCCGCCCGCCTCGGCCTCCCAAAGTGCTGGGATTGATTATAGGCGTGAGCCACTGCACCTGGCCGAGATCAACTTCTTTATTTCATTCCACATATATGAGAGACTATGTGGTGTTTGTCTTTCTATGCATGGCTTATTTTACTCTCATGATGTCCTCCAGGTTCATCTGTGTTGCCACAAATGACAGGATTTCAGTCGTTGGATCCCACTGTCTGATGGGGATGAGAAGTAATAAACCAGGGAGGAATAATACTTTCAGATAGTGACAAATGCTGTGACTAAAGTAAAATGGGGGAATGTGACACAGAGTCACCCACAGGTGATTTCTGGGTTAAGGTGGTCAAGAAAGACCTGTGGGAAGAGGTGACATTTATGCAGAGACCCAAATCATGAGTAGGGGCTAGCCTTGGGAAATCTGGGGGAAGAATTTAATAAGTGCAGGAGCCCTGAGGCTGGACCAGTTTTGAGAACAGAAAAAGGTCCTTGGTGGGGCTACAGCCAACTGAGTAAGGGTGAGATCGGCAACATGGGCCAGGGCCAGATCACACAGGGCTATTTAGAGGGTTGTATTAGTGCCCTGTGGCTGCTATAAGTTGCCATGAACTTGGTGACTTAAAACAACAGAAATGTGGCCAGGCATGGTGGCTCATGCCTGTAATCCCAGCACTTTGGGAGGCTGAGGCAGGCAGATCACCTGAGGTCAGGAGTTAGAGACCAGCCTGGCCAACATGGCGAAACCCTGTTTCTACTAAAAATACAAAAAATTAGCCAGACATGGTGGTGCACGCCTGTAATCCCAGCTACTCGGGGGCAGGCTGAGGCAGGAGAATCACTTGAACCTGGGAGGCAGAGGTTGCAGTGAGCCGAGATGGAGCCATTGCACTCCAGCTTGGGCAACAAGAGTGAAACTGTCTCAAAAAAAAAAAAAAAGAAAGAAAGAAAAGAAAAGAAAAGAAAAGAAAAACCAGAAATTTACTCTCCCATAGTTCTGAGGCCAGAAGTCTGAAATCAGTTTCACTGAGCCAAAATCTTCCAAAACTTGGGAAAAGCCAAAATCAGGTGTCCCAAGGGTCATGCTCCCTTTGCAGGGTCTAGAGGAGAATCCTATCCTTGTTCTTCCAACCCTGGTGGGTGCTGCTGGCACTCCTCAACCTATGACTGCATCGACCCTGTCTCTGCCTCCTACTTCACATGGCCTCCTCCTCTTCTGTATGTATAACATCTTTGTCTGCCTCTTATAAGGACACTTATGATTGGGTTAGGGCCACCCAGATACTCCAGGATAGTCTTCCCCAAATACAGAATCTTAATTTGAGACTGGGCGTGGTGGCTCATGCCTGTAAACCTAGCACTTTGGGAAGCCAAGGCAGGAGGATGGGTTTGGCTCAGGAGTTCGAGACCAGCCTGGGCAACATAGCAAAGACCCCTGTCTCTAAAAAAAAAAAAAAAAAAATTGACAGGGTGTGGTGGTGCACACCTGTGGTCCCAGCTACTCAGGAGGCTGAGGTAGGAGGATTGCTTAAGCCCCAGGAGATTGAGGCTACAGTGAGTCATGTTTTTGCCTCTGCATGTTTTTGCGCTCTGCAAGGTGACAGAGCAAGACCCTGTTTCAAAAGGAAAAAAAAAAAGAAAAGGAATCTTAATTTAGTCACTTAATCTGTAAAGACCTTATTACTTTATAAGGTGAGATGGACTGGTTCCAAGAATTAGGATCTGTTTTGTTCATTTGTTTGTTTGAGACAGGGTCTTACTCTGTTGCCCAGGCTGGAGTGCAATGGTGCCATCTCGGCTCACTACAACTTCCGCCTCCAGGGTTCAAGCAATCCTCCTGCCTCAGCCTCCTGAGTAGCTGGGACCACAGGTCCTTGAGCCACCATGACTGGCTATTTTTTGTATTTTTTGTAAAGACTGGGTTTCAGCATGATGCGCAGCTGGTCTCGAACTTGAGCTCAGGCAATCCTCCTGCCTTGACCTCCCAAAGTGCATGAGCCACTTATATCTTTTAGTGGCTATTATACAGCCTACCACAATGATGGAGAAGGGCTAACATTTTATTTTAAGGCCTGGAGTGTTTTGTTGTTGTTGTTGTTTTTTAGATGGAGTCTCGCTCTGTCGCCCTTGCTGGAGTGCAGTGGCGCGATCTTGGCTCACTGCAAGCTCCGCCTTCTGAGTTCACGCCATTCTCCTGCCTCAGCCTCAGCCTCAGCCTCCGGAGTAGCTGGGACCACAGGCGCCCGCCACCACGCCTGGCTAATTTTTTTGTATTTTTAGTAGAGATGGGGTTTCCATGTTAGCCAGGATGGTCTCAATCTCCTGACCTCGTGATCTGCCTGCTTTGGGCTCCCAAAGTGCTGGGATTACAGGCGTGAGCCACCGTGCCCGGCCAAGGCCTGGAGTGTTTTAATCAGGTGAGAGACAAGCTCTGATGAACACTTTAAAAATATCACTGGTTGATGCTGACTTAACCCTTTACTCACTCAACAGGATGTTCAACCCCCTCCCCTCAATGCACCTGAGACCCTGCCTCTGTCCCAGCACCCTACTTGCAGTAGGTACTCTGGAAATGAGAAGTGCTTCTTGGTAGCTGCAAAATTGTTACTCAGAGACCAGCCTCTCTGCAGACCAGTCCAAGTGCAGAACAAAGCTCGGGTGAGCCCTTAATTTTATTATGACACAGAAAACAAAAAGATTATTGTTTCTGAGGCAGATTCTAAAACAGTAGGGTGTTTTTGTTTTGGTTTTGGTTTGGATTTTGTGTGTGGTGTGTGTGTGTGTGTGTGGTTTTTTTTGTTGTTGTTGTTAATCCCACTTTCATTCCTTTCAAATGGCAGCAAGCAAGACTGAATCACTCCACTGTTTTTCACTTTGACATTTTCTTCCAAACAAACTTCAGTCGACCCCTCGTCAGAAATAGTGGGAAGGAACCTGTCCCCAGACTGGAACCAGCTGCCCACCCACAGTCTCCACTGGCGCCATGGGGTCCTGGATTCTTAGGATGGGGTTGGGGTACAGACAGCCTGTCTACGGCCAGGACTGGCCTCCCCTTCCCGGGCTCTGAGTAGCCATCTCCACACAGGATACCTGCAGTACATGTCTTGCCTCAGTTTTCTTCAGTTCTACAAAAGTTCCCTATTCTGACCAAATCCCCACTGTGTACTGGGCCTGCCCAGCTGTGGTCCCAGCTACTCAGCTACTCGGCAGTAGGGGTTCAGGCACGAAGCAGATGTTTAGTGTGTGCCTTGGGAGTGCCAGGCCCTGGGTACAGAGCTGTGAGCTGTGATGAGGGCCCCCACCTTCAAGGAGTCTAGTGGGGGAGACAGACAGTCTAGATGTACAAACCCACCAAGAAATAGCAACTCACCAATAGTGATGATGCCACCACAGAAAAAGAGCAGGATGCCAGGGGAGAGAGTAATTCTGAGGATTGGGGGTTATCATTTAGATAACTGGGTCAAGGAAGGTCTAAACATTTTAGGAGAGACATGGAGGATGAAAAGAATCAGACAGGAGAACATTGCAGGCAGGGAAAACTACCTTCTGTGCAAAGGCCCTGAGTCAGGGAAGACTTTGAGATCTTTGAAGAAGGACAGAAGACTAAGAGTTGGGAAGACAGGGAGAGATGAGGTTCAAGAGGCAGCCAAGGGTCAGATCACCTGGGTCTTAAACCACTGAAGGATTTACACTATTAGATTTACAGTTGTTATTGTAGCCAGGTGTGGTGACTCACACCTGTAATCCCAGCACTTTGGAAGGCTGAGGCGGTGGGGAATTGCTTTGAGCTCAGGAGTTCGAGACCAGCCTGGCCAACATGGTGAAACCCTGTCTCTACTAATACAAAAAAATTAGCCGGGTGTTGTGGTGCACACCTGTAATCCCAGCTACTTGGGAGGCTGAGGCAGGAGAATCACTTGAACCCGGGAGGGGGAGGTTGCAGTGAGCTGAGACTGTACCATTGCACGCCAGCCTGGGCAACAAGAACGAAACTCCATCTCAAAAAAACCGAAAACAAAAAAAGACAATTGTTGTTGAGACAGGGTCTCACTCTGATGCCTAGGCTGGAGTGCAATCGTGTGATCATGTCTCACTGCAGTCTTGACCTCCTGGGCTCAAGCGATCCTCCCAGTTTAACTTCCCCAGTAGCTGGGACTATAGGCATGCACCACCACACCCAGTTAATTATTTTATTTTATTTTTATTTTTAATTTATTTTTACTATTTGTTTTTGAGAGGGAGTCTTGCTCTGTCGCCCAGGCTGGAGTGCAATGGCATGATCTCAGCTCACTGCAACCTCCGCCTCCCAGGTTCAAGCGATTCTCCTGCCTCAGCCTCTGGAGTAGTTGGGACTATAGGCGCCCACCACCATGCCTGGCTAATTTTTTGTATTTTCAGTAGACACAGGGTTTCACCGTGTTAGCCAGGATGGTCTTGATCTCCTGACCTCGAGATCCGCCCGCCTTGGAGCCCTAATTTTTTTAGTTTTTGTAGAGACGGGGTCTCGCTGTATTGCCCAGGATGGTCTCGAACTCCTGGCGTCAGGGAATCATCCTGCCTTGGCCTCCCAAAGAGCTGAGAGCACAGGCATGAGCCATCACGCCGTGCCTGATTTAGAATTTTAAGAAATTCACAGAAAGGTTCCCATGGGGGTTCATCTAACAGCTTCCAGAAGCCAACTTCAACCAGTTGCTGATTGCAGTCAACGAATATTGATTGAGTACTTTTCCAACTGGCCCTATGCTTGGTGCTGTGGGAGTGGCTCTTTTTTTTTTTTAATGCATTTTATTGTGTATATATAAGAGATACAATATGTTATATGATACATATACAGTAAAATGGTTACTGTAGTGAAACAAACTAACATATCCATCATCTCATATGGGTACCCATTTTCCTCCCTGTGGCAAGAGCAGCTATAATCTACTCATTTAGCAAAGATCCTGAATACAACACAATGTTATTAACTATAACCCTCAGCCGGGCACGATGGCTCACGCCTGTAATCCCAGCACTTTAGGAGGCCAAGGTAGGCGGATCATGAGGTCAGGAGATCGAGACCATCCTGGCTAACACGGTGAAACCCTGTCTCTACTAAAAAACTAGCCGGGCGTGGTGGCGGGTGCCTGTAATCCCAGCTACTCAGGAGGCTGAGGCAGGAGAATGGCGTAAACCCGGGAGGCGGAGCTTGCAGTGAGCCGAGATCGTGCCACTGCACTCCAGCTTGGGCGACAGAGGGAAACTCAAAAAAGAAAAAAAAAAAACAAACAAAAAAACTATAAGCCTCATACTGTGCATTAGATCTTTCCACTTCTTCATCCTACATGTTTGCCATTCTGTACCCTTTGACCTACATCTCCCCATTTCCTAGTTAGTTTTGAGGGCTTTTTTTTTGTTTTTTTTTGTTTTTTTTCTGAGACGGAGTCGCCCAGGCTCGAGGCTTGAGTGCAGTGGTGTGATCTTGGCTTACTGCAAGCTCCGCCTCCCGGATTCAAGCCTTTCTCCTGCCTGGGACTATAGGCACCTGTCACCACGCCTGGCTAATTTTTTGTATTTTTAGTAGAGACGGGTTTTCACCGTGTTAGCCAGGATCATCTCAATCTCCTGACCTCGTGATCTGCCTGCCTTGGCTTTCCAAAGTGCTGGGATTACAGGCGTGAACCACCCACCCCGCAAGATCTAGCTTTTGTGCTCAGCATCTGGGTGTTGACCTCTAAACCCTTGGAATGTCATATCTGATAGCCATTGTTTAGGGTGGAGCTGGCCACACCCGATAGTCTAACAATGTGGTTTAGCATGGGATCTGGCTGCAGCAGGTCACCAAACAGTGTGGCTTAGGGTGGAGGCTTTGGGATACAAGATATGGACCCACATAGCTGGACGTTAGGAGAAGCTGGAGTCTGAGATTTGCTGCCCGGGCAGTCAACCCAGCCTGCATGATGGGACCTCAATGAAGACTCTAGAAACCAAGACAGTGAGTTTACTAGGGTGGCAATAGTCTGTGCGTATTGTCACACATTGATGCTGGGAAAGTAACGCTGTCCCTGATTCCACAGGGAGAGGATAATGTAGGTTCCAGGTTTGGAACTTTCCTGGCCCCTCCCTATACACCATTTCCCTTGGCTGGTTTTAATTCGTATCCTTCGGCTGTCATAAACTGCAGCTGTGGTTATACAGCTTTCAGTGAGTTCTGTGAGTCCTGGCTGATTATGGAACCTAAGGATGGTTTGGGGAAACCCCTGAACTCTGTCGTTGTGTGAGCAGTGTCACTCAGCCACCTTGTTTATGCTTTTCTTTCTTTTCTTTCTTTTTTTTTTTTTTCTGAGATGGAGACTGTCCCCTAGGCTGGAGTGCAGTGGTGGGATCTCAGCTCACTGCAACCTTCGCCCCCTCTGGGGTTCAATCGTTTCTCCTGCCTTGGCTTCCTGAGTATTTGGGACTACAGGGCTGCACCACCACAACCAGCTAATTTTTGTATTTTTAGTAGAGACAGGGTCTCCCTATGTTGCCCAGATTGGTCTTGAACTCCAGGGCTCAGTGATTTGCTCGCCTCGGCCTCCTAAAGTGCTGGGATTATAGGTGTGATCCACCGAGCTTAGCCCGGTCAACTTGTTTTACTTGAAACAGGCTGGGTGTGATGGTTTGTGCCTATAATCCCAATCCCAACACTCTGGGAGGCGGAGGCCAGTGATGGTGAGGGCATCATTTGAGGCTAGAAGTTCGACACAGCCTGGGCAACAGAGTGAGACCCTGTCTCTATTTTTTAAAAAGCAAAATAAAATAATTATATATATATATATATATATATATTTGAGATGGAGTCTCTATCGCCCAGGCTGGAGTGTAGTGGCGCGGTCCCAGCTCACTGCATCCTCTGCCTCCTGGATTCAAGGGATTCTCCCACCTCAGCTTCCCAAGTAGCTGGGACTACAGGTGTGCGCCACCACGCCTGGCTAATTTTTGTATTTTTAGGAAAGACGGGGTTTCACCATGTTGGCCAGGCTGGTCTTGAACTCCTGACCTCAGGTGATCCACCCACCTTGACCTCCCAAAGTGCTGGGATTGCAGGCATGAGCCACCTTGCCCAGCCAAATAATATTTTTAAAAAGATATTGCATTTTCCAGTGGCTGGGCACGGTGGCTCACGCCTATAATTCAGCACTTTAGGAGGCTGAGGCAGGTGGATCATGACGCCACGAGATCAAGACCATCCTGGCTAACACAGTGAAACCACGTCTCTACTAAAAATACAAAAATCAGCCGGGTGTGGTGGCGGGCACCTGTAGTCCCAGCTACTTGAGAGGCTGAGGCAGGAAAATGGCATGAACCCAGGAGGCGGAGCTTGCAATGAGCCAAGATCATGCCACTGCACTCCAACCTGGGTAACAGAGCAAGACTCTGTCTCAAAAAAAAAAAAAAGAAAAAGAATCAATGTTTGGGCAGGCGTGGTGGCTCACACCTATAATACTAGCACTTTGGTAGGCCAAGGTAGGTGGATCACTTGAGGTCAGGAGTTTGAGACCAGCCTGGCCAACATGGCAAAACCCCGTTTCTACTAAAAATACAAAAATTCGCTGGGCATGGTGGCGGGTGCCTGTAATCTCAGCTACTCAGGAGGCTGAGGCAGGAGGGTCACTTGAACCTGGGAGGCAGAGGGTACAGTGAGGCGGGATTGTACCACTGCACTCCAGCCTGGGCAACAGAAGGAGACCCTGTTTCAAAAAAAAAAAAAAAAAAAAAAAAAACATTTTCCAAAGTGGCCTCACCATTTTACATTCCTATTGGCAATATGAGAGACTTCTAGCAGTAGCCTCTCATCCTTGCTAATACTTAGTATTGCCAGTTTTTTAAAAAAGCCATTCTAATAGGTGTGCAGTAGTGTCTCATTGTGGCTTTACTGTTTATTTCCATAATAACTAACAATGTTGGGCATCTTTTCATGTGGTGGTTAGCCATTCATATATCTTCTTTGCTGAAGTGTCTGTTTAAAGCTTTTGCCCATTTTAATATTGGGTTGTCTCCTTATAATTGAGATATAACTGGATGCAAGTGTTTTATCAGATATATCTGATTTTTAAAAAACTTGCAAATATTTTCTCCCAGTCTGTGGCTTGTCTTTTATTTTTTAACAGTGCTTCTGACTGGGTGGTGGCTCACACCTATAATCCCAGCACTTTGGGAGGCCCGGGTGGGCTGATCGCTTGAGCCCAGGAGTCTGAGATCAGTGTGGCCAACATGGTGAAACCCTGTCTCTACCAAAAAAATATAAAAATTAGCCAGTCATGGTGGCGTGCCTGTAATCCTAGCTACTTGGGAGGCCGAAGTGGGAGGATCACTTGAGCCCATGAGGTGGAGGTTGCAGTGAACCGAGATCGCGCCACTGCACTCCAACCTGGGTGACAAAGCCACGCTAATTTTGAAGAGCAAAATTGTTATTCTTTTTTTTTATTTTAAAGATAGGGCTTCTTTCTGTCACCCAGGCTGGAGTCCGGTGGCATGACCATAACTCACTGCAACCTCAAACTCCTGGGCTCAAATGGCCTCAGCTTCCCAAGTAACTGAGACCCCAGGTGTAAGCCACCTTGCCTGGCTATTTTTGTTTTTTTTTTTTAGAGTCGGGTGTCACTATGTTGCCCAGGCTACATTTATGTCACAACTAATGAGCCAATATTGCTACATTGTTATTAAATACTTATTCAGAGTTCTTCAGTTTTCCCCTAATGTGCTTTTTCTGTTTCCAGGATCCCAACTGGGTTACCACAGTACATTTAGTCATCCTGTGCCTGTAGACTCTGCTTGGCTGTGACAGTTTCTCAGAACTTCCTTGTTTTGGATGACCTTGATCATTTTGAGGAGTACTGGTCAGGGTTTTTTTTTTTTTTTTTTTTAATTTGTTTGTTTTGTTTTGTTTTGAGACAGAGTCTCACTCTGTCACCCAGGCTGGAGTGCAGTGGCGTGATCTCAGCTCACTGCAACCTCTGCCTCTCAGGTTCAAGTCATTCTCCTGCCTCAGCCTCCCAAGTAGCTGGGATTACAGGCACGCGCCACCATGCCCAGCTAATTTTTGTATTTTTAGTAGAGACAGGGTTTCACCATGTTGGTCAGGCTGGTCTCAAACTCCTGACCTTGTCGTGATCCACCCGCCTCAGCCTCCCAAAGTGCTGGGATTACAGATGTGAGCCACTGTACGCGGTCCTGGTCAGGGGTTTTGTAGGATGTTCCTCAATTGAGATTTGTCTGATATTATTTTCTCCTGATTAGACTTAGAGTAATGCATTTTTGGAAGGAAGGCTACAGAGGTAAAGTGCCACTCAAGGATACCTACTATCAATGGAACCTATCACTGTTGATGTTGACCTTGATCACCTGGTAAGATTGTATTTATGTATTTATTTTTTACTTTTTGAGATGGAGTCTTACTCTGTTGCCCAGGCTGGAGTTCAGTGGCACAATCTTTGTTCATTGCAACCTCTGCCTTCTGGGTTCAAGCGATTCTCCTGCCTCAGCCTCCTGAGTAGCTGGGATTACAGGCATGCGCCACCATGCCTGGCTAATTTTTGTATTTTTAGTCGAGAGGGGATTTCACCATGTTAGCCAGACTGGTCTCAAACTCCTGACCTCAAGTGATCCACCCGCCTCAGCCTCCCAAAGTGCTGGGATTACAGTTGTGAGCCACCGTGCCCAGCCCATTTCTGGTTTCTACTTAGCTTTTTTCACTTAACTCTTTGTCTTGAGATTTCTCCATGGTATGAACCCGTTTTTTTTCTTTCTTTCTTTTTTATTTGGGTAAATTAGGATTGTGTTATGTATTTCTTTCATTACACAGCAAATATGGACCAAGCCCTATTATGTGCCAGGCCCTAGCCCCAGGGCTCCGGCTAATCACCAAGCCACAGAGTGATCAGAGTTTGGTTTTGGGGGGTGTTAGGGAGAGCCATTAAACAAAGGATTACCCAGATAATGTGCTTGGATGGAGACCCAGGCAGCTGGGGGACACTGTGCCAGACAACTCGATTTATGGTAGTGAGCAGGGAAGGTTTCCAGAAAGATCTGGAGTGTGAGGGTGGCCCTCTTGGTGTTGAACGGAGAGACAAGGCCCTGGCCAGAGCTGCCTCCAGAGAAGCAGAGAGGGGCACAGGTGGGAGAAGTTCTAGTCCCTCACTTCTTGGGGCCCCTGAGATCCAGCAGCCTGCCTGCCTACCCCACCTTCTGTCTCATGAGCCAACAAATCTCCCTTTTTTGCCAAAACGAGGGCAAGCTGGGTTTCTGTCTTTTACACCCAAAGAAATCGATGAATGGCATTACAGTCCCCCTAACTCAGCGGTCCCCAGCATTTTTGGTGCCAGGAACTGGCGCTGGTTCTGTGGAAGACTATTTTTCCCGGGGAGGTAGGGGTGGGTTAGGAGGGTGGTTTTGGGATGATTCAAGCACATTACGTTCATAATGCACTTTATTTCTATTATTATAACATTATAATATATAATGAAATAATTATACAACTCACCATATTGTAGAATCAGTGGGAGGCCTGAGTTTGTTTTCCTGCAACTCAATGGTCCTTTCTGGAGGTGATGGGAGATCATCAGACGTTAGATTCTCATAAAGAGTGCACAACCTAATCCCTTGCATGCAGAGTTCACAATAGGGTTCACGCTGCTATGAGAATCTAATGCTGCCCCTGATCTGACAGGAGGCAGACCTCAGGCAATAATGCAAGCGATGGGGAGTGGCTGTAAATACAGATGCAGCTTCCTTAGCTTGCCTGTGGCTCACCTCCTGCTATGCCACTGGTTCCTAACAGGTCACGGACCAGTATAGGGGTTAGAGACCCCTGCCTCTACTCCTCCCTTCTTCCTATATGGCTCAGAGAGGTGAAGTGATCTACCCAAGGTCACACAGCAGGAATTCAAACGCAGTACTTCTCAACCTGTTCAAGGTTTAGCAGGGGCCTCTGGGATCCACCAGCCAGGTTTGTGATGGAGGGAGAGGTGAACTCAGAGCAGTTTTTGGGAGACTGAACAGCGAAGTGGTAGGGAAAGTTGGTCTCAGACCAAAGATATTACAGAAAATTACCCCTGGATGGAATCTTCCAAATCGAATTGTGCTTTAGGGCACTGTTAGAATAATGAGTCTCCTCACCATATCCTAATCCCTGGAACCTGTGGCTCTGTTACTTTAAATGCTTAAAAGAGAGTTTGCAGCTGTGGTTAAATTAAGGATTTGGGCTGGGCGTAGTGGCTCACGCCTGTAATCCCAGCACTTTGAGAAGCGGGTAGATCACTTGAGGTCACGAGTTCAAAACCAGTCTGGTCAACATGGCAAAACCCTGTCTCTACTAAAAATACAAAAATTAGCCGGGCGTGGTGGTGTGTGCCTGTAGTCCCAGCTACTCGGGAGACTGAGGCTGAGGCAGGAGAATTGCTTGAACCCAAGGAGTCGGAGGTTGCAGTGAGCCGAGTTCGTGCCACTACACTCCATCCTGGGCAACAGAGTGAGACTACGTCTCAAAATAACAACAACAATAATAATAATGGGCTTGGAGATGGGGTGATGACTGGTTTATCAGACGGGCCCAGTGTAATCACAAGGGCTGTTATAAGAGGTTAGGCAGGAAAGTCAGAGTCAGAGAAGGTGATGTGAAGACACAGCAAAGGTTGGAGTGGTGTGGACTGAGGAGCCAAAGAATGTGGGTGGTCTCCAGCAGCTGGAAGAGGAAAGGAAATGGATTCTCCCTTCTGGCCTCCAGAAGGAATGTAACCCTGTGGTCCATTTTAGACTTCTGACCTCCAGAACTGTAAGATAAATAAATGAGATGGTTTTAAGCTACCAAATTTGTAGTTACGTGTTACGGCAGCAATAGAAATTCTTGAATCTTCTTGGCAGCATTTCCACCAAGTTACCATCCATCCTCGTCTTGAATGCCTCCAGCGACGGGGATATCACTACCAATACAGTCACCCTGTTTCCTTTCCAGCAAACTCTTTCTTCTCCCAAACCCATCCTCTGTAACTATCCACCCACTGCACCCCTACCTCAGGCCCCAGTTCTTGGAGCAAAGAGGACAGGCGGACACAATCCCAACCCCTTGTGTATCCGGCTTTTGTAGACAGATAATAATTCTCTTCCCCAAGCTTAACAATCTCCAATTTTTTCCCTCGATCAGCTTGTTATAAAGGTCTAAAAGCCAACTGTTTCTGGATGAGGCCCTAGGTAATCATTTGCAGAGTGGGATCTCCCAACCCAAGGCCTCCCGTCCTGAGGAGCGGATGACAAAAACCTTACAGAGTATCCTCTTTCCAACAATAATTCTCCAAACCCCGCCCCCTACTCCTCCAGTGCCCCATTCACAACCCGAAACATCCGACCGGTGTTAGTAATAGTTCATAATAATACCACCACTTGAGGCTCAGAGCCTGGCCAGGCGGCTAGAATTTAGCAACGTTTTTTCGTTTTCATTGTGTTTAATTCTGTTGAAGGTAAGGGAAACTGATTTTCCATTTAAATTATCTGTGTATTCAGTAGAAAGCGCCAGTTTGAGAGCAGCAGTGAGTCTCGGCTGCACCGGGTGGGTTTGGTTGTGGATAACCTAAGCTGTCGGCCGGACTCAGAACTGCCCCGGACCCCGCTTCTGGGTTCTGGGTCCCGAGCGTCGTTGAAGCATGAGAAGAACTACATCAGATCCCAAAGAGTCCTCTTTTTCTGGGAAGTCAGGATGGCCGAGCGGTCTAAGGCGCTGCGTTCAGGTCGCAGTCTCCCCTGGAGGCGTGGGTTCGAATCCCACTTCTGACAAGTGTTATTTTCCCGGTATTTTAAAAGAGAAATCTCAGACGACCCCCCAACTCCAACAGGGAACGTACGTTTTACAATCCAAAGTCAAATGAAAGTCTGTCAGGAAGAAAAAGTCCGATAGGACGTGGTGGTGCGATTCTGAGCTCCCTACTTCTGAAGAGGTTGAGGCGGGAGGATCTCGCCACTGCACTTCAGTCTGGGCGACAGAGCGTGATTCTTTTTTAAAAAAGAAAATGCTCGTTAATAAGAAAAAACTCGTTTTGTGAAAGAATAAAAAGATTATGAGAAGATACACGCAAGCCATCATAACCTCATTAATCTGCGCTCTTGGTGAGAAAAGTAACGAAGCTCTGTCAGAAGTGGGATTCGAACCCACGCCTCCAGGGGAGACTGCGACCTGAACGCAGCGCCTTAGACCGCTCGGCCATCCTGACTGCTTGATGTACATTTTGCAACAAGCTTCTTCACAAGCGCCGCAATGTGCGCATGCGTAGCGGACAGCAAAGACCCAGGCCTCGTTCTCCGCCCGGCGTTGGGTAGAGCGAGATACACTCACTTGCTCCAAGGGGCGTGGAGAGATGGGACGAGGCGGGTCAGCGCGATGCACCTAGGCAACGCCAGAGGGTGCGCAAGGTCTACTAGAGAAGGCCGAGACCGAAGACTATTACTTTAATACACATGCATTCGTGCCTCCAGAATGTATTCATTCTGCATGCATACATGTACTATTCATGTCAGCTTTGATTCCTGAAATCTGCAAGCAACCTTGCATTTCCCTTGTGCATAATGCAATCAAGTCCGTATATCTGCACTGATTTGTAGACATTTCCGTGGGCTGGCGCCCAATCTAGGTAAAGCCTGGTTATTGCAAGGCCGCCTGGCACTCTTACCGCGCTCTCCTTCCGAATACTCGCCCCAGCTGCAGCTTCACATTTGTATGTGTGTTTAACTCATTTACTCAGGCTCCGGAGTAGAACGAGGCCTGCAGCGGCACAGCCAGACCCGCCCTATTCCTATGTCCACAGCGCCCAAACCGTGCCCGGCACACAGTATGTACGCAGGGAAGATCCCGTGGATTCATTCTTCCCTCACTTCCTCTTTCTTGCATCCCCTCATTTCGTGACTCATCTCTTTTCCTGGCCCTTGCAGCATCTTCCTCTCTTCCCTTCCGCCCACTCTAGGCTTACGCACGCCGCGCACAGGCTGTTTCCAGGGGCCAGAAGATCTCCGTACCGAGAGGGTGCCCTTCACCACGAGATTTCTAGGATCTCAGGGTGCTGGGTCGCTGACCTGGTGTGTAACAATTACACATTAATTAATGAATTCCCTCATTAATGACTCATGTTCCTACAATGGCAGCTGCTGCCCCTCTCTGTACACAGGCTCTAACAGAGAGGGTCCGAGACCCTCGGACATCTGTGAGCCGACTCTGGAGTCCCCAGGGGTCAGGCCCAGACGGTGTGAGCTGTGGGGTCACATTAACCTCTTAGTGCCCTCGGACTTGTCTGAGATGGTATCACAGAGCGGCCTCAGCCAGAGAACAGCAGCCCTTACCACCCTTGGATCAGATTCCCTTTAGATCCTTGGAGCTTGGGATGCAGTCCCTTGGGGGTGAGCAGAGGTCCTGGTTATTTGAAAGACGATGAAACCCTCCTCTTTCCCCGTCCCAAATGTCCTCCCCTCATTGACTGCCAGAATTCTTTCCTTTAGGTTTAGCACTAACCTCTTTTGTGTCCTCTTCTAAAATACAGATTGCCCTGGAAGCTGGAAAGAAAGTCAACAAACATTTATTAAGCACGTGCTATGTGCCACTCTTCTAGATGCTGTGAACGAAACAGAATTTCCACTCTCAAGATACATTCAGGCATGGAGCGAAAGGAGAAGGATAAGAAACAGGCGAACAGTTACGTCCAGGTGTTGTTAAATGCTGGGTAGAGGATGCATCAAGAAACTCATGAGAGACTTTAAAACAGGCAAAAAAGAGAGCTGGATGTTCTGTCTGGAGCACCCATCAAGCTGTCTGATTCCATAAGGGCTTGCACCTTTCATTACTTTTATGTCCAAATAATTCTTGTTCACAGAAATGCAGGTGAATTTTGTTAGGGTAAAATGCAATTGATCATTGTCCTGTGGATATTGACCAATTTTGCAATCTACTTATAAATTCATTTCAGCATTCCTGATTGCCAATATATGTGTGTCTTTGAATTCTCTTTTGAATTGGCTGTAACATTGAACAGGTCCTCCCATTAATTAATGACTAAAATAAAATCTTTGACATGTTCATTTTATATTTATATCAGAATTATGATTTTATATTAAAAATTATCCTTTTGGCCAGGCGAGGTGGCTCATGCCTGTAATCCCAGCATGTTGGGAGGCTGAGGTGGGCAGATCACGAGGTCAGAAGTTCAAGACCAGCCTGGCCAACATGGTGAAACCCCATCTCTACTAAAAATACAAAAATTAGCCAGACGTCGTGGCACGTGCCTGTAATCCCAGCTACTCAGGAGACTGAGGAAGGAGAATTGCTTGAACCCAATAGGCGGAGGTTGCAGTGAGCTGAGATCACACCATTGCACTCCAGCCTGGGTAACAGAGTGAGACTCCATCTCAAAAAAAAAAAAAAAAAAAAAAAACCCTTTTAACAGTGATCAAGAGTGATTGGGGCTCTCCTAGGCAGGGTGGTTAGGGAGGGCCTCTGTGAGGAGCTGACACTGAGTTCAAAAGGAGAAAGACAAGCACTATCAAAGCTGCAGGTGGCAGCATTGCAGATGAAAGACATAACCGGTGCAAAGGCTCTGAGGCAGACAGGAATATAGTCTGTTGCAGGGACAGCAAGGCCAGTGTGGCAGGGGTAAGGTTATGGGAAGGTTCAGACCATATCACACAGGGCTGGAGTGCCAGGGAAAGGAGTTTGGATTTTCTTCTGTGATGGAGTAACTGGTGTGTTTTTGTTTGTTGTTGTTGTTGTTGTTGTTTTGAGACAGGGTCCAGCCCTGTCACCCAGGTTGGAGTCCAGTGGCACAATCTTGGCTTACTGCAGCCTTAACCTCCTGGGCTCAAGCAATCCCTGCCTCAACCTCCCAAGTAGCTGGGACTACAGGTATGCACCACCACACTTGGCTAATTTTTGTACTTTTTGTAGAGACAGGATCTTGACATGTTGCCCAGGCTGGTCTCGAGCTCTCGAGCTCAAGAGATCCTTCAGCCTTGGCCTCCCAAAATGCTGAGATTATAGGTGTGAGCCACTGTGCCCTGCCTGGAGTGTTTTAAACAGGGGAGTGGCATGGTCTTGAGGGCCCTTCAAAGACTATCGCTTTGGCTGCTGTGTGGAGGATGGACGGGAGGCCAAGGGAAGAATTGGAAGTCCAGGGAGAAGGCCAGGGCAGGGAGGGTAAGAGATGATGGTGGCTGGACCAGGGAAGTGGAGATTGCAAAAGGTGGTAGAATTCAAGATTCAGGATGTGTTTCGGGGTAAAACAGACGAGCCCTGCTGGCTGGCTAGTGGGTGTGTGGGGTGTCAGGGTGGAGAGAGAGGATGCAGGGATGCAACAGGAGGTCACCAAGGCCATAGAGGAGCCAGGTTACTAGATGCTTGGTTTCCCTTGGAGGCAAGGGCTTTGAAGTAGGGGCTGCTAGCTTCCCACTTGCACCCCATTTTGCAGACCAGGGAGGTAAGGCTCAGGTGGGCTGAGTGACTTGCCCAAGGTCCTCTTTGGGGCAGAAGTCCTGCACTCTCCACCACTGGAACCCTCCCATCATTTCTTCCATCACCAACCTCTCTGAGTGCACATCATTTTAGAGAGGAGGAAACAGAGGTAAGGCCAGAGCTGGAGCCCACACCAGCCCCGCCCTGCCTGCTGCCCTCCTGGCCTGCCTGGGAGAAAGTGCTCCCTTGATGGGGCTCAGCACCAGGTACTACATAGCCCTGTCTCCTGGGTTTGCGTGGATGATCAGCGGTCCTCCCTTGACACCTTTCATGTGACAGCCTCCTGGCCTGGAGGAAGCCTTGCACCCCTAGGTCCCTGAGACCAAAATTGGGAAGGGAGGCCACTATTTCTGTTTATGTCCTGTTTCCACCTTATCAGCAGCCCAGACACGAAAGAAGAGCCCTGTGGGACAGGCCTCACCCATTCCCTGCTCTGGGCATTTGTCCAGCTTGGGAGAAAAAAGTCCCCTGAGTGGAGCCTGAAAAGCCCACAAGCAGCTGGGGAAGCCCCGAAGTGGCTCTTCCTGTGCTTTGCCCTATTTTGCACAGATGAAGTCAGATGGCCAAATGAGGACCTAGTGTTTGTCCACCCAAGGTGCCTGAAAGGGATAATTCCTAGCATTCCTGGGACTTCGGCACACATCACCAGCCCTGCCAGGGACACGTGTGGCAGGAAGCTGAGTATTAGAGAATATTTCCTTTCCATCCATTATCTCACTTAATGTTCATCACAGCACCATAAACACAGGTCATCATTTCATTACCCCCATTTTACAGGAAAGTGAGAATCAGAGAGACCACATGAATTGCCCAGAGTCACACAGCTGATAAATGGAACTTGATTTGTCTGGCTCAAAACTCCTTGAGGCCAGGTATGGTGGCTCACACCTGTGATCCTAACACTTTGGGAGGCTGGGGTGGGAGGATCGTTTGAGCCCAGGAGGTCAAGGCTGCAGTGAGCTGTGATCATGCCACCTCACTCCAGCCTGGGCAACAGAGTGAGATGCTGTCTCAAGAACAAAACAAAACAAAACAAAACCCCTTCTTGAAAACTGTGTGCCTAGCATTGTGCCGAGCACTTTCTTTATATTGTCTCCTTAAAAAAAAAAAAAAAAGGCCATGAGGGCCAGGCACAATGGCTCACACCTGTAATCCCAAGTGTGACTTTGGGAGGCCTAGGCAGGCGGATCACCTGAGGTCAGGAGTTCGAGACCAACCTGACCAACATGGTGAAACCCCTGTCTCTACTAAAAATACAAAAAATTAGCTGGGCATGGTGGCAGATGCCTGTAATCCCGGCTACTCAGAAGGCTGAGGCAGGAAAATCGCTTGAACCCAGGAGGCAGAGGTTGCAGTGAGCTGAGATTGTGCCACTGCACTGCAGCCTGGGCTTGACAGAGCGAGACTTCATCTCAAAAAAAAAAAAAAAAGAAAAAAAAAAAAAAGAAAAGCCACGAGAGCTTGCCAATTCACATGGCAGGATGGACTTTGAGATGCTGTTTTTAGTCCTGTTTTCATTATCGAGGAGATTTAAAAGAAAGGGTAGGATTTTCCCACTAAGGCAGTCCAAGTAGCATGGCCAAGCTTTTGTTGTTCAGGCTCTGGTTTCCTTGGCTGAGGGTGGAGGGCAGAAGCCACTGGATGCCAGGAGCGAATGCCTGTCAAGGTCCTGGTTTGGATATCTTGACCAGTGAGGGGAAAAGCCAGGCCAGCCCCAGGAAAATGGGGGAATCTGAAGGTGAAGTGGATGAGGCAGGTAACAGGATGGGGTGGGGAAAGTTTGGTCCCTCGGGAGCCGGAGCCAGAGACCCCAAGGTCCACCCTTGGCATGGAGGGAGACAGACGACTCAATTTCTTGGTTATGAGTAGATCACGTGGACAGTGAGCATTTCAGTGACAACCAGAATAGACCAAGGGCCAGGAGCTCACTTCCAAGTTCTCTGGACTGCTTCTCCCCATGCCCCCTAGGTCTTTGGCCATCCTAGAAGGAGAACCCCAGGAATGGACGAGACGACAGCTTACCACCCTGATAGGCAGGGAGTAAAGGGCTATTTTTTTTTTTTTTTTTTTTTTGAGACGGAGTCTCGCTCTGTGGCCCAGGCTGGAGTGCAGTGGCGCGATCTCGGCTCACTGCAAGCTCCGCCTCCCGGGTTCACGCCATTCTCCTGCCTCAGCCTCCCGAGTAGCTGGGACTACAGGCGCCCACAACCGCGCCCGGCTAATTTTTTGTATTTTTAGTAGAGACGGGGTTTCACCGTGGTCTCGATCTCCTGACCTTGTGATCCGCCCGCCTCGGCCTCCCAAAGTGCTGGGATTACAGGCGTGAGCCACCGCGCCCGGCCCAGGGCTATTTTTTTAAAAAAAATTTTTGAGATGGAGTTTCACTCTTGTTGCCCAGGCTGCAGTGCAACAGTACGACCTTGGCTCACTGCAACCTCCACCTTCCAGGTTCAGGTGATTATCCTGCCTCAGCCTCCCGAGTAGCTGGGATTACAGGCGCCCACCACTACGCCCAGATAATTTTTGGGTTTTTTTGGTATTTTTAGTAGAGACAGGGTTTCACCATGTTGGCCAGGCTGGTCTTGAACTCCTGACCTCAGGCGATCCACCTGCCTCAGCCTCCCAAAATGCTGGGATTACAGGTGTGAGCCACCACGCTCCATCGGCCAATTTTAATTCGAGCCCTCATGGCCGAGTGTGTGGACTCTGGGACCACCTGAGTTCAAATCCTGCTTCTGCCATTTGCTAGCTCTGTGACCTCAGGGTAGTTACTTAGCCTCAGTTCCCCAGTTCCCCCATCTGTAAAATGGGCTTAGTATTGGTATCTATCTTAGAGGATTGTTGAGAAGATCAAATAAGTTAATACACGCTGAGCACTTAGAATGCCTGGAACAGAGTAAAAGCTTTATGTGTTAGTGCCACAAAATAAAACAATGTGACTTTTTTTTTTTTTTTTTTTTTTTTTTTGAGACAAGCTCTTACTCTGTCACCCAGGCTGGAGTGCAGTGGTGCAAACACAACTAACTCCAGCCTCGACTTCCTGGGCTCAAATAATCCTTCCACCTCAGCCTAACGAGTACATAGCACTACAGCCACATGCCACCACTCCTAGCTAATTTTTGCAAAAAAAAAAAAAAATTTCTGTAGAGATGGGGTCTCAATATATTGCCTAGTCTGGACTTGAACTCCTGTTCTTAAGCATACCTCCCACCTCAGCCTCCCAAAGTGCTGGGATTATAGGCATGAGCCACTGAGCCCAGCCCAGTGAGATAGTTCTTGTGCCTGGTGAATACTATGGGGCCAGTTTGACCTGCCAATCTGACTTTGTGGAGAGAATCTCTAGCCTGCCCTCTCCACAACCACAGTGCAGCCTGACTGCCTCACCTGAGTCAGCCGTGACCAGCTCTGCAATCTCTTCCCCCACCTTCATCTCCCACCTCCATTTTTTCTGGTTTTCCCATACAAAACGTACTCCCTCCGCAGGGCCTTTGCACTGGCCGTTTCCTCTGTCTAGAGCCATCTTTTTCAAATGACTCTTCCTCAGCACATGGCTAAAGCAGCCCCCACCTCTCCTCCCGCTCACTTGCTATCTGGCCCCCTATATGAGATCCAAAGTCACTGTGCTCATTGGCTGGCTTATCTGTTATTTTTTTTTTAAATGTTGAAAAGATATATATATATATATATATATATTTAGAATTAGGCAGCTGGACTCAGTTTAGATGATCCCAATTTTGTTGGCAACATCCAAAGCGTCGTAATCAGGAGCCAGTCGAACATATGCCTTTTTCTCTCTGAATCAGGGTGTTGACCTTGGCCACATCAATGTCACAGAGCTTCTTCACAGCCTGTTTAATCTGGTGCTTGTTGGCTTTAACATCCACAATGAACACAAGTGTGTTGTTGTCTTCTATCTTCTTCATGGCAGACTCAGTGGTCAGCGGAAACTTGATGATAGCATAGTGGTCAAGCTTGTTTCTCCTGGGGGCGCTCTTCCGAGGATATTTGGGCTGCCTCCGGAGTCGCAGTGTCTTGGGCCGCCGGAAGGTGGGTGACGTGCGGATCTTCTTTTTTTTGTGGCTGTGGACACCTTTCAACACTGCCTTCTTGGCCTTTAAAGCCTTCGCTTTGGCTTCGGCTTTAGGAGGGGCAGGAGCTTCCTTCTTCGCTTTCGGCGCCATCTTGTGAAAAGCCTGGCTTATCTGTTGATCGTGTTTCTCCCTGACTAGGCTCTGCCCTCTGCGAAGGCAGGGACCTTGGCCATCTAGTTCACCAGGGTATTCCTGGCAGGTAGGGCATTCCTGTCACATAATAGGAGCTTGGTAAATAAATAGTACATGAGTGGGTGAACGGACAAAGGAATGCATGGTTGGATGGATGGATGGATGGATGGATGGGTGGATGGACGGACGGACGGACGGACGAACGGACAGACAACTGAGACAATTCTCTGGGCTCTTCAAGTCAACTTTTTGTGCCTCTCCAGGTGGAGCTTAAGAAGCCTGGGGCTCCCCCCGCTGGGAAGGCCATTCATGACCTTTGCCTTCCCCAGGAGTCTTCATCTCTGAGTCCTGTGCCCAGCCCTCCCCATTGGGATAACAGCCCTTTTGCCTGCCTGGGCTCGGGGACCTCCAGACCCTCTGGAAGGTCCATCTGCTCTGTCTTTTGGGGCTAAAAGGTTTCTGTGTTTTCCTTAGAGCTGCACCAGAGCAGAGCTTTCTCAGGGTGGGCTGCATCCTCAGTGTGGGGTGTGGGATGCAGTGTCTGAGGTCGAGGCCTCTGGATGGTCTCCTGATGTGCTTCCTATGGCCATATCAGTGGCGACAGGTGGAAATGCTGCTGTTCTCCTTGGTAAGCGGGGCTGCAATGAGCCTCCCATAGTCCCCATGACCATCCCGGCCCGTCCCCTCTCCAGGATTCCCCACAACCCCAAAAACTCCTGGGCACCCAGCACTAAGGGTATTATCTGCTCTCATTGGCATGTGCCCTACCAGCCATCTTTTGAACACTTCCGCCAGCCATCTTTTGAACATTTCTGCCAGACTAAGATCATGTCTTTCCTGTTCAATCTCATACTCCAGTCCTCTTGGGAGCCTCTTTTTATTCAATCCAACCCGCATTCTGAATGCACCTCACATCCCTCTCCCTCCCCACCCTGTGTGGCCCCCTTAGTCTTCGGGTGCCAAGCCTCCTGATTCTCCTTTGGGAAACCCCTCCATGGCCACTCTCGTCCCAGCAGGTAAGCTGAGGCTGACTCTCCTCTCCTGTCATGCTGGGAACGGTCAGACGACTCACGTCTGACTAGTCAGCCATTCCGCCCATCTTGCCACAACGCTGATTGGTTCAGAAATGAGTGCAGAATTCTAGTTGGTCCAGTGGGAGGCCGGCTTGGGGGAACGCTTGTAATAGAGAAGCTGGATGCGGGGTCAGGTGGCTGAGCTGGTGGTGGCTGTCTTTGCTATGCCATCCAGAACCTACTTGAGAAGGAAAGCTGGAAAATATACAATGTGAGCTCTCTGATGACATTGACATCATTGGAACACCTGCGTCTAGCTATCCCTCAATTTATCTCTTTTGGTCTTGTCAGTTTCATGAGTCACTGCCCTTTTCCACTTATGCCAGTTTAATGTGAACCTCTGTCACATGTAACCCAAAGACAAATACAGCCTGGACCTGCACCCGCCCACACAGTAGTCACTCACTGGCTCTTGAGCTTTTGAAATGTGGCCAGTCCAGACCAGGTGTAGTGGCTCACACCTGTAATCCTACCACTTTGGGAGGCCAAGGCAGGCAGATCACTTGAGGTCAGGAGTTCGAGACCAGCTTGGCCAACATGACAAAACCCCATCTCCACTAAAAATACAAAAATTAGCTGGGCACGGTGGTGTGCACCTGTAATCCCAGCTACTCAGGAGGGTGAGGCAGAAGAATCGCTTGAACCCAGAAGGAAGAGTTTTCAGTGAGCTTAGATCACACCCCTGGACTCCAGCCTGGGCGATACAGCAAGACTCTGTCTCAAAAAAAAGTAAATAAAATAAAATAAAATAAAAAAAGAAATGTGGCCAGTCTGAATTGAGAGGGATCGTAAGTGTAAAACACAAAGTAGACTTCAAAGACAGTATAAAAACAAAAATGTAAGCTATTTTATTATTAATTTTCAATGTGATTATACTTTGGCCATGTTGGGTTGAATAAAAATATATTATTAAAATTAATGTCCACTGTTTCTATTTACTTTTTCAACGCTGCTACTAGAAAAATTTAATTTCTGGCCGGATGTGGTGGCTCATGCCTGTAACCCTAGCACTTTGGGAGGCTGACGCAGGTGGATCGCTTGAGGTCAGGAGTTCAAGACCAGCCTGGCCAACACGGTGAAACCCCATCTCTACCAAAAATACAAAAAAATTAGCCGAGCGTGGTAGTGCACGCTTGTAATCCCAGCTACTCGGGAAGCAGAGACAGGAGAATCTCTTGAACCCAGGAGGTGGAGACTGCAGCGAGCCGAGGTCATACCACAAGATCAAGATTGCAGTGGTGCAATCTTGGCTCGCTGCAGCCTCAAACTCCTGGGCTCAAGAGATTCTGCTGCCTCACCTTCGTGAGTAGCTGGGGCTACAGGTGTTTGGCCACCATGTCCCGCTAATTAAAACAACAACAACAACAACTTTTTTTTTTTTTTCTTGTAGAGACAAGGTCTACGTTGCCCAGGCTGGTCTTAAACTCCTGGCCTCAAGCAATGCTCCTGCCTTGGCTTCCCAAAGTGTTGAGATTACAAGCATGAGCCACTGCTCCTGGCCCTGTGTGCATTGTGAGAGCCCAGAGCCCGTACAGTCATGTCTCCAGCCTTCCAGAGTCAGAGCCAGCCCCTAAACTGCTTGGACCCAGTGTTGCAGGCCATATCCAGGACGCAAACCCATCCAAGTGGGGCTTCCAAGGAGGGAAATGGGAACCACAACCCTGGGGAGGGGCAGGAACCGGTAGCTGCAGCCCTTTTCCACCTGTGTGGAGCCACTCAGAGTTTCGACATTTCCTCTGGAAATTCTTTTATCTTCAAAGAGCTCCCCGTTTCCCTCTGGATTTTGATATGCCTAACGCTGTTTTCTCTAGGACTGCTTGTTGCAGTCTTTCTCTATGGTTGCTGGGACTCAGATCCTAGAAGACCAACCTATGTCCTTTGTCCTGGGGACCTTAACAGAGGGTGTGCCAGCAGGGGCACAGGTGGGTCTGCCCAGGGGAGGTGCCTGGACAGGCAACAGGTGGACTCTCAGAGTCCCAGGAGGTCATCACAGGGTGGTATAAGTCAGGTGCCCTGTTCCCCAGCCAGAGACACGTTGTGTGTTGGGTGGGGGAACTGGGGGAGTCATGTTTCCCAAAATGCACTGCTTTTGCAATGTGAAAGGAAAAAGAGCCATGAAAATTACTTTTCATTCTAAAAAAAGAACATTACTGATGCCTCCTTTGTTCTCCAAAGGTTTCAGCAGATATATAGAGCAAGTTTCTTCGTTTATCAAGTTCCTCATAAAAATGACGAAGTCTGATGCAATATTTTTCTAAGTCAGGTGGTCTGAAAAAGGTTCTGAGTTGCTGAAGGAGCCCAACGCCATCACCTGCCCTGGGCTCTCCTCTGGTCCCTTCCCCGGGGAGCCTTTCCTGACCTCCAGCCTGGGTCAGCTCCCCTGTCTGCACCAGAACCCTTGGCATGGTGTGTGTGTGTGTGTGTGTGTGAGTGAAAGAGAGACAAACAGAGAGAGAGAGAGAGAGAGAGAGAGTCTTAGGCTATATGTGTCCCCACCAGAACCCACACTCGTGTGGGCTGGGACTCTTCAGTCTCCACAGATTTCAGTGCCTGCTACCTTGTAGGAGCTTTTTTTGTTTTTGAGACAGGGTCTTGCTCTGTCACCCAGGCTGGAGTGCAGTGGCTGTATAATGGCTCAATGCAGCCTCGACCTTCTAGGCTCAAATGATCCTCCCACCTCAGCCTCCCGAGTAGCTGGGACTTCAGGCATACACCACCACGCCTGGATAACTTTTGTATTTTTTGTAGAGACAGGGTCTCACTATGTTGCCCAGGCTGGTCTCGAATTTCTGGGCTCAAGTGATCCTCCTGCCTTGGCCTCCAAAACTGCTGGGATTACAGTCACTGAGGCCAGCCTCCTTGTAGGAAGTATTTATTAATTGAAAGAATAATTGAATAAATATCCCAATAAATCCCCAATTCAGGATATTTCCCCCATATATTCATAGCACCCCAACTAGGGCCCTCAGTACTTGTGCTCAAGTCCTCAAGATTACATTTTGGGGATCCAGTTCTCTCCTGGTTAATGTCTGACTATGGAAGAGAAAGGTGTTCCTCTCTCCACCTACCCAGCTCTTCAATTGACCTCTTGGCCATCAGATTGAGTGGCCACCCTGTGCCAGCCCCAGAGACCCCACGTGGGTCTGGGGGCAGGACTGTGTGTTTTCATGAAGTTCCTAGTTGTCTCTGGAGTGTTCAGGAACCACATTTACAGGTGAGACAAATGGAGCCACGACTGAATGTTAAGGTCCGCATCCTCTGAGAACTGTTGGGAGAAAACTGAGGTAAGGGATTTGGAAACGTTCAGAGAAAATGAAGAGGGTCTGGAGTGAGGGTGAGTGCAGATTCTCAGGAACAGATGGTCCCTTTCAAGCTATGTGTGCACACCTCAGGAGGCAGGAGTGGTGAACTCTGAGGTTCTTCATCAGATCTCTTCAAGGCACTGGTGCCATGTGGGTGGGAGAGGCGAGGACAGGAAGCCCTGGAATTCTGCTAGCTTGGCTGGGCGCGGTGGCTCCTGCCTGTAATCCCAGCACTTTGGGAGGCCAAGGCGGGCAGATCAGCCGAGGTCAGGAGTTCAAGATTAGCTTAACCAACATGGGGAAACCCTGTCTCTACCAAAGATACAAAAAATTAGCTGGGCATGGTGGCACGCACCTGTAATCCCACCTACTCAGGAGGCTTAGGCAGGAGAATGGCTTGAACCCAGGAAGTGGAGGTTGCAGTGAGCCGAAATCGCGCCATTGCACTCCAGCCTGGGCAACAAGAGTGAAACTCCATCTCAAAAAAAAAAAAAAAATTCTGCTAGCTTACAGGCAGATCACCTGAGGTTAGGAGTTCAAGACCAGCTTGGCCAACATGGTGAAACCTCGTCTCCATGAAAAAATACAAAGATTAGCTGGGCATGGTGGCACATGTCTGTAGTCCCAGTTACTCGGGAGGCTGAAGCAGGAGGATCGCTTGAGCCCTGGAGGTGGAGGTTGCAGTGAGCCGAAATCATGCCGCTGCACTCCGGCCTGGGCGACAGAGTAAAACTCTTTCTCAAAAATAAATACATAAAATAAAAAATTCTGCTGCCTTGGAATCTTGGGCAAAAGGGCAAGGGCATTGAGAGAGGGGCCCAGCTTTGGCTGGTGGACAGGTGGCATCTGGTTGGCACAATAGTGTGCCTAGGAGACCACAACTAGGGCTTGATTGGGTAGAAGAGGACAGGACTTTGGCGGTGATGGCTTGGCCATGAGATGGATGTGGGGTCTCTAAGGGGTGCGCTCTGACAGAGGGTATGAGGGGAGGCTGGTGGGGATGGGTGTGTGCCAGCGTCTATGGGTGTGTAGAAGTGTGTGTTTGTGTCTCTGAAAGTGAGAACACGTGTGAGTGTCTGAAGTGTGTTTTTGTACATTGCACAGGTGTAAAATTAAGTGTGTGCAAATGTATATTTTGGTTCAGAAATTATCTATGGGGATGAGGGCACTGGGCTAGGTGTGTGTATGTGTGTGTGGGTATTTTCATGCAGCTGGGTTAGTCACTGTGGGGTTTTGTGTGTATGTGTGTGTGTATGTGGGTGCATATGTGTATATATGTATGTATATATGTATATGTGTGTGTGTAATGTGTGTATGTGTGTATATATGTGTGTATGTGTGTATGTCTGTGTATGTGCGTGTATATGTGTGTATGCAGGCATGTATATGTGTGTGCATGTATGTGTGCATATGTGTATGTGTGTATGCATGTACATGTATATGCATGTGTGTATGTGTGCATATGTGTATGTGTGTGTATGTGTGTATATGTGTATGCGTGCGTGCGTGTATGTGTGTATATGTGTGTGCATGTATGTGTGCGTATGTGTGCATATGTGTGTATGTGTGTGTATGTGTGCGTATGCGTGTATATGTGTATGCATGTATGTGTGTGTGGTCGGGATGAGGAGCTGATGTGGTTGGGAATGAGCTGATCAGAGCTGTATCCCTGGTAGACTTGTGGAAAGTTCTAGACTTGGGGGCAGAAGAGCCATATTCAAATCCCTCCTTTGCCACTTTTCAGCACATGGCCTCAATGGTTTCTCCCCCTCTCCATGCCTCAGTTTCCTCATCTATAAAATGGGCATCATTACCCTTACGATCTCCTGGGGCTGACCGGGACGCCAAAAACCCTGGTGGCTCAGTTCACCCTGGAGAAAGGGAATGAGAAGGGGGCTCCTGCTCTTCCGTGCTCTTGGAATTTCTTACCGTGAGCATGTGTTATTTTTATAATAAAAAAGAAGCTGGCAAAGGTGTCGGTGTCCCAGAACCCCTGGACACATTTCTCAGCCCAGCTGGGGAGATGCCTGTGGTTCTGAAGAGAGAGGACCACAGTCAGGGCTTGAGGTTGTTTGCCAGGGGATAGGGTGTGAGGCTAGGTAGGTTCTGGATGGCCTCCCCCTCCCTAGGAGCAAGCTCTGAATGTCACTGCCTAACTTTGAGAAGATAGAGATGCTGCTTCCAGGAGGCCTCTCAGCTTCTATACCTGACCAAGGAGAATGGAATCCCACCCAGTGCCTGGACAAACAGGACAAAATCACCTGCAGAAACAGCTCCTACCAGACATGAGATTCAATCCAATGGAAACTTGGCAATGTCAGTTTCTTTTTCTTTTTATTTATTGACTTTTAATTCTCCCATGTCCCCGATGAATCACAAAACGCTGGCATCAGAGATTTCCTCTGATTACCTTGCCTCCGGGGAGGGAGGCAAAGGCTTTCACTTTCCTTTTTTGTACCTTTCATAATAAGGTTTGAATTTTCCAACCTTGTGTATCTCTTTTCCCTGTTTCTGCCCCCACTTCCTCCTCCTGCAGGCATTAGGTCTCCGACCAGAGATCCTGCCTTTTGGGGGTTTTCTTCTTGGAATCTCAGTGTATTAAAAGGAAACCAAAACTGCAGTCAATGTTATATAATTTTTTAAAAATACCAAAGTGCTGGATTTCAATACTTTTCTATTTTTTACAGTCCATGTATATATAAATATATATGTATATATGTGTGTGTATATATATCCCCCCCCACAGGGATTACATTTGCATAATTTGACTTTCAAAAGGTGCAAAGTAAGAATAAACAGATAAAAACTTTCCTTCCACCCCTGACTCCTGCTTCCTTCCCCAGAGGCAAGCCCTGTGGTGCTGGTTCCTCATGTAGCCCTCCAGGAAATTTTCTGCATATACAAGCTGATGTATACAGGCATTCCCACCTCCCCACACCCTTCTCCTTAAACTATCATCTTCTGTGCATACTGGCCTTGTTCTTTTTCCTCCTCCACTTAACAGTGTATCTTGGTGGCTGTTTGCAAGAGCACAGGAATGCCCATAAAATCTGTCATTTTACAGAAGGGGAAACTGAGGCCCAGAGACGTCTAGAACCCGGTCTTGAATTCAGGGCTCCTTCTTCAAGTCGAAGGTGAAATCGGTAGGGATAAACTTTTCCTGCTCAGACACATTTGTTTTACAAGGCTCCTTCATTGAGTGAAATGGAACTTAGGCCAAGATTTGTTTGTTT